>NC_140518.1:6666333-7266333 GCF_964339955.1 Pipistrellus hanaki | reverse complement strand
CCTCCGCCCGCCTCGCCTCGTCGTCATCACCAGCAAACGCCAGGACCCGGCCCCTCCGTCCTCAGAACTTGCAAGCCATTGCCCCCCGGTTGGGGACCCCCCCATCGCCTGGGTGGGCGACGGGGGGGGTGGGCCGGGGCGGGGGGTCCCCCCTGTATATACCCCGCCATACCAACCCCCAGGTATTACCGCTGGTTTCGTTTTTATTTTAAATTTTTTTTTTTTTTTTTGGTTTTGATTTTTTTTTTTTAATAAGAATTTTCATTTTAAGCACATCTATACTGAAGGAATCTGTGCTGTGTATTGGGGGAGGGGGCGCTGGATCCAGAGCTGGAGGGGGTGGGCCCCGGGGGTGGGCTGCGGCTCCAGGGGGCTCCCACTCTCTCCCCATGTCCCCGTGTGCCCCCGGCCCCCTCCCCCCAGCCTCTGTCTCCTCAGTTTCCTCTTTCAAACTGTGAACCACTCACTTTCCGGGGCCCGCGCTCCCCTCGGCGATGGGGGAGCAGCCAGCCCCCTCTCCCCGGCCTAACGGCTGGGCGTGGGCAGCTCGGGCCGCCCCGAGGGGAGGGTGCCCCCCCAGAGGCGGGTCGGGGCCCGGCGGGGGGGCCTGCAGAACATACACGTACACGTTCCCAACCTGTGTCCTTCGCTGAGCTGCCCCTCTCCGGGCCCCCAGGACCTCAGCCCTCCTGCCCCCCACTGTGAAGGGGCTGGCCGAGGGCTCTGAGCTGTCCCTGCCCCCAGCCTCACAGCCACCAGCACCCCCACAGGGCCCCCAGACACACACACACACACACACACACAGGCCGGCGGATAACGGCCTGAATTCCTCCACTTCCCTGGCCGCCCCCCCAGGCCCCCCCCACACCGTGCTCCCTCCTTGCCCCGCAGGACGGGCCTAAGGGGGGCCCCTCTCATCCCCCGCACCCCTGGGCTCCGGGAGCTGGCTCTGCCCCGCCCCCCTTGCCCCAGGGTTGGGGTCTCGTCCCCCGGAGCCCGCTGGTGCACCTGTTACTGTGGGACTTTCCACTGAGATCTACTGGATAAAGAATAAAGTTCTATTTATTCTACGCCTGCCTCAGCCTCGCTGCCTCACTGCCTTCCCTCGGCCTCCGGGCAGGGGCTGGGCCGGGGGGCCCGAGGGGAGCCCTGGGGGCCCCTGTGCTGTGGCCCCTGAGACCCCGTGGCTGGAGATGGGGCTGCTCTGAGGAAGCCCTTCGCTTGCGTCAGGGAGCCCCCGTCTGGAGGTGGGGAAGGGAGAGGGGGAGAAACTGCCCGTCAGGGAGGTGCTGGCCCCAGATCTCAGGGGAGATTGGGTCTGGGGCTTGTTTAACAGCAGAGGAGTTTGCGGCCTGGGTGGCTCAGTGGTTGAGCGTTGACCCATGCACCCAGGGAAGAGTGGTTTGATTCCAGGCCTGGGCACATGGCTGGGTTGAAGCCTGATGCCCAGTAGAGGCTGTGTGGGAGGCAGCGGACGGATGCTCTCTCTCATCAATGTTTCTCCCCCCACCCCCTCTCTAACATCAATTTAAGAAGAGAAGAGTTCTATTTTTGGAGCGAATACAGATGACCTTCACTGCAGAGAGGTAGTTGGCATGGGGACCTGGATCAGGGGCTCATGGCCACCTCACAAGAACACAGGATTGGGAGGAAGCTCAGGAGGCCAGCCTGTCATCCCGCGGCCCCCAGGAGGACCGTCCTGCCCTCTGCCCCCCCCCCCCCCCCCCCCCGCGAGCAGGGAGCAGGAGAGCCTGGTTGTGAGGGTTGAGTGTGGCAGCCCTCAAGGGTCCTGAGGCCAATTATGCCCACCTCTCAGACACCACACATCAGGGCTCAGAAAGGGCAGTGCCCTTGTCCGGGGTCACACAGCAAGTTAGGGGCAGATGGGGGGCAGTACTCAGGGCCCCCACCTCTCAGCCAGGGCTCTTTCCTGGATCCCTGCGGCCCCGAAGGAAGCGTCCAATGCCGAGGTCGGGGGGCTGGGAGGTGGCAGTGGAAGCTGAGTTTGGAACAGTTGGCATCGAGGTTGGGCAGGCTCCAACGGGTTTATTCCCCCCCCCCCTTCCGCCTGCCATTTCTACATCCAGCCACCAGGTGGCGGCAGCGCCTCGTTTATCTCACCACCTGGCCGTGGCTGGCGTGAGCATGGGACAGAGTCACATTTTCTCACGTTTTCTTTGTGAAACGGAAATGAAATTTAACACAACATACCTACACAGGAGGCGTGCATTTCAGTCTGTAAATGCCTGGGCACCACCACAGGGCAGATATGACACAGTCCCATGTTTGCTTCTGTTTTTAATGAACACATTTGGATGTGAAGGAAGGAAGGGGGTCAGAAACCACGGTATACGTGAAGCTCAGGACAGTTCAAGAGTATGGTTGGAGGTTGCAATTAAAACTGACAGTGGGTAACACAACCATGCGAACCCCCTTTCCCACAGAGACCCCCCCTTAATGGCCTGAATGGAAAACAGCCAGGCTTTCACGATGTCAGTGTTCAGGGGAACATGCTTTAGCGGGGAGCGCCTCTGGGCATCCCGAGTCCCTGCCCACTAAATGCCAGCAGGGTCCCCCTCCCGTGACAGAGCCGTGGCCCCTGCGTTTACAAAGTGCCTCCCCGGGGCAGTCCCTTTGCTGCCGGGACCCTCCAGAGCCTGAGGTGGCCCACAGTGGCCACAGTCCATCGCTGTGGGGCAGCTTCTCGGCCGCAGCACACGTGGCATCGTGTGCCCAGGGCCGTCCTGGGCATTGCAGGACGCTCAGCAGCGACAACCCTGGCCTCCGCCCACTTGGAGGCAAAACGGGTCGTTGTGTGAGGAGGAAGAGCAACTTGGGTGTGGACTGGAGCCGGACACCCTGGGCGGCCAGAGGGGTGGGCTGGCAGCCTGAGAGGCAGGCCTGGGTGTGTGGGGGTGGGGGTGGGGGTGGGGGGCAGGAGGGCAGGGTGCCGGACTTACTCTGAGAACAGGGGAGCCCGTAGGGCAGAGGGAGGGCTGTTTAGATAGTGCCCGCAGGCTGCTGTGTGGAGTCTGGGCTGGAGAGCCAAGGAGGAAACTTGAAGGAGCACAGAGGAGAGGGCGGGGAGGACCAGGGCGGGGAGGGCCAGGGAAGTGGGGGAAAATGGGACAGAGAGAGTCACGGCAGCTGCAGCGGGTCTGAGGGTGCAGTCAGAGGGTGGCCCCGGGCGATCCTCCGGAAAGCAGCCCCACTGGGGCAGTGACGGAGAAGGAAGGACAGATGGGGCAGCGGAGGGACAGGACAGAGGCAGGCTGCCACAGCTCTTCCTGTTCCCCCAGGACGGGGAGGACAGTGGCCAGGAGCCCGTCTTGGGGGGATTTCTTCTGAGTATGGAAGGGAGCAGCGGTGTTTGTGAGCTGGGGGACACAGCGGCAGGGCGAGGAGGGTGGAGCTAGGAGCGAAAAGTCTCCCCCCTGACCCACTGCCCACCCCCATTCCACCTCCAGGAGGAGGGCCCTGCCTCCGGTGGAGGGTGCCCGGGAGCCGCCCAGACGGAGGCCTGCCCAGGTGCAGGGCACCTCCTCCCCGCCTTCCTGTGATGCCCTCGCAGGTGGGGAGGGAGCCACTACGGCTGCTGCTGGCTCCGACCCTGACCACCCACAGGGCGTATCAGATCCCCCCCCCCACACACACACACACACAGCTGACACGGGGCGCACACAGGCCCACACAGGATGTGCATGTGCATATACACGTGCACAGAGTTGCCACAGGATGCCACCTGCGTGCACACACAAGAGGGCTCCCGGAGGCTTTCCGTGTGCACAGGCACACACCTCCCCTGTGGCCGTGTGTCCACGTGCGCGCACACACACACACACACACACACACACACACACAGGGGGCCCGCCCGGACGCCACGCCTGCCTGCACGGGGGCCTCGCTGGAGTCGCCGTTGCTTTTGTCCCCACCAGAACCAGCAGGTCACCCCCTGAACCCCGCTGGACGCCGCTCCTCTCGCTCCCCTCCCGCCGGCGCCCTCCTTTCCCCCGGGATCGGACCGTGGCATCTGGACCTGCCCCGGCTCATGCCCTGTCCCAGCCGGGAGCAGAGGGAGGTGCGGACCGGGGCTGCGGGGCCCGCCGCCCGGAGGGAGGCAGCGTCCCGGGAACAGGTCTCGCAGACGCCACTGCTCGCTCCTGCGGCGTCCGCGGTGTCCGCGGTGCGGGGTCCCCCCCGCGCTCCCCCGCGCCGGGCGGCCGCTCTAGATGGTCAGGTCCCGGCGGACCGTGGCCAGCGACGCCTTGCTGCGGCCGCTGCCCTCGCTGTCGCCGGCGGCGGGCGCGCGGTGCGCATAGGCGGGCGGCGCGCAGGGGGCGGGCGCGGCGCGGCGCGGGGCCGGGGGCGCGGGCGGCGGCGGCGGCGGCGGCGGCGGCGGCGGGAGCAGCCCCTGCGCCTCCTCCCCGCGCGCCCGGTGCCCGCGGGGGTCGCGCTGGGCGGCGCGGCGCGGGCGGCCCTTCCAGAGCAGGTGGCCCAGCTCGGCCACGCTGAGCAGCGCGGACAGCAGCCCCACGGCGAAGTAGAAGACCACGAAGACCGTCTTCTCGGTGGGCCGGCTCACGAAGCAGTCCACGGTGTGCGGGCAGGGCGCGCCGGCGCACGCGAAGTGCGGGGCCACGCGGAAGCCGTAGAGCAGCGCCTGGCCGGCCAGGAAGGCCAGCTCGGCCAGCAGGCGCAGCGCCACGCTCAGCAGGTAGCAGCGGCGCGCGCGGCGGGCGCGCAGGGCGGGCGGCGCGGGGCGGGCGCCGTCGGGGGGCCCCCGGGCGCCGGGCTTGCCCTCCTCGGCCCCCGCGCCGGCGCCCGGCTCCTTGCTGGCCTGGTGCATGGAGTAGATGACGAAGAGCACGGGCGGCGCCGACAGCAGCAGGATGTGGAAGAGCCAGAAGCGGTAGTGCGAGACCGGGAAGGCGCGGTCGTAGCACGTCTGGCGGCAGCCCGGCTGCAGCGTGTTGCACACGAACTCCTCCTGCTCGTCCTCGAACACCGCGCCGCCCACCGTGGCCAGCACCAGGATGCGGAAGATGAGCATGACCACCAGCCACAGGCGGCCCACCAGCGGCGACTGCAGCTGCACGGCGTCCAGCAGCGAGCTGAGGAAGGCCCACTCCCCCATGGCGCTGCGGGCGGGGGAGGGGGGGTCGGGGGGTCAGCGGCCGCAGGCAGGGCCTCCCCGCCCCCCCAACCCCATACTCCAGGGGGACCTCCTCTACCTTCCCGGTGAGTCAGGGTCAGCGAGGTCTGGGTTTAGCAGGCGTTTGTGGGAACAAAGCAGTTAGCAAGGGGGGCGGGGGCAGGAGGGGTTTGGTGGGTCTCAGCCAGGGGTGCCCCTCTCCCTGGGGCCCATGGGTGCTGGGAGAAGCCCCCCCTGGTGCTCCAGCCTGACCCCTGGGCCTGCTCATGGGCCGTAGGGCCCTCCAGAGCCTAGGCTCTCAGGTGAGGGCCCTGGAGGCCCCCAGGGCCGCCCTGTGGAAGCAGAGCCCAGCTGTGCCCCATGTGCTTTCCCCGGGCGGGAGTGGTGCCTCGAACCCAGGACTCCAGACCCAGTGTGGTGCCCTGCCGTTCTCTTTCTCTGCCCTTTCCACTGAAGTGGGTTTCTCTCTGGATTGTGACACAAAGTGGTTTCTCTTTGGGGTGACACAAAGGCATCCTACCCCGTAACTCCACCAGGAAGGCTCCCTGTCCTGGGTGTCCCCTGCCCGACGCCCCCACTGAGGCAGGAATGTGGCCCGGGCCTCTCCCCCCTCCCCCCGGCACCCCCGGCTCCCGGCTCCCCACGTCTCCTGAGAGAGGCTCCCCAACACACACGCACACAGGCCCACAGGCCCCGGGCGCCCCAGACCCGCCGTCGGCCCCACTCACCCTGTCCCTGGAGCGGAGGTGTTAAAGCCGAGTGAGGGATCCTGGGAGATGTCTGGGACCTGCTCCTCCTGGTCCCTCTTTCATTTTCCCTTTCAGATTTGGCCGGGATGGGTGACAGGACAGGATGGCCTCCTGTCCGAGAGGGGCTAGCTCTCCCCCCTCTCTTAAAGGGACAGGGTCCACCCTGGGGAGCAGACGTAGGGACACACCCCTTACTGGATCCTGCCAGCCCTCCCTTCCCCACCCCCTCCCCCCAACCCCACAGCTGTGTCTCCATCTGGACACGGGGGAGGAGGAGGCTGCACCCCTTATTGAGGGAACCTTACAGAAGCCGGTCCCCGGCAGACTCCCCCAAACTGGAAGGCCTAGGCCCGCTATCTCTTTAAAGGCGGTCCCCGGGGCCGGAGGGCGTGTGGTGTGGAGTTGGGGGCGCTGGCATTTCGGAGGCAGCAAAGCCGGGAGCCCCAGTTCCAGCTCTGCTGCTGACCTTGGACAGTCACCGAGCTCCTCTGGGCCAGGGTCTCCTGGTGGGTCAACCCAGCGACGGCGGCCGACCCCCAGCTCCCTCCCAGCTCCGCGCCTTCACGCCGAGGTCCAGCCCCGCACAGAGGACAGGACCCGGGCCAGAGAACCCCCACGGACAAACATTTAGGTACCGAGAGGGCCGCCTCTGGTGGTTAGAGAAAAGCTGCTACTTCCTGCTTCCTGCAGGTCCCTGGGGTCCTCGGAGGAGCTGCTGTCTTACAGCGTGAAACAGACCGAGGCCCCTCCCGGAGGCTCCGGCTCTGGGATGCCCCACGGGACCCGCGCAGCCGGGGAGCGGGCGGAAGAGGGAGGCCCTGTCTTTCTAGGCACACCAGGCCCCTCCCTCGCACATGCACCTGCTCTGGGCCAGGCCCCGGGCGGGGGCAGGGGACGGGATGACCTTGGCGGGAGGGAAGCTGAGACCCAAAGGACCTGAGCCACCGTCACATAGCGGGCCGCAGCCTCAGGCCTGACCCTCCAGGTTCTGAGCTCACCCTCGTAAGCCCGTCATGGCCCTGGCCTCCGTGGAGCCTGGCTGCTCCCTGGGGGCGGCCTGGGCTTTGTCTGGGCGGCGGGCTTGGCCCCGGGTGGGCCTGCCTGCCCTCCTGCGCGGGCAGGGTGCCAGGACTCACCTGCTCGGCGGCGTTTCCTCTCCCCCCCAGCCTGGGGGCCTGAGGGTTTTCCATGTGGACGGGGACCCCCGGGCTGGTGTCAGGAAGGGCTGGGAGAGGCACCCTCTGGCTCAGGGGCCCGGCCCAGCCTGGAAAAACCCCGACTCTTTCCACCGGCGGGCCGCGTTCCCTCGGGAACGGGCGGCTGGGGAGGCACCGTCCTGGATGGAGTCCAGGGAAAGCACATGTGGGGCCACCCCCCCCCACACACCACACACACAAACAGGAAGTGGGGTGGGGGCCCTGCAGACCTCCCCCCGTGACCTCCCCCTGCTCCTGGCAAAGCTGCTTTCCAACCCCCAGCCCCCGTCCGCAGCCGTGGGGCTCCGGGACACACCTCACCCCCCGGCTGTCCAGGGACGGTCCCTGCCCTGTCCCCCGCTCCCTGCTGGGCCAGCCCACCGGCCCGGCCTGGAAAAACCCCGGGGACCGGCCCGCCCGCCCGCCCGCCCGCCTGCGGGGGGGGACAGTGGCAGAGGGGGTGATGGCGAGGCCGGGGCGGGCGGCGGAGAGCCCGGGATCGCCCTGCCATGCCCCCGGCCGCGGAGGCCACCGGCCAGACTCGGGAGACGCTGCAATCACGGCTGTCCTCCGCTCAGATAGCGCCGGCCGCCGGCCCGGGCGGAGGTGTTGCTGATGCTCACCAGGCCGGCGGCGTGCGGCTCCAGGCTGGGCCGTGCTGCGGCCCCTGCTGCCCTGGGCACGTTCCACCCCTGCCCCAGACACCGCCCTGCCCGCCTGGCTGTGGAGCCGCTGCCCGTGTCTGCCACACGCGGACACACACAGGCGGCACGTAATTGTTTGCACCCAGTAAGGGGCAGCGTCAGGAAGCAGCTGTATCTCCTCCTCCCGGGGCCCCTCTAATGGATAAACGTCTTTACGGAAATGGTTGTTGCCTTTGAGTGAGGCCCTCACCGCCACCCTCAGTGGGATTTAACCCCCTACTTCTTAGACCTTTCCTCAGCTTTGTTTTCTTTGCACTGATCACTGGATAACATGCTTTTTGTTGTTTTTTTTTTGTTGTTGTTTTTTTAATGTTTTATTGATTTTTTTACAGAGAGGAAGGGAGAGGGATAGTTAGAAACATAAAGAGAGAGAGAGAGAGAGAGAGAGAGAGAGAGAGAGAGAGAGGGAGAGAGAGAGAGAGAAAGCCTAGAGTGAGTGAACTGACAGATGAGAGAAACAGCTTTGGGGTTGGGTTGGGGAAAGGGTAAGGATCTGACTTATCAAGAGGCGTTTTCCAAAGTCCCTTTCCCCTCCAGCAGCTCTGAACGGCCCCTGTGTGTAAGTGCCCGGTGATATAAGCAACCACACTCTCTTCCTGCAGCCATGGGTCCCTGACCTTCTTTCTCCCCATCAGCCCCAGGGCAGAAGTGGGATCAGATGAACTCAGGATCAATGGAAGGGCACCAGTCCCTCCCTAAAAGCAATACTCCTGGGTCCTAAGGACAGAAAGTTACCAGAGTGGCTCCGGCTTTCTTTCCTCCTGCTAAAATAACATTTCCCGGTATATCTTTTTGCATTCATCAGGACGCACTGGGCCACTTTGAGGCCAGTGAAGATACTGTCTTACTGACAAGAAACAAATCTGACTTTGGAAAGTACTGAGGACAAATGTAAGGGGTATGTAAAATGATACAACCTCTTTGAAAAAGTTTGGCAGTTTCTTATAAAGGTAAGCATATCTATATCTATCTATCTATCTATTTATATGTATATAAAAGCCTAATATGCAAATTGTCCCCTTGGGAGTTCCATCACTCGCTATGACGAGAGCTGACCACCAGGGGGTGGCGCGGAATGAAGGAAGGCTCCTGCAGGCAGCTGCAAAGCCTGATTGACCCTGATCACAGGCCAGGCCTAGGGACCTTACCCCTGCATGAATTTTGTGCACTGGGCCTCTAGTACCTTTATAATGACCCAATAATTCCAAATTGAGTATCTACCCAAGATAAATGAGAAAATATGTCTATAAAAAACATGCTAATGTTCCTAACAGCTTTATTTATAATAGGCTCAAACTGGAAACAACTCAATCTATCAACAGGTAAAAAGATAAATAATCCGTACAATGGAATAATATTCAGCAATTTAGAAAACAACAACCAGGGGACTACCCTGGCCTGTGTGGCTCTGCTGGTGGGAGCATCACCCTGTTCGGGGCACATGCTTCGGTTGCAGGTTCAATCCCAGGTCAGGGTGTGTGCACGAGGCAACTGATGGATTGATGTTTCTCTCCCTTCCTGCCCCTCTCTAAAAAGAAATAAAATAAAATAGGAGGAAACATTTTTGTTGTTGTTGTTAACCCTCATTTGAGGATGTTTTTTCCATTGATTTTTTTTTTAGAAGGGAGCGGGAGAGACAGAGGGAAACAGCGATGTGAGAGAGACACCTCGATTGGTTCCCTCACTCGTGACTAGAATTCAACCTGAGACCCTTCAGTCCTGAGGCCAACACTCTAACCACTGAGATAACCGGCTGGGGCAAGAGGAAACTATTGATACAAGCAACTGCATTGATGAATTTCAAAAGCATACTGCCAAATGGAAGAAGCCAGACATAAGCACACATACTGGATAGTTCCATTGATATGAAGTTCTAGAATAGGTAAAACTAACCTGTGATGGTGAGATTCAGATCAATCCTTGTCTGGGGTTGGGGTTAAAGAGACACATAAGAACTTTTCTGGGAGATGGAAATATTTTGTCTTGGTTGTGATGGTGGTTATGCAGGCATTTACATTTGTCAAAAGTCATCCATCTGTACACTTAGAAGGGTACATTTTATGCATGTAAATTATTCCTCAATAAAGTTGCTCTAAAAAGGAGAAAGTAATGTTGGTCTGTCCTGCAACTCTTTTGAGGGGATAGGAGGGAATAAGACTCTCGCTGAGTCATCGTTACACACGACTCTGTCCACCTCTGGGCAGGCTTCTTTCCTCTTCTTCCTCCATGTCTGTTAGATGTGACCAGGGTCTCATGGTCTGGGCCATTCTTACTAAATGCTACTCTTGCTAAATGTTGAAAGGTAACACAGTGCCGAAACCGGTTTGTCTCAGTGGATAGAGCGTAGGCCTGCGGACCAAAAGGTCCCAGGTTTGCTTCCGGTCAAAGGCATGTACCTTGGTTGCCGGCGCATCCCCAGTAGGGGGTGTGCAAGAGGCAGTTGATCAATGATTCTCTCTCATCGATGTTTCTGATTATCCCTCTCTCTTCCTCTCTGTAAAAAATCAATAAAATATATTTTTTTAAAAAGGTAGCACAGTATTTTGCAGACCAACTGTAAACAGGATGAACTCAACCAATACGTGTAGCGCACTGCAAAAAAGTCAACATGCAATGGACTAGAGCTATGGTCGGCAAACTGCGGCTGGCGAGCCACATGCTGAATGTGGCTCTTCCACAAAATACCGCGTCCTGGGCGAGACTGTTTTGAAGAAGTGGCGTTAGTTTAAAAAATGTGGCTCTCAAAAGAAATGTCCATCGTTGTCCTGTTGATATTTGGCTCTTGTTGACGAATGAGTTTGCTGACCAGTGGACTAAACAAATAGTGTCTAGTTTTCAAGAGCAGCTTGACCTCCTTGCTCTAGAGATGTCATTGTCAGGAGTTACGGCTGGCCAGCCTTTTGCAAATGAGCTGGAGTGGGGGGGGAGGAGGGCTGCTTTTACATCATCTGTGAATCCTTTTGTATCTGAGCGCTGTATAAACAGAAAAGACTGAAAAGGCTCCTCGGAAGATGCATTGTGGGTATATCCTCCCTTCAGTCACCCCACCAGCACCCACTTTACTGTGGCTGACAAGGTGAAGGAGGTTCTGGGCTGAACACAGCTCAGCAGCTTTGCAAACTGTTTCCACAGGTACATTGTCAGGTGGGGGCTGCACGAAAGCTTTCTGCTGGCACCCGGAAGCGAACTTGTGCCACCAAGCTTGGCATTTTTAATCCTCACAACTGAATAGGCAAAACTCAACAATTCTTTGCATTTCTTCTTTTTCTTTTTTTCTTTTTCTTTGCTGCAAAAAAAGCTTTATTGTTTCCATTTGGTCCAAAGCCTGGGAGAGGCTTCAGGGAGAGGCTCAGGTAAGAGCCAGACGCCAGGGGGATGCCGAGGGGCCCCTCAGAGGCCGCTGGGCTCCACAGGCTCTTAAAGGTGCCTGAGGGGGAGCCTTTGAAAGAGGTACTCGCCCACCAGCCTGGGGGCCGGCCTGCGGAGGTGAGTCAGGTGTTGCCCATCTCCTTGATGAGGTTCACCTCCTCACCTGGAAGTGGTTCCCCAGGAAGTCACGAGCTGAGGGTCTGCGCGGGCAGAACCAGGGCCTGCAGCTCCCAAGGGCCTGGGTCAGGCTCCTCTCCAAGGCCAGGGCGGCTGCCATGGCCCTGAGTTTTGCCCACTCGCCTTGGGGAGGCTTCAGCACGTCCTGGAAGAGAAGGCGGCCACCAGGCTGGTTTTACAACTTTAAGAGCCGCTCAGAGCCCTCTCGCTTCTCCCACAACTCTCTGGGAAGAATGGCCTGGGCCCTCGACGACCACATCATTGCCTTCAAAACAGAAGCCCCGAGAGAGGCAGGCGCGGCGCCCGCGGATGCAGGCTGGCCAGGCGGTGGATCGCAGCCTCCACCTCAATGGAATAATTCCGACGAATTTGGAAGCTCATGGTTGTCCGGCAGTAAGGAGTTAAGGTAGGAAAACCCCGGTGTGTTGGCTGGCCTCGGAGGTGGTTCTGAAGGTGGTGACTGGTTAAGAGGCTGGTGAGAGGTCGGAGAAGGGACGTCCCTGGGTCTGTTACGTCCAAACACTGTAGAAGCAGGAGACAGATCTGGGACCGTGGAGGACACTATCATTTATTCTTTTTTCTTTTTAAGAAAAGGTCCCAGGTTCAGTTCCGGTCAAGGGCATGTACCTTGGTTGCGGGCACATCCCCAGTTAGGGGGTGTGCAGGAGGCAGCTGATTGATGTTTCTCTCTTATCGATGTTTCTAACTCTCTATGCCTCTCCCTTCCTCGCTGTAAAAAAATAAAATACATTAAAAAAAAAAAGTTTTCTATGTGCTTGTATTTCAGGAAAATGGCCAGAAATCACTAAAGTCTCATTGCACCAGGACAAATTTATCTAATACAATTTTTGAATCCCTTATTTTCTCAATAACAATTTTTGTAACTTATAATTGATGTAATACCTACTTATTTAAGCAATGTTTCATATTTATGTATAGAAATAACTACATTTTATAAAGGGTTTCAATGTGTATAATCACTTAAATTTATTAGCACCAAAATGTTAACTCCTAAGATGTCAGTGCCTTAAGGAATAAAGAGTTAAGGGCTGTATTATTCCCTTGGAGTCTTTTTATTTATTTTTTAAAAAATATTTATATTGATTTTGCCAGGACCGGTTTGGCTCAATGGATAGAGCGTCGGCTTGGGGACTGAAGGGTCCCGGGTTCGATTCCAGTCAAGGGCATACCTTGGTGGCGGGCATATCCCCAGTAGGGGGTGTGCAAGAGGCAGCTGATCGATGACTCTCTCTCATCGATGTTTCTAACTCTCTATCTCTCTCCCTTCCTCTCTGTATAAAATCAATAAAATATATTTAAAAAAAATATTTATATTGATTTTAAAGAGGGAGGATAGAAACATCAATGATGAGAATTGTGAGTTGGCCACCTCTTACACGCCCCACATTAGGAATCGAGCCCTCAACCTGGGCATGCGCCCTAACTGTGGCCTCTTGGTTTATAGGTCAATGCTCAACCACTGAGCCATGCCAGTTGGGCCCTTCATGTCTTTTTAGTAAGCAAGTACTTTACTGATCCGGAGCAAACTTCTACTTTCTAAAGGGAAATGTTTCTGGTTATTTTTCTTTCTAAAGAGGGTGTATATGCTTTTCGTCCACTATTTATTTTATAAACAAATACACACTCTCCAGACAGGGATTTCACCTTTGATTTGTAACCGGCTTTCTTTTTTAAAATCTATTTTTATTGACTGGCTGCCTCCTGCACACCCCTGATATGTGCCCTGACTGGGAATCGAACCATGATCTCTTGGTTCATAGGTTGCTGCTCAACCACGAAGCCACAATCATTCTTAATGAGTAACTTCTATTCCTCATTGTACCATAATTTAAAATTTAGGTTACTTTAGATTTTATTTTATCAAAGAACTGTCAATATTTTGTATATGGCTTTTTTTGGGAGATAATTGTAGATTTACACATACTTGTGAGAATAATACAGAAATCCCTTACACACTTATCCCATTTTCCCCAATGGAAAGTATAATTATCAGCTTAACTACAATATTGTTTTCCGTGTTATTAGAACTTGCATTTGTGTGTTTTTACTTAGTTTTTTGCATGTCCAATTCTGTTTTTGAACTAAATTTCTTAAAGTGAGAATTGCTGGGACAAAGTGTGTGGCCTTTGTGTCCAGGTTCTGATGCAAGGGCTCATTTTTCCTTTTAAAATACATTTTATTGATTTTATAGAGAGGAAGGGAGATGGATAGTCAGAAACATTAATCTTACCCTTAACCAGAATAAAACCCGGGACCAAGAGCCAAACCAGTTAGGGCCCTTTCTCCCCCTTTTTTTTTTTTTTTTTATCAACAGTACCCTTGGGATATGTTTAGGATATCCCTCTGTAACTTGTTTACTTTTTTCCTAGTACCTTTAAAAAAGTTTATTTTAATTAATATACTAGAGGCCTGGTGCATGAATTTGTACATGAATTCGTGCATGAGTAGGGTCTATCCCAGACAATTGGGCCAACTGGGGCCAGCTGGCAGGGGTGGGGAGGGAATGTAGATCGGCCAGCCAACTGGAGGAATGGACCATTGGACGTTGGCTGGCCACAGGTTGGCTGTGGGAGTATACTGACCACCAGGGGGCAGCTCCTGCATTGAGCGTCTAACCCCTGGTAATCAGTGTGCATCATAGCTACTGGCCGGTTGTCAAGTCACAGTCTCTCAGGCTTTTATATTTTTATTGATTTCAGAGAGGAAGGGAGAGAGGTAGAAACATCAATGATGAGAATCATTGATTGGCTGCTTCCTGCACACTCCCTACTGGGGATCAAGCCTACGTCTCCGGCATGTGTCTTGACCAGAAACAAACAAGGCGCCCTTTAATTGGCAGGCCGATGCTCTATCCACTGAACCAAACCAGTTAGGGCTAAAAATAGTTTTATTTATTTTTAAATATTTTATTGATTTTTTACAGAGAGGAAAGAGAGGGATAGAAAGTCAGAAACATTGATGAGAATCATCGATCAGATGCCTCTTGCACAACCCCTACTGGGGATGTGCCCGCAAACAAAGTACATGCCCTAGACCGGAATCGAACCCAGAACCTTTCAGTCTGCAGGCCGACGCTCTACCCACTGAGCCAAACCGGTTTTGGCAATAGTTTTATTTTTGACATTTAAATATTTAGTATATTTGAACTTAACTTTGGTGTAAGATGTGAGGAGGGGTTGGATTTATCTAATATTGGTGTTTTTTTTCAATTAGCCATTTGCCCCAATTTACTGATATCAAGTACTAGTTGAGTAGGTGTATTAAAATAGTTGACCAACAAACAAGAAAAAAGTTGAAGTAGTGAGGTGTTTAAAAATACACACACAGTGTTTAAAACTCTTTACTGATGTAGGGCCAAGGCCTTTTGAGTGTGAAGAAAAACGCAGTACTCGTGTATAAAATCCCTGGAGGAAAAACTGATTGGCCTCAATTAGGTCATGGTGCCTCCCATCTCTTAGACCCGCCACTATGGCCAGGGGCAGTCAGGAACATTATAATATGAGCAGAATAGTTCTCAAAAGGAAGTGAAGAAAAGTGTCTACATGCTTATTAAAAAAAGAAGTGAAGAGGGATTTCACTGTACGAGAAAGGTATAATGTAGGGAGAAAAAAGGACAATCAATGGGTTGCAATGTTTAGAATGTTTTATTGTAGTACAAAATTGTTGGAATTAAGCTAAATAGAAATACATAGCAAATATTTACAAGAACATTGATAACACCACTGAAGTCACACAAACGTAAAAGGCAAAAAGGTCTTAAAAAGTTTGCAAGTTGAATATAGAGATTTCCTAAATGGATATAACAGTTCATTTCATTGCTGAGTATGGCATCAATAAAATACACAAGACCTCTGAGTAAATGTTGATCTCAGTTTTCTGCCATCCAGCACTCTATAGAAATTTGCTTTTGGGAAATTCAGACTCAGAGGCAGTAAGAAAAGTCAAAAGTTGAGATAGTCACATAACTTATGGTATAATTTCCTTCTTCCTATTATTGTCTGTGTTGAGGTTAAACAGCAGGGTGTTTTCCTTTAGCTTCTGCTGATATTCTGAAGAATATGAAGCATTTAAACAACTTATTACTTGAACAAAAATTCAAAAAAGGCTGAGTGGGGCGTATATTTTGTACCAGAACTACAAAAATCTATCTGATGGAAAATTACTTATATAACGAAGAGAAAACAGAGAATTAATCATGCTTTATCTCATGTACAGTAGGTAGAAATCAGATTTTAAAGACAAAAGAAAAAACAGACAAAGCAGAGAAAACAATGCCCATGAGCTGGATCACCCTTTAGATGGTGTTATAAAGGGATAAGGGACATTGCCATTGTGGTCTAGACACTTTGATGATTCCAGATTAAAACTCACTTCCCCAAACTAAATTCACAGGGGAGGAAACAAACAAAAAAAGATTGAGGTAATTTTAAATCATTACTTAACATAGTTTTAAAACAGATCTTCATCTGATTCTTCGAGGTACTTAATAGGTTTCTTTGTCCGTCCAGATTTTGCCCGAGGAGCCACAGCTGAGTCCAAGTCCAGTTGGAAGTCACTCTCCCCCTTGGATTTCTAAGAGGAAAGCCAAAGTAATTTGCACATGTTAACCTGAGAGCAGAATTTCAATGTAAAAAATATGTAATCTAAGTCTGAGACAACTCTCATGGACTAAGAGGTATGTATCTATATTACTAAAGTAAATACAGTAAAAGCTAATGAATTGGGATTTAAATTTTCTTACAAATGTGCTAAATTACTAAGAGCATAGCTTGGTTATGTTTTAAATACCTACAGCAGCTCTAACCAGGTTAGCTCAGTGGATAGAGTATTGGCCTGTGGCCCAAAGGGTCCCGGGTTTGATTCCGATCAATGGCAAGTGACTTGGTTGCAGGCTCCTCCTCATCCCGGGCCCTGGTCAGGGCTCGTTCAGGGGCAACCAACTGGTATGTTTCTCTCACATCGATATTTCTCTCTGTCTTTCCCCTTCTCTTCCACTCACTCTAAAAACCCATGGAAAAATATCCTTGGGTGAGGATTAACACACACACACACACACACACACACACACACACACAAACAACAAAACAACTAAAATCTACCCACAGCAAAGAATTAGTTAGGATAAGCACCCACCTTGCTTGTGACTGCTTTAGAAATCATTTTCTCAAAATTAGAATCGGAATCATCAGAAGTGGATGGCTTCCTTTTGCGGCGAATCTTGGTTTTGGGGGGATCAGGTTTTTGAGGGACATCAGAAGTCAAGCTTGGCTCCTTTTTGGCTCCTTTTGGTGCAGCCCTTTTTTTGGCACCTGTAGTGGAGGTGGAAGACTGACCTGCAAGGCAACACAAGCATTCATCATGGCCATGCTCAGATGAATTGTTCTCACTGTAAACTTTCTTTAGCAATCTGTTGACGGCTTATATAAATACAGGAAAATGACAAGAGCTGAAAATACATTAGAGAATCAGTGTTCTTAGGCATCCATTTAAAAAATAAGAATATGTTTTATTTTAAACATTTGCAAACTGTGTATAAATCCTGTTCCGGTCATAGCAACGAGCTAGATAATGTCTGGCATTTTGAGAAACATGCTAATCTTAAACCTTTTGACCACCCTTTGTTATTATAAACATCTATAAAGATTAGATTTGCTTTCATTTGGAATTTAATTTCAATATCAATAGTAAATTTTGGGGATAAAAAATTAAGATTCACTTGTAGCAACTAATATTAGTTAATCCCAATATTATTAACACATCTCTAAGACTTAGGCTTACTTTTTGTCGCTGTCTTCTTTACTGTCAGGTGACCTCCTGGTTCATAGGTCAACTTTCAACCACTGAGGCACGTGGCTGGGCAGCACATTATACTTCAACACCTTAAGTGTAGAACCTCTTTATTTGCAAAATTAAACCTAATGAACAACATCAATGTAATGCTAACAAGAACCCACTTTTATTTTCAAAGGCAGGACTTGGCTAATGTCTGCATTAGAACCCGATGGATCTGGGCACCCAGGAGAGCAGACGCTCACTCCTTTTACTTAATACACACCTGACGTGGCGCTCTTCTGTGGCTTCAGTTCTTTGTCTGTATGTCTAGAAGAAAAAAATTACATCCTGAAAACCAATTCTAAATGTGTCAAACAACAGAGAATACATAATCAGCTATTAAAAATAATCATGATAAAACCCATATTAGAAAAGATACTTACTTTGGGGAAGTTTTGGTCTTAACTGGACTAGCATCTGATGGAACAAAATTTTCATCTTCACTTTTTTTATCAATATCTGAAAAATCTTCATCTGAATCCAAATCCACCGTGAATTTGGCTTTTGCTATTAAAAACATACATATACAAAGAATCAAAGAGGATAACGGTCTATTTGATCCACAGATTGATATAACATTTTATGAAGATTTAAGCTTCAGTTTAATTTCCTAACAGATGATTTAGTTTAAAAAATTTTAATATAATTACTGCTCTAAAATAGAACAATTTCTGGGATTAAGTGCCCTGAAATATATTGGCCATTAAAATCTTAGTGTATCTACATATTCGTCAGTTTTTCTTACTTGCTGCTCTTCGTGGCTCTATTTCTCGTGGAGGGACATCAAAATCGCTTTCATTACCGCTCATATCTGATTCTGAATCAGACCAGGGGTTTCTCTTCTTTCCTTTTTGGATTGGTTTAAATGGCAATGTACTTTGTTTCTTTGCCTTGATACCTAGAAGGGAGATAAAACAACTTTACATATTCTTAGACCCACTTTTCTCTATCATCCATCCTTCAAATATTTCTGGAGCTCTGTGCTAGTATTGGAATACAATGGTGAACACAAACAGAAGTTTCTTCTCATGGAGCATACAGCTTGGTCAATGAACCCCATAATATGTGTTGCAGAAAACAGATGGTGGCGTAGGTGAATCACCTGTATTTGCAGCCTCCCACAGCACATCAAAATTACTAAAATACCGGACAACTATCATTCAGAACCGCCTAGTAGGGGGGCTGAATGGAAGTCCTATAACTAGAGAAGTAAAGAAGAAAGCATACTGACACTGGTACGAGGGGCAGAGGCGCTAAATGGGCTGGAATGCCTCCCACATGTGCCGCTTTTTTATTTATTATTATTTAAAAAATATATTTTATTGATTTTTTACAGAGAGAAAGGGAGGAGGATAGAGAGTTAGAAACATCAATGAGAGAGAAACATCAATTAGCTGCTTCCTGTACCAGCAACCAAGGTACATGTCCTTGTCCAGAATCGAACCCAGGATCCTCCAGTCCACAGGCTGGCACTCTACCCACTGAGCCGAACCAGTCAGCTGTGCTGCTTTTTTATAGGGAGGGAGACAGTCTCTGTGGTTGCTGCCTGTGAGGAGCTAGGGGTCCCAGTCCCATACCAGTCTCCCTTCTCCCCCAGCCCAGGCTCCCAGAGCTGAGAAAAGAAGTCCCCATAACTACAGGCTGTAAAACCCAGCAGGGATTGGGGCTCAGTGACACGGAGACTGCTGGAGACTCAGGTGTTCCTTTTAAAGGGCTGGTGCGGGAAGTGAACTGAATGTCTTGCTTACTCTGAGCTCCAGCGTCAGAATGAGGCTCTGCGGGACCCAGGCACATAAGGGGAGGAACTGGATTGCCTGGCATTGGGGCAGGAACTTTGGGGCAGCTTTCTCCCAGACCTGGGTTCTCACAGGGGTTCCTGTGCTGGGACCTCCCCAGTTGCAGGGCTGACTCATAGCCTTATCTTTTTGCTTCGCCTTGGTTATTCCCTGAGACCCTGCCCCATCTACGGTATTTTGCAATCCCACCCAATCTCTTTGCAGTGGCTTGTCCTTGCTCAAGCTTCAGACTTTGCTAAAATATCTCAAACAAGCTGCAGCTGGGCTTAGCAATAAAAGACGCAAGACCCTGCTGGAGCACGAGCCTAACTTGCTTCATAGCTGCACCTTGCCTGGGCACCTCCAAACCCAATACAAACAGCGCTTGCAGGGTGGCCCTAGAGCCAGTGCTCCCAGGGGACATCTTCAGACCATAGCAGACTATATCTGTACACATCCATTAGCAACGCACTCATGGGGCAGGCTCAGCAAGGACCAAAGTCCCACAGAAGCAAGTCCTGTTCCATAGGAGTGTTTCTGCATAGCAGCTCTCCCACTGTAGCCTAGCTGGTCCTCATAGCCAGTTTGGCCTGGAGGTCAATTCTTCCCAATGAAACAATCCAAATTCCTATCAATTGATGAACAAAACAAAATAGAGTATCTCTACAATGAAATATTATTTGGCAATAAAAATGAAGGAAGTATTGATACATGTTTACTACATAGATGACCCTGGAAAACATTATTCTAAATGAAAGGAGCCAGACACAAAAGAAAACATATTATATGATTTCTATTTATATGAAACGTCTGGAATAGGTAAATCTAGAGATAGAATTAGATTAGTGGTTGCCTAGGGAGAGGAGGAGTTGGGAGGAAATAGGGAGTGACCTTCAATGGGCACAGTGTTTCTTTTGAGGGGGCAAGAAATTGTTCTAAAACTTTGGAGAATACCAGAACCATTCATTGGTCCACTTTAAAGTGTGAATTTGGCATGTCAATATGTCAATGAGGAAGTTAAACAAAGTAGATACTCAACAAAGGCATTAATCTTAAACTCTAGGGATAATACAAACATGACTAAGATGTGATCAGTATACTCAAGCTTTTAACTGGCTAGAAGGCAGAATCTAATGAACTGAGTTTGTTTTCTTTGTATCCCAACTGAGGAATCAAAGTTGCCAAATTAACAAATATTCATTACAAAATGATCTCTACTCAAACCAAATCCCCAAAACAAAGTTAGTTAGGTTCAAACTACTTCAGATGTAGCTCTCTTTCATGTCATACACTAAGAATTTATTGAGGTTCAAACTACTTCAGATGTAGCTCTCCTTCATGTCATGCACTAAGAATTTATTGAATATCTATGTGGAATGTGATAGGTAACAAACACAATTTTATCTCAACTTGACCATTTCCTTAAAAGTTTAATACCTGGTTCTCTTTTCTGTTTCTTCTCTAATCTTTGTTTTAGGCTTCCTGGTTCCACACTGTCCTCTTGAGGGCTTCCTTCAGTATTTTCATTCTAAAGGACAGCAAGATGAGAATGGTCAAACTCTGTCAAATTTTATTACAGTAGAACCTCGATATAACATATATTCGGGAGAGGGGGGGTGCCTGTTAAAGCTGAAAGTCCATTATATAACAAAATAGATTTTCTGAATGTGCATATTTAAAATTTGTCAAATTAGTGAGTTTATCCGTTTTCACTTGTGTAGACACGTTTGTGTAGTTAGAAGTTTAATGTCACAGAAAAATTTATATATTGAATAGATCTAATCAACGTGTGCCTTCACCCATCACTTCGAGTAAACAAGTGCACACTGGTGGGGCATGCCTTAGTACATGTCAGAACATTGACTTAGCATGTATTAAAACTACTGCAGAAAGTCACGCCGCTGACAAGAGAACCAATTACCTTATACAAATGCAGTGTGAATACTTGCTAATCATGCATTGAATATTGTTTATGAGCAGTGACACTTTGATTTAAATATGTAGAGTATAGTTATGGAAATGTAATCTTTATTTATGCTATCAAAATCACTAGTGTTTTTCCCAACCTATAGCCTATTCCCTAAAATTTGTTAAAAATAACAATGAATTAACAAAAAATATAACTTGTTAACTTAATTATAAGTAAATCTTGGTTAAAAGCATTTAAAAGTTAATAAGGTGTTAATTTTCACATGTGACATACAGACTAGAAATTTTGTCCATTTTGAGGTCTGCAAAAATCAAGGGTTTACTGTACTTAGAATAATATAAGGTCAAGTATACAAATCTATATCAGGTCAAAGAGTGATTTTCTTTGGGTCTGGTTAAGAACTCTGAATAGGTATAAGTATGACTTTTTCAAGATATTTAAACATTAAAAAAATCAGGCTAATAAGAAAGGAATGTTATACCCTGGCTAGGCAGCTCAGTTGCTAAAGAGTGTCATCCTAATATGCCAAGGTTGTGGGTTCAATCCTCAGTCAGGGTACATGAAAGAATCAACCAATGAATACATAAATAACTGGAACAAACCAATGTTTCTCTCTCTCTCTCTCTCTCAAATCAACCAATATATTTTTTTTTTTTTAAAGGAATGTTATGACTAGATAGAGGATAAATTCCAAACTATGGGAGTAGAAAACATAATTTGTTCAATTTTATGTGAAAATAAGCTTACAGTGTTTTATGTATAATGTTTTCAGGAGTATTACCTTAATTTTCCTTTTAATCTTCTTTTCTGCCTCTGCTTTCATCTCTGTGGTCACCATGGGGACGACTCTTTTTCCACTTGGGGAAGGCAAAACTTCAGCCATCTGTGTTTTTTTCCCTTTTCCTTTCCCCCCTTTCCCAGGAAGTCCTACTTGTTCATCTTGTTTTTCCTTGGCTTCAACAGCCTAAAGAGGGGATAGAAGAAAGCAAGTTTATAAGCTAAAAAAGGCATTATAACATCTTTATTACTTTATAGGGAGAGCATAAAAGGTAGCAATTAAATGGGTTTCAACTAGTTATATCTTAAAATAAATTTGTGACAACCTGTTCCATAGCTAAGGATACCACTACAACATGAAAATATAAATAATTAAGACACACTTTAAACAGTGTGGGTATAGAAGACTGGGTTTGACTCTGGATTTTACCACTGAAATTTTCTGAGGATAAAAAGAGCAAAGTACGTTAGGGGTAAAATTTGTAAACTGAAATAAAAAATAAGGATGTAATTCTAGTCATGTATACTTATCCAATCCACTGATTATAAGCTGCACATCATACTGAATGCAATAATATAAATTTCCATGTTAATCCTTTTAACTTCATTTATGAAATGCTTTTTCTTACGTCAAAATGTAGGAAAACCGAATAGTGAAATTAACAAGATCTTCGAAACTACTAATTAGCTAGCCCTGAAGATAAACTGTTTCTGTCCTTTAGGATGATTTGGAGGACTGGGTTGGGTTGATCTTCTTTCACATTTAATTTTTTTTTTTTTAATATATTTTTATTGACTTTTTACAGAGAGGAAAGGAGAGAGATAGAGAGCTAGAAACGTCGATGAGAGAGAAACATTGACCAGCTGCCTCCTGCACACCCCCTACCGGGGATGTGCCCGCAACCAAGGTAAATGCCCTTGACCGGAATCGAACCCGGGACCTTTCAGTCCGTAGACCAACGCTCTACCACTGAGCCAAACCAGTTTCAGACACATTTAAATTCTTATCTTCTTAGTCCCATTAGGTCAAAAATCAACTCTTGCCCTCCTTTCCTTTTCCTCTTTGTCCAGAAACTTCCAGATTAGTATGTCCCCAGCATCATTTACTTTATTCTATTTAGTTTAAAACAGTTTGTTCTTTTATGTGTTATCTTGGAATATTTCATTTTTTACCTCCATATTCTTTCTACTGCTAATTGTGAAATTTCTTGATAAAGAGGTATATTGATAGAATCTATTGTTTCATTAGTAAAAGTTCTAAAATGGACATTATAAGCTACACACCTCTAGCTCTTCAATAAAAGCAGCCAAGTCTTCTTTCCACAAATCTGATGGACTCTTTCTCTTTAATGTTTCCAGCTCTTGTTCCTTCATAAGATAGTCAGCAAATTAAGAGTTAATTTATATGCATAAACAACATTTTCATGAAGCACACGCTACTTTCACGGTTAAAACATAACTAAGCAAAATGTACCATCCATCAACTCACTTTTTCATTTCTTTGTTTACACAGTTCATCTTTCTTTTCTTTAGTTAGGTACCACAGAGGCATATCAAGAAGGTAGTTGAAAGTTGGTCCAGTTGTAGAGTCACTTTTCTCAGTTTCCTTTTCATTGTCACTCTCTTCATTTTCTTCTTCTTCTGTAACCTATGGGAAGAATTAAAATGTAGTTTTAATAGGAAATGTGAAACATAGACACAAGATTATACAGCCTTAATAATATATAAAAATGTTAACCAAGAAATTACCTTTTGCTGGGCTTCTTTCCAAGCCTTCACAGGATCCGAATCATATCCCCTCTGAATCAAAACTTTAATTAATTCTTTTTTGGGCTTATTTTCTATTTACAAAAACATAAACAAAGGTAACAGTTGGTTTTGAGTAATATTTTAGGAAAGTAATAAGATCTTACCATACTAATTCAAAAAGATTAGAACTGGAAACAAGTAAACTATTTTTATTTTGCATTAATTTGTACATTCTGATATATACAGCTGACCCTTGAACAATGTGGGGATTAGGGGCACCAACCTCCTGAATAGTTGAAAATCTCCATGTAATATGATTCCCCTACTACTTAATTCTAATAGTTTACTGTTGACTGGAAGCCTTATCAATAACGTCAACAGTCGGTTAACACATATTTTCTGTGTTATATGTATTGTATACTGTATTCTTAAAATAAAGCTAGAGAAGAGAAAATATTAAGAAAATCATAAGGTTCATCTTTTTTTTTTTTTAAACTGTCACAAACCTTCCAGAATTTTCCAAAATATTAAAAAAATTAGTGTACCCACACAGTTCAAATTTGTGTGGATCACCCTGGCCAGGTGGCTCAGTTGGTTTGAGCATCATCCTGTACACCAAAAAGGTTGTGGGTTTGATTCCCGGTCAGGTGTGTATTGGAGGCAACCTAAGAATAATATTTCCCTCTCAAATTAATGTTTTTTTCTCTCTCCTCCTCCTCCTCTAGCTCTAAAAAATCAATAAAAATGTATCCTTGGGTAAGGGTTAAAAAAAAAAAAAAAAAAAAAAAACACCAAAAAAAAAATCCCATGTTGTTCAAGGGTCAGCTACAGTCAAGTATTCTCCTTAAAACCAGTGATTTTAAACCTTTTTCATTTCATGGCACACATAAACTAATTACTAAAATTCTACTGTACATAAAATTTTTTTTTGCTGACCTAACAAAAAAAATAGGTGTAATGTTAATTCATTCACACTGGACAGCTATTGTGTTGGCTGCTATCATTTTTTAATTTGACAATCTAAGGGAAAGTGGTCAGTGCCCCTGACTAAATAGTCAGGAATTGCATTTTTAAAAATTCTTGCAGCACACCAGTTAAAATCACTGCCCTAAAATACTGAAAAATGTAAATTGCCACAAGAGGGCAGTCAAACCATATGAGATTATGATCTAATCATAACTCTTAACAAAAGATAATCCAAATATTTATTTTTGTTTTATGGACCCTGGTTTTTAAAAATTTCAATATCTGATCAGGCAAGTTTTTAGTGCCACCATCCAAATGTTGATATTTCCATGTTGCATTTGTTCCCCTTTTCTTACAAAAAAAAATTAAAAATTAATTTTTTTTTTTTTAAAAGTTTACTGATTTGAGAAACATTGATCTGTGCTCCACCTATCCATGCATTCATTGGTTGATTCTTGTATGTGCCTTGACTGGAGCTCAAACCTGCCACTGTGGCATATCAAGGTGACACTATCTGAGCTACCTAGCCAGGGCTCATTCCCCTTTCCTATAAAACCTCTCTTCCAATGTTTACAGTAGTCAATATAACCTTTGCTTTTTGTTTTTCTTTGAGTCATTTCTAATATTACTTATTTTAGCCTTGAAATAATAGCTGTGAAATTAAGGGGCTGATATACTAGTGTTATTTTTAAAAATATTCATGAAATCAAAGACGTAACAAATTAAATATTTTTGTGTAACAGCAAAAAATTTCCTGTAATCACTAGGAACTCGTGTTGTCATGTTTTGGGGGATTTGCTACTATAACCTAGTAGCAGGAGTTAGTTGCCCAGCTTTCCTAGTTAACCTTGGTCAGAACTAAGCTATACACCCCCCCCTCCCGCTTGTGTGTGTGTGTGTGTGAGGTATTACGAATTTATTTGATCATCCAAACACCAGTTGGCTGAACCTGGATGGCTCCAACCCACCTTCCTTTTATTTCAAGTTTCTTGGTCAATGAAACCCCTGAATCCCCACCTCAAAAAAAAAATTTTTTTTTAATTGAGAAAGGAATGGAGAGAACTGATCCATTGCCTCCTGCATGTGCCCGACCAGGGGTGGACCCTGCAGCCTGGGTATGTGCCCCAAACCTGCCGCCTTTTGGTGTAGAGGCCGATGGTCCAACTGAGCCACACCAGCCAGAGCTAGAATGTCTGTAAAAAATCCCTAAGACATGACCTTTCAGGCTTAAGTACACAATTTACTTATAATAGAAGCCATTTATAATCTTACTTCAAAAGCCCTTTATCCTGTACTAGAGGCCCGATGCACGAAATATGTGCAAGAGTAGGACTTTCTCCCCCCAGCTTCTGGCACCAGCTTCCTTCACAGCCCCGGCTTTGTCCAGATCATCTGGAAAGACGTCTGGTCGAGTTAGCATATCATTCTTATTATTATAGATAATTACAGATAAAAGCCTAATATGCAAATTAACCAAATGGCAGAACAAATGGCTGCTATGATGTACACTGATCACCAGGGGGCAGATGCTCCACACAGGAGCTGCCCCTTGGTGGTCAGTGCATTCCCATAGGGGAAGCACTGCTCAGCCAGAAGCCAGGCTCACAGCTGGCGAGCGCAGTGGCGGGAGCCTCTCCTACCTCCATGGCAGTGCTAAGGAGCAGCGAGCAGGCAGGCAGTAAGAAGCGAGGGGTCCCAGACTGCAAGAGGGATGTCTGGCTGCTGGGCTGAGGAACCCTCCCCTGCCTCCAAGTGCACGAATTTCATGCACCGGGCCTCTAGTTTCCTATAAGACTTTTCTCTTGATCAATTAGTTTACATAGGAACCTCTTCTAGCTCTTTTCTGTCTAAATGTCAACTAAATCTTGAATTCTCAACATGTTCAATCTAGTAAAAACTGTCTTTCAAACTATAAGACACCTAATTAAGTTATTTCAAAGAAATGCTCATTTAAGTAGCCAGCCAACTAAATGGATTCTGTGCTCCCTCCCCACCATTACTCTCTCCAATAATGTTTAAAGGAAGTTTGGCACAAATGTAGTTTAGTTCAGACAGTTATTATCCCCAAAACATACCAATGATTATTTTGCCATCTATTTTCTCTAAGATAAAGCGGGCCTGATTGTTCAGTTTAGCAGATTCAGCGCCAAGCATTCCTAGAAGCCATTCTTTTCTTAATCCATAATATTTAAGCCTGAGTTCATAGAAGTCTCTTAGAATATCAAGCACTGTTTCATATTTCTTTAAACAGCCTACATGATCAAAAAGCACCTGGAAAAAAAACACACAAGAGTAGAGTTAAGAATAGCTAAATTGGCTAAACTTTAATGATTTTAGAGAAATGACTTTATTCTTTTAAAATATAAATGTAGACTATGATTTCCTTTTAAAATTGGTATTATCTTCTTAGTATAAATTGTAAACATATGGATCTATCTCATAAGACATACCATAGAGTTGCAT
Source organism: Pipistrellus hanaki (assembly GCF_964339955.1). Taxonomy (NCBI): domain Eukaryota; kingdom Metazoa; phylum Chordata; class Mammalia; order Chiroptera; family Vespertilionidae; genus Pipistrellus; species Pipistrellus hanaki. The sequence continues at coordinate 7,239,473 of NC_140518.1, read as the reverse complement.
GTAAGACTAGTTTGGAGTTTGAAGACTTTGTGTAGTCCAACTCTCTCAGCCTCAGCCAGTTTTTCTTCAGTCATCTTCACAACAAACTTCACAGTGGTATCTGTATGGTATTCCCTATAATCTGTTATGAGAGGTGGCGTCTTCTCAGTGCCATTCAGCATGGGTTCTAGCACCTGTTCTTTGTATGTCTAAAGAAATAATCCTTTTGTAAGTATCTGAACACCAGCTCCTAAATAGTTAACAAGCATTACAAAAAGCATTTGGCTGATCACACACACATGACTCCCCCATTACTTACCTGGGTCCATGTTCTGATGGGAAGCTCTGAGATTTCAATGGTTGTGGAATTAAGAATAGCCACTTCACCACAAATCACATATTGATTTGGAGCCAGCTCTTCAATAGTACCCTTGAAGTTCTTATAACTTGGAAGCTAAATTGGTATTTAAAAAAAGAATGTTTTTTAAATGTGACACTAAAAACACAAATCACAATAGCATAAGACAATAAATCTAACATTTCAGTGTGAAATTGTATACTTATAGCCTCTTTAATCATATAGTCTACTGAATTGAAACCAGAGGAAAAGGAACATTCCTAATAAACACAAAATAGTTACCATTGGCAAAGGTTCTTCTCCATCCATCAGACGCCTGATGTTATTCACAACTTCACGAATATCAAAGTTGGGGATTTTGCAGGACCACCCAGTACCAATTCCTTCAGCACCATTTATCAGCACCATGGGTATAATGGGAATATACCATTCAGGCTCCACACGTTGGTTGTCATCATATAAGAACTTTAATGTGTTATCATCTTTTGGTGGAAATAACAACCGAGCCAAAGGACTAAAGGAAACAATCAAAGAATGTTATTTTACAAAATTACTGGCTTTGGTATTTAACTTTAATGAAAAGGACATATGCTACCTCATATCAATACATGGCTTTACCTCAGCTTTACTTGCTAATGTTCACTTAACAATATTTATTGAGCACTTTCATTGTGCCGGCACTACAGACTTAACTCTCAGCTTCCAAGGAGCTCACATTCTAATATAGGAGCTAGACAATGAACTTAGATTTTGTAGGGGGTGCAATAAATGCTAAGAAGAGAAATAAAGTAGGTAAGAGTGATTGAAGGGGTGCAAGAAATGGTAGGTACTTTGACAGGATAATGTTTGAGAAGAAAAGAAATCAAGAGAATCAGCCGGGAAGTTATCTGCAGAAAGAGTATTGCCAGCACAATGGACCAGTAAAGTAAAGGCCCTGAAGAGGGAGTATGCCTGGCATGTATAGACAAAGAGGCTAGGTGTGTTCATGCAGAGATAATATGAAATGGAATAAAAAATATGGGGAGTGGACTTCAACTGTGGTATTAAGGAAGAATCAAGCCCTTTATTATGCAAATTCTCCAGCAAGGTCTCTCAAACTTGACACTAATGACATTTTGGGTTAGATAATTCTTTGTTGGGGGAGGGTTGTCCTATGCATTGGAGGGTGTGTAGTAGTATTCCTAACTGCTGCCCACTAGTTGCCAGTGGCATGGCTCTCCTAGTTATGACAATCAAAAATTGCTACATGTCTGGATAAAAGAAAATATAAGAAATGTATGTAAAAGCATTTATATTGTAGTTTCACAAGGAAATAATACTTCTAAAGGATACAAAGGCTATGGCTATCAAACTGAAATAGAATTTTGTCTTTCTGCTCATTGCAAAAAGTAGCATAATTAAGCTTTAATGAGTAGTTTTTAAAAAATTAATATTCTAAGCATCTGCATCAAAAGTACATTTTCTGATTGAATTTTTATATTATTTTGTCTACTAAATCTCATATTACTTCAAAATTGAAAATGGCAATTCACTAGAAATTGAAAGCATTACCCACCTGAGCATTGTGAAGATGTATCGAGGACTAGCAGAATCCTTGCCACCATGCAGCCTGGTACCAAACTGACCAATGGGCTGCAGGAGGTTCAGATTATTGCTACCCACAAAATTCTGAGCCAAATTGATAATGGTCATCATTAGTGACATCTGGGGAAGGAAAGATTTGTTAATCTGATCTGTAGAGTTTTAATAATACATACCCATTATTATGACTAAGCCTCACTATAATCCTATAAGGGTTTTATGAGATATAGATGTTTACTGATTTTTCACAGGTAAGTACATGGCAGATGTAGTGCTTTAACCCAAGACTTAGGGCTCCAAATTCAGGGTTCTTGCCTTCCAATAATTTTAATCAAGAAAGGCACAGCTCCTTTCTTCATTCAGAGTAGAATAAAAAACTACTTAAGTTACAATATTTCACTCATTTCTAATCTAGCATGTATAACTTTATTCTATAGTTGTGTATTGTCCCTCTTGATTATACTGTGATTATACCTTGAAGTAAGATACATATTTGACTTATCTTTTGTACCTGGTGCATGGTAAGCATTTAACAAATCACAATCATTTACTAGGTCCCCACTATATTTTATTATTTTTTTAATAATAGTTTTATTGATTTTTAGGGAGAGGAAACATCAGCGTGAGAGCATAACTTCAATCAGCTGCCTCCTGCATGCCCCCTACCGGGGAGGAGGCTACAACCCAGGTATGTGCCCCCAGCCAGACTCAAACCAGCAACCTCTCAATGCACGAGACAATCCCCAACCAACTGAGCCATAATGGCCAGGGCTACCACTATATTTTTGAAAGCAACAAGCAAGACATTTAAAGTTTAGAAACTTATAGACAATCTAGTTCTTTAAAAAAACAATTCAATCACAAAATAAAAATGTATGTTTGTATAAAGTCAAACAATTCAGATATCTATAACAAGTTGGAATATCGCTCTTTTTAACTTCCAGGGCTAATAACAGTCAATAACTTTGAACCTATTGTTCTAGACAATTTGCTTTAAGTATTATTCTACCCCCTTTTCCCCCAGCTGACAATAGGACATGGACATTCTTCAATGTTAGTATACACAGCTTTACTTGTTATATCAATGATGCTATGCATAGATGTGTCACAGTTTATAACAATTTCCCAATCATTGGACACTTTTGATGTCTAAATTTAACATCAAAGTTATAACAAACATCTTTGAACACAGATCCTTGCGGACTTATGAATATCCTTACAGGAATATTTTCAGAAATAGATTTGTTAGGCCAAAGTGTAAGCACGTATCTACCCTATTTCCCTGAAAATAAGACAGTGTCTTATATTAATTTTTTCTCCCAAAGTTGCACTACGTCTTATTTTCAGGGGATGTCTTATCTTTCAATGCACTAGGTCTTATTTTCGGAGGATGTCTTATTTTCGGGGAAACACAGTAATTTGGCAGATTTCACCAAATTATTCTCTACTACAAATGTACCAGGCTTATATTTTCACTAAGTGTTTGGAGAATAATTTTGCAGATATTCCTACTATAATGCTTTCTGGAAACATAGATTGTGTGTTTACCTCACCATGATGATAAGAGGACATCTCAGCCACTGAACCAGCTAACTGGGCAACCTTCACCTCTCGCTTGTCATTCCGTTTGAAACATGTAAACAAAACCTTTCTCTGACCTGGTTTCAAACCTTCAAAATGAAAGAAGTGCAAATATTAGTATCCTCAATTTAACCATTTCTGGGCATTGATTTCTATGTTATGACAAAAACAGACTAAATAATTGGAACTCACCATCCACCATAGATGGGATAGATCTCTCGTTATCAGAATTTGAGAACAGGATAAGTTCCTTGTTTATGAAGTCATTGTACGTCAGATATGTGGTAGTTTGCCCATACAAGTAATCCTGAGGGACCAAAGAGAGTATTACATGATCTAGTTTAAAATAATGAAACAAAGAAACCTCTCAGTATTTTTAAGATAGTTATTAAGCCCCTTAAAAATTTAGTATTGCCCTCGCTGGTTTGGTTCAGTGGATAGAGCATTGGCCTGTGGACTGAAGGGTCCCTGGTTTGATTCCAATAAAGGGCACATGCTGCGTTGCGGGCTCTATCCTCAGCAGGGGGTGTGCAGTAGGCAGCCAATCAATGATTCTCTTTCATCTTTGATATTTCTATCTCTCCCTTCCTCTGAAATCAATAAAAATATATTTAAAAAATTCAGAAGTATTTAAAAAATTTTTCAGAAGTATTTTGTTTTTTAACCCTTTGCACTCCGCTGTCCCCTCTCAGGGGACATCGGAATTCTAGCATATCACTCAGAAGTCCCCTCTCAGGGGGGACATTGCAGTTTATTAGTGATTACGGGGAATTGAGTTAATTCAACGCATGTTTCCGCCGCAAAGTAGCGTCGAGTAGCTGGTAGCCAATGTCCAGAATGGTTCGGAGTGCAAAGGGTTAAATATATTTTTATTGATTTTTGAGAGAGAGAAGTAAAAACATTGATTGGTTGCCTCCCATATACACTGACAAGGGATCAAATCCACAATTGTATGTGCCCTGACTGGGCATAGAACCAGTGACCTTTTGATGTACAGGATGACACACCCAATCATCAACTGAGCCACACCAGGCAGGGCAGAAGTAATTTTGTTTTAAAGATAAAGCAAATTTAATTACTGCACAATCAGAAAATAGTGCACTGTCTTTGTAATTTCTTTTATGCCGAATACATTTATGTAGCATTCTAAATGAGAATACTTATATAACTATCGATTACTACACTTTTTACTAAAATAGCTACTGAGTAACTTAAATTTGTTATATCAATCCTAAAAGTTCAGTAAATAGTACATTTTGTGGAATATATTTAAAATTTTTACCTCAGGAAGGCCAAGTAGCTTCCGTTGTCTTCTGTCCTCCATGAAATGAGTTAACCATTCCTTTCGATCATCTGTCTGTTTTTTGCTAAAGGCCTATAAATTAGCAGATGAAAAAGATGTCACTGTACTAATAGATTCCAAAATATTTCTTGTATGAAAACAAAAACAACAAAAGCTCAGTTTTCTAAAATATCTGGTTCCTTTCTCTGGGATATGCTTTCTGAAAACATTCTATTATACAAAAATATCTCAACTGACTAGCTAATGCAGTGATTTATAAAACGAGAGTGTATGTATGAAATACAATTCAAACTCACCAAGCTGATTGCAGCATCATCTTCAGGACCAGAATATTTGAATTGGATACGATGTCTTTTCATATCTGCAAAGTATTCTTTAGCTTCTTTTGATGTGCTGGTGCCCAAACCTACATAACCAAGAATACCACGTTATTCCATATAATCTTTTATAGAATGGTATATTACAAAATGAGAATTCTATATGAGTTTCATTACAAACCTTTGTAATACTTGACTTTCCATTTTTTATGATTTGGTGTGGAATTCTTCCATTCTTCAAATTCAGGAAGACTATAGAAAGATATTTCTTGCTTGTTTTTAGACACCTGTGGTAAAGTACACATTGCTGAGGCTTTGCACTGTGCTGCTACTCCTACATACCACCATACTTCACTGGGGTTATGTGTGTATGTAGGCTTGAGAAGTAGGGCCTTAAAATATCCTTTATGTATCTTAGAAGTTAATATACCTTTACAATGGGAGTGATAAATTCCTCCAGAAAACGATGTCGCAGAAGAGAGGGCCAGTTGTGATGGATAAAATTAATCAGCAAGCCTTTGATATGGGAACCATCTTGGTCCTAGAAATATTTGGAAGACCAAACATAGAACTGTTTAGGAAAATTATGAGTGACATATTGAGTAATTTCTCAATTTTTTTCTCCTATGGGGATATATAAAAAAGGCAATTAAATATTCAAAGACTATTCGAATCCAGACTATTAACCTGTATATGTAGTGTACATATGACATAAACATAATACTATATCTGCTTAGATATTGATTAGATAATGACCAGACCTCCAAGTTAAGTAATTTCCTTTCACTGCAGGAAAGCAATGCAACAATAAGGCATGTTTAATTTACTGTAATAATCTATAGTATCTGAAAAGCAAATCTGACCTGATCTGTCATAATCATTATCTTCCCATAACGAAGAGTCTTCAGTGAATCTTCATCTTCATAGTTTTTCTTGTACTGAAGACCCACAATCTTTATGATGTTATTAATTTCGGCATTTTCCATTATCTGAAATGGACATATATTGTTTATAAATATGAAAAGAACAAAGAAATACAATAGTGTATGTTGCCTGGATTTTCTTGAACCCTGGTATTTTAAGTTATTATTAGCCTAATAGAGGCCCGGTGCACAAAATTCATGCACTTGGCGGGTATGTGTGTGTGTGTGTGTGTGTGTGTGTTTCCCTCACCCCAGCCTGTGCCCTCTAGCAGTCTGGGAGCCCTTAGGGGATAGCCTACCAACGGCTTAGACTTGCTCCTATGTGGAGGCAGGAGAGGCTCTTGCCACCTCTGCTGCACTCACCAGCCAAGAACCTGACTTCTGGCTGAGTGGCACTAACCCTCTGGGAGCACACTGACCACTAGGGGACAGTTCCAGGACTGACCACTCCCCCCCACCCCCTTGGTCAGTGAGCATTACAGCAACCAGTTGTTCCACAGTTTGGTTGATTTGCATATTAGTCTTTTATTATATAGGATACTTTAATAACCAGAAAGATCCAATTAAGACATGGTAATAGCCCGGGCCAGGTGGCTCAGTTGTTTGGAGCATTGAACACAAAAAGGTTATGGTTCAATTTCTGGCCAGGGAACACACATAGGTTGTAGGTTCTGTGTATCCAATTTCTTAAAATAACAAAAACTATCTAAAACACATTTTAAAATGCCCAATGAAAGAATGAAACAAGCACCAAGTCCTGCATTATAAAACTATAGCGATTCTGAAGATAGTTTTATATTCTACCTGTTTATGAGAAGCTTCTCGAACATTGAGTATTTTTCCTCTAAGAGGGAAAACCCCGTACTTGTCTCTCCCAACCACACCTAGGCCTGAAACAGCCAAGGTTTTAGCTGAGTCTCCCTCAGTCAGAATAAGTGTGCAGTCAGAAGAGTTTCGGCTCCCTAAAATAAAAATACACAAATTATTGGCACATTTAGTTCAACCTCAAATATTAACTCAGACATGTCGTTAACAGCTTTGTGATAAAACTCAAGTAATTTATAGTTTATAACAAGGGGCTTGGGAGTAAAATGGAGCTAATAATCTATAATAATAAAAGCATAATATGCTAATTAGACCGGATGTCCTTCTGGACAACCTTCTAGACGAAGCCAGGGCTGCAAAGGAAGCCTGGGTCCTGGGTACTAGAAGGAAGCCGGAGCTGGCAGCCGAGGGAAGGAAGGCCTACTCCTGCATGAATTTCGTGTATCAGGCCTCAAGTTAGATATATATTTTAGCTAAAGTTCATAGTAAATAGAAGTCTTAGTTTCTTAGGCTAATTTTTCATTTTATACTGCTGTTAAACATTTATTTGATCATATTATATGAAAAATATTGTTAACGATGGGGTTTATTACATGCTACTCCAAAATATGGTATCTTGGCTTATATTTTAAGCTAAAAGAATTTTAGAAAATGGTAGAAGGAAGATTTCTCTGACTTCATCCCTCTTGAAGCAGGTCATAAGACTCATTGTGAGAGGGGCCCTCCATATATCCAGAGGAAAGGAGCATTCTTAACTTTAAGACTGAGGGACACTGAGAAGAATCTCAGTAAATAGGCCTCATTGAGCTTCCCCAAGTTTATTGCACTTAGCTCATACTCTTTACTTTTCCTATCTTTCCATGACTTTCCCCTCTTCATTAAACCTGGCATAAAAATACCCAGGTTTAATTATTTAATTGGAGCTTCATTTCCTCCTGTGTCATGTAAAGTTTACATTAAATTAATCTGTACACTTTCCTCATGTTTGTCTTCATTAGTATAATTTTCAGACCAAGCCAGGGACCTAAAAGAGTCAAAGTAAACTTTTCCCTTTCTTATAGATCAATATAGAACTTTCTTGTTCTATATCCCAAAACAATCACCTCGACATTATTTTAACTGGAAATGACCTAAATGTTTAATAAAAGGGAATCTACTGATTTTTTAAGAGTAAAAATATTCTCTTTATATTAATTGCCAAGGAAAAAATACTCATGTTTTGCTATTAATGAATAAAACAAATAACTATAAGATTTAAAATTTGGAAACATGAAATGTGTACCTGCATCATTGGCATCATCAAGTTTGGGAATTCCCTTGATTCTGTTATGTTTTACAGCTGAACACTTCTTGTTTAACTGGACTTGAGCCTTAAACTTCACCCAGTTTAGTATGCTTTCTACAATACCACAGCCAATTGCCTGAAAACAAGATTATTTGTGTTAAGGAAGAAGATTTCAGTCAGAAATGTAGAATATAAATAAGCTCCCATAAAAATAATTTAAAGATTGAAAAGAGCCCTCACTGGTTTTGCTCAGTGGATAGAGCTTCAGCCTGTGGAGTGAAGGGTCCTAGGTTTGATTCCCATCAAGGGCACTTGTCCCTATTGTGGGCTCCATCCCCAGTAGGGGGTGAGCAGAAGGCAGCCAATCAATGATTCTCTCATCATTGATTTCTATCTCTCTCCCTTCTTCTCTGAAATCAATTAAAAAAAAAAGTACATTTAAAAATATATATATATTGAAGAGATAGAAATACAATCTCTGGATAGAGGGTGGCACATCTTCCTGTCTCAGTTTATCACTACCGAGGAAGCTGGTTCCATTGGGTTCATCCATTCAATAAATACTTATCGACTACACACTTATATTGTGCCAGATACTGAACTACATGTTGAAAATCTAGCAGTTAAAAAAATTAGAGATGGTCCCTTTCTTCATGGAGTTTAATATACAACAAAGACAAGACAGAAATAAAATGAGAAATCATAAGTATAATGGATGTTATGGATAAAAGAAAAAAATGTGCTGCATATAATAGTGTATGTCAGTGTTATACTGGAACAAACTTAGTAGGGGAGAAGTGTAGAAAGTAAAGGATTTTCTGAGGAAATGACACTGAAGACCTAAAGTAGTTAACCAGATTTAAAGCATTTCAAGGAGAGAAATAAGCATGTGAAAAGTTATGAAAAGGAAGAGTACTTTGCTTTGAAGTAATTTAAAGCCGTAGGGAAAAGTGCCCTGAGATGAGGCTAGAGATGGTCCTGCAGACCAAATTAAGCAATTCAAAGAGTGAAAATCACTCAAAGACTTCCAAAAGAGAGTGAAGACAAAATGTGTGCTTGAACATAAAAAGATTACTCAAGAGCATTACAAAGAAATGACTGAAATTGTATGAATGTTAAGAACCTATTAAGAAAAGAGATGATAATAGAAGGCTACTGAGATATCTAAGAGATGATCCTTTTTTATTACTCCTTACCTGAGGATATTTTTTCCACTGCTTTTTCAGAGAGAGAAGGAAAGTGGGAAGGGGGTGGGAGATAAAAGGGGTAGAAGAGGGAGGGGGGGAAGAGAGAAACATTGACTGGTTGCCCTGCACACAGCTCCAACCATGGACGAGGGGTAAACCTGTAAGTGAGGTATATGCCCTTGGCTGGGAATTGAACCCACAACCCTTCATTGCACGGCCAATGCTCCAATCACCCAGCAACACAGGCCAGGGCCAAGAGATAATTTTTATTAGATAGAGGGGATAAAGAGAAGGCTCCCAGCTTTCTTATGCAACCTAGTGGTTGGTTGGTGCCTTTTTACAAAGATAGGAAATAGGCTTTTTTTTGGGGGTGGGGGACTTCCTTATACGGAGATCAATTGAATATAGAGAGAAGGAACTGATTTTTGAATGTGTGATTGAGAGCAACTTTAGGCATTCAATGTTTGGAAAGTAGATGGGCTGAATTCAGAAGTGATCTAAACTGATTGTGATATGAAATACTATCTATCTATCAATCATCTGCAGAGCTGAAAAACAGTAATGGAAAATAAAGCAAGGTATTTCTATTATTTTATTTTCCGCTATGTACTCACAGCTTTGATGAATTTTTCACTTAATTGGCATGTTGATCCAAAACTCTTGGCTTGTAAAGTCATGTTTTCTTTTGTCTGAGAGTCAAAGGTTGGGTTTTCAATTAAGGCATTCACAAAAACCCACATGTGATTTTTCACCTGCAATAAAAGTTGACATTAAATCACTAAAAAAGTACTCATATTTTATAGCCTGTCTTTTCTTCCTTGCATTTGGAAAAAAGAAAACTGCTAAAATACAATACCTGATGTGCTTTTACTGCAACACCGCCCTTGTTCTTCTTCTTCACAACATCAACAAGTTTAGTCACAATCTGATCAGTTACATAATCAACATGTCTGCCACCCTAATGAGGAAAAATAATTGACTGTAAAGCTCAATATCCTCAAAATTACAATAATCAAGCACAAAAGTCTAATTTAGCTTACTTTATACCAAATTAGCCAAATATCCAAGTTCATTTTATACATATTAAAAAATAACACGTACGAAAATATAATTAATAATTCAAGAATAAAATTACCTTGGAAGTAGCAATGCTGTTGACAAAGCTAATTTGTTGAAAGCCTTTTTCACTCATTGTTAAACATACTTCCCACCTGTGGTTTACTTGTTCATGAATAACTTTCAATGCATTGCCAGTTTCATCTACCTTATCCTTCAAATACATATCCACATAGCTACGGAATCCTTTTACCTGTATAGGAATTAAAATGGTACCAAAAAAATTAGACTGAAGAATAGACTAAGATTTTTTCAAAACTAATGAAATGGTTATTGAATGAAAACCAATTTTGCCTTTGACAACGATCACACATTTCCTCATGTGCAGAAAACACTTACTGGCAGCTTATTTCCATTGAGAAAGACTTTGACATCTTTAGTGCACCCAGCAATATCATATGCTCTTCTAAACATTAGTGCAACAATGTCTTTGTCTAGGCTTTGCATTTTAAATTTAGGCAGATCGGGCTGGAAGGTAATACATGTATAATCTTCTCCATTAAAGGGCTTGAGTTCCATCTCACCAGCTCTCCCCATGTTATCCATCCATGTCTATAAAAGTAAATAGGAAAGATAAAAAATTCGAGTGACCTTACAAATAAACTAGAACTAAATAACACAAATTGCTATAGTACAATATACAACTATTTACTTGCCTGTTTGAACTTTTTTTTGTATTCTCTACTGGCTGTTTCCACAGTAAATTTGGTACTGAATATGTTACACAATTTGGCTCCATAGCCATTTCGACCACCTGGGCAAATAAATAAATACTATTTGTTATCGGATGAACAGGTTCATTTCTTTTTTTTTTCTTTTTAAAAAAATATATTCTATTGATTTTTTACCAAGAGGAAGAGAGAGGGATAGAGAGTTAGAAACATCGATGAGAGAGAGTCGCCAATCAGCTGCCTTTTGCATACCCCCTACTGGGGATGTGCCCGCAACCAAGGTATATGCCCTTGACTAGAATCGAACCTGGGACTTCAGTCCGCAGGCCGACGCTCCATCCACTGAACCAAACTGGTCTCGGCGTAGGTTCATCTCTTCATCACTGGGTAAAGTGATGCAATTATAAAGATTTTAAAACTTTATGCTACAGATAGTCATTTAAGTTTTTTTTTGTTTTTGTTTTGCTTTTTAGCAACAATATGTTTGTTTTTCTCCTCAGCATCCTACCTGTTACTTTCTTTTCATCATCATCATAGTTACTAGAAGTTAAGAGCTGTCCAAAGATGAGAGCTGGGACATACATCTTCTCTACTTTGTGTTCAACAACAGGAATACCTTTTCCATCATTCCATATACTAATTAAATTGTTTTCCCTAAGAAAAGAAGATTGGAATTTGTTAAGCTAGTGCCTAAATATGTATTATATTTAAATATCTTTATTTCTAAAATTCAGTCTTAATTTCTTTATGGCTCTTGTATATATTTTTCTTCTGAAATTTAGCATGAACACTCTTTCCCACCGTGCTTAATTCCTGATACTCCTGAAATAGGAGCTAAGAGGGAAATAAAAATTTAAACCTGTACCAACACCTGGGCTGACACTGATAATGTTGAAAAAACATGAAATTTTAAAATGTTAGGATAGACAAAGGGAAATGACTTATGCTCAATGGAAAGATAACAAAACTTGGAAACTATTATTATATTAATTTTTTCTTTAAAAAAAATTAAATTTATTGGGTGACATTGATTAATATGATCATATAGGTTTCACGTATGAGTTTCTATGTTATAAGACCTGTCTATTGCACAATGTACCCACCACCCAAAATCAAATCTTTTTTTTTTTTTTTAAATATATTTTATTGATTTTTGTACAGAGAGGAAGGGAGAAATAGAGAGTTAGAAACATCAATGAGAGAGAGTCATCGATCAGCTGCCTCTTGCACACCCGTACTGGGGATATGCCCGCAACCAAGGTACATGCCCTTGACCAGAATCGAACCTGGGGCCCTTCAGTCCCCAAGCCGATGCTCTATCCAGTGAGCCAAACCGGTCCCGGCAAAAGTCAAATCTTTGTGTTTGTTTTTTTATACTGCTTTTAAGAGGATCATTGTACTATTTTAGCTCTTAGCTTTCCTATACAACAAATCTCATTGTAAAACAAATATGAAAGGGAAAAACATCAATTGTAAATTTCCCTGCTTACCAATAAAATGCTAAGAATTTATTTGGACTTTGAGTAGGCTAATAAAAAGGTGAATCCCAGGCCAATGAGGCTCAATTGGTTGGAGCATCATCTCATCCTGCAGAAGACAAAGGTTCAATTCCCGGTCAGGGCACATATCCAGGTTGCACTTCAATCCCGGGTGGAGGCAACCAATCAATGTTTTACTCTCACATCCATGTTTCTCTCTCGCCCTCTGCCTTCTCTCTCTCTCTCTCTCTCTCTAAAATCAATAAATATGTGTCCTTGAGTGAAGATAAAAATAAAAAAATGAAACAAGCATTCTGACCACCCACAAATGGACACCCAGCATTTATAATCAGAAATGTTAGATCTCTAGCACCACCTGCTGATTTATTATTTGAATAGCATTATGTGGAGGAAAAAATTCAAAAGCTCTAAACTCCAAAATACTTCAGGTAATTATTGGAGATGTTATGGAAGTATTTAGTGTCTTAAAGCATCATAGTGTCTGTAATTGATATTTAAATTCAGAAAAAATATAGATGAAGCAAATATGGCAAAGTGTTGATAACTGTTGGATCTAGATAGTAGGTATCAGAGATTATTAATTTTAGCACTCTGTCCTGTTTTTCTTTTCTTCAAACTTTTATTTTAAAAAGTTAACTTTATGCCCCATCTGGATGGCTCAGTTGGTTGGGCAGCATCCTATACATCAAAAAGGTTGCAGGATACAGGCTCCCAGCCCACCATGGCGGGACCTCCCGTTCAGGCATATGCCCCGGTTACAGGTTCCATTCCTGTCAGGGCATGTGCGGGAGGCAGTGGATCCATCTCTCTCTTTCCCTCTCTCTCCTCCTCCCCTTCCTCTCTAAAATCAGTAAAAACATTCTAGGTGAGGATTAATAAATAATAAATAAGTCAACTTTACTAAATTCCAAGAAAATGCAACTAACAGTAACAATGAACTATAAGAAACCAAAGACTAATAAGCAAGAGACTTACGGGTCAATTGTGACTTTAATACAAGACATTTTTGGGTCCCTTTGTTTGTTGTCTGCAGCGTTGACTAAAAAAAAAATAAAAAAAAAATACACATTTGTAAAAAATTAAAGTATTTTTAAAAAAATTCCTTAACTATAAGACATAGAAAGACAACATAAACTGATGAACAAAAACAGATCCAGAGACATAGAAGCATCGATCAGGCTGTCGAATCTCAGAAAGAAGGTAGGGGGGAATGGGGGTAAGGAGGAGAGATCAACCAAAGGACTTGTATGCACACATATAAGCATAACCAATGGGCACAGGCAGCAGGGGGATGAGAGCATGAGTGGGAGGGAAATGGGGGGATAAGGACACATATGTAATACCTTAATCAATAAAGAAATTAAAAAATATAGAAAGAAAAATCTCAAGCAAAAGAGTAGCACCAACAAGGTGTTAATTCAGCAATTTTTACTCATAGTACTGTTTCTAGGAAAGAATTCAATGTCACTGCATCACTTCTCCCAACAACTGAAATGACAGCTCTGGGTAAGAGGGTTTGCTAGGAATGAAACTTCTTATAACGGATCTGACCAGATGATCTTTACGTACGTGAATTTACTCACCTAGAATCTCATCAAAGATTTTGTACAAACCAGGAACAAAAGTGACTTCCCTATAGTTAATGCCAATATCTTCATCGTAAACCCACATTTGCTAGAAATAAGGCAAAGGGACATAGTTATTTTTACCCTATATTTATTCTGTCTCATCATCATGATTACTGTAAGTTCTTCTGGAAAAATACACACACACATACACACACACACACACACACACACACACACAATAGTTTAGGCTAATTTCAGTGGACACTCAAAGCACGCACAGGTATAGAAAATTAACCAGGAAAAGCACACATTTAACTACGTGGTCACTGCGTTTCAGGGGCTTGGTTGTACCTGGGTCACTAATTCCACAGAGCCAATGTAGGTGTCTGGACGGAGCAAAATATGTTCCAATTGCGTTTTCTTTTGATAGATTCTTTCAATAGACAGTCTTTTCTTAGCATCTTCATTTTTCTTTGTCTTGCTGATTTGCATATTCTCATTTATAGGCTAGCAATTTAAAAAAAACGGTGAAGAAAAGGGAAGTTTAATTATAGGTTTATCAGAAACTATGATCATGTCTATAGTAACGTGCTTAAGCGCACTAACAAACCACAGTCTCCGGGTGGGCTTGGGTGGAGCTTACATCTTTTTGCACAGATTTAAGGTCACTGTGGCCGGGTTCCTAGGTGTCTGTCCATTTCTCACAGGTGAATTACCTCATTTCTAGGTGTCTGTCCGTTTTCACAGATGTGTTACCTCACTATGTGTATGTGACAGGGAACTATTCCCATGTTTTAAATATCATCAATGAAATACACCCACTTCTTGCATCTACACTGGGTACGGGAGGATACCCAATCAACTGAGTGCCTACTGTGTCCCCAGTCAACTGAGTGCCTACTGTGTCCCCAGTCAACTGAGTGCCTCAACTATGTACCCAATCAACTGAGTGCCTACTGTGTCCCCAATCAACT
This sequence comes from Pipistrellus hanaki, assembly GCF_964339955.1. Taxonomy (NCBI): domain Eukaryota; kingdom Metazoa; phylum Chordata; class Mammalia; order Chiroptera; family Vespertilionidae; genus Pipistrellus; species Pipistrellus hanaki. Next base: position 7,224,306 of record NC_140518.1, on the reverse strand, counting down.
GAGTGCCTACTGTGTCCCCAGTCAACTGAGTGCCTACTGTGTCCCCAATCAACTGAGTGCCTACTGTGTCCCCAGTCAACTGAGTGCCTACTGTGTCCCCAGTCAACTGAGTGCCTACTGTGTCCCCAGTCAACTGAGTGCCTACTGTGTCCCCAGTCAACTGAGTGCCTACTGTGTCCCCAGTCAACTGAGTGCCTACTGTGTCCCCAGTCAACTGAGTGCCTACTGTGTCCCCAGTCAACTAGTGCCTATGGTGTCCCAGGCACACACACAATCGATGCTGGCTCGGCAGCACGCGTTTGGGCGGCCATCGGGGGGCCGCGTTACCGCGGTGAACAAGGGATGGGCACATTTTGAACAACCGGGACCTGCCGGCCCCCCGTGGGGACACTGCGCCCAGCTCGGCACTTTTCAAGGTCAGGACCGTTCAATCCCCTTCTCAACCGGAGGGCAGGAGAAAAACATCACTGGTTCTGTGGGAATTCGCAAGCGGGCCATTACACCACAGAGCGACTAGAGGGGCCAATTGCATCCTGTGCCTGGAAACCGTTAAGACAAAAGACACCCCGAGAAGCCAGGGAAGCCGGTAACACTTCACTATCAGCACCGCAAAGGGTTCCCCCCTTTTCACGATCACACGCAGCGCAGGAGGCGGGGGGGTCCACACAGAATACAGACTCCCAAGCCCGTCGTGGCGGGAGGGACCCCAGCCCGGGAGTCTCACCCCTGACGGGGCAGCCGGGGAGCTAGCGGGCCGCGCTGACTCCACAACCCGCCTCCTCCGCGAGCTGTACCTGCAATGGTGACACCTCCATGGTGACGGCCGTGGAAAGGGCTCGAGAACCCTGCAAGCGACTGAACCGGCAGGACCCACGAGACCAGCGCGGAGCGAGCGGCTTCTCCACACACGCTCGTCTCGTCGGTTAGGTTAGGTCGGCAGCTCCACTGCGATTTGAACTTTCCTCCAGCCCGCCCAAACCAGGTGAGCCAATCCCAGCTCGTTCTCAAGGCTCCGTCTGAGGATCCGATTGGTCTTTCACATCTACCAATGAAAGGCGGCGTTGGTCGGGGGTCTGTTCGAATGAACCAATTAGATAAGGGATCCGGGGCTAGGGGGTTGGCCAAAGGCAGCACGTAGAGGCGTAACGGAGAGACAGACAGGGAATCTGGCCAATGAGGAGGGCAGCAAGCTCTGAGGAGTCCGCGGTGGAATCGTGAAGGGGTTTTCTGAGGGGCGGGCTGGGGTGGGAAGAGAGAGGAGTATGTTCGTTCCCTCGGAGCGGCTCATTTATTTCACGTCTCTAAAACCTAAAATCCGTCCTCGGTCCCAGTTTTCCCGAGGGAACTTTCCTCATTTTCTTGAGGAAGACCGAATGCCGGCTTTGTGGACGGGCAGCCTGGCAACACAGGTTCGGGCGTCTGCCTCAGCACCCCTTACGATAACTTATTTCTAAAGAAACAAAAGTGGCCCTGACCGGTTTGGCTCAGTGGTTAGAGCGTCGGCCTGTGGACTCCAGGGTCTCAGGTTCGATTCCGGTCAAGGGCATGTACCTTGGTTGCGGGCACATCCTCAGTGAGGGGTGTGCGGGAGGCAGCTGACCGATGTTTCCCTCTCACCGATGTTTCTAGCTCTCTCTCTCTCTCTCTCTCTCTCTATATATATATATATATATTTTTTTTTTTTACAGAGAATAAGGGAGAGGGATAGAGAGCTAGATTAAAAATTATATATATATATATATATATATATATATATATATATATATATATATATATAATTTATATAATTTTTTACAGAGAGTGAAGTGCTTCAGTCGTGGTTCAAAGGGTGTAGCAAGGCCACGCGAAATAGAGAGCAGCATTGGGCTGCAACTGAATAATTTATAGTTACCACCTCAGGAACTGAGAATGGTTTAGGGGTCATTCTAGGGCTAATTTTATATATATACTTTTTATTGAGTTCAGAGAGGAAGTAAGAAAAAAAACCACATCAATAATGAGAGAGAATAAATGATTTGCTGCCTCCTGCACGCCCCACACTGGGGATCAAACCGTGAATCCCACTGGGAATCGAACTGTGACCTGATTCATAGATCTACGCTCAACCACTGAGCCACGCAGACCTGCTGATTTATTTATTTTATTTTTGTCAAGTTCCCTGGATTCTGCAGTGGAAATGTCAAAGACTAGAGTTTTTTATTACTCTGATATAAAAGTATTTGGGTGAATTTCTTTCCACAATGTGAAAAGGATGGGAAGAAAAAAAAAGCTGTTGCCCTTACAAGATGTTAGAAAAGATAACCGCACAATTTGCATGATTGCTAATTCTACCTGAGCCACCCACCTCCTTCCAGTCAGCATTCCCTGAGCTTCAGTTGGAGCGGGGTAATTGGCCAGTGATGTGATCTTGATGGAGATGGCTTCATGATGCTTTTGTTCCCTCTGCTAAAGCGGTGTGTGTGTGTGTGTGTGTGTGTGTGTGTGTGTGTGTGTGTGTGGTGGTGGTGGTGGTGGTGGTGGTGGTGTATTTCCTTAAAGTTGTATGAGGATTACATGAAATAAATGTAAGGCATTTGGAATAGTAGGCTAACAGTATCAGGAATTTTCCTCAGGCTGGCATGGCAATTTGGATTTAATGCTTTTTATTTTCTTCTTCTAAAAGAGGTAGATTTTCAATATACTGGGGAACCTGTACCTAGATACAGAAGTTGCCTCAGGAGGAATCTGGGTTCTTAGTTTGAGACTCTTGTTGCCACCTTTACCCAGACCCCTGGCTCAGAGGACTTCAACCACCCTTCTACCCAAAGAATGCTATCCTTATGTCATCCATCATTCACCCATTCACCCAGTCAACATTTAAGTAGTTTTTTAAGAATATATTTTTATTGATTTCAGAGAGGAAGAGATAGAAACATCAATAATGAGAGAGAATCATTGACCAGACCCTCCTGTACGCCCCCTACTGGGGATCGAGCCCACAACCCGGGCATGTGCCCTTGACCAGAATCAAACCTGAGACCCTTCAGTCCGCAGGCCTTAGCTTTATCCACTGAGCCAAACCCGCTAGGGCCACCCAACATTCACTTACCATCAACCTCCCACCAACAACACACCGTCCATCCCTCACCTCTGGTCTGACTGCTCCTTCCAAAGGTGAGGCTGGTGGGCTGAGAGGCCAGGGATCCCTGGGGCTCCTGGGATTCCCCACAAGTTCCTTCTCACCAGCAAAGCCAGGGGCTTGGTCCTGGGTCCTCCTCTTCCCTTGCTCTCCCTTTTGGAGCAGACAAGGTATGCAGGAGAGATACCAACCAGGATGGAAGGGCTTTCTATCTCACTCCTACTCTTCAGTCTTCCTTCTGTTCCCCCATCCCACTTCCACTGCCACCCCAGAGGGTCCCAAAGTCCCTGAAATTTCTCACCCAGAATGGCATTTATGTGACATTCAGGAGGCCCAGCAGGGCAGGCAGACCCAGAAGGTGGGCGAAGAGCAGGGTTGGATTTCCATGGAAGAGAGATAGATTAGAACTAGTCCAGAGAGAGAGGTATACCTGCATGTGACTGCAGAGGGGCATCAAATTGACCTAAGAGAGAAGACAGTAATGTGCCCTAATGTGGTGTGAGGAATGGGGTTACCAGGTCCTGTCACTTTCTCCCCACCTCTCAAATGGGGAAAAATCCCAGATAAACTCCTTGGCGTTGTGATGTTGGGATTTATAATAAGAAACATATTTGGTATTCTTCCACATTCCTGGCACAGCACTCCTAAAACCCTTGGAATTTCCTAAGTGGTGAATGCAATGACCACTTAGTGGTGTCTTTTGTTATGTCAATGAGGTGAGTTTTGGAAAGCCCTTAGGTAATTAAGGATGGGGGCTGGTTGCCAAGGGAACCCATCAAGAGATTAGTCGGTTGGAATTTTGGCCTTGCCCATCGATTTCCGATCTCCAGGAAGGTCTGGAGATTGAGTTTAATCACCAAGAGCCAATGATTTAATCAGTCATGCCTATGTACCAAAGACCCATAAAATTGCAAAAGGACAGGTTCAGAGAGCCACTGGGTTGGAGGTGCAGGGAGAGGGGCTCACTGGGAGAGGGCAGAGAAGTTCTGTCCCCTTTCCCCTTGTCGTATAGCACTCTTCCACCTGGCTGTTCCTGAGTTATATCCTTTTATAATAAACCAATAATCTAGGAAGTAAAATGTTTCTCTGAGCCACTCTAGCAAGTTAATAGAACCCAAGGAAGGGGTCATTGGAACCTCCCAATGATAGCAGGTCAGTCAGAAGCCGAGGTGACAATCTGGACTTTCGACTGGCATCTGAAGGGTGTGTTGGGGGGAGGTGGGTGGGTGGGGGGCAGTCTTGTAGGACTGAGCCCTAAACCTGTGGAATCTGATGGCAACTCCAGGGAGTTAGTGTCAGAACTGAGTTAAATTGTAGGACGCTGGCTGGTGTTGGAGAATCACATCAGAATTGGTGTCAGAATTGAAGGAAGCGTTAGGGTGGGTTTCAGAAAGAAAGGAATTGGCTGGAGGGGGTTGCTGTGTGCCTCTAGCTGCATCCATCTGTTTCCCTGGCGATCTCATCTCTGGACTCTAGCCCCTCCCCTTCCTCACTCTACATTTGCTTACTTATTTGCTGGGGGAGAGAACCTGAGTAGAGGCTCAGGTGTCTGTGTGATCTGCCGGAGCCTGGGGAGAGCTCCCATTCCTTAATGAGAGTCCTGGTGGGAGCAGGGGAGGGACTGGCGTTCGTGGTAACTAGCTGCTTCCTCAGCTCTGACCTTGGCCTGTGAATCCAGGGGTCTGATCTGGGGAAGAGGATTTATGGAGCTGCAGAGACCCATCCTCCAGTCCATTGCCTGCAGAGGGCCCTTGGATGCTCCTGGGAGCAGGCCTGGTGGGTAGATGCAGGCTCTGGGACCTGGTCCAGCTGGGCAGTTACTGCCTCATTTCTTCCTCTAAAGGGGAGACTGGACGGGAGCTTTGGTTTCATGTTCCGTCTGTAAATCTCTCCTATCTTTCCAAGTTCTTTATTTTATATCTATCCGTCTTCTCTCCCTTTCCACCTCTCTGCGTGTCCCATGTTTCGTCTCTTCCTCCTCAAAGCAAAAGGTCATTTGCTTTGCTCGTACCCTCTCCTCTTCTCTTTCCACCTCAAATTATTGTAAAATTTTAGAGTCAGAAAAAGTTACATTTGTAACCTGCTTTCTGGGATATAGGTCCTTCCACTTAGATGGCTCATTTGAAGTAGATACAGGCATCCCCAATTTAGAGATGAAGAAACTGAGGTCCGTCATGGTGAATATACAAGCCCACAGTGCACCATTAATCAGGGCAGAGCTTGGATTTGAATCCTTGCCTCTGAATGTAAGAGCCCCAACCTGAAGGCAAAGCTCTTCCCAGTTGTGGCTGCTGGCTCTCCCCTGGCTTAGGGCCAGCCTCTGCTTCTCTTAGATGATCACGATGGGGTCGGGGTGAGGAACAGACTGCACACAGATCTTGAGCATTCCTGGCCTCTGGAAACCAAAAGGGCTGAGGGGGTGAGGATGGGAAGAATCCAGGCTCCAGGAGAGAAGAGGATGGGGGCTATTGGATTAGGGGCTCCCGGGATGGGCCTTGTTCCTGGGGCCACTCAGCTCTGTCCCTTTGCCTTCAGATTCCCCCCCGCCCTCACCAGCTAGCTGTCTTTAGGACTGCCCCCACTCCTTTAGGACAGCGGCACAAGAGGCCCCTGGCATGGAAAGCTGGGGGCACTGTGGCTTCTCTCTTTGACCTTCTCTTCCCACAACTAGAGCTGGGCAGGCAGGGGGGGTACAACAGCCTCTCGGTGCCCAGAATCCTGACAAGGCCAGCCTGGCGGGAGGAAGGGGCACTGTTTGCGTTTGGGCAAACCTCCCAGGATGAGACCCTTCTGGGTTGGCAAGTGTGCCAGTTGGGGCCTGGGCACAGGCTCTGTGTCTTCCCGCAAATGGATTTAAATCACAGTTGCTTGTGACCTGAAGCCAGTCTTTTTACTACCTGGAGTCCCACCTAAAAGTGTATTTATAGTTACCATGGTGATCAGTAATCATAATGACTAATGTGTCTTGAGTCTTACTCTGTGCCAGGCCCTGTGCTGAGTGCTTTGTACACACAGTCCTTGTAGTTTCTCAAACAGCCCTATCAGACTGAGCTGGCATTATCCCTCTTTTATTTATTATTTATTTATCTTAAACCCTCACCAGAGGATACTTTTTCCGTTGATTTTTTCTTTTTCTTTTTTAGAGAGAGTGGAGAGGAGGGAGCAGGGTGAGGGGAGACACACATTTGCCCCGACAGGGGCCAGGGATCAAGCCTGTAATCGAGGTAGATGCCCTTGACTGGGAATTGAGCCCGAGACCCACGACGACACTAACCACAGAGTAAACTGGCCAGGGCGGCATTATCCCTCTTTTACAACCGAGGGCATGTGAGGATAAGAGGGAGGGTGTCACTTGGCGAAAGTCACAGAGCTAGTAAATGGCAAATCCAGAATTCAGTACAGGCACTTTGGCTCCAGGCTCTTAATCTCACTTTTCTGATTATGGCTAGTAACTAACACTTATTGGGCACTTAATATATAGCAGGGATCATCGTAAGCATTTTATACAGATTCATTCATTTAATTATTACAGGCATTCTATATAATAGTCACTTAAATGGAAGAGGAGGATACTCAGGCACAAGGAGTGTGCTAACCTGTCCTAAATCTACTGCCAGGAGTCCAGTCCAGGTAGCATGAGAGCCAGGACTCATTAAAAAAAAAATAAACCAAAAAGTTTTTCTTTAAAAAATTAAAGAGTAACATACAGAAAAGTGCAGAAATAAGTAAGATTTAGCTTAATGAATGTTCACTGAGTGAATATGCTATGTAACTAAATACTAAACATTATCTGTACCCCATAAGACCCCTTTCAGTAATGAATCCCACCCTTTTCTTCAAGAGTAACCTTTATACTGATTTCTAAAATCATAAATTAGTTTTGCCTGTTTTTAAACACACACACACACACACATTTATATTGGGTGTTTACCTGGGGGTGGAATTGTTGGTTATTTCCAAGTAGTTGTACAAATTTTCTGTATGATAGTCTCCTTACTCCACATCTTGGTTTTGGGCCTGGGACCATGCAGAAGACCTAGATTCCCAAACTGCCCAAGCTGGAAGGAACTTCACAAGTCACTGAGTGCCCCTCCCCTGTTTTACAGATGGTAAGACGGAAGCTCAGGAAGGGGAAGTGGCCACAAAGCTGGCAAGAAGCAGAGCTGGCAGGACTGGAGATATGAAACTGGATCCTGGCCAACCCAACTGCAGATGGGCTCTCCTCTCCCCACCCTTCCCCGGCCTGGGTGTCCACTTCTTGAGCTGAATATCCTAAGGCAGTGGTCAGCAAACCGTGGTTCAAGAGCCACATGTGGCTCTTTGGCCCCTTGAGTGTGGCTCTTCCACAAAATACCACGTGCGGCCGTGCACGTACAGTATGACTGAAACTTCATGGCCCATGCGCAGAAGTCAGTTTTCAGCCTGGGCGAGTCTATTTCGAAGAAGTGGCGTTAGAACACTATGGGTCACTGTAGAAATCCTCACTCTCCTGATATAGCCTCTCCAAGAGTGAGGCCCTGCTGGCCAAGGAGGCAGCAGTACTAATGTGTCACTGTCCAGCCCACACACCTGGGGTGACTGTGGAGGATGCCATACCTGGGGCCTATACATCAGCTGACACGGAGGGAAGCTGAGGTCCCTACTCAATATGGGCTTAGGGGGCAGTCCAGGGAAGCCAGGGAGGGGCTGGGGAGCCAAAGTTATGGGGAGGCCTGGGACCCAGTCCTCACGCTAATGCTACCTCTGCTCTGACCCCCCACAGCCAGCTTGCACTCTGTACCATAGTCTTTCATCCTTGGCATTTATTTGGAATGCTAAGACAGTTATTTTGGAAGGAAGTAAAACATAGAGGTTAATCATACAGACTGTGCCTGGATTCATATCTCTGCTCTTCTACTTACTTGCTGTGTGACCTTGAGTTAACTTACATACCTCTCTGTGTCTCAGTTTCTCTAGCTTAAAAAGCACTTACTCCACGAGGTTATTGTGAAGTGCCTATGAGTGAAGCACTCAGACCATGTCCAGCATATGCACCTTGAACCTAGGTCCTGTGACTCCGAATCCCATGGTCATTGTACACAACATCTTCCAGGTTAGGACTGTGATGCTCAGAAAGTTTAAGAAACTTGTTTTAGGTTCCCCAGTGAGTCCAGTGGCAAAGCTGGGATTAGAGTCCAGGTCACCTTATGCTCTAACATGGAAGACCATGTAACCTTGGCTCAAGTTCACCTCTTCCATGAAGTCTTTTCATGTCCTGGATGTAGAACTAACCACTTGTGCCTCTGGGTCCCCATCGTGCCCCATAGAAATGCCCCATGGCACCTGTATACTTTTCAGGCTTACTTTATTTATATACCTGTCTCCCTTCATTAGACAGTGAGCTCCTTGAGAGCAAAGAGTGATCTCGGCCATCTCTGAATCCCCTGTACATCCTGAATATAGCACAGAGTTCGTGCACAATAGCTGTTTTATAAATATGTACTGCATGAATGATGAGAGGTGATTGGAAGGTCTCATGTCCATTTTCCCGCCTCCTTGGAATTACCTCAGTGATAGGGGGGCATCAGAGGATGGAAGGAGGGGTGGTGCTGGGGTCTCTAGAGGCATGAACATCTGTCTCACCTGAAACCTTTCCAGTTCCCCACACTCGTCTACACTCATGCTTCATCCCCAGGCATTTGCCCTGGCTCACTCCAGTCTCTCCTGCACGCCTTCCTCCATGTTCTGCAACACTGTCTTTCCCAGCACCTTTGCTGTCTAGAGCAGCGTTTTTCAACCGCTGTTCCGCGGCACACTAGTGTGCGGATGTTGCCTGGTGTGCCGTAGGTGCAGACAAGACAAGAATTTTATAATTTTTCACTATTTTGTTTACTTAATATTTCATAATAAAGTAATTATAAAATACTTTCTTTGTGTTTATTTGATTCCTATTCAAGAGAATTACTTTATATATAGTCAATATAGGCACAGAGTTAAATTTTTTAACATTTTCTAATGGTGGTGTGCCTCGTGATTTTTTTCATGAAACAAGTGTGCCTTTGCCCAAAAAAGGTTGAAAAACACTGGTCTAGAGGACAAATCTGGCACTGAGATCAGAACCATCCCTTCCGGTCACATTTTATTCTCATAAGAGCTTAAGAGGTAGGATAAGTGGAAGTGGCCTATCTTCATTTTACCTGTAAAACTTTCCAGCTTCACAAGGCTGCTGTCCAAGTTCATACAATACGTTGATGGCAGAACTGGGCCCAGTATGATGTAGGAAGGGAACAGAGCTTAGGGCGGTTTTCTGAGTGAGGTACAGGCTGGGCTTCCCCCCAGGACTTGGGGGCCCAGGCTCTGGGACACAAGTTGGTCTGTGAAATGGCATGGAGAGAATCCTAGAACCTTCTTTAAAAAATATATTTTTATTGACTTCAGAGTGGAAGGGAGAGATAGAAACATTAGTGATGGGAGAGAATCATTGATCGGCTGCCTCCTACGCACCCCCAACTGGGGATTCAGCCTGCAACCCAGGCCTGTGCCCTTGACCGAAATTAAACCTGGAACACTTCAATCCATAGACTGACGCTCTATCCACTGAGCCAAACCAGTTAGGGCTTTTTAAAATTATTATTTAAAAATTTTTATTTTTCAGTTACAATTGAGAATCCTAGACTCTTGTCCCTGGCCAGAACTTGCCAGGCCTTCTGCAGTCTTGCCAGTAGGTGTCATCAGTTTGCAATTTTTGGTTCTGTCCCTCCAGTTCCAGCTTCCTCCTCTCACCTGTGCAGTCTGCGCTTGCACAAAGTAGGAGAGGGTGCAATCCCTGTGAGACTGAATCACCCCTGTTCTGGGAAAGGAAGCAGGAAGAGGGTCTTTGGTTAGCATTTCAGCTTGGCTGCCCTGCAGCTTTCTAGGCAAAGAAAAAAATAAAATCCACAGTAGGTCACCAATTTTGCCTGGACAGGAGCCAGCTCCAGGAGAGCAGAAGCGTTTTGTTTGCGGGGAGGATGGGGGAAGCACTAGGGGACCTGAGAGAGAACCTGGGAGATGGGTCCCTGCTCCAAACGTTACCCTGGTGGACCTCCCAATCAGCAGGATTGAGGCAAGGGTGAAGGACACAGGCATTAACAGGATCTCACAAAGGGCCTAGCCAACCCCAACTAGCCACACTGGAGTGAGAAAAACCCTATACAAGTCTACGAAGACTACAGGGAAATGGTGCCCTCTGGAGTTGTGCATTGCACAATTTGTATGCACACAGAGTGGCAATCTCCCAAGCCACTCCGCCCCCCCCTTCCCCCCAGGAGTGGGTCCGGGCAGTAAAAGAAAATATCTGGGGGGGAGGAAGAGGCTGCGCGCCTCCCTCCCCAGTTCAGTGATTCCACTGGGGAAGGCAGAGGGGACCAGGGCCCACATGAACCTTGGGAGACTGGGAGAGGAAGGGGGTTGGAAGGGGAAAGTATGAAGAGAGTCTTAGTGCCATGAGGCCCTTCTAGGCCCCTCGTTGTGTACCTGTACTTCTCCCCCCACCTCACCCGACTGGTTGAGACTGGAAGCACTGGGGTAGGGTGGAAAGGACTGGCCAGGGAGACTGAATCCGCGGAGCCCACCCGGAGTCGGAGTCCAAGGTTGTGCTCTCAGTGGGGGGTCTGGGGCCACCTTTGCGGATCGGGATGAAGCCTCCAAGGTTGGGGGAGGGGGCCACGGAGTAGCCTCTTCGCTTCTCCAACTCCCTCCCCTCCCCTCCGGGCTCTGGCTGTGCAGCGCTCGGCGGCGCCTATCAGGGCTTGCAAACTGCGCTGCTTCCTTCTTGGGCAGAAAAGGACTTTCAGCTGCAGCCGAGGAGAGCGCCCCCTCCCCCTAACGGCCGCGTCTCCCGCTCCCCCTCTCCCTCCCTCCCTCCCTCCCTCGCCCGATCCCCCACCGCTGGGCAGGCGCTGGGGGTGTGGCCAGAGGCTGCTATAAAGTCCGGGGTAGCCGTCCCGAGCCGCCGCTCTGTCCCTTCCCCCCGCCTTCTGGACCCGGCCGAGGATGCGGCGCAGCGCCTCGGTGGCCAGAATCGCTGCTCTCCAGCCCGCTTGCTAACTTCCCTGCCTCCCTCTCTGTCCGCTGGGCTAGCGGGCCGCCCCGTCTCCCCCACTCTCCCGATCCGGTCCTCCAGGCGCGCCGGGCGCTGCTTCCGTGTGCCTCCCGCTGCCAGCCCGCGCTCCCCGCCCGCACCTGGCGCCCGCGCCCCGTCCTCGCCCGATCATGCTGCCCCTCTGCCTCGTGGCCGCGCTGCTGCTGGCCGCCTGGCCCGGGCCGAGCCTGGGCGACGAAGCCATCCACTGCCCGGCCTGCTCCGAGGAGAAGCTGGCTCGCTGCCGCCCCCCCGTGGGCTGCGAGGAGCTGGTGCGGGAGCCCGGCTGCGGCTGCTGTGCCACTTGCGCCCTGGGCAAGGGGATGCCCTGCGGGGTGTACACCCCCCGCTGCGGCTCGGGCCTGCGCTGCTACCCTCCCCGGGGAGTGGAGAAGCCCCTGCACACACTGATGCACGGGCAAGGCGTGTGCATGGAACTGGCGGAGATCGAGGCCATCCAGGAAAGCGTGCAGCCCACCGGTAAGGTGCCTCTGCCCTTGCACGTCCTCCCTGGCGTGCGGCCCTCCCCCTTTCCCCGTAGGCCTGGCCCGGGAGGCCCTTGAAAGTCCCCTGTGAGTGGAGGAGAAGGCAGGTACGTGGCAGGGCCCTCCTGGCATGGGACAGGCTCAGCCAAGCCAAGTGCTGCCCGGTCTCTAACAGCCTGTTGCCACGGTCAAGGAGGACTCTGTTCCATCCCTCCATCTCACACCTCCCCGGGATGCCTACTTGGGAAGAGTGGTCTTGGCTGCTGGTGCAAGAGTGGAAAATTAAGTGACCTGGGCCAGCCCGCAGCCTGCAAGTGAGCCAGATAACTGAGGAGGGGGGAGGGGCAGGAGGGGGAGGGAGGAGGAGAGCTTCCCATTGCTGATCCCCCCACCACAGGTGAGAACCCCAGGGCTCTGAAAAGCCAGAGCTTGGACTTGTGAGAGTGAGGTGGGAGGACTGGGGCATGCATCTGAGAGGGGCTTTGGGGGTGAGGGGCAGCAGAGTTGCTCTTCCCCAAAGCCCCGGGCCAGCTCACCTAGCCATTTGGGGGGTACTGGGAAGACAGGGGTCTCTCTACCGGACCTGGGCACCTCCGCTTGTCCTGGTACACAGGCCTCCCTCTTTTTTCTCTTGGCAGGTGCCATTTGAGGTGGCAGAAGGAAGCAAGTCTGGGCTCCCAGCCCAGAGCTGCAGAAACCTAACGGGTGTGGGCTAGAGAGTAAAGAAGAGAGAGAGAGGGGGACAGACTTAGGAGGCCCTTTGCCTTAAACTCTTTCTTATCCTTTCTCTTTTCCATTTCTCAGTGAGCCCTTCAGTTGCTCCTTCTAATCTTTCTCAGTCTCTTGCCTCCTGTCTCTTTGTTCTTTCCTGCTGTGTCTTTCGGCCTCTAGTTTCACAAGGAACGTTCTGGAGTGTTCCTTTCCCCAGTACCTTCTGCCCACCGTCAGTTTTTCTCTTTCTCTGTCTTATTACCTTTCTCTGTTTCTGTTGTCCTGCTTCTCTCACTCTCATCTCAGTCTCTGTGTCGTGTTTCTCTTTCTTTGTTCCTGTCTTTCTGTTACTTTTGGAAAATCAATCTCTCTCTCTCTCTCCCCCCGCTCCCCCCTCTCTCTCCCTGCTTTCCTTGTGTCTGCTTTTGTCCCTTGTTCCCTCCCTGACTGTTTTGCTCTCCCTGTGCGCCTCTGTCTGTCTGTCTCTTTTCCTGGTCTTTGAAGCTTTCATTGTTATAGTCCGGATGCTGGGACTCTGGCCCAAGCTTCCTGCCTGGGTCCCAGACCGCCCCACTTCCTCAATCCTCTGCAGCTCGCTAGCTGGAGGAGAGCAGGATGCAGGGAAAACAGGAAGGAGGTGGACCCAGGGGTCTGGGCTTCAGGCCTCGCTGCCCCTCCTTCCCTGGGCAACAAGAGATGGGTCAGCAGAAAACATTCTGGGAGAAAGGCCAGCCTGGCACCCGGCACATCTGGGAAGGGGGGCAGTCCTCGGGGAATACACCGCTGAGCATGGGGGCAGAGATGCTGGTGCCAGCGGGAGAGGAGGGGTACTGGTACCAGACCTCGTCCCAAGGCTAGGGGACCTCAGGCTTGTGGACCTAAGCCTCTTCTCTCTGCCTTTTCCTCTTCGGGCTGAGCTTCAGCAAGTGGCTGAGGGCGGGCAGCCACTTGGTATGCCCCCTCCCCTGAACTGCTGTGGCCCAGTTGCCTACTATTTCCCCCAGGGGCAGGTCCCCCCTCCATCCCACCTCCAGGCTCCCCCACCTCCCTGTCCTAGCTTTTTGAGCCACAACAGGTTGTGGATTGATACCACTCAGGCCACCAGAAGTGGGGATGGGGTGGACATGTGCGTCAGAAATCCACAATTCTGCCTAAGTGCACTGACCCTGGATTCATGGAATCTGGGGGAGTGGACAGTGGCATCGATGTTTGGACTAGGAAGTTCCACTGGGACAGGGTTAGGGAACATGCAGGCCAGGTTAATTTTTAGTCAGCACAGCAAATACTGTCGTGTGTCGTGTCCCCCCCCCCCCCCCCCCCCCCCGCCCTTACTTCAGTACTAGGAATCCAGTCGTGTCATGGAAACAGGGCCTTCTCAGAATTTCTGTGTCTCTCTGGGAGGGAGGAAGGAGGGGCATAGCTAAATATGATTTCTTTTTTTTTTAGTATTGGGAAAGTGAGAATTATTGGTGCCTTGGGTACCAGGAGTCTTTCTGTTTAAAGGCATAGGAGCTGTAGAGATAAAGCTCTCCTCCTTCCCTTCCACCCAGTCTACAGTAGGACCTGCCTCCCAGGGTGGGATATCTAGTGTGGAGTAAGAGCTCAATAAAGTGGAGCAGAGACGAAGATGGCGATGAAGAAGATGCTGAATGGATTTAACTTCGAGCTTAAACCCCCCTCTGAGGTTGGGATTTGGGGGGACAGTAGGCAATGGAATAAAGCTGGGGGACATGCAGAGGAGTTGAGAGGTAGGGGGGACTTTGATGCCTTTTCCTGCTGTAAACACGGGAGGAACAGGCCAGCTGTCCTTGTCTCTGACTCTTGAGGCCAGCAGTGTGTCACACAGTGAGGGAGACATCCCTTGAGCCAGGACTTCAAGAAAGGGTCTGGTACCCAACATGGTGGCCTTGACTTCTCCAGCCAGAGTCCAGGGGAAGAAGGAAAAGGCCTTCCAAGGCAGGGGGGCGACCTTCCGGGTCATGCCTGGAACCATCCACCTCACAGTCTCACCTCACCCTGGGTGTCTTGAGTGGGGCAGGGGCTGGAGTTGAGGAATCATGGGGATGAAATCAGGCAGCAAGAAAGCGGAAATCCTCTAGCTTTGACCATGAACTTTGCAGCCAGTAGTGCCAAAGCTGTGAAGCCTCTTTTTTCTCTGGGTGCCTTCCCTTCCTCTGCTGCTGGAGCAAAATCCAAGGTTTCCCCTGTGGCTGCGTGTCTTTGGCCTCGCTCTAAGCAGGGGCTGGAGGAGATGACATAGTCTACCTCGGAAATCCCATCTCCCAGGCAGGCCTTTTGGAATTCAGGAGGCCAGATCTTTCAGGGGGCTAGGTCTGACTCCAGCCCCTGCTCGGAGGGGAGCCCACCAGGACTGGGGTTTTCCAGATGGCACCACGGTGAGCAGCACTAGGTGGCCAGTGTTGGAGGTGGGACGGTTCGGTTCACATTTTTGCAGAGACTCAATGCTGTGACACTCACCTCCCAAGCCAGGTGCCTTGGGGTGGGAACTTGGTGTGCTGGACAAGGAAAAGTTACAGATTAAATGGAAAGTCAACAAGCGAGGGTATAGCCAGGATGCCCTGCCCTAGATCTGTGTCTGCCCAGGCTGGGTCAGAGTGCCCGAGTGCATGCAGGTGTGCACAAGTGCGTGTCTGGACATGTGATTGTATATGTTTGTAATTCTTGGGTCCCAGCCTCTCTGTGTCTGAGTGGACAGATATGGATATAGTCCAGGTACCTATGTCCCCATGAGAGACACGAAGGAGCTGCTGTCCTTGTCTGGGTGTGTTCTTCTCTAAGCTTACACGCAAGCTAGGCACACATGTGCTAAGTGGTGGGGACACAAAAAATGGGGAGAACAGGCATGCTGCCTGCTCATCTTCCCCAGGTAACCTCTATGTGACATGGGGCCCTCCCAACACAAGAACGTAAGCTATGCTTCTAGGCTCCATGCAGCCCCAGATTTCAGTGAGTAGACCCAGTTGTCCTGAATGAGACCGCTCCAGTTAAGATATACACATTTTCAAATATCCACTAGTAATCCCTCAAGCGTTGGTCATTTGCGGACTTCGACTCATAGAACTTCAACATTGGAAAGCCTGGTTGTAGTTGAACTTCTACTCCAGATGTCTCTAGATTCTTGAGGCCTCAACCCCTCGGACGCTCCACATCTTAGTACTGTGGGGCTCTCTACCTCCTGAGACAGCCCCGTTCATAGAAAACTCTTTCTGTTCTTGAACCCAAGAACATTCTGCCCATTTACCAAGGGGAATAAGTGTACCTGCAAAGTAGCCCTTTCCTTTATGGTCGTGGAAACGCACTCAAAGGAAAGACAGTAAAACCTTTCCAGGTTAGAAGGGCACTCGAGTTGGTGTTACAAGTGAGTCCTCTGGGCTGTCCTTGGGATGTTAAGTGTGCTGAAGAACGGGGTATATCTCTGCTCTATTTATTTCTTCCCTCCCATTCCTCTTTCTAAGCCAGCCCGCTACTCGTGACAGAGCCTTCTTTCCATCCTTGATGACTCAATTTTATAAATAACCCGTTGGAGTCTTGACAAAGACTTTCTGAGGGTCTCGATTCTCCCTGGCTTGGTTTTCCTTTATCTGCGTGTGTCTCCCCATACTCCCAGGTCTAGGAGAATAAAGAGAGAGCTAACCTCCGCCCCACTTCTACCCCCAACTCACTCTGGCCAGGCAGAAAAATACCATTTGACCCAGAGGCAGCTCTGGGACTACTGCCATACTTGGAGGAACCTGCTAACTCCTCAGGAAAAAAAGAAACCCTGACACAAACCAGATGCAGCCTTCTGTCTGGCCGCCAACATCTGGAATGCTGGCAGTGTGAGCTGCTAAGCCGAGCGTTTCAGAGGAGGCTCTGATGTGCAACCCCTTCCTCCAGCTCAGCCCTGGAGTCTGGATTTGGCTGCCCGGAGGGAGAAGCAGGAGTTGCAATTGTGTTTTTCTTGAGTTCAGATAGAGCCTTTAGGACATCGCAGGGAGGGGGTGCAGGCCCAGCCTTTCCATCCCCATTTCCAGATCCCCAGTGCCCTGACTCGGGGCAACAAACATGGACTTTGGAGGGGAGTCTGAAGTCTAAGGGTAGGGGACTGAAGGGATGTGGAAGGTATATTTTTGGTCCTAGGGCCACGTAGAGCATTACCCAAGTATGCACACATTTACTTGCACATGCAGGCATACACACACACACACACACACACACACACACACACACACTTTTCTCCTGTCCAGCCAATGGGGAGAACTTGTTGGGTTGGATTTCTCATCACTCATGGAAACTTTGATTCTGGCCATTTGGAAGAGGGTCAGCAGGGTTGGCAGCCCTGGGGATCCTGAGCCTGGCTCAGCCAGACGCTGAAAAGAACAGGAAAGGAGACAGGAAGAGAGAGCAGATGGAGAAGGGGGGTGGTAGGAGGAGCTGACTAGGAGAAAAGATCCGGTGGGGGACCCCCCTGCCTGCCTCAGACCTCTCAGCAGAGCCCAGGGGAACCTCCCGACTGGGCAGCTGCAGCTGGTGACTCATCTGAGGGCTGGACTGGGTGGGGTGAGGGGCAAGTCAAGGACTTCGAGAAGAATAGTCTTCTGAGGAATTCCAGGGGAGTGGGAAGGAGACAGGGGTGCTGTTTTGACTTTTTCCTACTCCTAGACACCCCCCGCCCCCCGCCTCCATGCTTCCCATGTCAGGTTGGTGAGCCCCCAAGAGGCAGAAAGCAGGGGGAGGCTGGGTCGGTGTGCTGCTCTGTCTTTTCCCCATGCTGACCTCTTCCCATCTTGGCCTGATTGCAGAGAAGGATGAAGGTGACCACCCCAACAACAGCTTCAGCCCCTGCAGTGCCCATGACCGCAAGTGCCTGCAGAAGCACTTCGCCAAGATTCGAGACCGGAACACCAATGGGGGCAAGATGAAGGTCATCGGGGCACCCCGGGAGGAAGTCCGGCCTGTGGTGAGGACCTCTGACCTCAAGTGCACATGTTCACAGACACACACCACCACCACCACCACCACATCTGGCCTATGTGCTTTGGATGCCTATGGTGTATAATATACATTGTCAGGATCCGGAGTCCTCATTCCTTTCCTTAAAATTCCATTCCTGCTTGGTAGTTCTCTATATTGGCACAGCCAAAGTGATTTTTAAATACTGAAATACTTTCATCCTAGTTGGTAACTCATGGTTGCCCCAAGCTTCCTGATATACCTTGGCCTTCTCTTGGATTCCCCACCCCAGACCCTCTCAATCTCTAAAAGGTTAATGCTGGCCATAGCAAGGGGTCATGGGACCCTGTTCCGGAGTCTGGCAAACGTCCTTTCTGACGGATGGTTCCGATGGCTCCGTGCCTGGATCTTACAAGTTGTTGATTGCATGATTTTATTCATCCCTCCTGCTTAGACATCACCCCCTTCCAGTCCTTCTCCATAGGTCTCTACAGCTCCTTTCCCGCAGGGTTCCTTCACCTCACACCTCTCCTTTTTAGAAGCTCTTTGGCCCGAGAGCCTGTCTTCTGTGTCCCTCTGCTCTTCCCACCAGTGTCTTCAGAACCCAAGCCACGCCCTTCACCTCACTGGGCCCTGCCCCTGACCTTTGGGCTTTGACCCTCCTTTCAAAGCCTTCAGTCCTGAGATGACCCTCGTCTCTGGTTCTCCTGTCCCTCTTCTCTTCTGCGGAGCAGTTTCATCCTCTCTCTCTCTCTCTCCTCCAGCCCCAGGGCGCCTGCCAGAGCGAGCTGCACCGGGCCCTGGAGCGGCTGGCCGCCTCCCAGAGCCGCACCCACGAGGACCTGTACATCATCCCCATCCCCAACTGCGACCGCAACGGCAACTTCCACCCCAAGCAGGTGGGTCACCCTCTGCTCCTCTGGGCCCTGGCCTCAGCTCCAGGGGCACCAGACAGGGTCATCCGGGATAGATGTCTCCGGAAGGGGGAGGCTCCCCAACCCCTAGGATCCTCCCCAAACCCTCCCCTCAGCTTTAGGACCTCAGTTCACTTTGCCCACATCACTCATTTTGGGATGAGGAGACTGAGGCCCAAAGTCACAGAGCAAGTTAATGGCAGATGGACTCTCCTGCTTCCCCATCCAGGGCTATTTTCTCCTCTTGATTCACAATCTGAGACATTTACCTGGTACTCCTGCCAACCTCTGCCTCCCATCACCTTCTCACTCATCCTAATCCCTTCCTATGAGTAGTTCTTCCCTGGAAATGGAGGGACTAAGACATGAGGGGTTAAGGAGGAAACAGCCTGACCCTTACCCCAAGTTGAGCAGCCAAACCACTTGGGGTACAGCCAGGATGGAGGTGATGCCAGATCTGACAGCTGGAGTTAGGACTTTGGGTAGAAGCAGAGGAAGGAGATAGGCAGAAGAGAAGATGTGAGTGTAGAAACCTCTGTGCCCCTCATACCCTTGGTGTTCAAGAAGACTGGCCTGCTCCAGCCCTATCTCTGGCCTGTGGGAGTTGGGCCCACATGAAAGGGTTACATATCTGGGCAGAGCACTGGGGTGCCTCGTGTTGGGTGTTAGTTCCTCCAGGCTCCAGGAACTGGGCATGTGCCTTGACCAGGAATTGAACCCTGTGACTTCCGGGTTCATAGGTCAGCTCTGCTCCTGGCGGAACTAATACTGATACATTATAGTAACTAAAGTCCATAGTTTACATTAGCTTTCATTCTTTGTGTTGACAGTTCTATGGGTTTTCTTCCCCCAATTATTTTTCCTACTGAAAGGTCTGACCCTTGATCCTTGACCCCCCCAGACTAAATCTTCACTTCAACTTTAATCCTGACTCTTGAATACACCTTTGCCCCCTGCCTTCCCTATCCACCTTTCCCTCTCCCTTTTCTGTTCTAATCCCAACCCAACCTTGAGCCCAACTGCTTTAGTTGTTCTAACTATGACCTCTATCTTTATCCCAACTCTGTTTCTGACCTGGACTCTGAGTCTCACCTAACTCAATTTTAGTCATAATTCCCAATTCAACTGCAATTCTCTATCCTGATGGTACCATAACTTCAACTTGGATCCCCCTATTACCCATAATCTCATTCCTTTTTTAAAAAAAACAAACAAACATATTTTTATTGATTTCAGAAAGGAAGGAGAGGAGAGAGAAATAGAAACATCAATGATGAGAGAGAATCATTGATTGGCTGTCTCCTGCACGCCCCCATCAGGTATGGAGCCTGCAACCTGGGCATGTGCCTTGACCAGGAATTGAACCCTGTGACTTCCGGGTTCATAGGTTGATGCTCAACCACTGAACAATGCCAGCAACGCTTTAATCCCATTCTTAAAAGTCCCAAACTAATGAGAACACACTCAAAACATCTCCAGCTTCACCTCTAAATCCTATGGATCCAATTTCCCCCTAAGAAGGCTACAGAACTTCCTCAGGGCCCTGCCTTTTAAAACTCTCTGAACCTTCTTGGCCAAGTTCTCACTCTGCTTCAGCGAGCTCAGAAGATTTGTGCTCACGAGAGAGCCTCTGGCCCCAGGGGCTGTCATGGAGCAATTGTCTGATTTGGGGACCCGGCTGGGATTGGGGTTCAGCTGACTGACCTCTCATGCCCTTGTCTTGACAGTGCCACCCCGCCCTGGATGGGCAGCGTGGCAAGTGCTGGTGTGTGGACCGGAAGACAGGAGTGAAGCTTCCGGGGGGCCTGGAGCCGAAGGAGGAGCTGGACTGCCACCAGTTGGCTGACAGCTTCAATGAATGAGCCCTACCAGCAGGCAGGGGGCTCCCTGCCCCCTGCTCCCCCTCCCCCTGGAGGCTGCAGAGCTGACCTGGAGCCTGGATCGGAGTCCTGGCTCTGCCTCTGGCCCAGAAGTTTTCCTCGGCATGTGTGGTGTGTGTGTGCGTTGATGAGCAGGGATGTACCCTTGGGGTGAGCCGGAGCCTAGGGGTGTCCTCTTGGGGCTTAGGTAGCCTAAGAGGCCAGAGTGGCAATGGGGAGCCCTGGTGTGTTTCCAAATTGACCCTGGATTCATTCATTCTTTTATTCATTCAAGTCATCTAAAAACATTTACTGGCTACATATTACACGCCAGCTCTAGATCTCAGCCCGGGGTGGGGGGCGCTCTAATTCTGACTTCCTCTGATGTGGACAAGGTGGACACAAGTCTGTGGGAGAAGAGAAGTTCCATGCCCATCATCGGAGGAGGAAAGTCGACATGTACCTTGATGTTGTCCCTCCCTCAATCTAGGGGTAGAGAGGAGGCCACAGGGAAGGTGTGGGGTAGCAGATGGCTCAGTGGCCAGGAGACCAGACCCACTCCCAAAGCTAAGGGCTGCCAGGCTCCTCTCCTCTTCGTCCCCAGTCCCTCCAAGGGCAAGGACCAGCAGAGACAAGCCTGCTTTGGGGCTGGGGGAGTGCCATCTGCTTGATTGCCTGGCAGCGGAATCCTGGCTGTGGAGCAGGGGAGAGGGTCCCAGGAAGGCCTGCGGACAGAGGGCTGGGGTGGTGGGCCCCTGACGGAGCAGTCAGGGAGGGAGGGAAGAATGTGTAATTGGAATGTGTGTGCCTGATGGAGGAAAGGACCAGCGTAATGGGATTGGGCGGGAGTGAGGGACTTGCCTGGGGTCCCGTTCCCTTCCGTTTGTAGTCAGAGCCACGAGATCACCAGCAGGACTTCATCTTGCTCACAGCCTGCGCCTCTGCCTCCTGCTCCACACCCCCTTCCCTACAACTCCCCCACCTGTACCCTGCCCGCTGGGCATTTTCTGGCTTTCTGGATGGAAGGAGACTTAGGGACCTACCAGTTGGCCATGATGTCTTTTCTTTCTTCTTCTTTTTTTTTTTTTTTAACAAAACAAAACAAAACAAAAAACAATACAATTGTGTTTTGCTTATTTATTTAAATTAGAGACAGTATACCAGGGAAGGGAGGCCTATCCTACATAGAAGGACTCTAAGACTCAGCCAATTCACCAGCCTCTCCCTGCAGCCTTTTCCGGAGGGGCCTCTCTGTCCCCCAAGTCTGTGCTGTTGGTGTTCCTACTCCTGATGAAGAATTACTGGCTTCCAAACGGAGGGAGGGAGCCGGACAGCCCTGCTGGGCCAGAGCTGTTCCTGGGAGCAGCTGTGTGTGAGGCTGGGGCATTTCCTAGGGCAGTGGTCGGCAAACTCATTAGGCAACAGAGCCAAATATCAACAGTGCAATGATTGACATTTCTTTTGAGAGCCACATTTTTAAAACTTAAACTTCTAATGTCACTTCTTCAAAATAGCCCAGGCCGTGTTATTTTGTAGAAGAGCCACATTCAAGGGGCCAAAGAGCCGCAGTTTGCTGACCACGGTCCTAGGGCATCAGGCAGGTTGGGCTTGCATCTGAATTTGATTTATTAATTTGGGGGCGGGGAGGCACTGCCCTGAAGCCTGGGAAAGGGGTAAACTTTCCACCACATTCCACAGCTCTGCGTGCTTGGATTCCTGATTGGGGGCTGTGCTGAGATTTGATTCTGAGGGGTCGGGCATCTTTGATCTTGCTGTCCTGGGCACACCAGGCTGTGGACCTTTGGTGGCAGCCCCCAAATTTGTGCCCACAGGGTACAATTGGATTCCTGGTCATTTCCTAATGTCCCTTCTCTCCCGGACCTCTGTGCCAGGCACTGATTCCTTGGGTGAAGGTCCCTTTTTGGGAGTTCACAGGCAGCCTGGGGACCCTGTGCACCGAGCTACTGCACTCTGGGGGAGCACCCTCCTGTCTGACCTGGTCTCTGGGGGAGCACCCACCTGTGTGGCCAGTTCCTGGATTCCTAGGGTCTCCCCAGTTCCAGAGGTGCTGCCAGCCCTCTCGATTTCACTGGCCTCTGACGTGCGGGCACCTGTGCTGCCTGCATTTTGAGTCTGGGGCTGCAGTCCTCCCCCATCTCTGGCTCAGCCATCTAGTCTCCCTGAGGCACCATTGGCCCCTGGCAGCAGGAGATAACGAACAAAGATGGAAATTCCTTTTGAGAGCCACATTTTTTAAACTTAAACATCTTCTAATGCCACTTCTTCAACATAGACCCTCCCAAGGCCGTGGTATTTTGTGGAAGAGCCACGCTCAAGGGGCCAAAGAGCCGCAGTTTGCGGACCATGGCTCTAGGCCATAGGTGCAGAGCCACATCAGAAATTTGGTTTCCATTTCCCAGCTCATTAGTGGCGATCCAGCCCTGATGTCGGCTGGAGGTTGGGGGCCGAGTTGGCTGGAGGTTGGGGGCTGAGTTTTCTGTTGGCAAGAAGGCAGGGTGGGAGCAGAAAGAAAACACGGAGCCCTGGACAGACTCTGGCATTGGATTCAGGTGGGAAACTCTGGAGAGCTGGCCAAGCCTCCCGGCCCCTCCTCCTCTCAGGGCCCCAAGGTTCCAGCCACTGCCAAGGCTCCCACTCCTTCCAGGAAAAGGCTGCTCCGACCAGACCAGCCTCTCCTCTGCTCCTAGGGCCAGATTCCCCCAAGCTGCTCCAGGAATGTTCTGAAGCACGCAGGACTTGGGGCGCCTGCTGGCCCCGCCCCGTCCTGAGGGAGTGGGGGAGAGGGGGAGAGGGGAAAGGGGGAGATGGCTGTGTGGTAAAGGACCCTGGAGCATTTCCAGCCAGAGAAACGCCCCCCCCCCTGCATTCTAGACCCCTATGTCAATGTCACATCTGACCTAAAGAACGTCAAGAGGATGTGGTTGGATGGAGCTGGGAGGTGGGCTGGCGGCTGGAATGTTGGGTGGTCCCAGGGAAGAGGGGCGGAGAGGGGCCCAGCTTGTGAGTCAGGGGGCAGGGTCAGGGGGGAGAGGGAGTTAATGGAAACAGTAAGTAGAGGAGAGACAATGGGGCACTTTTGGGCACACACCCCCGGGAGCAGACGCCACTCCAGCCAGCCAAGGGTCTAATTAGATCTTCACTGTCAGGGTGACCTAACCCTTCTCTGCCTGAGGCCCCATGGCTGGGGAGGGTTGGGGTCAGGGAGTAGGGGAGTGTGTGCAGCTACAGATAATTAGAAACATGCTCTCCTGAGCCAGCAGGCACCACCAGGACTGCCTCTGTCCTCACTGCCCCCCTCTGCCTCCCCCAGATCTCTAATCCCCTTCCCCACAAACTAGGGAAGGGGAGGGGCTGGAGGGGCCTGGGAGGAGAAACCCGGTGGGAATGGCTTCCCAGGCCCTTACACACTCTCTGAAGTGCAAACAACATATTTTCACCATGCAATGGTATTTAATTACACACAAAAACAGAGCCATTAAACTGAAATTAAACCCGTTTTGGAACCACTTAATTCAGGGCATGACAAATTGCTTTCAGCAGAGGCAGCAGTGAAGGCCCCTCAGGCAGAAACGGAGATCAGCTGCTTCCACGGCTGGCACGGAGAGGGTGGTATAGGGGTGTGGGGACGGTTGGTGGGGGGGGCGCTGTTCTCCTGGCCCCCTTGCCAGCTCTAAATTCTAAAATTGGGGTCAGAATCTTCTTTGTAAAGACCACCCAGGCCAAAGGGAAATCTCTAAGTTTGTTTAGGGTAAGAAAAACCCACTTTTATTTTATTGTATTTTTTAAAATATTTTTATTGATTTCAGAGAGGAAGGGAGAGGGGAGAGAGAAACATCAGTGATGAGAGAGAATCACTGATTGGCTGACTCCTGCATGCCCCACACGGGATGGAGCCGGAAACCCAGGGTCCATTGACCTGGAATGGAACTGTGACCTCTTGGTTCATAAGTTGCCGCCTAACCACCAAGCCACACCCGCACCAGCTGTGCTGTTCAGCCCACTTTTAGACAACTCAGCCTGTCTCATCGATGGGGAGGTTGAGGCCCAGATGCCAAGGTCATTGAGAGCCAGGATTCGAACTCTGGCGCTCAGCCAGGACCAGGGAGGCTCTTATTTTCAGGTGTGTATCCTTTCCCCGGGGCCCGGAGACAGAGCGTGGGCCTGGGAGGGCGAGGGTTGGGGAATCGGAGCGGGGAGGGTAGAATTCTCCAGAACTGGGCTCCCACCTGGTCCAAGCTTGGAAATAGCAGAAAAGGCAAGAAGGGGGCCCTGGGACATGGGGCTGCCGAGGGCAGCCTGGGGCTCAGACCCTGGAGTCACACCTGCTGGGTGTGATTGCTAACCAGCTGGGTGAGGTTGGGCAGGTAAGACTTTCCCTGAGGCCAGAGCCTCAGTTTCCCCAGCTGTCAAATGGGGACGCTCGTTCCTATGTACAGAATGAAGACCAGTGAGCAGAGCATGTGAACAGGGCCTGGGCCGTGGTCAGGAAGTGGTGGTTTGAGACCCCGTTCACAATAAGGTGCTGCTGGGATCTGGTGGTTTCCAGGACCTTCGCTTGCCCAGACACCCTGTTTGCAGCCCTTCTTCTCCCTCCTCGTTCCTTCAGCTTCCCTCTTCTCCTCTGTGGCCTGGACATCTAACTCCCGACAGAGGTCTGGGTCTGTGCTTAGACGTAGGATCAAAAAGGGGCGACACACTAACCCTGACAAGCTCAGGGGAGGCCCGCAAGGCAGCCTTACAAACTGAGACAGAAAGTCACCACAGAGGACTGCCCGAAATGAGAATGTCCTAGCCAACAATGGATAGAGCGTCGGCTTGGGGACTGAAGGGCCCCAGGTTCGATTCCGGTCAAGGGCATGTACGTTGGTTGCGGGCATATCCCCAGTAGGGGGTGTGCAAGAGGCAGCTGATCGATGACTCTCTCTCATTGATGTTTCTAACTCTCTATCTCTCTCCCTTCCTCTCTGTACAAAAATCAATAAAATATATATATTAAAAAAAAAAATAGAAGAGTCTGGCTATGCTGTCCGCTCCCTGGGGCTGACCCCGTTTGGCCCAGCTAGCTCTGTGACCCAGAATGGCAGCCATTAGCCTTCTGGATGGCATGGAGAGAATGCCAAGTCCCAAAAAATAAAAAATATATAATAGAGAATGTCCTAGCCAAAAGCCGGTCATGGAGGGGAGTCATGTCCGAGGCCGGTATTTGTTCCAAAGGAAGATCGGTCCTGACCTTAATTGAGCCTGTTGTCTTTTCTTAATTTACAGAGTTTGTATCTACATACTTTGTATAACACACCTGATAACATGCCTTTGGAATATCAAAGTAATTTCCTTTTCTTCCGACCTCTCTCAATGCGCAACCTTGGCACCTGAGCGGAGACTACCAGTCCCCTCATTGCTATTATGATTGTGAGAAACATGCCTCTGATTTATCTTCATAGAAAAGAAGCAGCACGTGGCCAGGCCATTACTGAATTTCCCCAGAGCAAACAGGATGTGGGGTGTGGAGGGTATGAGCAGTACGTCCATCCATACGTCCTAGGAAGATTCCCCTAGACCAGTGGTCGGCAAACTGTGGCTCTCGGGTTGGTTTGCCGCTCCATTTTCCTAATGAGTTTGCCGACCACTGACCTAGATCTGGATTCCAATAATTATAGGCCATTGTTGTTCCTTGTGATTAAGCCCCTATGCCAGGGGTCGGCAAACTCATTAGTCAGCAGAGCAGCAAACCACGGCTCTGCTCGGGAGCTGCAGTTTGCCGACCACTGTCCTTGAGAAAGGGAGGTGGAGGCAACCAGAGAAGGCCCTAGCCCATTTTTGTTTTTAAGTAACCCAATGGGAGACAGCAAGACCAAGGCAACCTATTAGGAAACAGATGACCAGATAGTCCTCAGCCAATGAGGAACCGGAGGCGGGTCTAAATAAATAGGCTGCGCTACTTGCCCGCCTGTGTTCCTGTAAAATGGGCGCCCGCTCTGGAGGGTGTTACTAAAAGTCTCATTTTCGCCATGCTTCTGTTCCCTAGGCCGTCGTTTGAAATTTGGACAGGTGAGCCATCTCTCACGTTAATTGTCAGTGTTCACTATCCTATACCGGCCTATGTAAAAGGAAGGTCTGTTTGTTTTATTTTTTTAATCCAATCCCGAAGATTCCACACCCTGTCCCCCTTGCTTTGCTTTTGCTTTTCTGCAATTGCCATCAGTTTAGCTCAAATACACTAAAAAAAAAAAAAAAAAAACCCAAAAACCCACAACAAACAAACACCTCTCAAAAATTCTTACAGCTTTGGATGTTTCTTATTGGATAGGAAAAGGCAGGCCCACGCTGGTGGCTGTGCATGAGGCCCGGGTGTGGGAGGCCCATCTGAGAGGTGAAAGGTGACCAAATGGAAGGGGGTTGCACTCGGGGGAGGGCTTTGGGGGTGCCCTTGAGGCTGTGGCCTCCCCCTTCCCTCCAGGTGCCCTCCATGATCTGGAAACCTGCTTTCCTGATTGGAACCAGATGGGCCTGGTGTGGTTGGAGGTCTGTCTGCGGTCCACCCCTTCCGAGTCCTTCGCCGGGCGGGTGGCAGGTACAGACTAAGGGGAAGTGGAGGGGGTGAGTGAGGCGCTCTTTCTTTTCTTCTTTCTTTCTTTCTTTCTTTCTTTCTTTCTTTCTTTCTTTCTTTCTTTTTTTTTTTAAAATATATTTTATTGATTTCTTACAGAGAGGAAGGGAGAGAGATAGAGAGCTAGAAACATTGATGAGAGAGAAACATCGACCAGCTGCCTCTTGCACACCCCCTACCAGGATGTGCCTGCAACTGATGTACATGCCCTTGACCGGAATCGAACTCGGGACCCTTCAGTCCGACGTTCTACCACTGAGCCAAACCGACCTCGGCGTGAGGCGCTCTTTCACCATGGAAGGTGGCATGGGGTGGGGACCAGCCTTGGACAAGCCTTTCCCGGAGGCTTGGATGGGCAGCCCTGGAGCCTAGGACAATCTCCCCACCCCCACCGCGCAGCTCAGAGGCAGGGTGCCACGTGGGGGCTGACGGTGCGAGCTCCCAGGCTCCTGGAGTGGCCTCCAGGCCATTCTCCTCACCCCTGGCCTCCTCAGCCTTGGCAGACAGGGTTTCTCGAGCTGGGGGCTGGGGTGGGAGGGCTGGGGCCTGGCTGGAGCCGGGCTGAGGCCCAAGGTTCTCGTCATTTCAGGCCTGGCAGCTCCCCCGCTGCAGATGGCTCCCCCGCCAGCCTGGCGGCCAGCACAAATGCTTTACAGCTGTGCTTCTCCCTATCGGCTCGCCCTGGAGCCCCGGAGGGCAGGGACAGGGATGGGGGGGCCTGGGGCACTCAGAGGGGCCCGCACGGAAAGCTGGAGTGTGTGGGAGACGGGCCAGGACAGCTGGTGGCTGAGTGAGGAGGACCGGGAACCTTGAAGCTCCTGAGAAAGTTTCCCCCACATGCCGAGGTGGGGGGGGGGGGGGTTGGGCTTCCTGAGGGAGGATCAGATTGGGGGTGGGGTGCTGCCGGCTGGGCCAGGGCTCAGGGTCTGGTCTCTGAGTAGAGCCAGAAGCTTCTCGTTGGAGCAGCCCAACCTCGTTCCCACCCCGGGGGAAATTGGATCAGACTGCTCAGGAAATAAATTCAATTTTCCAGCATCGTGGAAGGTTAGTCGGACAATAAAGCCGGGGCCCGCTCCCCCTCCCTGGCTCAACCCCCACGAAAGTCTAAGAAAAAAAGCCCAACTGCCTTTAGCTGAGCTGTTTCCCAACTCCATTTCTCAGCCTCAGTTCAAGGCTTCTCATTCAAAGCGGCATGTGACTGCTCCCTGACCCCTGGTCTGGTTGCGGCCTGAAGGGTCAGGCGGGGCCAGCCTGAACTGGGCTCCCAGGACCTGTGACCACCCCCGCTTCCAAAGGCCCCGGATGAGGGAGAGGCTGTGGTAAACACAAAACCCTTCCCCAGAAGAGATTTCTTCGAATTTAGGGGTGGGTGAGGCCCAAGTCCCGGGCAGCAGGCCCAGAAGGGTTTATAAGTAAGTGGACCTTGAAAGGTTTTGAAACTTTTTCTTTTGGGTGTGGGGATGGTTGCCTTTAACCCTCAAATGGCCTTGTAAACCCCTGCAGCGATGATCTTGGGGCTCTAATGCCGGGAGATAGCCCTGCAAACTGGGGGCCAGCCTCCTGTTGTGCTGTTTGCAGATGGGGCTTTTGTGGGGGAGCGCTGGTGGCCGGTGGGGGACTCCGGGCACTGATAGAGGAAAGAGGGTCAGCACAAGCCAAAAGGTAGAGGGAAGGCCCAGAGTGGGGGAAGAGCGGAGGCTGCCAGGAGGCAGACCCGGAATTTCTGGGGTGGGAGGGAGGAGGGAGGAAGGACCACACAGGAAGCTTTGGGGAGAGCAGGGCAGTATCTTGGCTGGAGGGGTGTGTGTGTGTGTGTGTGTGGTGGGGGGCGCCTCGGGGGTGGGAGGTGGGGTGGAGAGAGAGGGAGATGGCTCTAGCCTGAAAGCCGGGAAAGGTCACGTCCGGGAAGACCAGGGCTCACCCATTACACAGATGGGAAATTGCTTGCCTGAAGGCATAAACAAGCTGGTGGTAGAAGCAGATTGGAACACAGGGCAATGTTCTTTTTGTACCATCTCCCAGGGGGAGCCAAGAGGAACAGGGTTCTTTCGGCACCAGAAAGGGGAAATTAAGTAATAAGGCCTATCGTTTGGGAGGAAGGAAGGAAGGAGGTCCTGATGGAAGATTCTAGGTGGAAAATGGGGGTGGTGGTGGTGGTGATTTTGTCAGCATCCCGAGCAGCATGAGGTGGGCACTCGGGTGGGCCGGGGAGCCTGATCCCTGACGGGAGAAGAGGGGTTTGGTGCATGTGGAGGAGGCAGGGGACTAAACCACTGGCTTCCTAAGCTCCAGATGTCATCATTTTTATCACCATCACCATGGGGTTGGGTCCAGATTGCTTGGTTTCAAATCTCACTTCACCACTTCTTATGGTTGGAAACTGGGTCATTGACTTAATTAACCGAATCTTCAGTTCCATAGCCATCAGATGAGGATAAATAACAGTACTATGTCTGCTATCAAGATCAAATGAGATAACATATGGCAAAGCTCCCAACAAATACGGTAGGAGGCCAGATGTGTGCCCGGCATGGTTTCAGGGGAGTCAGTGGTGAACAAGGTAGGAGCTCCCGTTTTCCCCACGGAGCTCCCGTTCCAGGGGCATGGTCCTTGGCATATACCTTATTTTTATTTAAAATATATATATATTTTATTGATTTTTCACAGAAAGGAAGGGAGAGGGATAGAGAGTTAGAAACATCGATGAGAGAGAAACATCTACCAGCTGCCTCTTGCACACTCCCTACTGGGAATGTGCCCTCAACCAAGGTACATGCCCTTGACTGGAATCGAAGCTGGGACCCTTGAGTCTGCAGACCGATTCTCTATCCACTGAGCCAAACCGGTTAGGGCAATTGGCATATGCCTCAGGTGCTTAATGAAAGCTAGCAGGGCTCTCTTTTGCGTAACAAACATTTGTACTGTGTAGGTCACAAAGTGCATTCACGTCCAGTGTATGTTTAGGCTTCCCATCACCTTAATTTACTTTATTTTTTATTTATTACTTTGAGAGAAAGAAAGAGACAGAGACGTTGATTTGTTGTTCCAATTACTTATGCATTTATTGGTTGATTTTTGTATGTGCCATGACTGGGGATCAAACCCACAACCTTGGAGTACTGGGACAACACTCTTACCAACTGAGCTACCTGGCCAGGGCCCCTAACCATAACGTTATGGGTTGGGAAAATAGAGGTCCAATGTTAGGGGAGTGACTTGCCCTTAAATCAGGCAGCTAGTCAATGGCACAGGTTCCTGCTTCCAGATCTGGCTGACTATAGAGGCTTCTAACTATTGATGCAGAAGATGGAAGGTGTGTGTGTGTATGCACGCACTTGTGCATGCGTGCACAGTGGGAGTGAGCCGAACTAGGACTATGTCCCGCCTCAGTGTTCACCGGGTGTCAAATCGGATGCTGTGGAGGACAGAGCATCTCTCCTGGGGCACATGCAGGCTCTCCCCCACCTCCTGGTCAACCCTGGGGTGCCTCATCCACTGTTCAACTGGGAGCTCAGCACATGGTTGGTGAATGAATGAATGATATGTGAGTGACACTCTCCCTCCCTCCCCCCTTCATTTTCTATCTCTGGTTCCCTCCTCCTGGCTTGTCTCCTTTTCCCAGAGGCCCGCTCCAAGCCAAGCTCCACTTGGCCTCCTTGGCAAGATCCGGCTGGAGAGGGTAAAGGCTGAGCTGCCTTCCAGAAAACAGTTATAATACAATCCCTGGCTGGCTCCAAGGGCCCAGAGTCAGGAAGAAAGTCTGCTTTGCTGTGGGCTGAGGGCCAAGCCTGGTCAACACTGGGACTGTCGGGGTGGGAACATGGCTGGGGAAGGAATAGGGGTGCTATGGATTGAACTGTGTGCCCCAGATTCACATGTTGAAGCCCTAACCCACAGTATGACTGTATTCG
The DNA here is from genome assembly GCF_964339955.1 of Pipistrellus hanaki. NCBI lineage: Eukaryota > Metazoa > Chordata > Mammalia > Chiroptera > Vespertilionidae > Pipistrellus > Pipistrellus hanaki. The sequence continues at coordinate 7,193,626 of NC_140518.1, read as the reverse complement.
GAGATAGGACTTTAAGAGGTAATTAAGGGGCCGAAACCGGTTTGGCTCAGTGGGTAGAGCGTTGGCCTGCGGACTGAAGGGTCCCGGGTTTGATTCTGGTCGGGGGCATGTACCTTGGTTGCGGGCACATCCCCAGTAGGGGGTGTGCAAGAGGCAGCTGATCGATGATTCTCTCTCATCGATGTTTCTAACTCTCTATCCCTCTGTCTTCCTCTCTATAAAAAAATCAATAAAGTATATTAAAAAAAGAAGAAGAGGTAATTAAGGGGAACCTGGGTCCTAAGGTGTGTTCCTAATCTGATAGGATTGGTGACTTTACAAGAAGAAGGGAGAGATCTCTCTCTCTCCAGGACACACACTGAGGAAATGCTGTGTGAACAGTGAGAAGGTGGTCATCTACAGAGAGATCTGCAGACTCCTCCTCTTCGTATCAGGTTTGGAAGTGCCCAGATGAGTCCCAGTTATGAAACAAGGCAGGCTGTGCCAGGTCTTGGGCCTTTTATTGATAGGTTTGGGACTCCCTGACCCAGCTACAGCTTGTTTGAGAGATTTTACCCTGAGCAAGAAAAGGCCATTCATATGCAAAAACTCAGCTGCATGCAGCTTGGGTGAGATTGTAAATTGGATCAGGAGATGGTCTTAGGGAATCACCAGGTGGAGCAAACAGAAATGGCTGCCAGTCAGTCCTGCAACTGGGGAGATCCCAGCATAGGAACAAAGATCCCTGCGAGCACTTCTGTTTAGGAGAAAGCTGCCCTGGAGTTCCTGCCCTGATGCCAGACAATCCAGTTCCTTCTCGCATGTGTCTGTGTTCCCCAGCGCCTCGCCCTGGTGCTGGAGCTCAGAGGAGGCAGGACCTTGTAAGTTCAGTTCATGGTGCGGCCTTTTAAGAGAAATAGCTGGGTCTCCAGCAGCCTCTGTGTCGCTGAGCCTTAATCTGCACTAGTTTTTACGACTCATAGTTCTTACTGCCCATAGGGACTTCTTTTGACCTGGGCTGGGGCTGGGACTCCTTGCTCTTCTGAGCGGCCTCTGCAGGGACGATTTCCCTCCCGATTAAAAAAGTGGCACACGTGGGTGCTGGACCAGTCTGTTCAGAGCCTCCGAGTCTCCTACCAGTCTCAGTGTGCTTCCTTCTTTACTTCTCTAGTTGTAGGACCTCCATTCAGCCAGCTTTCCAGCGGTTCTGGATGATGGTTGTTATGTATTTTAGTTGTAATTTTGATGTGGTTGTGGGAGCCGACAATACCGGCATTTACCTACGCTGCCATCTTCCAATCAGTACCCGGGGCTCTTGATGAGGCAGCTCCTGCCTCTTTCTTCTGAATCCTTTGGGTACCATGTACTTTAGCTCCACGAAACGTGATACCCTTTCATACCCGTGGGCTCCACACACAAGTCCATCTACCTGCTTGTCTGAGAGTGCTGAGCCAGTGGAGTGGGCTCAGATTTGGAATCCTCTTTCTCTGCCATTTCCTAGCCAGGTGAATGTGGGCAAGTTAACCCTAGGAACCTGTTTTCTAATCTGTAAAATGGAATTAAGCATATGTGATGTGTTTCACGTTGTACTTAGTACACAGGACCCATCCCATCCCCGCCCAATAAAAGTTGATCTCTCCCCTCCTTTGCATGCTAAACTCCTACTCATCCTTAAAGACCCAACCGAAATGTTGTCTGTTTGGTAACATGGCCCTCATTCTTTCCAAATGGGTCAAATCTGTTTTCCCTGTTTCTACCCTTCCAGCCCCGGCACCCAGGGGAAATCCCAGCTCTGTCCTTTTGGCGGAGTGACAGAAAAGGGGTCATGAAGAACAGGTGTGTGTGTTGGGCATGTGCGGGACACGACATGGTTTATAAGGTGGGTGCTGGCGGAGACTGCACTGATGAGGTCAGGGGTGTGGGAGGGAGTGTGGCACAGCTGGCACCTGCCAGCTCAGGCTCCCTTCTCTGTTCCCATCTTTGGGGGAACAGTTCTGAATGCCCCAGAACCAACTGTTGTGCAAAAACAGACTTTATTTTATTTTCAGTGATGGGAGCTACACAGGCACCCATGGGTATATGGAGGGCTCTCTGCCAGCCCCCCAGGCTTTGACCTTGAGAACTTGAGCACTGTGACCTTGAGAACCTTGTCTAGCATCCTGCGGTCTCCGGGGGTGGGGCAGTGCCCTACCACAGGCTGGGTGGGCTGGTCTCAGCCGGTTCCACCAGCCCAGGGCCGCTTCAGTCCAGTTTGGTTTCTTGGGTTGAAACCATAATCCCTCAGGCCCAACTTTGGCCAAAGATAATGATGCTCTGGCAAGATCCGCAGCTGGGAGGGGGCAGGTACTCGTTCCTCATAGAGCAAAAGAGGGCTTCTCTGAGCCTCCCTTTCCATCCTCATGGCGTGGTTTCCGTAGGACCCCAGGCCTGCTAGAAAAACTATCCCAGCTTCTGGAGAATTTGGTGGGAGGGGGGTTGGGATTGGGTGGAAAGACCTCCCAGTTTCTCCAAGCCTCTTGGAGTGGCTGCGTGTTTGCATTCCTGACTCTCTGCTGCCTCCTTGTGGCTGTAGGCCTAGCTGACGCCACACCACTATAGAGGACGTGTGTGTGTGTGTGTGTGTGTGTGTGTGTGTGTGTGTTTGTAGGCAGGGGTCTCAGAAAGAGTGGAGCTGACCCTTGTGTCTGCCTTGGAGAACTGGGATCTCTCTGTGCCCACGACAGGTGTGGGTTACACAAGCAACACCAGGGCAGTGTGACACCAGGGAGAGGGCACTTGTTTACCAAAAATTAAAAGAAAAGATGGGGCGTTGACATTCATTGGCCTTGGAGGGGATTAGACGTCAAGAATGTGAGGAGGGCTGGGTCAGCTCTGCCCACAGGGGTAAGTTCTTGCTAAGCTGCTCTAACAGCCGTGGCCACTTGGCCTGGAGAATCCTGGGAACAGCTGCCCGACAAGCCGTTAGGGAAGTGGGGGAAGGAACAGCTATGGAGGGAAAGAGAGTCAGTCCATCTCCCCTTTGGCCCTGAATCCTTGCATCTGTCTGCTCCCAGCCCAGCCCTGGCCAGGGCCCCTTGGTCCGACCCAGCACCTGTTGTTTGCCACGAAACAGGGGCACAGGTCTCTAACTCAGGCTGCTTTGTCAGTAGCATCCAGGCGGATGGAGTCCGTGTTCTCCGAGATTGTTTTCAGGTGGGGGTCCTCAGAGGAGGGTGTGCTTCAGGATCACAGGGAGCTTGTCCGGATCCCCCCAAAGTCTGAGAAGAACAGCTGACCCTGTCTATTGGCCTCCTTTCATGGATGAGGAAACTGAGGCCTGGGAAGGGGGGGGGGTGTCTGGATGAAGGTCAGCGATGAAGGTCATAGTGGGTTTAAGGGTTTCTCCTTCAGTTCAACGCATTGGTCCATCAGTGTGGCCACAGGAGGGGATGTCTGTGCGATTCCCTTGGGATATGTGGGAGCACGTGCAGGGGGGGCCCCCCTACATCCTCTCCGTGTCCTGCAGCAGAGCCCCCACCAGGCTGATGACCTGGGAGGCTGGCTGGACCGTGTCGTACTCCGCGAAGAGGTGGCACACGTTCTCCTGGGCGTTGGTCTGGCTCTTGGCCACAAACCCAAAGATCCTGGTGGGAAAGGGCAGCCTGAGTGAGGAGGGGGTCCCAAGGGGGAACCAGGGGGGGACTCGGCCCACAGTGCTCCACCCTGCCCCTTCCCTAGCCAAGTGGCCCCGGCACCTCACTCCAATGGGAGCTCTCAGGGAGGGGTGGGTGGGTCTCCCCTGCCAGACTGGGAGATCCCTGCCTTCAAGATGTGGGTTTTCCTCACTTTGAAATGGGGCTCCCTGGGCACAGACGGGACCTGTGTGTTACCCAGCAGCGTGGGGAGAGCAAGGACGTGTTTTGGACACCGGACAGGAGCCTCTGGGCGCCGCCCCCACCAAAACCATGGGCTCCTAAGGGAAGGCTTGGCCTCCCTCCTCCTCTAACTCCCTCCCCATGTGGGGTTGGGGGGCCCTGACTCAGGGAGACTGACGGAGCAGACAGAAAGGCCTTACCAGGAGGGCTTGCAGTACTTCTGCCACCTGTGGGAGGGAACGTGGACAGTAGTGAGTACCAAGGCTTTGTTTCATGCCGTGGACTCCAGCTGACAGGGGGAGAATGGCCAGCTGTGTCCCCACGCCTTTCCCTCCTCCTGTCGCTCCTGGCCCCTGAGGTTCACGGGCTCTGTCTGGGATCCCAGTCTAGAGCCAGACAGAAGCTTCAGCGGGCAACTGGGCCCTGTCCAGCCTTCTCCATGGGGTCCAACCTTGAACTTACTTCCGTTGCTCGGGGTCCATGCCACAGAAGCGGAGGGTGCTGAGGGGGTAATGGCGCCGGAAAAACACCCTGGGAGGAAGGAGGCAGGAGAGAAGGGGAACTGGTGAGAGCCCATCCCAGGGTGTTCTAGCCCCTTTCTGCTTCCCCACTCATTATGTCTGAGGATGGGAATCACGTGTTTGTCTGTAAATCCCTGAGCCCAGGGAAGGCAGGACCGCGTCCCCCTGGGTCCCAGTGGTCAGCCAGAGTGGCTGGCGGATGCTCCGTCCGCGGGGACAGACTTAGTCGATGACCAGTGAATGCCCGTTGATCCCATCTGCATCGGCCACAGTGAAAGGACACTTGGGTGGCAGGAGGTCATGGGCGGGAGGCTCAGCGAAGGCAGAGGACTTGCCTGGAGTCACTCAGCATGTCCCGGACCCCGCTGCGTCCCGGACCCTGAACTCTGCCTTCCTCACTGATCCATAACCCCCTTGGCCATCCCCTCCCGCTCACCCCGCCCGGCCCTGCCACCCCGGGGGAAGGGAAGGCCCTTACTTCCTCTGGACGTCGGTCAGGGTGATGCCCTGCTCCGTGACCTTGAAGTGGACCACGGTGGGCGTGGGGAGGACGTCCCTCTCCAGGGTGGCGGAGATGGCCTTCTGCACCGCCAGGGCTCCGGTCAGCGTCTCCACGCTCACAGAGCTCAGGTACAGAACGTGGCAGCCTGCGGGATGCACACACTGCACTGGGGCCCTGCCAGGGTCCATGGGGTGGGCCAGGCCACCGAGGCCCTGGTCCTGCCTCTGCCCAGAGCCAGGGGACGTGGTGGCCTTTAGTCTTTGGAAACCCAGGAGGCCTCCTCTGTGAGCCCCAGGCAGGACAGAGACCGTGTGGGTGACTGTGATTGGCGGCCAACCCTGGAGGACTCTGGGATCATTTGTTGCTCAGCACTGCCTTCCAGAGTAGGGGGTGGGGAAGGGAGGGAATGTTGCCCTGTGCATAGGGACGTCCCGGCAAACCTTCCTTCTGTCCTGGCCCGTGGCTGGGGCCGCTTCCTCCCCCACCTGCCCTTGGAGCCCTGGTTCATTGTGGAGAGAAGCAAGAGAAGGCAAGCATGGGGAGGGGACCTTTGTGCTCAAGGGCACCGAGTAGGAGCTGTCACTCAGACTGGTGCTGACCTGTGATTGGCCCCCTGGATGTGAGGAGGCGGGATCTTCCCCTGTGGAAACCCCAGGACCCCACAGAGGACGGCAGACCCAGCAACAAGCTCCAGAGCGGCACTGTGGAGACCCCAGAACGTGTGCGTGTGCCCAGGAGTGTGGAGGAGGGGGTGCCGGCCTTGCCAGCCCCCTCTTCTCAGCCCCCTCTTCCCCTTGGCCCCCTCCCTGCAGCCTCTGATCTGCTGGTTTACGGAGAGGGGAAGGAATGTGCCACCTTGTTAAAGATGAAGAAATGCAGCTGTGATGGGAAACACGTGTGGACATGCGTGTGCGTGCAGGGCTGGGAGGCGCCCTCCGGGGGTACAGCCAAGCCTGGAGCCTCCCACACACCGCTTACCCGCAGATCGCTTCAGGCTGGAGGCCCTGCCGTCTGCGGCGGGGTCCGAGGCTCCGTCTCCGCCTCCCAGTTCTGAGCCAAAGTAAAGGAACAGGCCCCGAGGGGCCAGGGCGGAGTGAATGGACCCCTCTTAGAAGAGCAGGCCTCATTAATCCCTTTGAACACGCTCCCCACCCCCACCCACGCCTCCAGGAAGTGACTGGATCAGAAACCAGGTGTGATTACTGTAATCAGGCCAACGGGGCCCCTCTGGGCTCCCCAGCCAGCCCAGCTTGCAAGCCCTTTGATCCTCCTTCCCCTCCTCACTCCTCACTCCTCCTTCCTGGACAGCTGCAGGGACCCGGTCCTCAGAGGCCCCTGGAGGCCCCCTGACCCGCTCACTTCTCTCTGCTCACTTCTCTCCGGGCCACACCAACCCCAGCCTTGCTTTGCTGAAAGTAGGGAGACTGTCGCCCTCCCTCCACCAGAGGCTCCCCGCTTCTTGCTTCCTCTCCCAGAAGCCCCCTTGCTGCTCCCCCTGCACACCCGAGAGGGGATGGCCCGCTCCGTCTGGGGGAGAGGGGGTAGCTGGGCTCTAGACTCTGGAGGGGGCTTCCTGGTCTGGGCGTGACGTCTGACTGTGTGCCTTTGAGTGGGTCACTGAACGCTTTTCTTATCTGTGAAATGGGGATGACGGCAACGTCTACTGCACGGGCTGAAGGGAGCTACGGATGAATGAGGGAGTCAGGGGTCCTCTCTCAATCAGTGTTAGACTGGGAAGAAGACAACCGCCAAATCTCTCCAAACCAGCCGATATGTGCCCCTTCCATCCTCTCAAAGAAAGCCACTCTTTCTCAAACATCCGCTCGGTGCCGAGCATCGTGCTAAAAGCCTGGCCAGAGCGATCTTTTATCCTCACACCGGTCCGACAAGTAGGTATGATGACGGCTGTCCCCATTTCACAGATGAGAAGACCGAGGCTCAGAGAGAGAGACACGTTGTCACAGCCAGGAAGTGGAGATGTTGACGGGCCGTGGAGCACGCGCCATGGACCATGATGCCAACATCATCCACATCCGAGGAGAGACGGGGCCCCCAGGAGCCTTTCCAGTGAGAACAAAGAGAGCCAGCACCCCATGCGGCCTCCGGGGGGCCCACACCCACCTTTGTGCGGGATGGCGAGCTTGCAGGGCAGGGCCAGGGGCATGATGGAGTGCTGGCACACGAAGGCGGAGAGGCTCCCTGCGAGGAGACAGATGGCTGTGGGTGAGAAGTCCCCCCACACCCCCTCCTGGCCCTGACGGTCAGTCCCACCCGGGGCCTGCTGCTCACCAAAGTAAGGCTCCTCGTCGGCCCCTTTGAGATGCACCCCTTTGGCGGACGACTCGATGAGGAAGTGGCGGATGAGGTCACTGCCGTCCTCTCCTGGACAGAGAGAGGAGAGAGTGTGTCGGTGGGGGAGGGACCGGAGCCCGGGGTTAGCCCTCCGGACCCACCTGCTCCGGGCCCATCCGGGGGTTCATCCCCATCCTCCAGCCTCTGGGGATCCTGTCTCTGAGGCCTCCCGCAAAGGAGGCGCCAACCCTTCTGCTCAGGGGCTTCCGCATCCGGTCCCGGTCCCCTCAGCAGGCCTCTCTCTGGGTCTGAAGAGCTCTCAGGGATGCTTTCCGATGACGGGTTAGGTCAAACCTCTTCCGCCTGGCTTCTCTCCCCATCCTCGTTCCCTCCCAGGCCCTATTATTCTCCATCAGATGGTCCCTGCCCAGCCCCGCTGGCCTGGGAGGCTGAGCAATGGGCCCTGCTGGGACTAGAACCCACCTCGCCCCCTGGCCTCCTCTCTCTGGCTCCTGGGCAAGGCTTCCCTGATAACCAACTCCCCCTGGGGGGCACTTTCTTTTGTGGTCGGAGAGACACAGGGTAGAGCAATCCCAGTTGGGTTTTCATCCTTGGTTTTTCACTCATCACTTACTGGTTCTGGGGGGCGGGTGGTGGGGGTCACCCACTCACTCTTGGTGCCTCAGTTACCTCATCTGTTTGCTCCCCCATCAGTCTGGAGCAGGGGTCCTCAAACTTTTTTAAAGTGGGGGCCAGATCACGGTCCCTCAGAGAGCTGGAGGGCCGGACTATATGAACTACTAATTCCTACTGTAACACCTCGGCTGTGCTCACTGCCCAAAAAACCTGGCGGGCCGGATCAGACTCCTCTGCGGGCCGCATGTGGCCCGCGGGCCGTAGTTTGAAGACCCTTGGTCTGGAGGCTCCCTGAGGGCCAGGGCTGGGATCATGGGGTTTAGGGAGCGGCTGCCACCCTGGTACCCCACCCTACAATGGCCTGTGTGTAATCTCCTTCCCCAGGGCGGGACCCTGGTGCCTTCCACAGTGCCCGGGGCGGGTGGGTGCCCATCGATGTGTGTTGTGTGAGTGAGACCATGGGACAGTGGGCCGTAAGCTGTCACACACACATGTTACATGAGGTCCCCCCGTGATAAATAAGTGGATCTGAGATGCAGCCTTTGTTGGATTTCACACTGACTGGGAGGAGGTGGGTTCCCAGAGGAGAGAGCAACCAGGAGAGGGCCTGGGTCTTCCTCCCCCTCCTCTCCCGCCAGGAGATGATGGGGAGATGATGGGGAAGTGGAGGTGGCTCAGGGCGCTGTGCAAGGAGCTGCTCCCACAGCCTTGGGCGCTGGAGGGCAGCTGGAAGAACCGAGGTGGACCCTCGTCCAGGAGTCACCGTAGGCTTAGCCCAAGGATGCCTGGCAAGCTAGCCACCGAGCTGGGACTAGAACCCGCCACACCCCCTCGCCTTGGAGAGGCCCTGGGGGAGAGGACAGAGACAGTGCGTACCTGATCGGCTCTGGGCAGGTTCGGGGGCCTCCTGCACCTTCAGGGCAAGGCCGAAGGAGCCTCGGAACGAAGAGCTGTCCCTCACCACGAAGGCCCCCGGTGCCTCCTTCCGCAGCAGCTCGATTGCTGGAACAGTCCTTGGGTCAGAGACCGTTCCCGCTCCCCGCGCACAGCCCCGGCCCCCAGCCCCAGAGGGCCATCGGGCAGCAGGTGTGGCAGGATCACCTTTTGTCCCCAGGAAGTCCTTTCTGTGGTCTAACCTCCGCCATGGCTGCTGCAGTCCCTATTTCCTCAGGTCATGAGGTCTGCAGGACACTGCCCTCCCCTGGACCTGCCCCGGGGCCTCCCCTCTGATTCCCCAGCCTCGTCCCCCGAAACACTGTTTTCCTTTACCTTGCTCTCGGGTGATGCTGGGCTTAAACCAGTACTTGGATGTGTCCATCACAAATTTCATGGTGGGCTGCATGTCCCTGAGGGGGCCTGGAGACAGAGAAGGGGAACCCTGAAGGCTGGACAGAGGGGAGCTGAGAGACCGGCCCATGGGCCCCATTCAACCCACCCTCTCCCACCCCCAACCCCCTGGCTTCTCCAACTGCCTAAGGAGGCAAACTCCACAGAAGAACTTTAGGGCATGGTGCATCAAGGGTTTAGGAGTCTCCCCTTTATCTTTGGTATCAAAAGCAAATAGATAAAAATCTCAATGTAACGGTGTCTCGCATCCAGTGTTGCCTGCTGGGGACTGAAGTAGGGGATCAATAAGTGAATCTGAGATGCAGCATTGGTTTGATTTCACACTGTCTTCCCCCTCACTCACCCTACAGCTTGCTTAGGGACCTATTCAGTTTGGGAAAGAAAATGGAAGGAAAGGAAAACAGCAGGTCTGGGCAGACCAGCGTGTGCTCAGAAGCCAGGAGGCAGACTCCTGACTCTGGCTTGGGACACACGTTTCGCTCCTAAAGCCCAGAGGGGACTGAGTGAACTCCAACCCCTCTGAGGCCCGGCCTGTGTGGCTCAGTGATTGAGCGGCGACCTATGAACCAGGAGGTTATGGTTTGATTCCTGGTCAGGGCCCAGGCCCAGGTTGGGGGGTCAATCCCCAGTGTGGGGTGTGCAAAAGGCAGCTGATAATGATTCTCTCTCATCATTGATGTTTCTAGCTCTCTCTCCCTGTTCCTTCCTCTTTGAAATAAATATATTAAAAAACACCCCCCCCCCCCAAAACAAACAAAAACCTCTCGAGGGTCTTTTATGCTCCAATAGCCTGTGAAGTTACAGTGGATTTTTTTGTGAGAATTTTGCAGAATCTGATAGATCCCAGGGTATAATTAGGGATATCCTGGGGCATCCGCAGACCGGAGGGGACTAGCCACGCTGAGGACATGTGCTCTTTGAGACACCAAAATGCCCATTTTCTGGGTCCTGAGGGCAGAGAGCCCTGGTTCTTAAGTTCAGCATCTTGAAAAGGTGTGCTGTGGCCTGTTGAGTGTAGCTCACCAAAACGGTACTAAAACCTGCAAATGATCTGCCCTGGGAAAACGGTCAGAGCAGATTCAAGGGTGTAGGTGCCGCGTAATTTGCTTGCACTGACATGGCTTCCTGAGTGGGGCTGCGCAGCCCACGAGTCAGAATCCACCCCACTCCCACCCCCTCCTGCCAGGAGTCACCTTGACACCCATCCTGTGGCCGAGGGAGGGCCGAGAAGCAGGCCTGGGAGGGTGATGGGGAGTGAGGAGGGACAGTGTCCCCGGGGCTGGGCAGGGGCTCTGTTCACGGGAGAGCAGCCCCGGGTGCTGAGGCTCAGCCTGTGTCGGCTGCTCTGGGTTCTGGTTGGCTTCGCTCTCTTGGACGCCTGCAGTCACAGGCTCCGGGAAGTGGGGTGTTTGCTGGTTTGTGGTTTTCGCTGTCTGAACGGAATGCATTGTCTCCGTTCCCCTGTCCCCCACCTCGGTCTGCTCTGCTCGTCACCCACCAACGTCAGCGTTACGGCTGACTGACTCTCCCCCTCTTTCTCACGCGTTAGTCATGGAGCCTGCTGCTTCCCTATCCCGAGGGTCTCCTGGCTCCGTCCTCTCTCCTCCACCCCCTGCCCCGCCCTGGTGCAGGCTCCGTCTCAGCTTGTCTGGATCACTTCACCATAAAAGCCCAAACAGAACCAAACAGAAATGGCTCTCCCTGCCCACGCAGCTGCCAGCGTGATCCATTGACCCGAGCCTCTGACCCCATCACGCTCCTGTTCGGGACCCTCCGATGGTCTCCCGTAGCCTAAAGGGTAAAATCTACTCTTTAGGCCTGGCCGGTGTGGCTCAGTGGTTGAGCATCGACCTGTGACCCAGTAGGTCATGGTTCAATTCCTGGTCAGGGCACATGTCCAGGTTTCAGGCTCAGTCCCCAATGTGGGGCGTGCAAGAAGCAGCGGATCAATGATTCTCTCTCATCATTGATGTTTCTATGTGTCTCTCCTTCTCCCTTCCTCTCTGAAATCTATAAAAAAATATATATATATATATTTTTTTTGCCGAAACTGGTTTGGCTCAGTGGATAGAGCATCGGCCTGCGGACTGAAGGGTCCCGGGTTCAGTTCCGGTCAGGGGCATGTACCTTGGTTGCGGGCACATCCCCAGTATGGGGTGTGCAAGAGGCAGCTGATCGATGGTTCTCTCTCATTGATGTTTCTAATTCTCTATCCCTCTCTCTTCCTCTCTGTGAAAAATCAATAAAATATATTTAAAAAAATAAATATATATTTTAAAAAATCGACTCTTAAGCTTGGTGTTCAAGGCCTTTTGCAATCTGGCCCCAAATTACTCTCAGTGGCCTCACCCTGCACCCCGAATCCGAGTCACTTCCTTCCAGGGCTCGAGGCATTGGCTTACCGTGGGGGGACGCGGCGGGAGAGGCCTCTGGCAGGGTCTGGCTGTGGCTCCTGGTGGCTGGGCAGGGGCTGCTGGCAGAAGCAGCCCCAGGTCGCACCAAGTCCTGGGGTCCTGGGGTCCGCTGGGGCGGGGAAGACCCTGGTTCCGGGCAGCCGTTGATCAGCACGATGGGTATGTCCACCATGGAGTTGGCGATGGAGGGCGGGCAGCTGCTGGCGTGCTCCTTGGCCTGGGGCGGGGAGCAGGCTGCTCGGGGCTGGGCCCTGCTTGGGGTGGTGCTGCCGGGGACCTGGTGGTCACCGGCTCTCGTGCATGGGGACCCTGGGCCGAGGCTGTGGAGGCTGGAGGAGGAGCTGGCTGGGCTTTCCAAGGACTGAGAGGAGGACTGCGGGCTGGAGATGCTGGAGCGAAGGAGGGACTGGCTGCTGCAGGGAGAGAGCACCAGGTGGGCAGAGGGTGAGGGCGGGGAGGTGGACACGTGGGGGCCAGAGCCAGGCCCTGTCATTTAGTGACCTGGGTGCCTACGGCTTCGGTCAAATAAAATACTATAGACTCCACTCCCGCCAGCCCAGAGCAAAAGGCATGCCCACCCCATCCCCACGGGGTGCTGAGAGATACAGAACTGTCCCTGCACTGCAGTCTTCGGTCAATTCAAGGAGCCAAGTGAGCTGTCCCTCCACAGGGCATGTGGGCTGGAGCGGTTTCCTCTGCTTTCCCAGCGAGGCAGGTCTGAGTTGTCACACCAGCCTCTCCCTCCTCCCATCACCCCCAGGAGCCCTGCACCCAGGCTGGCCCTGGCCCGGACCCTGTCCGCGCTAATGCAGAGGGAATCCCCAGCTGGGGAACGGGAGGAGGCTAGTGCTGGCTGAGTCCAGCCAGACCTCTCCCCGAGCTTAGAAGCCGGGGCCAGTGGGCATGGCCGTGGGACCCCAGTCTCCTTGCCAGGGACTGCCCTGGCACAGTGGCTTTGGAATCTGTGTGGGGGGCAGCGGTCCTGCAGAGAACTGGGTGGTGATGGCATAAAAGAAGCTACTTTTATTTTTGGTGCATGCCCAGATTTTGCTGACAGAGCAGGCTACCTCTCTATGATGGGAGTGTGTGTGTGTGCATTGTGGAGGCAACATCAGAAGTTATAGTGGGGTCAAAACCGGTTTAGCTCAGTGGATAGAGCGTCGGTCTGCGGACTGAAAGGTCCCAGGTTCGATTCCGGTCAAGGGCATGTACATTGGTTGCGGGCACATCCCCAGTAGGGAGTGTGCAGGAGGCAGCTGGTCGATGTTTCTCTCTCATTGATGTTTATAGTTTCCTATCCCTCTCTCTTCCTCTCTGTAAAAAAATCAATAAAATATATATTAAAAAAAGAAAAAAAGAAGTGACAGTGGGAGTGGCCTACCTTCCGAATACGTAGCTGACGTCAGTCGCTGGGCGGGCCGACACCACAGGGACCCCGTTGCCTCCCGGGCCCCTCTCCACGCCCGGAGAAGCCATCCCAGGGGAGCCAAAGCCATGGGGGCCCGGGGCCGGGCTCCGCGTGCAGGGGATGGAGATGCTGGGAGAGGGCGGGGGGTGGGAGGACAGAGCCCCGGACGGGGGCGGAGGGCGCTGGTGCCCAACGCCTTGGCTCCCGGAGAAGATGAGGCTTTCGCTGCTGCTTCGGGTCTCCCGGGGGATGTCTCTGGAGAGGAGGAGGCCGCCACTGCGCGGGGAGCCGAAAGGCGGGGTGGCAGATGGGCTGGAGCAGCGCTGGGGGCCCTCGTGGCACCTCGATCTGGTGGAGGTCACCTCGATGTACTTGATATCTTTGGGGAGAAAAGCAGAGTGCTGGTGAAACCCGGGAGCCTGCGCTCACAGGACAGGAACGCTGGGAGGGTCCTGGAGACTGTCTGGTCCCCCCTCTTTACTTTTTTTTTTTTTAAAAGTATATTTTATTAATTTTTCTCAGAGAGGAAGAGAGAGGGATAGAGAGTTAGAAACATCGATGAGAGAGAAACATCCATCAGCTGCCTCTTGCACACCCCGCACTGGGGATGTGCCTGCAACCAAGGTACCTGCCCTTGACTGGAATCGAACCTGGGACCCTTCAGTCCGCAGACCGACGCTCTATCCACTGAGCCAAACTGGTTCCGGCGAGGATCCCTCCCCCCCCCTTTTTTTGTCGACGGGGAAACAGGGTCAGAGAGGAGGAGGCACTCACTGGACTCAGAATTAGCATTCGGCTCCATCGCAGGGCCCCATGCCAACGTCACCCCCTTTGGGGCCTCTTCCCCTGGGTGGGAGATGCAGGGAATAAGCAGGCCAAGGGGCAGATGGACCTGGGTTCAGACGTGGCTCTGCCGCCTGCTGTCTGAGAGGGCTTGGCCAACGACCTCGCCTGCAGAGGCTCAGTTACCACATCTGGAAAATGGGGGTGGCCGTGCCCAGCCCCCTGCTGTTACAGTGAGGATCAAATGAGAGGAATGTAGGGGCCTAGCACCGAGCCTGGCACATAGGAAGCCCTTTTATTATTATTTTTTATTATTATTTTAAAAAAATACATTTTATTGATTTTTCACAGAGAAAGAGAGAGGGACAGAGAGTTAGAAACATCGATGAGAGAGAATCATCAGTCAGCTGCCTCTTGCACGCCCCTACCGGGGATGTGCCCACAACCAAGGTACATGCCCTTGACTGGAATCGAACCCGGGACCTCTCAGTCCGCAGGCCGACGCTCTAACCACGGAGCCAAACCGGTTTAGGCCAGAAGCCCTTTTAAACGGACACATAGGAAGCTTTGGTGTATGCCCCGCACTCTAGGCTGAAATGACCGCTTACCCGAGTGTGCCAGTCACCTCGCCTGATGCCTCTCTTCCTCAGGGCGTGTGAGAGCTGTTTCTACCGACGGCCAAGGCTCGGTTGCACCCTAGGGCCACCCGGTGAGCATTTGAAGTCCTGATGCCCAGGCTCCACCCGCACCCATAGGACCAGCACCTCCCGGGTGGGCTCAGGCCTCAGGTTGGTTGTTCCCCGGGTGATCCCAGCGCGAATGGGGCATCATCACTGTTTCCGGCCAGCAGCACACCGCCCTGGGAGCGGGTCTGATGAACGGAACCTCAGGCTCCGCCCCAGGCCTACCGGACCTGAACCTGCCATTTCAGCGAGAACCTCGGGGTCTGATCCACCTTAGAGTTTGGGAGCTTTGCTTTGGAGCAGGAGCTGCTGAGGGCGGGGTTGTGGCATTGCTGAGTGTGGAGCTCCTCAGCCGGGGCCACCCTGGTGGCTGGGGCACCGTGATTGGTTGTCACGTGGCCCAGGCTGCTGACTCTGCAAAGCTCTCTCCATTCCCCAGTGGGGGCCCCCAGGACCCTTGTCCCCAGACCACGTTCCTCCCTGAAGTAGGGTGCCCTGTGGGTCTCCCCCTGGTGAGGGTGGACACCCAGCCAGGGTGGTGGAAGGTGGGGGTCCCCCAGCCGCTGGGTTCCGGAGGGCTGCCCTGCCCCTGCCTCCCCAGCCTGGAAACTGGGACAGAGTCGGCGGGAACCTGCGCCCTCAGCGCCTGTCTTCCGGCCTCCCGCCCACTGGGGTCCTGGCACCCGCGCCTCGCGGGCTGTGACTCCGGCGCCCCGGCCTGCCCCGGCCCGCTCTGGGGCAGGGCTTCTGGCTCTGCTCCCCGCCACGGCCTCTGTCTGAGCCTGCTCGGGCCAGGGTTGGGGTGCAGGATTGCATCAGTGAGGGGCTGGCAGGCTGACCCGGGCTCGCTGTTCCAGGGGTGGAGGCACAGGCCTGGCTTTGTCATCGGACAGACCTGGGCGTGAGTCCTGGCGTTCCCGCTTTCCCGCCAAGAGGCACCGGGTAACTTTCCTAGCCACGCGGAACCTCGGTGTCCTCTTCTGCAAACCGGGGGATCTAACACCAGCCTCCCCGGGGGTGGCGAGGATAAAACAGGGGTGAATGGAGCCCCGAGTCTGGCCCAGGGTGGGCTTTGGAGAACATCTCCTCCCTGCCTGCTTTTGGGGGCAGATGGCTAAGGGGTGGGTCCCCCTGTGGAGGCCCATAGGAGACTATCTGGCACAATGTACTGTGGGCTCTGAAAGCAGTGAGGTCTTGGGATGGGGTGGATTCTTCTGGAAGCCTGGCAAGCACAGCTTGTATTTTTATAGGACGTCAGAGTGTTGACGCCCATCATCCTTTCTAGCTTCACAACCGCCGTTAATGCCCAATGTCAGAAGAATCTGCTTTTAAAGAGCGGGAAGCTGAGGCTCATAGAAAGGTGGGAGTGGAGCTGACATGTATGGCACCATGTTTAGAAAAGGCGGGTATTTATTAAGTGCTTTGGGCCAGCACTGTTACCTGTATTAGTCTATTCAGCCCTCGCGATAACTCTGTTGCAGTAGGAAGTATTATTGATTCCATAGAACAGATGAGAAATCAAGGCTCAGAGAGGGTGAGTGAGTTATCCAACGCCACACAGCCAGGGAGTAGAGGGACCCTCCCTCCTGCTCCTTGGCTCTGATTGGGGGCCTTTTCTGGGAGGAGGGGTTCCTTGGAAAGGTGCTTGGCTGCTTTGGGGAGGGCCTGCTGGTCAGGGGGAGCTGTGGGCCCCTTCCTTACTGGGTCCCCCAAACCCTTACGGAAGGCCGTGCTGGCGGGTGGAGCAAGCACGGGGAGAGTGCAGGAGGAGCCTGCAGCCTGAGTCACCTCCTGCTGCCCTGAGGTGCCTGTGGCTGCCCCCACCCATCACCTGGTGCAGTCACTGTTTACAGCCATGGGGCAAGTCTGAGCAGGGCTCCGTGGGTGCACTGGGTGGGTGGGTGGGCGGGGCCACGTGGTTGGGGAGAGGAGAGCCAATTATTAGACACTTTCCACTTGGGGTTGGCAAACAGCCCTGCTTGGCAGAAATTGCTGGAAAATGAAACGTGGGGGAATCTGTTCCAAAGATGGGGAGGGGTGGCAGAGAGGATAAAGGAAGGAATGTATATGGTGGTGGCTTCTAGGAGCCACATCCTCTGTGGGATGGGAACCTGTCCCTCCGCCCCCCCCTTCCCCCCAGGGTAAGCCTGAAGGAAGGTAAGCAAGAGGCTGGGGGAGGTTTGGAGCTCTGGGGAGCTGCTCCCCGCCTCCCCCCCCCCCCCCCCCAACCCCCGGCCTCCAAAGGGATTTATTCTGGGCAGCCCTGGAGGGTGGGAAACTAGCTCCAAGGAGGAGAGAAAGGCAAGGACATGACCTTTAAGCCCAGAAGCCTGGGCTTTTAGGCCTGACCTACAGCATCACTAGCAGCGTGACCATGGGCCATTGCTGCCCCTCAGCGTTCTCAGCTGTACAATGAGGTTATCACTCTTCCCTTTGCAGGGTAGATGCTGGGATCATGCATTGCCCAAACCTTCTGCACACACCGGGTGGGCAAAAATAGCTTTATAGTTGTTTGTATGGAAAACAATACAATAATTCTATGTAATAAAGAGCTAATATGCTAATTAGACCGAACAGCAGAACAACCGTCCGGACATCCTTCCGGATGAAGCCTGGGTTGCGAGGGCTGAGCCCCTTGCATGAATTTTGTGCATCAGGCCTCTAGTTAATAAATAATAATTCAAGAGTAAACTGTGTGCTGAAACCTGTTTGGCTCAGTGGATAGAGCATTGGCCTGCGGACTGAAAGGTCCCAGGTTCGATTCCGGTCAAGGGCATGTACCTTGGTTGCGGGCACATCCCCAGTAGGGGGTGCGCAGGAGGCAGCTGGTCAACGATTCTCTCTCATCGATGTTTCTAGCTTTCTATCCCTCTCCCTTCCTCTCTGTAAAAAAATCAATAATAATAATAATAAAAAAGAGTAAACTGTGTTTCACATGCTCACAACTGTAACCCTACTTTTGCCCCAGCCTGTATTTAGGGGAGGCATCATCAATGTTTAATTTTAATTTTTTTAAACATATTTTTTTTCATTGAGGAAGTGGGGGAGAGAGAGAGATAGAAACATCAATGATGACAGAGAATCATTGATTGGCTGCTTCCTGCCCACTCGACTCTGGGGATCCAGCCCACAACCTGGGCATGTGCCCTGACCTAAACCGTGACCTTCTGGTTCATAGGTTGACGTTCAACCACTGATCCCATGTTTAATTTTTAATTTTGCCAAATTAAGCAAGAGAGACAGTGAACATCTGCTGGCACTGCAGTTTTAGGATGTCTTCCCTTCAATACCCCGAAAGCTGGAAGGATGAGAGCTGAGGAAAGGGGGTCCCCTGCGAGGCACCCCTGGTGCCCAGAACTAGTACACTGCCCCGGGACAGAGTGGGTGAGGGGAGGAAGGGAGAGAGAAAGCTGGCTCTGGCCCAGTAGTGGTGGTCCCAGGGGAAGGATTCGGGAGGTCAAGGTGCAGGAGGAAGTGCAGCTCAGCAGTGATCGCACAGCGGAACCTTCTAACAGGGAGCTGGCCAGGCTGGGCCGAGTCAGGAGGTCATGAGCGCCAACATTGCAGCTATCCAAGTGCAGGTTGGAGGAGAGGATTTAAAGAATAAAATGCCGCCGAAACTGGTTTGGCTCAGTGGATAGAACGTCGGCCTGTGGACCGTAAGGTCCCAGGTTCGATTCCAGTCAAGGGCATGTACTGTGGTTGTGGGCACATCCCCAGTAGGGGGTGTGCAGGAGGCAGCTGATCGAAGTTTCTCTCTCGTCAATGTTTCTCTCTATCCCTCTCCCATCCTCTTTGTAAAAAATCAATAAAATATATTTTTAAAAGATGCCATCTGAAGGGGCTTTGACAGAGCTAGGCAGCTCGTTTAGGACCACCTGATCACTGCTGCCTTCCTAGTGCCTGGGTCCTGTGGACACATCTCAGCATGGCAGGCCGTGCCCAGGGCATCTGAGAGTGCAGACTGTTCACTGCCCATCGCCCCTGGAGGAAGAGCCTGGTCGTCAACACCCGCACCCACATGCCTGGGGCTGCTCCCCAGGGACTGTCTGCCCTGCACGGGCCTTGAGTGTGTGGAACCCCCGCCTTGGGGCAGGAACGTGGAAGCCCAGGGCTCGCTCCTGCCAACAGCCATTAGGCCCAAACCACCTTCCTGCAGGGGCATGCCCGGTGCTGGCCTTAGGAAGCAGGGAGGCTCCTGAGGGCTGGAGGCAGTGCTTTTAAGAGGCCTGGCAGGCAGCGTGGTGGGTGGGAGGGACAGAAGGCGGGTCAGGATCCGGGGCGCCGGAGGACCTGCGTGCTGGGCTCTCACTTTCACCCCAGAGCCTGAGCCTGCCCTGGGGCGGGTGCTGAACACAACCCCGGTGTTTAATGAGGCAACCGCTGTTCATAATGACTCACTCACAGGGGCCGGGAATGGCGATCAACCCCCCAGCCGGTGGTGTTTCTTTCAATCCCTTTGAGGTAAGAACTCACTTATGTTTTACCGACGAGGAATCTGAGACACGGAGAAGGGGAGTGAACAGCTTGTGTAAGGTTTGCCCGGCCCGGGTGACGAGGCTAGCTCGGCTCCTTACGCAAGCCTATGAGCCTCGGTTTGCTCATCTGTAAAATGAGGCTAACACGGTCATCTCCTGGGGGTCAACTGGGAGCATGGAAGGTTCCGCTAGCCAGTGCTCAGAACAGTGCCTGGGCAGAGTAAGCGCTCAAGGAGTAGACATTCTCATGGATCCTGTCTCTAACCCTAACCACACCCCTTGGCCCACGTTGATGGTTTAAGTCCCGGGGAGCCTCAGTCTTCCAGCCTGTCTAATGGGGCTGCTGCTCCTTGACCTTCACCTTCAGAGTACACGGAAAAGTCTGTCTGGGTAACTGGAGCCAGAGGCAGGGATTTCTAGATGTCCGAGGCTCAGGGGTGTACTGGAGGTGGCTTGTACCAGCTCAGGGAAGCTGGTTGTTAGATGTTCAGGATTTTTGTCCAGCTGGTTGCTAAACTCGGGCATTATTAAACATTAAAGTATAGCCCTGACCAGTTTGGCTCAGTGGATAGAGCGTCGGCCATCGGACTGAAGGGTCCCAGGTTCGATTCCGGTCAAGGACATGTACCTTGGTTGCGGGCACATCCCCAGTAATGGTGTGTAGGAGGCAGCTGATCGATGTTTCTCTCTCATTGCTGTTTCTAACTTTATTCCTCTCCCTTCCTCTCTGTAAAAAGTAAATAAAATATATTTTAAAAATTAAAGTATATAAAGTTACAATGAAACAACTTATTTGAAAAACAAAAGTGATAAACACTCCAAATTCATCACATCCCAGTGATTTCACTATTTTTTTTTTTCTATTATCCATACTCTTGAGGTTATTCACATCTGCTGTATTGGTGAGGTGTGAATTCTGTACTGTACCGTGGCCTGCTGCTGTGCATCTCTTTCTAATGCCACATTCAGTGACGTCACGTTGGTAGCCTGAACCTGGGAGTGGGAGAATTGACACCGTGGAAATTGTTACAAGCTTTACATCCGGCTCTCTCCCATCCCACCAGGAAGCCAGCTGTTAAACATTGACTAGCACCCTACTGCTTAAACACAACTGGGTTACCACCCTAACCAGGCTGAACTCTGTGTCTCTCCAGCCCTCCTCCTTCCAGCTTGCGCCTTCCCAGAGTAATACTCCCCTGAACAGGGGTTCAAACAGAAATCCTACCCAAAATGTAAGGGGCCCAGGTGAGGACCCCAGGAGAGACACTGTAGGGTAGCAAGGTTCAGGGACCCCACATGCATCACGCATGGAGTTGTAGGAGAAAACATATCATTAGCTAATTTACATTCTCTGAAAAATCCCACCACACAGGTACCCATCACCAAGTTTCCAAAGTCAGGAGCCACAAAGAAGTGGGGAGAGTGAGGGACGCCTGTATTTTTCCCTGTGGGGTGGCAGAGAAAGCAAAGAAGTTCAGGAAGTAGCTAGGGCTGCAGGTCATCTCCCTGCAGGACACGCCTCCTGCTCCTGTGAGTCTACAGGAAGTTCCATCTGCACCAGGTCCGGTCCCCAAGCCCCCCTCCTGGCTCTGCACCCCTGGTCCTTACCCAAAGCTTCAGGCTCTTCTTTCTTCCTCTGCGAGGTGGTGCTCTGGGCGGGCTCTGCCCACGGGCTGCCGGCCACCGTGGGGAGCAGCTGGAAGGTGGGGTCCAGTTCCAGAATCATCTGGTTGAGGCTCTCCAGGGAGAAGCCGATGCAGGTGTCCAGGTCCTCCAGGGCCCCCGAGGGCTGCTGGCCAGGCCCCCGCAGGAGGCAGCTGGCTTTGGCTCCCGCCTGTGGGGTCTGCGGGAGCCGGCTGGGGGGCTCCTTGCGGGGCACGGGGGCCATCAGGGCCTGGGCCCCCCAGCCTTCGGTGGTGTAGTAGGCACACTGGGGCGGCAGGCTGGGGCTGGGTGCCGGGTGCAGGACTCTCCTGGGCTCCTCGCAGGGAGGCAGGCGGACGGCGTGGCCTCCTGCCAGCAGGGGACTGGGCATCACCTGCGACATGGCAGGGCGGGGCGGCTCTGGCTTCTCACCAGCCTCACGCAGGTCCCAGAGGTGTCACTCGCCAACCAGGAGCTCCCAGGACCTGAAAGAGGACAGGGTGGCCGCTGAGTGTCTTTTGTAGATGAAGCCCCTGCCTTGTCCCTCCAAAACAAAAGCATATCGCAGAAACCGGTGTGGCTCAGTGGGTAGAGCGTCGGCCTGCGGACTGAAAGGTCCCAGGTTCGATTCCAGTCAGGGGCATGTACCTTGGTTGCGGGCACATCCCCGGTAGGAGGTGTGCAAGAGGCAGCTGGTCGATGATTCTCTCTCATCGATGTTTCTAGCTCTCTATCCCTCTCCTTTCCTCTCTGTAAAAATTTAATAAAAAACAAAACAAAACAAAACAAAAAAACCCCAAAAGCATATGGATGCATTCATTTCATGGATGCTGGGTTTGCATCCTGGCTCCACCCCTCACTGGCAGCGTAACCCTGGGCAGGTTAATTCACTGCCCTGGGCCTCAGTTTCCTTATTTACAAAATGAGTTCATGTTTGCAACATGCGCCAGAGAGCGCCTGGCACAGACTGAGCAGTGTGCAAGTTATTGTTAAATAAAACAACGTCAATAGAAGTTTATTAAATACCCTCGATGTCTCAGCCTTATTTGTTAAATAAACACTAGCTAATGTTTACCGAACAATTTCTGTGTGCATAGGCACTGCTGTTTGCCCACAGTCTTTTAAAAATCCTCATAACAGCCTGAGGGAACCCTGTAATTACACCACCTTACAATGTGAGGAGGGGAACACGGAGAGGGAAGGAGCTTGCCCAGGGGGCGTGGCCAACAAGTGTCAGAGCCAGACCCCAGGCTGCCTTCGGCTACTTCCCAGGGGCCGGGGTGTGTGTGTGTGTGTGTGTGTGTGTGTGTGTGTGTGTGAAACCGAGTGAGCAGGGGAGCAATCGTAAGCAGTGTCACCGGGAGGCGGGGAAGCAGAGGGGACTCAGTAGGCACGGGTCGGGGAGGTCAGGGAGGACTTCCTGGAGGAAGAAGCATGTAAAGGGAGGCGAGAAGAGAAAGTAGGAGCTAGCTGGCCAGGGAGGCGGGGATGAGGCAGGTGTTTTCAGAAGCCTGACAGACAGGGGTGATCAGGAGGCATTCCGGAGCACCTGGCAAACAGGGAACTGCCAGGGTAGATGGAGGAAAAGATGGGGTGGGGGTGGATGGAGGGCCAGGCTGGCCAGATCCTGCAGAGCCTTGCAGGCTGGGCTCCGTAGTGGTGTCTCAGCCCTGAGGGCCAGGGCGGGCTACAGAACCGTTTTGAGCTAGGGAGTGACGTCAGCAGGTGATATTCCCTCCCTGGGGGCCATCCAGGAAAGAGATGTCTCAGCTTCCTCCGCTCCCTTCCTGTGGAAAGTCCTTCCTGCTGTCTCACCTAGTGCCACCTGCTAGTACTTTCCTACAGGTGGGCTGGGTAGGAGGCCAGGGGTTCTAGGACTGAGGCTGCCAAGGAAACTGGAAGCAGCTGGGACGCGCTGGGCACGCTGCCACTGCATGCCCCCACCCTCCCCACTTGCCCCCCAATACTCCTCAACTCTGCTTCTCCCTGTTTCCAAGACGCTGCCATCACATCCTGCCTTATATAGAGTCGGTCGCCCAGTGCTGGAAAAGGTAGAGGCCGGCCTGGGCAAATGAGATGAGTACGGACTCTGGAGCCTGAAGATTCAGGTTCGATTCCCAGCTCAAACCGTCCCTTAATGAAGGATTAATTCCTTAATGAAGGAAGGATTCCTGCCCTGCACCCACCCCCCGGCCCCCACCAGAGAGCCACACGGAACCAATGGGGTGCTGCTGGTGAAAGCAGCTGGATAACTCTAAATGCTACTTAGAAATGAGGGCTTGTCTGGAGTAGAACAACCTCATAAGAAAAAATAGAATAACTCCCATTTGCGAGCACTCCCCACGTGCCAGGAGCCCATCTATGCCGGTTACACGTGCTCACTCTCAGCTCGCACTCCGAGGAAGTTCTGCACCCTGAGTACCAGCCCGTTTTACAGATGAAGACACGGAGACTCAGAGGTGAAGAAAAGTGATAGAGCTGGGATTCGAACCCAGGCCCTGGGGCTTTCAGGCTGTAAACTCCTTTTTTTTTTTTTTTGTAAACTCCTTTTTAAAAAAAAAAATATATTTTATTGGTTATTTTACAGATAGGAAGGGAGAGAGAGAGAGAGAAACATCGATGAGAGTCATCGACCAGCTGCCTCCTGCACACCCCTTACTGGGGATGTGCCCGCAACCAAGGTACATGCCCTTGACCGGAATCGAACCTGGGACCCTTCAGTCTGCAGGCCTACACTCTATCCACTGAGCCAAACCAGTCTTGGCTGGGCTCTTAACTCCTTGTACCACATTGAGTTCACATGCAGAGGGGACCCTGAGGTCCAGAGGGGGATGGGATTTGCCCAAGTCCCCCAGTAAGGGGAGGAGAAGAGCCAGGCCCCTGCTGGACGTCTCCTGGGCTGGGCTCTAGCTCCGGCAGCGTGTCTATAAATGGCCGTGGTCGGGAGCCGGCCTCGGAGCTCCTTCCTGGGGCAGCTGAGGACACGGAGCTGTGGCTTTCCCCTCACGTGCGCCCAGAGCCCGGCTTTGCTGGGGGCAGGAATCGGCGGACCCTGCAGGGCTTCTGTCTGGGCCCCGCAGAGCAGGCTGGGTGCGGACTTTATGGAGGACATGGGGGGCCTGGGTCTCCCCCCAGGATGAGGACCCAGGATGCCTGCCTACTGGTTTGGAAACTGCTTTTGTGCCGCCCTGGGCAAGGGTCCTCTCTGGACCTCACTGTTCCATCTCTATAATGGGGATAACAGAATGAAACTACTCATTTCATTTTCTCAGCGGTTCTGTGAGGCTCAGGGATTTGCCCGAGGTCACACAGCCCACAGGGCCCGGGGGTGGGATTGGGTTGAGGCTCCACTGCCCTGTGCTTCTCCTTCATCGATTTAGGACGCCTTCCCCCTCTCTCCATCCTGGGTTCTGGAACCCGAGGGGCACACCTGGGAGGCTCCTTTTCACACGCTTCTCACGCTGAACAGTCCCCGGATCAGCCTGGACCTCCCCGGGCAGGGCCTGGGCTCAGTGTTTCATTCCTGGACATCCTGCCCCACCAGTGCACCTGGCTAGCTTTCTTCCCGGCTCGGAGGGGCAGGCCGAGGTCCCTGGGGCTCCGGGCTGTGTGTGTGTGTGTGTGTGTGTGTGTGTGTGTGTGTAGGGGGTGGAGTGGGGGTATAGGGTGGGCAGGGAGGGCTCCAGCCAGATCAATCCTATTTATAGGTCCCTCCCACCCACTCCCCCTTCAGGTTTGGACTCAGATCTTTCTTTGTTCCCCAGAGCTCAGGAGGCGGCGGATCCTGTTACCTTGGCACATCTCTGCTTCATAGCCAACCTCCCACAGGCCCAGCTCAGGAAGGGAGAGGGTAGAAGAGAGTGAACCCTGGGGCTCCCCAAAGCCCCTTGCCTCCATAGTCCAACCCCTACTCACCGCCAGCCTGGAAGAGTGGCTTCCGGCTGTCCCATCCTCTCCACCCAGACCCAGGGACTGCAGGATCAGCGAAGGCCCTGGTCCCCCACCTCTGGGTGCCCAGCAGCCTGAGGGGCCCAGCACCGGGGCTCAGGACTAGGCTGGGAGGCGGGAGGCCTGGTCCTGTGCCCGACCCTCCCCCCAGGTCTCCATGACCTTGGGCAAACCCCTTCCCCTCCCTGCACCTCAGTTCTCTCATCGGTCCTCAGAAGGGTGCAGATTTGCTCCCTCAAAGCGTCAAACTCCCTGGTCTGGGGTCCTGAGACCCTGTCTCCCTGGTCCACAGCCTCTTTCCCGTTTCTCCCCACCTGTGCCCTGAGCCGGGGCCCCAGACGCGGAGAGGCAGAGGACTCAGGGTGAAAGGAGTCGGCTGGGAAGGAGCTGGCCCAGAGCTCCTTGCAGAAGGAAGGCACCTACCTGGTGTCCGGGGCGGGCAGCGGCTGCATTCACTCCTGGCTCCCGGGATCATTCAGCTCCGAGAGCAGGTGAGGAGTGAGGGAAGGCGCAGTTCACCTCAGACTTAAGAGCACCCACGATCCTGCCCTCCCTCCTCCCCTCAGGGCCCTACTTGTGGCTGACAGCTGCCAGGCCCCACCCCTCTCCCGTCTGTGGGCTCAGGCCTCAGGTGGGGTTGGCCCTGGCACAGGGAAGGGAGGCATCGGGCGGGGGCCTGGCCCGGCCTGAGGGGGGCTGGGGCCGGGCTTGTGTGTGAGGGGCTCCCAGACTCCCTGCTTCCCCGGCCCTCGGCCCCCGCCTTGCCCCCACAGGCATCACATGATCAGGGGAGCCCTGCTTGGCTGGGCAGGGACTTGTTAAGACCAAGGTGCGCTGGCTCTGGGCATTCCTCTGACCACGTGCCAGCCGGGGGAGGGGCCGTGGGCTGGCAGAGCTTGCAGAGAGTGAAGTCCTTGACCTTGGGAAGGCGGGATGGCCCTGGCAGGAGACCCTTCCCAGAGCAGGGCATCCTGGGTGCACAGGGGCTCCTGGGAATGGAGGTGCGAACAGGTTCTGTCTATTCTCCTTGTTCTCTTTGGTCTGGAACGGAGCTTTGAGCTCAGGCTGGAGCTCGGCTGGGGGACCTTCTCCGGGGGACTCCTTGCCCAGTCACCGCCGCGCCTGTCAATCACGGAGCACAGCCTTTGCTTTCACACTGTTTCCTGACGTGTCTCCATCACGGACTCTGTGACTTCACCTCCACGGAAGGCCTTAAACAGTCTGTTGAAACTGTGCATCCCACTCTTCTGAAGTGAGATGCTGTTATAGGTGTGAGATGCAAATCCGAATTCAAAAACTTTGTATGGGCCGAAACCGGTTTGGCTCAGTGGATAGAGCGTCGGCCTGCGGGCTGAAGGGTCTCAGGTTCGATTCCGGTCAAGGGCATGTACCTTGGTTGCAGGCACATTCCCAGTGGGGGGTGTGCAGGAGGCAGCTGATCAATGTTTCTCTCTCACTCTCTATCCTTCTCCCTTCCTCTCTGTGAAAAATCAATAAAACATAAAAACGAACAACAAACAAACAAACAAACAAACAAAAAACTTTGTATGGAAAAGAGAACGGAAGCGATCTCACCATTTTTATATTAATCACATGTTGGAATGATAGTATGATGTTGATACTGATGAACTATAACCCGGGAAGAATCTGGTCCTTGCCTCTCCCACCTCCTGTGGCCGCCCCAGAATCCCCATCGCTCTGGTCTCTGCCTCCTCTCTGCGCTGCCTTCTCCTCTATTACCTCATTTTGCTTCTCCACTGTCAGGGCACTCGTGATGACTGCTAGGACCCACCTGGATAATCCAGGGTAATCTCATCTTAAAATCCTTCAGGACAGCCAAACCAGGTAAGAGCGATAGGGGCTAGGATTTGATATTTTTGGGCGGCCATTATTCAACCTACTACGTATAGGCAGCTACTAGAAAATTTGGAATTACGTCTGTGGTTTGCATTACATTTCTTTCTTTTTCTTTTAAATATATTTTATTAATTTTTGACAGAGAGGAAGGGAGAGGGATAGAGAGCTAGAAACATAGATGAGAGAGAAGCACCAACCAGCTGCTTCCTGCACACCCGCTACCGGGGATGTGCCCGCAACCAATGTACATGCCCTTGACCGGAATCGAACCTGGGACCCTTGAGTCCGCAGGCCAACGCTCTATCCACTGAGTCAAACCGGTTTTAGCTGCATTATGTTTCTTTGGACGACTTCGGGCTGCAGTAACCCCTGCCTGAGGGAGTCAGAGAAAGTATCTCAGGTTCTCGAAGGACATTTGGAGTGGAGGGGGCTGGTGACCAGCCTGGGGGAGGTCAGAGAGGCCAGAAAGAGCTTGGTCTCTGAGGCTGGGATTCAGGACGAGTGTGGGAAGAGCGTTGGACGAAGAATTTGGAAAGACAGTGTGTGTATAGCTTTGCCTCTATTCTGTCTTCCCTTAGTGAGCCTTCCGGCCGGCTGTCCTTCTCACCCGCCCTTGCTGCTGGAATCCTGGCTGGGCAGCAGACCCCGTGGACCGCGTGGGCTGGGGCGTGGCTTGTAGCTGCCGGTCTGCAGGGTTATGGAGACGCTGGGTTTGGGGGCAGCTGCCTTCCGGCACCTGGCGCACAGGCGTGGGTTGTTGCTGAAATGACTTCCTGAATTCCCTTGTGTTCATTAAGTGATGGTTCTTGAAGGCAGCCGAGTCTGGGTGGCTCCTGATTCCTTATCTTCTGGATGATGCCAGAGGGGGCAGTTCCGAGGTGGGTCCTGCGTGTGTCTCTGGGAGACATTCCTGCAGGTGTAGCTGCTGCTCTAACCCTCCCAGATTTAGTAAGTACTGAATTACCTGCATGAAATTCCTTTCCTCTGAAATTAGCTCCTGTGGTTTCTGCTTCCTGCTGGTGACTGATGCAGGTGGGTTGGGGGTGAGGTCGGGAGGGGGTGGGGGGAAGAGAAGGACCTGCGGGTTGGCCTAAGCAATCTGGCTTTTCTGTTGTGAGCAATGGAGATACAGAGGAAGCTTAAGCATTTAAAAAAAATATTTTTATTGATTTTTCACAGAGAGGAAGGGAGAGGGATAGAGAACCAGAAACATCGATGAGAGAGATACATCGACCAGCTGCCTCCAGTACACCCCCCACCGGGGATGTGCCCGAAACCAATATACATGCCCTTGACCGGAATCGAACCTGGGACCCTTCAGTCCTCAGACGATGCTGTATCCACTGAGCCAAACCAGTTTCGGCAACTTAAGCATTTTTTAAAAATTGTTTTCGTTTATTTATTTAAAAATTGTTTTAAAATTTTCCATTACAGTGGACATGCAATACATATTAGTTTCAGGTGTACAACATAGTGATTAGACATGTAAATAACTTACAGAGTGACCACTCCCATAAGGCTAGCACCCAACTGACACCATACATAGTTATTACAGAATTATTGATCATATTCCCTGTGCGGTACTTTACATCCCCATGACTATTTTATAACTGGCCATTTGCACATCTTTTTTAAAAAAAATATATTTTATTGATTTTGTACAGAGAGGAAGTGAGAGAGAGAGAGAGAGTTAGAAACATCGATGAAAGAGAGTCATCGATCAGCTGCCTCTTGCACACTCCCTACTGGGGATATGCCCACAACCTTGACCGGAATTGGACCCGGGACCCTTCAGTCCCCAAGCCGACGCTCTATCCACTGAGCCAAACGGGTCTTGGCCATTTGCACATCTTAATGCTTTCCTCTTTTTCATTCAACAGCCCAAGCCCCTCCCCTCTGGCAACCATCAAAATGCTCTCTTATCTATGAGTTTGTTTCTGTTTTGTTTGTTTATTATTATTTTTATTTATTTATTTATTTATTTTGTTTTAGATTCTGCATATACGTGAAACCGTATGTCATTTGCCTTTCTCTGTCTAGCTTATTTCACTTAGCACATACTCTCCAGAGGAAGTTTCCAAGCAGAGCAGAGCAGGGAGGGAGCGGCATGAACACATTTGTGCCAAAGAACAATCGTTCTGCTCTGGCCAGATGATGATGTGAGGGTAGCAGCGGAGTAGGCCTGACTTTTTCTCTGGGACTCTCTCCTTTGGGGTTGGGACAGATGCAACAGATTGGGGAAGGGATGTTCTTTGCTAGGATGGGGCAGAGAACTGACACGGGTGGTTAGGCTCCTGAACATCCTTGGCTCTATCTGTAGCGTGCGAGGCAGTGATTCCCAACAGAGAGGATAGTGAGCACTTTGGTGACTGAAAACCAGGCTCTGCATCAAGGTGCAGAGAGAGCAGAGCAGGTAGAAGGCCAGACTGCACTCTGGATGCCTGAATTTACACTTACTCTGCCAATTTGCTGGGCCCACCCGGAGAGACCCTCCCAGGGCCACCGATTCCCGCTGAGCAGCAGGGAAGGCTCACTTTCCCTCTCCGTGGCAGGGGGAGGAGGGTGAGGAGGAGAGTGAGGGGATGACTCCAGGGGAGGAGATTCTGGTCTTTATGATGTGGATGCCACGGGAGGTGGAACACGTCTCAGATTTTATTCTTCATCTCTGACGTCTTAGCTGTGAAATGTGCATGCCTGGGTTGGGTGTAGTGGGCGTCCCGTGCACTAAAAGGTTGCTGGTTCGATTCCCTGTCAGGGGCACATGCTTCGGCTGCAAGTTCATTCCTGCATGCAAGAGGCAGCCAATTGTTCCTCTCTCACATGGATGTTTTTCTCTCTCTCTAAAAAATCAATTTAAAAAACTTTAAAAAAAAATGTGCATGCCTGAAACTCTCCCTGCGTGCTAGGTGAGGCCCAATTCAGGAATATCTTTCTTATGAATGCCCTCTGCCTATACAGGGTGGGTCCCTGCAGTCTCTAATACCAGAGCTGGAGGGGCCCTGAGGTGCCCAGTCGTCCTTGAACTCAGACTTGATTGTTCATACATCATCGGTACAAAATGTTAAGCAGGCACCCCTGGCATCTATTTATTTATAACTTATATACATAGAGTTTTATAAATTATGTACATGAGCTAGATGCATGAATATACATTAGATGCACATTTAAAAAATGTATGAACATGATCAAATACATTATACACATTATACTTACATAAATAAATTATACATTATGCATATTATGTTATGCACATTATAAAACTAGATAAACAAAAATGAAAAATGTATTCAATACAGTTTTAAAGTAATTTTTATGGCATTTCACTTAATAATGGCACAAAATCCCTTTTTGTTCTCACAATGAGAGCAATGCCATTAAATGTGCTTCTTTATTTTTGAAAATCCTGGTTTGACACTTTATGGAAGAGCGACATGAAGGCCTGGGACTAAATTTGGTTTATTTCAATATTCAGTGTTAAAGGCTGTCACAGCTGAAGAGGGGGCCTCGTGAAGACACCTACCACCCGACGGATGCAATGCATTGTGGGCCTGGCTCGTTAAACCGTGACATTCAGCTGTCAATTTTCAATGCCATCCACCCATTATGCCAAAGTTCTGTTCAGAATTGACTTTTAAATTTCCATCTTCTCTCATGTCAGTCAGTTGTCCTCAGCACGAAACTGGAATATGTTGCATTTTAATGCTTTTAGCGAATGGGTTGAAAACCCACTCCAACACTTCATTTGGAAGAGTTTTATAAGCAAGTTAAAAATTTCTTTTTGTTCTGTGTGTGGGTGTGTGTGCTTACGGGTAGCTATAAAAGATCTTGGGGACACACAAGGTTTTCAACAACAAAATCATATAAGGATGAGAACATTTTGAAACTTTACTTCCAAATCAACCTATTTTCCTTCCAAAAAAAGGTCCTCCTCCAGCAGCTGTTTAAATGTCACCTTTACCCTGATGTACAGATGTCATTTCTGGAATGACAGCTGCTGTCGCTCTCCCCAGACGGCCCTGTCTCCCCTCCCTGGAACATCAGGGGAAGTCACGTCCTAGGATAAGGTGGAGCGCTGCTCTTTTCTTGCTGTCTCTTTGCAGAGATCATTTTAGGCACTTGTCCTTTTTAAAGGCGGATTCATGTAGGGTGAATCACACTACAGTCTGTGAATTCCACTGGACGGGGCCTATGTAAATGGCAGTATGTCCCCATGTGTTGCAAACTGAGCAGTAGCGTGAGAAGGCTGCCCCCAAGTTCTCTGCTCCTCCCCTGGACGCTGACTAATGTGGGGGACACAATTGGCCAAAAACATACCAAGCACCCAGGTCAGGGTGGGTGTTAGCTATTGGTAGAGCTGAACTTCCCTGCTGTAGACAGAAATACATGTAAACGTGCACATTGGATTTTCACATTTTCTTTCCACACGCCAGCGGGCCCTTCTGTTGCCTTAGATTCGTGGTCGGCAAACTCATTAGTCAACAGAGCGAAATATCAACAGCACAACGATTGAAATTTCTTTTGAGAGCCAAGTTTTTAAAACTTAAACTTCTTCTAATGCCACTTCTTCAAAATAGACTCGCCCAGGCCGTGGTATTTTGTAGAAGAGCCACACTCAAGGGGCCAAAGAGCCGCATGTGGCAGTTTGCCGACCATGGCCTTAGGCCCTAAGGCTTAGGGTATGTGCACTTCACGCTGGAGGTCAGATCTCCCGGGACCAGTGGGGTCAGCTGAGGCGCAGAGAGGGAGGGGCGTTGCGTAGGGCCATTGCAGGCGGTGACAGAGCCGGACTGAAACTCAGGTCCTTGCCTTCAGGGCCTCCCCTGACCCCGACAGCGGCGTGTGGAGGCGGTGCAGGCTGGTCAGTGCGGCCCCCGAGAGGACAGGTGTTCTGTGGGGAAGCCGGTCCACATGCTTCCTTCTGTTAATTTCTGTTAATCCCCAGCCGCATTGATTTTTAGAGAGAGTGATAAGGAGGAGGAGAGACACAGAGAGAGGAACATCAATGTGAGAAAGACACAGAGATTGATTGCCTCCCGCCGGCACTCTGACCAGGACCAGGGATGGAGCCTACAATCAAGGTACATGCCCTGGACCAGAATCAAACCCACAACCCTTCCGTCTGAGGGCTGGCGCTCTAACCACTGAACCACACCGGCTAGGGCGAACATGTTTCTTATGAGTGTCCCGTTCCTTCCTGGCCCCTTCCTCCCTTAGGACAGGCAGTCTGGATCAATCTGCTCAGGGGTATGTCTTGTGTCTTCTCTGGACAAAATAACTTGTCTTTGGCTTGGGGCATGGTTTGCTGATTCGTATACCTCAGAGTTAAATCTGAAAAGAAACTCAGTCACCTGTGTGCAAAACCAGACAGGCTGGGGCTCAACACTGTCACCCCCCAGACTGCCCTGCTTGGGCCCTCACTTTCCCTGAGAGAGGGAAGGTACAGGGATATACCCAGGGACATCAGTGCCCGTGCCCTACCCCTAACCAGGAGCCTGGCCTGGAGAAGGGGGTCCCTGGCCAGGGAGAGGAGGGGAGGGCTGTGTGTGATCCTGAGTAACCCTAGGCTCGAGCTGAACGCCTTGGGTCGGCCTCCTGCTGAGCCCGGCAGGCAGGTGAGTAAGAGCACACTCAGTGCTCTCACACCTTCCTGGCCCCGCCTGGTGCACACCCTTGTTTTCATGCCTTGAACTTGGCTCTGAAGTCATTGGCTGCACCTGCAGCTCTTCACACACAGCCGGCCTGGAGCCGTGTGGTCAAGGGCGTGGCATCCGTGGCCAGGCATGTGCTGTCTTTTCTTCAGATGCCAGATCTCTTTTCCTCCTGGCACACAGTGAGACTCTATCTCCCAGCTTCCCCTGTAGTTAGATGGGGCCACGGATGGAGTTCTGGACAGTGCTATGTGGCCAAGGAGATGTAAACCATGCCACGTCCTTGTCTGAAACCTTAAAACCCCCATGTTGGCCCTAGCTGGTTTGGCTCAGTAGATAGAACGTCGGCCTGGGGACTGAAGGGTCCCAGGTTCTATTCCTGTCAAGGGCATGTAGCTTGGTTGTAGGCACATCCCCAGAGGGGAGTGTGCAGGAGGTAGCTGATCGATGCTTCTCTCATCGATGTTTCTAATTCTCTATCCCTCTCTCTTCCTCTCTGTAAAAAATCAATAAAATATATATTTAAAAAACCCCACTCTGGCTCATTGACTTCTCTGTCCCATGGCCTGATGTGAAGGGCTCAGGAGAGGATGTCAAGGCCCTCTCTACAGCACTGGTAAGTGGGAGGGGTCTGGGCCTGGCCCACGGCCATTGCATCCGGGTAAGAAAGAAGTCTTTATATGTGTAGTCACCAACGTGTTGGCGTGGGCACAGCAGTGGCAGCCTGAAGAACACGGTGTCTGACCCCAGATGAGGCGTTGGGGACTTGAATTCTTTAAGATTTTGTGAGGCAACATAAGGTAGGAGTTAAAAGTTTAGAATCTGGCCCTAACGGGGGTGGCTCAGTTGGTTGGAGCATCGGCTCATGAATCAGTGTTTCTGGTTTGATTCCCGGTCAGGGTACATACCCAAATTGTGGGGTCGATCCCCAGTCAGAGCATGTATGGGAGGCAATCAATTGATGTTTTTCTCTCTCATCAATGGAAAACATACCTTCAGGTGAAGAGAGAAAAAAGTCTAGACTCTGGAGTTGGACTCCCAGGAAATTGGTTAATGATTTGCCTGTTCTGAATATTTGATACAAATAGAATCATACAATATGTGATTTTTTTTGTGATTGGCTTCTTCCACTCAGCTTAGTGATTCCCAAATTCACCTGTGTTCGGCATGTATCAGTGCTTCATGCTTTTTCAATCTCCATTGTGTGGAGACTCTGCATGTGCAGGGTCCTTTCTTGACTGGCTCTAAGCTTGTGTTGAGCTGGGCTTTGGGGAAGTCAGTGGGTGGCTTTCTCTGTGCCTCTTGGGGTCTGTCCCTCTAGAACTGTGGCTGGCAAACTGCGGCTCGCGAGCCACATGCGGCTCTTCCATAAAATACCTGGGCGAGTCTATTTTGAAGAAGTGGCGTTAGAAGAAGTTTAAATTTAAACATGTTGGCCCTCAGAAGAAATTTCAATCATTGTCCTATTGACTAATGAGTTTGCCGACCGCTGCTCTAGAATATACTGCTGGAGCCTGGGGACCCAGGGTGACAGCCTGTCTCCCCACATCCCCTAATCTTGCCACTTTATCCTGAACCCCACCCCCCACCCCCAGCGGCGTGGCAGCACCACCTACAGCTGGCGCGGACCGGTCCCAGGGGGATGCTCCCAGCTGCCTCTGGTCAGGGTCTGGAAACACTTGGAGCCCTTCTCTGGTGGCAGTCCTGAGGTCACACAGGGTGGGGAGGTGGTGGGGAGGGGGGGTGCACATGGCCTCCGGACTGGGATTGCTCAACCACGGAGCCTGGAAGGCCGTGGAGTCCAGCCTGGCACCAGTGACGTGGGCCCTACGCCCGGAGAGAGGCTTAGCCTTCGCTTGTGGAGCCTTTTTTTCCAGAGAAATTTAATTCCTCGTTTGTTTTTCCAGAGAGATTTCATTCCACATTGTTTGTTCTCTGCCCCACAGACGCCTCGGCCTGAGGAAACCACGGGAATCTCATTGGAAGAAGAATCTGGCCCCTGGAGCCCCCTCCCCACCCCAAGCCACAGGAACGCGCGGGGTCACCTGGGGACAGGGGCAGGGTGCCTGGACAGAGAGTGAGCCCAGGGGCCTGTGCCTCGTGGGGGTTTGCTGTTTGGCCGCATGAGCACTGGACTCGGAGCCCCCAGACCTCAGTGTGACTCTGGACGCTGCCACTCTGGCCTGGGACCTTGGTGGTCACGTCTGTGGCTAACCACGCTCCCCCGTGCCTGCCCTCAGCCAGACCCAGGCGGGGGGTGGGGGCTGGGGGGAGCCGAGCTTGGCAGTGAGGGAAGCCACCTACCGGGGTGGGGGGCGAAGAGGCCAGGTGAGGGAGGGTAGAATTTTCCAGCCTCCAGGCCCTGCAGGCTCAGC
Source organism: Pipistrellus hanaki (assembly GCF_964339955.1). NCBI lineage: Eukaryota > Metazoa > Chordata > Mammalia > Chiroptera > Vespertilionidae > Pipistrellus > Pipistrellus hanaki. The sequence continues at coordinate 7,159,257 of NC_140518.1, read as the reverse complement.
TGGAGAGGCACCCAGCACTCACAGGTGCCTCCCGGCACCCGGGGGAGGGAACCACAGACGAATGGCATCAGTGATGGTGAAGCACGGCGCCAGGCACTTCCCATAAGCCGTCGCTTTTCTCCCCACAGCTGTGTTATGGTGGGGCTGCCATTACGTATTCCCCTTTACAGATGCGGAAACCGAGGAAGGTAAAGGGACTCAGCTGGCATCACAAGGTGCCAAGTGCAGAGGCTGGGCAGAGGGCAGCCTCCCCACACATCGTCTTCTTTCCGCACCGCGTCCCTGGCCCCTGGCCCCTGGCCCCTGGCCGGGCCGGCAGACTTGGTCTTGGTGGGATCACAGTTGAAATCACACATGTAAGCGGTTCTGAGCTGGAACGAACCCTGGTGCCAGTTGCCATTTCGCAGGTGGGGACATTGGAGCCCGAGTCACCCAGGCAGAGGGCAGACCTGCCCCCTGATGCCACAGGCCACTTGGCTCACACAGTTAGAGCCAGATGTCCTTGCAGCCAAGCCCGTCCGCAGCGGCCAGTGGGACAGACACTCCCGGCTCCGCAGGTTCAAAGCCTGGCTGTGGGTCTGATCCGCCTCTGGTCCTGAGAGTGTGGGGAGGGAGACGATGTAGTGACCTGGGTGCAAGGGGATGAGGCAACCTCAGGCTGAGCAACGATGGGGAGGAAGCAGGAGCAACAGGACTGGTGGGCTGTGATGGACTGCTCGTGAGTGATGGGGAGAAGGGAGCTGGTTTCTGGCTTGGGTGATGGGGCAATGGCGGTGCCATTTATCCCAAGCGAAAACTGGATTTGTGGACTTGGCGGTGGGGATCGGGGTTCATATGAATTCAGTTCAGGGCTTGATGATTTGAGGTGCTCGTGGGACATCCAAAAGGAGACATCTGGGTGGTGGTGGGTTGAGATAAGGATCTAGAGACCAGAAGAAAAGTGAGGACTGGCGTCAGAGATCTTGGGTTATCACTCTAAATCGAACGCAGATGAGTCAGGGGCCGGCGGAATGTTCTGGGAACCCAGGAGGATGATTTTGGCAGGAAGGGTCCGTGCCCTGTCCACGTCCCCCTGGCACTGCAGCCCCGCACCTCTGCCAGAGGGCTTTCTCCGAAGCAGGAATGTGCCATAAAACGAATCCCACACATTCTTTGGTTCCCGCTGCATATAAAAATTTATGTTGACACTACACTGTAGTCTGTTAAGCGTGCAATCGCATGATGTCTAAACGATTTGCATACCGTAACTGACAAAGACTTCATGGCTAAAAAATGCTGACCGTCCTCCGAACCTCCAGCGAGCCATCACCTCTTGGCTGGGGGCGGGTGTTTGCCTTCCAGATGTGAAAATCACAGTCTGCGAAGCCCAATAACATGATGGATGCCCGTGTATGACTGCAGCCATGCTCATCCTTCCTCCGTGGGACACACGGGGTTTCCCAGGCCATTCCATTGCGCTTCCTCCCACCATGCATTTCATTTCTTAAAATTCTGGCTGCGATTCACTCCATGGGTTGGTTTGAACACTGGCCTGTAACCTCAGGAGAGTGTTACTCCCCGCTGAGCCCCCAGGCAGAGCGCAGACGGGTGCCCCCTCCGTAGTTGTTGATATTTGTTGAATGGCCGAGCAAATAAGTGAATGAGTGGCCTACCCCGCCCAAACGGGAAATGTGGCTTTGATCAGATTCTTCCGTTGCTGAAAAAACCCACTTCCTGTGGCTTTGATCTCAGCTTTCTTTTCAAACTGCCCCGCCTCAGCCAACAGCTGCCCCCGAGCTCATTTCCTGCTCTCTGGCCACCTTATCTCTCTCTCTCTCTCCAAATACTCCCGCGCTTTCTCTTTCAGGGGGCACACCACGCCCTCCTCCCCACACCTTTTGGCAACAGGGCGGGGCTGACCTTTTGCCTTGGTCATCAAGTCCCTCCCAAATCTCAGCCCCCTGGGGTGCAGGGTGTTCCTGGGATGGTCTTTGGGGGCTGGGGCTGGGGGAGAGGCAGGGGTGAAATAACCGTGCCGAGGCTGAGGATCAACAGCAGATGACGTGACAGAGGAAAATTGGAGGCTACCTGGAGAAGGTGTGCCCCTGGGGACCAGAGAGGGCTTCCTCAAGACCGAGACAACCTGAGACCCGGAGATGATGGGAGTTAAAGTGGCAAAGAGGGTGAAAGAGAGAGAAAGCTGACAGGTGGTGAGAATTGCAATTCAAAGGCCCTGCGATAGGAACAATAGAGGATTAAGCGGGCCTGGCTGGTTTGGCTCAGAAGCTCAGCATCTCGGGTTCGATTGACGGTCAGAGCATGTGCCCGGATTGTGGGCGCCATCCCCAGTGGAGGATGTGAAGGAGGCAGCCACTCAGAGCTTCACTCTCATCATTGATGCTTCTCTCTCTCTCCCTCTCCCTCCTTGAAATCAACAAAAATATGTAAAAAAAAACCCAAAAAACAAACAAACAAAAAAGAAAACTAAGCACTCTGGTGCCCAAAGAATGAGGGGCTTACAACCACCGAGGCTGGAGGTTTTGGATTTATCCCAAGAGCAGTGGGAAGCAACAGTGTTTGAAAAAAGGTGATGGCACCTTTGGAAAGCTCCCCTGGCTGCAGGGTGGCTGAAGGAGGGGGTGGTGGTCAAGTGAGGACGCTGGCAGACCAGTTGCGAGGCTGTGGCAGCTCCAAGGGGCACCCCTGTTAGGGGGGTGGGTGGTCGAGGTGCATCATGTGACCGGCCTTAAGAAATACAGTATTTCCTCCATCATTTGTTCATTCAATGCTTTCCGGGAGTCTGCTCTGCCCGAGTGCCCCCAGGGAGCCAGAGTCAGGCTGGGCTCTGCCTCCAGGCAGCCCGCATCTCTCTGGGAGGGCAATCGAGGGCCGGGTAGGCCAGGCGGCAAGTGCAAAGCGCTCTGGGAGGTTCAGATGGCACGGCCCCAAGCACATGCCCAGAGGGAGTGTGGGCACCTGGAGCCGGTGCTCTCCTGCAAACGCTGTTTGCACGCTGCTCCGGGAAAAGGTAGGAACTGTCATTTGCAGGATTCAGGCCCCCAACCCCCCATCTCCCCTGTGCCCCCAGGGCCTGTCTCCCTTTGCAAAGGCTCTTTTCCTGGGCGCAGTGGGTGTGAGAGGGCACAGGGGTCTCCCCAGTGCCGCCAGGTGAGGGCGTGCCCAGCCCCGGGGGTGTCCCTTTCCTCTTCCTGCCTGAGTCACCTTCCTTGGAAGCACAGTGACCCCGCTTACTCAGGCATCCGCCCCCACCCAGCCCTGCCCTTCGCTGGGGGAGGGACCATGGAGGAGCCCTGAGATGTGTCAGTGAGCAAGCCCAGTCCCCCTCCAGCTCCCCAGGTAGGGCCTGGGTCTGCCCCTGGAGCAGGGATGGGGAGCCCGTTTCTTTTCCTTGAAACGGGCTCCAGAGCAGCTGTGAGGAGTGCTCCCTCCCTCCCAGAGGCCTGTTGACAGTGACCCCCCTGCCCCCCATGCCCCTCACAAGACGCTGAGGGCCCTCCGGGTGTAGGGGATGGCGCGTGGTGGGGCTGGTTTGCGGGACTGCAGCTGCTGCCTCCCCATGTGTCCTCCTGGCGCCCAGGCTGTGGGTGGCTCGAGCAGGACCCCCTTCTGGGGGTGAAGCCCGGGGCCCAGGCCTCGCTGTGCCTGGGGACACGGGCAGGATGTGGGGCTCCTAGGGACACGCGGAGGGCAGGCCTCTGGTCTCGGGCTGGTTTTCCTGCCCGCCTGCCTGCGTGCTGGCAGCATGGCTCCCTCCCTGCTCCTGCCTGGCCTCACGCTCAGCTTCACAGACCAGGCGACGCCTGGCACAGGAGGAGGAGCTGCCCGGGGTGGGCGGTGGGGCACAGGGGGAGGAGGGGGCTCTGCTGGCAGCCCCACCATTGGCCCCCACCTAGGGACCTCCTAAATTCCAATTTTTTAAAATTTATTTTTATTTATTTATTTTTAATTAAATTATCTGTGTAAATATTTTAACATTGCCCCCCCCCCCACATACATACCCTCCCTCCCCAGAGTTTTGTGTAAATTCCAATTTAAACACGCACAACGGAAAAGGATGGCCAAGAAACCCCGTCCAAAGATATCCCCAAGAAACCCCTAGGGCGCCAGGCCCTTTCTGCAAAGGGAAGTTTGCCGATACGTGCAGGTTAATAAAGCAGATATGTGGCGGCTAAGCCAGCTGAAGGGGTTGGGCCGTGAGGAAAGGGTAGGCAGCCCAGCGGTTCAGCCCCTCCATCCTCCTGCCCCCCCACTCCCCCAGAGTTCTATCCGGTGAGCTAGTCTCACCTCCTCCGGCCGCCTGGTGTTGGTGACAGGGAAATGTCCCCGAGGGACACCTGCCAGGGGGCTGTCATCGCCCCAAACCCCACTCCCTGAGTTCCCTGTCCTACCAGCCCCGAGGAGGAGCCAGCAGGACCCGTTTCCAGGGGTCCATGCCAAGGAGCCCAGCTCCAGAGTCGCTTGGCAGCCCCCAAAGGAAGGAGAGACGCGTCCAGGGCGTGTCTGGGGGGTCCTTTTTGGTGGGGTGGGGGCATGGGAGTGGGGTACAGCTCTGTCTCCTCCTCTCGGGGCAGCCTGGGCCGGCTGCAGGGGGTGCTGGGGTCAGGAGGTCCGGGTGGAAGCCTGGCTCTGACGTCTCTGGGCCTCAGTCTTCTCACCTGGAAGGGGGGCTCGCCCTTCCTGCAGCCTCGGAGACAGAGCCCTCAGATGCCCTGAGTAAGGGATGCTCTCAGCCCGGCCCCCGGAGTCCCCTGGCCCAGGCTGACCCTCGGGGGGAGGCCCTGGGTGTCTTCCTCAGGCTGGGGGGGGGGGGGAAGCATTTTCACAGTCGTCCCTGAGCCTCTTCAGAAGGCGTGGCTCCCGTGGAATGTCCGCCCGCACTGGAGCCGCAGGCAGCGGACCAGGGCTGAGAGGAGCTCCCGTGGCCGCCTCACCCGCCGCCCAGACACAAACACAAAAACGTCCTGAGGCCCAGAGGCGCCGCCACACCCCGGGACGTGCTTTCCGCAGAGCATTCCCTCCGAGTCCTGAGTCACCGGCCCCTTCATGCCGGGCGCCCCGCGAACCGGCATCTGTCTTTTCGGGGAACAGTCCTCCCAGGGACGGAAGTCAGAGTCATGGGTTCAAGTCCCTTGGACACCACCAACCGCCTGCCCTGGGCCACGTGTTACTTGCTAAACTCTGGTTGTTGAGTATGGGATAAGGAAAATAGCATCAACCCTGACAAGAGGCTGTGAGGCTTGAATGAGATAACGTGTGTGAAAGGGTGGACATTATTTGTGTGTGGATGTTCCTTTCCGATTGTTCCCCACTCCCTGCCTTTTGGAGCAAATTCGGGCTGGGCTTAGTATTCATGTCACGGCGTCCCTCAGCCTCTGAGGAGGGTGCTGATTGTCAGAATTATTATTATTTTTTAAAATATATTTTATTGATTTTGTACAGAGAGGAAGGGAGAGAGATAGAGAGCCAGAAACATTGATGAGAGAGAGTCATCGATCAGTTGCCTCTTGCACACCCCCTACTGGGGATATGCCTGCAACCAAGGTACATGCCCTTGGCCGGAATCGAACCTGGGTCCCCTCAGTCTCCAAGCCGACGCTCTATCCATTGAGCCAAACCGGTCTCGGCTGTCAGAATTATTATAATAATTCTAAGGATGCAGAATTAGAAGGAAAGAGAAGCAAAAGGATCAGGGGCAAGACTAAAAGAGGAGGGAGGCTTGAGAGCAGCCATGATGTGTGAGCGAGGAGAGGGAGCGAGAGAAAGATGGAAGGAGCTTCGCTGTGATCTCAAACCCCTTTGCTGGGGTTAAGGAGCTCGAGGACACGGAGTTATTTTGAAATGACTATTTATTGGTCGCCATCTTGGATGGTAGCACAGCCTGGAGACTGGACCCCTGGGTCATGACCTTGTGAGTGGCACATGCTTGGCACACAGCGGGGACACACAGGAGACACCATGACTGATGCTGTGTCTGCTCAATGATGGATGGTGCTTGTGTGTCGGCCTCCATATCAGACTGGGTGTGGGTGTGATCCCATCGGCCTGGGGAGGGCTGGAACTGAACTTTGCCCTCCCACTCCCACCCCCACCCCCATCAGACTGGAGGCGCCTGAGGACAGGCACTTTGCACACTTCATTAGACAGTGACTCCTCTGGTGCGGGCGGTGTGCTTCCACCCCACGGCCCCAGGACAGGGTCCTGGTCACACTGTGTGTCATCTCTCTCGTTAGCCTGACTAATGGCCTGTCTGGGTGGGAGGTGAAAGTGGAGGGAGGGAGAGGGTAGAGGTCAGTGCCTAAGATGTTTTCTCCTGCTGTGTGCTACCCAAGGAGCGAAAGAAAAGAATAACAGAGAAAGCATCCTGCCCCAGCCCAGCCCCAGAGCTACACATGCACCCTGAAGAATGGAAAGATCTTCTTCCCGCCCAGCGGGTTCCCATAAACCAGGTGCGCTCTGTCTGGCCCTCCTCACTCTGTCTCACGGGGTGGGACCGGGCTGAGCCCAACTGAGGCTCTGTCTCGTGGAGCTGAACGTGTTTGCCTGCTTTTGGCAAAGCGGCAGGGGTGGGGGCGGAGGTCATGATGACAACAGCTTAGGAACTCCTGCAAGAAAAGAACAAGGTGTTGACACGCCGGCGGACAAGTCGGGATCTGCCTGTTTGGGTCACGGCTTGTTTTTTTTTGTGTGTGTCTCTCAGCCTGGCGGTGGGTTCAGGCTTTCCACCATCTCGTTTAGTTTGTTGCGATTCGGTTAGAGTTCATCGTTGACTGCTTGCCTACTATGTGCCAGCTACCATGCCTACTATGTGCCAGCTGCCATGATGGGTACCGGAGGGCCCCTGAGGAGCAAGGTCAGAATGTTGCCTAAAATTTAAGAAATCCTTCTTGCCCCGAGGGACAGGGGTGTGTATAGCTCTCGCTGTTGCAGGGACTGGAGCTACCACAGATGCATGAACAGGTGTCAGGGAGGCGCAGAAGATAAGACAATGATTCTACTGGAGGTTTGGAAATGACTTTTTTTTTTTTAATATATATTTTAATTGATTTCAGAGAGGAAAGTAGAGGGAGAGAAACAGAAGCATCAATGAAGAGAATCATGGATCGGCTGCCTCCTGTGCCTGGACCAGGAATACAACTGTGACCTCCTGGTTTCGAGGTCAGTGTTCAACCTCTGAGCCACACTGGCCAGGCTTGGAGGAGCCTTTGTAAATGTGGGAATGTCTGATTTGAAACTTGAAGACTAAGCAGGCACTCAAGAAGTGGCTGAGGGCCCTGCCTGGTTTGGCTCAGTGGATAGAGCGTTGGCCTGTGGACTGAAGGTGTCTGGGTTTGATTCTGGTCAAGGGCACATGCCTGGGTTGCGGGCTTCAACCCCAGTTGGGGGCGTGCAGGAGGCAGCCGGTCAATGATTCTCTCTCATTATTTTAAAAAATATATATATTTTATTGATTTTTCACAGAGAGGAAGGGAGAGAGATACAGAGTTAGAAACATTGATGAGAGAGAGTGTCGTCGATCAGCTGCCTCTTGCACGCCCCCTACTGGGGATGTGCCCGCAACCAAGGTACATGCCCTTGACCAGAATCGAACCTGGGACTTTTCAATCCGCAGGCCGATGCTCTATCCACTGAGCCAAACCAGTTTCGGCTCTCTCTCATTATTGATGCTTCTGAATCTCTCTCCCTCTCCTTTCCTCTCTGAAACCAATAAAAATAGATATTTTTTTTAAAAAGAATTGGCTGAGGGGTGAGGTGGGAAAAGCACGAACAAAGTGGGGGCATGGTGAGTAGCTCAGTGGGAAGTGGGGTGAAGGAATAGTGATTAGCATTTATTGATCACCTACTGACCACCCGGCTCTGTGCTCCGTGCTTTGCCTGTGTAGCGTCTCATTTAACCCTCTCAGCACTCTAAGGAGGTGGGCATTGGTGAAGAAACTAACATTTGGAGAGAACAGATGGCTCCGAACCAGCATCTGAACCAGGCCTGTCTGACTCCAAATTCCATGCTCTTTTTACTAGACCAGTGGTTTCCTGACTATATTCTGTGAAACGTTTAGGATTCTGAGAAGGTGTGTTAGGGACACGGCCGATTTTAGCTTCATATTTAAAATGTGTTTTAATCAACACACACACACACACACACACACACACACACACTCTCACATGTGTTATGTAATTTAAAAAAAGCTTTCCTTCCATCTCTGTGCATATTTCTGAATTTATTGTAAATGTGTCATTGATTAAAAAGATGGCACAGTCTGCTCGGGTTTATCCGTGGAACACTGTGGGATAGAGCACATTCCCTTGCCTACCGCCCCGTCATGAGGAAACTTCTGTGTACCATGGACGATTAAATGCACGTGGGCTTATCTCTGCTTTCTCCGGAAACGTCTTAGGAATAAATAATACACATATAAATCTTTGGGGGGGGGGGGAGTTGAGACCTAGCCGGTTTTGCTCAGTGGATAGAGCATTGGCCTATGGATTGAAAGGCCCCGGGTTCGATTCTGGTCAAGGGCATGTACCTCGGTTGCAGGTTCGCTCTCTGGCCCTGGTCGGGGCTCATGTGAGAGGCAACCAATCAATGTCTCTCTCTCTCACATCGATGCTTTTCTCTCTCTCTGTCTCTCCCCCTCGCTTCCACTCTCTCCAAGAATCAATGGAAAAAAATATCCGTGGATGAGGATTAACCAAACAAAAAAAAAAAAAAGGAGGGGGGGGATGGAGGTTGAGGGTAGGGCATCTGTGGACGGGAGGAATTTCAACAAGGTTTTGGAGGAATTTGGGGCTTGAAGGGGGAGTGGTAACCGAGGAGGCAGGATAGAGGGAGCTGCGGTCTGTAACGCACTTGGCAGGGTGAGCAGCCGGGCGGGAGCTGGCCTGCTCACAGAGGCTTGGCCTTGGCTATGCTGGGTGCAGTGGAGGGTGGGCAGGGAAGACGGGGCTGGAAATGGGGGCTTAGTTGAAAGTCTACGGATGAAACCATAAACCTCCCAACCCTTGTGTACAGAGTGTTGAGATATGACCCTTTATTGCCCTTTCCCCCTAAAATGGAGGGTCTCTAAAGACATTAAACTGTCCAAACAAGACGAGGAGCGTGGGCTCTGAGGTGGCCTCCCAGACTATAAAACACACTGCCGGCTGACATTTAAGAGTTCCAAGGAACAAAAATCAGCTCGCTCCGAAACAAAGCCTGCCATTCATCTCCTCTTATCTGTGTACACAAAGCCTCCAGAAAACGTGTGCTGCCTTCTTCGGAAAGACGAATGGGCCAGCCATAAGCCAGAGGCTGTTGGAGGAGACCTGAAATATGAGATAGAGAGACCGAGATAAACGAACGGAAAGCAAGACCCCTGAGGACACTGGAACAGTTTATAGGTAAGAGAGAACTTACAAGGAGTCCTCAACAAGACCCTGGACGGGGAAACAAGGTTATGAGAAAGGAACAGTCAGAGAACAACAAAAGCCCCTGGCCCTAAAAATATAACAAAAACTCAGAGGAAATGTTGGAAGATAAAGTAATAACCCAGAACATAAAGCAAAACATGAGAGAAACGAAATTTTATTAGAAAAAAAACGCAAGAGATGACAGAAAACAAAACTAAAAGAGAGAAAGCAGGGGAGAGAATTTTCAAATAAACCATTGAACAGGATTTCCCAGACCGAAAAGATGTGTCCTCAGAATAATAATGCTTCTCAAGCCCCCACCATAAAGAAAACACAAAAATGTTGAAATTTCAGAATATCCAGGGACATGAAAAGACATCTCCTAAAAGTTTCCAAAGAGAGAGAGAGAAAAAAATCACCTATAAAGGAATAAAAAGTAGATTTCCTACCAGCAGTGTTAGATGCCAAGAGACAATGGAAAAATACCTCCCAAATTCTGATGGAAAATGACTTGTAATTTAGGATTCAATACCCAGATGAACTAGGCCAGACGAAAGACATTTGTAGATCCATAAGGACTAAGAAAGTTTATTTCTCACATATTCTTTTTTTTTTTTTGGGGGGGGGGGAATTTACTTAAAAATGTGCTGCATAGAACAAGGAAGAAACCGAGACAGGGGAAACATTGGATTTTTGTCAGCTTGTAACTTAGCTTGGTGTGCAGTTTTATTAACGACTGTGCATTTGGTGTGTGTTTTTCCTTTGTGAGGGTTAGGTATCGGGATCATGTTAGCTCTGTAAAACGAACGAAGTGTTCTATGTTTTTATTATCTGAAAGTGTCTGCACAGGGAATAATCCCTTTCCTCAATGTTCCCCCAAAAGAATAAAACAAAACAAATCAGCCCATTTAGATCTTAAAAAAAAAAAAAAAAAAAGGCAAGCAATTCTTTGACAATATTTTCTGTGTTTTCTTTCATCATTGTTGCGTGACCTTTGTGGCAGGTCACTCTGCTGCCCAACATTCATTCTTATTCTTCCTTTGTTTGAAATAATTCCCTGTGCCAGCTTAGAAGTTCAATTTCATAGCCTCTCTGGCCGAGAGGTGGGGCAAGGGTCACAGTTCTGGCCAACGAGGAAACACACGCACATTGAATGGAGTTTCCAGAAAAGGGACTTACGGTAGCTGTGCTTCTGCTCTTCCCCCCTCCTCCTGCCAGAATGTAAAGAGGATACCTGGAAGGGGAGGAAAGAAAATCCTGTGGGCATGAGGACGACATCCACCTGCTAACGATGGAGCCACAGAAAGCCAGAAGGAGCTTCCGATCCACCCAGCACCACTTCCCTCTGCATTTCCGGTTGCGTAAGAAAAATAGATCCCTTAGTAGGGCAAGGTACTGATTTAATTTCATGCTTTCTTCCCCCCAGCAAATTCACCACCTTTAACCAAGAGTGTATAAGTTCCTGTTTGACGGGCTGACAGGAGGAGGGGGGGAGGACTAATGAAGCCTAATGACAGCCTTCAGTGGGCTCCACACCTTCTCACAGAATCTAAAAGCCTCTGCTCCAGCTGAAACTGGTTTGGCTCAGTGGATAGAGCATCAGCCTGCGGACTGAAAGGTCCCGGGTTTGATTTGGTCAAGGGCATGTACCTTGGTTGCGGGCCCATCCCCAGAAGGGGGTGTGCAAGAGGCAGCTGATCAATGTCTCTCTCTCTCATCGATGAATTTGCTTGGGGGAAGAAAGCATGAAATTAAATCAGTACCTTGCCCTACTAAGGGATCTATTTTTCTTACGCAACCGGAAATGCAGAGGGAAGTGGTGCTGGGTGGATCGGAAGCTCCTTCTGGCTTTCTGTGGCTCCATCGTTAGCAGGTGGATGTCGTCCTCATGCCCACAGGATTTTCTCAGAGCTGCGTCCTGGAGCAGAGGCTTTTATTTTTATTTTTATATTTTTAAAAATATATTTTATTGATTTTTTTTTTTAAAGAGAGGAAGGGAGAGGGATAGAGAGCTAGAAACATCGATGAGAGAGAGAGACATTGATCAGCTGCCTCTTGCACACCCCCTTCTGGGGATGGGCCCCCAACCAAGGTACATGCCCTTGACCAAATCAAACCCGGGACCTTTCAGTCCGCAGGCTGATGCTCTATCCACTGAGCCAAACCAGTTTCAGCTGGAGCAGAGGCTTTTAGATTCTGTGAGAAGGTGTGGAGCCCACTGAAGGCTGTCATTAGGCTTCATTAGTCCTCCCCCCCTCCTCCTGTCAGCCCGTCAAACAGGAACTTATACACTCTTGGAAGCACTGGGGAGAAAACAGGTGACCTCGGCCCCGCTCCCTGGGTCCTCACTGTGAGAGGAGGAGTGACTGCTCGGGTGGTTAGGAACAGGTACCCAGTGTGCATTGCCCAGCCCCTTTCTGGCTCTCTCTGGGACGGACCTAACCCATGTGCTCTCGCTGCTCCTGCCTCTTGGCAATGAGCACAGAGCAGCCTTCAATCGCCCAGCTGCTCTGTGTGAGTGGGCTGGGGTGAGGGGTGGGAGTCAAATCAAGGGAGAAGCAAAAGGAAGTCCGTTTGGGCCTTGGGTCTAAGCCACATCCTCCAATCCATCTGGACCAGCAGTAAAGCTGACGTTTTAATCCCTCCTTGTCTCCGGTGACCATTTCTCAGTTGGATCAGAACTTGGAGACTCGAGGGGTGTGATTAGCACCTGCAAACCCCAACATCTGCTGAATACGTAACCTTCCACCTCCCCCGTGGGAAAAGCCACCGTGAGAGGAAAACAGTGGTTTAACATTTTTATGCTTATTAGACAGTACTTCTCTGTACCTTACGGATTCTATGTCTTTCCATCTCAATATAAAATGCATATCACTTCCCCCCCCCCCTTAGTTAAGAGCCTGGATTGAGAGCAAGAAGGTTTCACTACCATCTCACCCTGGGGCTTGACTTTTCAGGACTTCGATCTTATCCTATAGAATAAAAGGCTAATATGCAAACTGACCGAACAGCAGAATGACCGGTGACTATGACATACACTGACCACCAGGGGGCAGATGCTCAATGCAGGCGCTGTCCCCTGGTGGTCAGTGAGCTCCCACAGGGAGAGTGCTACTCAGCTGGAAGCCGGGCTCATGGCTGGCAGTGGTGGGAGCGGTGCAGCAGCGGTGGTGGGAGCCTCTCCAGCCTCTGAGGCAGTGCTAAGGATGTCTGACTGATGACATTCCCCTGAGGGCTCCCGGACTGTGAGAGGATGCAGTCCGGGGTGAGGGACGCCCCCCTCCGAGTGCATGAATTTCATGCACCGTGCCTCTAGTCAGTTATAAAATGAATGGGTTAGGCTAGCTAGATGATGGAGAGGGGTCATCCCAAGCTTTGATAGTCTTTCAGTCACTTCACACACTTGTACCATGTAGTGTGTACGTGTTGAGCCCGCGCTGGAGTCTGGTTATATAATGTGTACAAAACAAATATGACCTCACCAACTTGGAGTTCAGAGTCCAGTGGCTGAGATGCACATCAAACAAACACACACACAGATCTCTAATTATTGTACATTCACTCTCCAGTTTAACAAAATGTCCATCAGGGAGCTGGAGGGCTGTGATAGCATTCCTACTAGTCCTCGCGCACCCGCGCTGAGGGAAGGCATTGCTTGCACACGTGGTGGTGCCACTGAGTCAGAGCCAGCTAAGGCAGGACTGGAGTCTTTAAAAGAAGACAAGAGATGGAGGCACAGGAGCATGCCACGTGAGGAAAGAGGCGGAGCCTGGCTCTACCAGGCAAGGAACACCAAGGATTGGTGGGAGCGCCGGAAGCTGGGAAAAGGCAAGAAAGGATTCTACCCGCGTCTCAGCGGGAGCCTGGCCCGGCTGAACTTGCGGCCTCCGGAATCGTGAGACAATGCATTCTGTTGCTTTCGGCCCCCCAGGTGGTGGCGTTCGTGACAGCCGCCCTAGGAAACAGGTCTGCCCCCCGGGAAGGCTGTTCAGGTTCCTTCCAGTGTGAGCTGGTAGAATAATGAAGCCTGAGCAGTGTGGCTGGGCCTGTCCTGGCCTGTCCGGACAGGCGAGCCCTAGGACGTGTCCTTTTTCCCAGAAACCCCTGGGGACCATCATGGACCCCAGCCTTGGTGCCTCAGCCTCCACTCGTACCTTGGCAGGGTTGCCAGACAAAACACACGGCGCCCGTGTCATATTTGGGACATAGCTGGTCTAAAAATAATTCCTTGTCGCTTAGTTGAAATTCAAATGTAACCAGGCCCCTGTATTTTGATTTGCTAAATCTGGCAACCCTGACTCTCCAGTTTCCCACTGTAATCCCCAGCAGGGGGGTTGTGGGCCGCCCGCCCTGCACCCGAAAGAGGGCAAACACCCCAGTTTCCTGCCGTGGCTCTGCAAGGTCTCGCCTAGTCCTGGGGGCCTGCCTCTCCCCTGGCACCTGACTGTTGTCCGTACCCCCTGGATGTCCTGCAGTGCCCCCCTCCCCACCCCGCCCCCAGCCAAGCCAGCCTCTCCTGCCCACATCAGAGGCGACGTGCCCATTCCCTCCACCCCACTTTCCACAGGCCCTGCATGTCCGTCTCCCTCCAGCCTGCCCTCCCGTCTGACCCCCACTGGGCTTGGGCAAGACAGATGTGGGCCAGGCCCTTCAGCGAACTAGCTAATTCGTTCCAGGTGTTCGAGTGAGAAGGGAGCAGGAAGAGAGCTAGGAGAGCCTGTGAGAGCTGTGCGTAGGGTCTCCCTAACTTGCATTAAAAAATCGCCATGAAGGGGGGGGGGGGCGGGGAGGGTTGGTGAAAATGCTATTTCTAGTCCGAATCAGAAATCTCCAGGGAGGGGACCTGACCTCGTCTGGAGGCCCAGGGAAGGCCTCCGCAAGGAGGTGAGGCCCAAGCTGAGGCCGAAAGCTCAGGAGTTCGGCAGGGGAGGCTTTGGGGGGCTGGAGGCCAGGGCGGGGGTTAAGATGACTAGTGCGGCCTTGAGATGACTACAGCCCCAGGCAACACCTTGATTTCAGCCTGAGAGATCCTGAAATACAGGAGCCAGCGAAGCTGCTGCACGTGGCTTCAAGACCTGCAGAAACTGATAGATAATAACATTGTTTTAAGCCTTAGGGTTATCGGCAGCAATAGGTAACTAATGCAACATAACAGTTTGGAAAAGGCCAGGCATACGTGTCATTATCTACATTCCTGTACGTGGAAATCATGGCAGGCACACTCATTGTGAAGCCTTCTTTTGGTCCCTGACCAATGTGGGGGAGATATTGTACATCAGGGTCCATGCCTGTGTACGTGTCCGTCAGGGTCCGTCAGGAAACAGAGCCCACCCGGCTGTCTCTGCAGAATTGAGTGTGAAGAATGGCAGCACAGGGCCGTGGGAGAGATGGAAGTCACTGACGGCCAACCATCAGCCTCACTCCCAGAACATCCTGTAGATGAACAGGACCTGGGGCCTTGGACACTCAAAAGCCAAGAATGATTTCATGAGAGATGGCTGTTATTGTTGCATTTAAGCTCTTCTTCCATTTCGTTGGGGGCAGTGGAGGTTCAGAGTCTGTTTTGAACATGAACAGAACCTCTCTCTCTCTCTCTCTCTCTCTCTCTCTCTCTCTCTCTCTCTCTCTCTGGTAAGCACTATTGGTGGAGTTAGCTGGTTCGGTGGGAGCGTGATGGTGACCCGTGTCTGAAAGCATTTCCCTGTTCCCGTCACGGTCCCGCGGCTGTGGGTCGCCAGGCCGGGCTGCCCATTGTGCTGACGTTCACTGGAGCACGTCCCTCGCCTGGTTCCCAGGGTCCGGCCTTTAAGGAAAGGCTGCAGGGCGTGCTTCTGCGCAGATAACAGTTGGCTTCCGCTGGAATTATTTCCCTGGGATACGTTCCCAGGAACGAAATGGCCGGGCCGGAGGCAGAGGAGCAGCTGGATGGGTGTTGCTGGGAATGGCTTTATTGCTTTCCAAGGAGCGAAGCCAACTCAATAGCAGCAATGTGGGGCCTCTGAAGGGGCAGCTTCAGGGCGACCAGTGACTGACTCCCAGGAAATCAGCTCCGAGGCCCTTCCAACACTCCCTGAAAGGGCTGGGAGACCAGGGAAGTGGGGTCCAGCGTGGAGTCCTGGGCTTAGAAGGGGGAGGTCTGAAGGTCTAATGCCAAGGGCACGGAGTGAGCAGGGAGCAGCATCACGTGGTCCTGAGCTTCAGTTCCGGTTCTGTTACCTGGTCCTTCTGAGACATCTGTTTGGTCACCTAGAGAACAGGAACTGTAGAAGTAGGAACCTGGCAGAGGTGAGATGGAGATTAAACGAGTTAACACATGGTAAGCGATTAGGTCGGCACGTGGGCAGCACATGGTAAGCTCTGAATAAATATTAGAGTGAGTGTGCACCACCATTACACTCATTTAGTGCCCGACTCTCGGTTCCCGCCGCCCAGTCCTGTTTTGCCAGCAGCCGACCATCTCTTCCTCTGCGTTCCTGCACGGCACCCCGCCCAGGCGCCCCACTTTCCCCTGCGGAGCCTTTGTCTCTCTGAGGCCACGTAGGTGGTGATCTTGGCTTTGAGACACTGAGTGGGATGGTCTGTGGGTGCCCCCTTGTGGACAAGCAGCTTTCTTTTGTTCTCCGCCAGTGAAAGGGGAAACCAGCCTCGCACATGGGAGGGACCAGGTGTGTGTGTGTGTGTGTGTGTGTGTGTGTGTGTGTGCGCGCGCGCGCGCGCGCGTGCTGGGGTGCAGGAGGCCTCTGTTTCTGCAGATAAAACAGAAAGTTGTACGTTCTGGCCTCCTTCTCACTGGCTGGCAAGGGGATGGGTCTATATGTCTCTAAACATTTGTACATGTACATGGTTGGGTGCTGTATGTGCTGGTTTGCATGTCTACGTGTATGCCTACACTTGATGCCACTTTTCTTGTCACAGGGGCCTCCTGCCGTTGGTTCCGTGGAGACTGTGTGTTTTGAGAAGTAGAAGCACCGTGTGGCCTGAGGCTATTGTTAGGTAGAGTCGCATAATCATCATGCTGTACTCAGTTTACCCAGTCACTCATTTGAATATTCAGTCCCACGAATATTTATTGAGTGCCTGCTATGGGGCCTGTGTCCTGAGGTCTGGGGAGGCGAGAGTGACAAAGACAGAATCTGTTCCCTGCCCTCTCCCGGTCCAGCGGGTGAGGAGACAAGTGAGGGGACCGCTGCAGGACAGGGATTGGTAAAAAAGCCAAAGGAGGCTGCCTGGAGGAGGTGACCCCTGAGCTGAGCCATGAAACAGTGGGTGCTCTGGCCTCTTCCTGCTCTGAGGTGGAGGGAGGGGTTGGGGCAAAGAATCCTGGGGGGTTTAGAACGATACTTTTCACCCCAACTCTCTGAGCGAGTCCCTTTCTTTGGGTCTGTTTCCTGCTGGGTTAAAACAGAGGGCTGCTGGCCATGAAACTTAAGAGTCTGTACTGACTTTGATGTTTTATGATCTTTTCTTTCCTTGGCCGGAGGCATTCTCCTTCCTTCCACTCTTCGTCATACTCCGCCCCCTTCCCCGAAGAAATGAAAACCAGACGGAGTGCTGGAAAGCATAAAAACACTCCTGTACTCCTGTAGGACACGTGCGTGTCTGTGGACATGCACACAGGCACGTACACATGCGTTCCTCCATCCCCTCCCCGGTCCTGCTCGAAACCCCCAGCTGCCTCCCAGGTCGGAGGTGGCCTGACAAAGGAGGTGGGGATGAAGGGGGTCTCTCAGCAGACCAAGATGCTTCCACACTTGGCTACTTGGGCAGGTCACTGAGCCTCCCAGGGCCTGCCTGCAAACCAGCTCAGCACCCATCTGGCGGGGCTTCTGTGATGATCAGAGCTGACTTAGGTGAAGTGCTCCCCACTCTGTGGCTCTTAGCGGGCTTTCAGAAAATGGAAGCTACAAGCAATCGCATTAAAAAATGTCTAGTGTGAGTCAGACCCTGGTCTCTGCAGGGGGGAAGGTTTTGACCGGAACACCACTCTGACCTCCCTGGTGACAATAGTCTAGGGGAGGCTATTACACGTACCCAACTCTCTCCAGCTGGCTGTGCACTCTGGTTTCAGTTAGAATGGCGCTTATGCCCGGCCTGCGTGGCTCAGGGGTTGAGTATCAAACTATGAACTAAGAGGTCACGGTTCAATTCCTGGTCAAGGCACACGTGCGGGTTGTGGCTCCCTCCTCAGCACGGAGTGTGCAGGAGGCAGCTTATCAATGATTCTCTCTCAACACTGATATTTCTATCTCTCTCTCCCTCTCCCTTTCCTCTCTGAAATCGACAAAAACATATTTTAAAAAAAGAATGCAGCTTGCCGAAACCGGTTTGGCTCAATGGATAGAGCGTCGGCCTGCGGACTCAAGGGTCCCGGGTTCGATTCCGGTCAAGGACATGTATCTTGGTTGCGGGCATATCCCCAGTAGGGGGTGTGCAAGAGGCAGCTGATCGATGATTCTCTCTCATTGATGTTTCTAACTCTCTCTCTCCCTTCCTCTCTATAAAAAAATCAATAAAATATATTTAAAAAAAGAAAAGGAAATTACTTCGATATTCCAAAGGCACGTTTCTGTAGGTGTAAAAAAAGATGACAGACAGGCTCAGTGAAGGTGAAGACGGACCTTTGTTAGAGGAAAACTCCGGCCTGGGTTATGATTACCCACCACGAACGGCTTTTAGTTACAAGTTTTAGTTTCAGATCATCCTGTGTGGTTACTTTCGGTCTCTGAGTTTGGGAGGTCTCTGTAGGTTTAGGATGTGGCCCCTATTTATTTCATCCGCCCCCCAGCTGTGGGACTTGGGGCCACCTTGGTAGACTCCTTTGGGCCTCAGTTTCCTCCATGTGACATGGGATCAGAGCACCTAGTGTGCAGAGTAAAATGAGATAGCCACCGTGGCTATCTTATCGCTTCATTCAATACATACTAGTTTCTTGCCGGGACCGGTTTGGCTCAATGGATAGAGCGTCGGCTTGGGGACTGAAGAGTCCCGGGTTCGATTCCGGTCAAGGGCATGTACCTTGGTTGTGGGCATGTCCCCAGTGGGGGGTGTGCAAGAGGCAGCTGATCAATGACTCTCTCTCATCGATGTTTCTAACTCTCTCTCTCCCTTCCTCTCTGTATAAAAATCAATAAAATATATTTCAAAAAAAAATACATACTAGTTTCCTAAATATTGGGACCAGGCAGGGGTCAGGGGAAGGGCACAGGGCCAGATGTTCATTGCTGCGGACCCCTCAGCCCGGGGAGGCCCCCCTGTCCTTTCCAGCCAGTGGCACTGCGTAGGGGCTCCTTCCCCCGCCTTCCTGCTTACCTGGCGGGAGAGAGAGCGGGGAAGAGCCTTCAGGATGGAGGGTCATTTTGTCCAAAGTCCATGATGAGCAACGTGTTTGTGCCACCCACCTCCTTCCTCTCGTCTCCGCTCTAGACCTGGCAGGGAGTGGGAGAAGTGGACAGTCCTTGATTGAAATTCTAGTTCCACTTCTTTAAAAAAATATATATATTTTATTGATTTTTTTAAAAAATATATTTTTATTGATTTTGTACAGAGAGGAAGGGAGAGAGAGAGAGAGTTAGAAACATCGATGAGAGAGAGTCATCGATCAGCTGCCTCTTGCACACCCCCTACTGGGGATGTGCCCGCAACCAAGGTACGTGCCCTTGACCGGAATCGAACCCGGGACCCTTCAGTCCCCAAGCCGACGCTCTATCCATTGAGCCAAACCGGTCTCGGCTATTTTATTGATTTTTTTTTACAGAGAGGAAGAGAGAGGGATAGAGAGAAACATCGATGAGAGAGAAACATCGATCGGCTCCCTCTTGCACACTCCCGACTAGGTATGTGCCTGCAACCAAGGTACATGCCCTTGACCGGAATAGAACCTGGGACCCTTGAGTCCGCAGGCTGACACTCTATCCACTGAGCCAAACCGGTTAGGGCCTAGCTCCACTTCTTAGCATCTAGTGACTGTGTGCACGTTAGTAACCTCTCTAGGCCTCAGTTTTCTTGACTCTACAATAGGAATAATAGTAGCACTGATTTAGAGTGTGTGAGAACAAAACGAACCAATGGTTACACCGTTTGCAGTCACCCACACATAGCAGGCTCCTCTTAAATGTCAGTTTCGCTCCTTCCTTCCTCCCCTCTCCCCCTCCTTTCTTCCCTCTTAGCTACCTACTTTCATGGAGAATATTTCGGCTGCCCCTCCCCCCTCCCCCCCCCCCCCCCCCCCCGCCCCTTCACGGAAGCCCTCTGAAATCTCAGGCCAGGAGACTAGCAAACAGGAAACTGGTTATTTCACCCCCAGGCACAGCACTCTGGGGTGCGGGCTGCCCCTGCATCCCTTACCTTGGGGGGGCTGGGGCAGCGGGAGGGCCGGGAACTAGCTGGACCTGAGCTTCCTCCTTCCTGGGACCAGCTTCTTCTGTCCAAACATCCCGTCCAGATGTCCCATCCCTCTCTCTGCCAGCCCCCTGCGAGGGACCCACGAACTAATTCACACTAGGATGTTAACAGCAATACATGAATCAACGATCTTCACACCCTCAGGGTGTTGATAGCTTTTAATGGCTTTCCAGTTCAGCCAATGCAGTTCCCTTCCCCGAAGCCAGCTGGGGCTCAGCTGCTGTGCTGGGTGCCCACAGGGAGGGTGGCTGGAGTCCGGGGCTGGAGAGCCCACTGAGGGGCTCTGGACCAGGGCTAAGCCTAGGTGCAGAACCGGAGCACTGGGTCACCTCTGACCTCTGTGAGAGAGGGGGTGGGAGAGAGTAGGTCGGGCCAAAGGAGACCTTGTGCCGGGCCCTCTGCCCACCGTGCCCCTTGCTTCAGGAAGGGCGAAGTCTGGAAGGTGGAGAGGAGCTGGGAGAGGCAGGCGAGGGCAGGGGCGTCTCCACGCCCAGGAGGGGGCTGTTGCATCCTCCCAGCTTCAGCACAGGCTTCCTGGACGCTCCGAGGGATTGACCGCCAGACTCACCGGGCCCTTCCGTCTGGGGAGGAAGGCTGTGGTGCCGGGTGGGCTGGCTACAGGCTCTCGTGGGCGGCGCTGTGGACAGAACGTGTCTGCTGGGGGGCCTGGGCTTGGGCTGAGGAGTCACCTCGGGGTCTTGTCAAAATGCAGATTCTGATCCCGCAGGTCTGGGCCCGAGCGTCTGCCCTGCTCACACCTCCCGGTGCTGCTGGTGCGGTTAGCTGAGGACCTGCTCGAGTGGTGAGGTGGTGAGTGGGAGTGGGGACAGGGACTCTCCAGGCCCCAGGGGTGTCACTAAGGAGCTGGCCCACGACCTCTGCTGGCCCTTCTGGCCCTGACCCTGTGCGTCCCTAAGATCACACGTAGGTGGGTGGCCTTGGTGCTGCACTCACCCACTCGGCCACCCCTGTGGGCACCCTCCTGGGGGTCAGAGGAAGGCGCGCCCCTGGACAGAAGAAGAAGAGCAGCTACCCATCATGGAGGACTCATGCCATGCGGCCTATACGGGGCAGAGCAGGCTGTGGGGCATTTCTGAGGCCTGCGGGCACCTGAGTCTGGGGGCAGTGCAGGGCTAGGAGACCTTTGCTTATCTGGCAAACGTCTCCACCCAGGACGCTGAGGCGATCTGGGGAGTTGAGGCTCTCACGGATCCCGCTGTCGGGGCCCAGCACAGTGCGGAGAGCTGAGGGATCGTGGGGGACACGGCCTCGCCCTGCCCGAGCTGCCGGCCCAGGCGGGAAAGCAGCTCAGAGGCTCAGATCAGGGCAGGGGCGCTGTCCCCAGCAGGGGAGCCCTGCCCCACCGCAGGTAAACACTGCGCTTTGTACCCCAGGAAGCTCCTGGCGCAGAAACTTCAGCCTTGTTTCCCCCTCTCCCCCCCCCCTCCCTCAGGGCTGGTTCCTGTCAAGGAAACAGAGAAAGTTTCCACTGCACAGCGGCCTGTGTGTGTGTGTGTGTGTGTGTGTGTGTGTGTGTGTGCATTCAAGTAGAAGTGCCCTATTATCTTTTCCTTTATGCAGAGAATCAGGTCAGCGGTTTGACTGCTGTTGCTAACCGCACGGTGCCCCGGGGAGGTGGCCGCGCGGCTGTGGCCTCCAACTGCCCCGGCCGAGGCCAAGGGCAGGAGGGTGAGGGCGGCGGGCCTCCACGGTTTGGCTCCCGGGCCTCCGGGTCCCCAGAAAGCAATGGCCATGGCTGCCAATCGGGAGAGGGCCACATCCTGTCTCCCTCTCAGCATTCCTCTCCCTTCCTCGGCCTGGGCCTGGGCCTGGGCCTGGGCCGCCTGCCGGGGCCCGGAGCCTCCCAGGTGGCCGCCGCTGAATAATCGGGGAACGCGGCCCAAGGAGAGGCGGCCGCCTGCCCGCCCGCCCCGTGGCTGGGGCTCCGCATGGAGTGCTCTGGGGTTCAACTCGGGGTGGAGTGAAACTCTCCCCACAGATAATAATAACAACAACAACAAGGGCTCCAGCTGCCGAGCACTTTCACACCCGCTTCCTCGCCTCGCCCACAGCCCCTGGGAAGAGCAGCGAGTGGGCGTTCGCTCTGACGCGGGCGCTCAGGTGTTCAGGGAGACAGTGAGGTCAGGAGCCTAGTTCAAAGGCATCCAACCTCCAGCCCCAGTCCCCTCCCCCCCTGCTCCCCTTCTGGGGCTCTGGTCCCCCGGGGGCTGGAGAGGGACCGTTCCTTGTGGCCTGGCAGGGGGCAGGAGGCCCAGGCTGCAGCCACAGGGGCTAGGGATGGAGCAGGTTGGCCGGGTCCTTTGGCTCCGAGCCTCCTGCAGGCTGCATCGCCTCTGGGATGGATTTGGGGGGCGGTGAGGGGGGAGGGAGAGACCCTCCTCCCAGCCTCTAATGAATGGAGGGGGACAGAGAGCAGGGCATCTTCTAGGAAGGGCAGCCCCTCTGTCCTCTTCTCATCCTGGCTTTTAAGCTAACCATTGCCTTGTCCAGTAGTTCCATTCTCCACCCCCCGCCCGCCATACCCACCTCCCACACACACATTCCCAAGCCCTTCTCCATCAGCCTCTGCTGCCCTGGCTCCCATAGCAGAGGCTGACGGAGCTCAGACAATAGAGGCTGAGGTTCCAGCTGCCGAGAGCACAGCCACCCCTCCCCCCGCAGCCAGAAGTCATCTGTGACGGATCGCTGGGGCCGGGCTGCCAGGCTCAACCTTTCTGCTCCCTCCCACTGCTTACTGGAAACGAGCCCCTGCCAGGCCCCCACTTCTTTCCCTGCCCGCGCCCCACCTCCCTCCAGGGCCATCGGACTCCAGCCCTCTGCTGGGCACCCTTGTGCAGCGGGGCAGCGGCGGGGTGGGGGGGAGGGGGGCTGGTGCCCTTTTGGGGTCAGCACAGCGAGCGGCCGGGAGGAGCCTCTGGCCCGCAGTTGCGAGGCTGGAGCTGACATCGGGCGGGCGGTGCTGGAAATTACAGAGCACCTTGGAGGGAAGGCAGACGGGGGTTTTATTTCCTATGGAAACAGCGTGTTTGCAGAGGAGTCCGCGTCAGAGCTGGACCCTGCGCCTGGGGAGCGGGCAGGCACCGGAGGACAAGGCCATCTGTTTACTGTCTGAGACGCCTCCAGGACAGCAGCCTTGCTTTCAGCCTTGACTCAGTTCTTCCCGGAGCGGGGCCTGGCCATGCCTCCGCCATGCAGGGCTTTTTGGGTAGATTTTGGACGATGAGTCAAGGGTGTGGGAAGACCTCCGCTCCGCCATTCGAACGCTTCTTGCACAGATGTTTCTCCTGCCCCCGCTCTGTGCCAGGCCTGGGCCGGGCCAGCCAATCAGGCGTCGCTGTGTACCTACTCAGGTTGGCGGGGAGCCCTTCCTTTCCTGGAAGGAGCTGTGCTCAGAAAGGGCGCAGGGCGGCCGGCGGGGGACCGCATGGCACAGGCGCAGCAATGCCACTCCCCTTGCCCTGCAGCCACAGCCAGGGACCTCTGTCCTCCGTGTCAGGGGCTCATTCTTACTTCTCCTGGGGGAGGGTCACCCCGCAACGGTCAAGGCAGGCACCTAGGGGAGGGGGGATGACTCCAGTCCTGGTCAGGGGGAGGCTGACTGCGTTACCCTCCCCAAAGACGTGGTCTAGGCCAGTGGTTGGCAAACTCCTTAGTCCACAGAGCCAAATATCAACAGGACAACGATTGAAACTACTTTTGAGAGCCAAATCGTTTAAACTTAAACTTCTTCTAACGCCACTTCTTCAAAATAGACTCGCCCCAGGCTGTGGTATTTTGTGGAAGAGCCACACGCAAGGGGCCAAAGAGCTGCATGTGGCTCGTGAGCCGCAGTTTGCCGACCACGGGTCTAGGCTGGAGGCCTTTTTGTCTGGTCCACCACCAAGATGAGGCCCTTGCTCTACGTTCATTTCCCACGTGGGCATCATGAATTGAGCCAATGAACGTGGAGTTTTTCTTTTTCACGTCACCAGGAGCTCCCACATCCACCGTTTTATTTAATGTCATTCCCCCAACAGCCCTAAGAAAGCCCGTTTTCAGATGGGGAAACTGAGGCTGGGAAGGTAGGGCCAGGTCAAGGTCACACAGATGGCACCTAGTGAAGTTAGTGTGGGAATTTGGGCACCGGATTTCTTGCTTCAGCCCCTCCTCCCAGTCAAGGGGCACCTGGTGACCAGATGTCCCCCCTGGCTGGCCTCCAGCCCGCCGGGGAGTGGGGACCAGCTGGGGCTGGAGAGAAGCGGCAGGCGGGGCAGGACGGCACTGCATCCGGCCTCAGATCAGAGATAGGGGCTGCATGTCAGAGCGACCACAGGCCCCAGCTCTTACCCAAGCCATTCTGCCCTTCGGCGCCTCTCTTTCCATCTCAGTAAATCCAGGAAGTGTCTGGATCTGAGCGCTCTATGCCCGAGTAAGAATTCCAACAAAATCAAGGTTCTTTTTAAAAATATATATAAAAATTTTTATTGATTGTAGAAAGGAAGGGAGAGATGGAGAGATAGACACATCTATGATGAGATCTGCCTCCTGCATGCCCCACACTGGGGATGGAGCCTGCAACTGGGCTTATGCTCTGACTGGGAATCGAACTGTGACCCCCTGCTTCGGAGGTGGACACTCAACCACTGAGCCATGATAGCAGCTCGAAATCAAGGTTCTTGTTGGTTCCACTTCTCCATGTGGGTGCTGTAACGGGGACTGGGCCCAGTGCACAGTAGACACCCTTAGAGCTGATTAACTCTTTAAAATATATATATATTCCATTGATTTTTTTACAGAGAGGAAGGGAGAGGGACAGAGAGTTAGAAACATCGGTCAGCTGCCTCCTGCACACCCCCTACTGGGGATGTGCCCCCAACCAAGGTACATGCCCTTGACCGGAATCGAACCTGGGAATTTCAGTCCCAGGCCGATGCTCTATCCACCCAGCCAAACCGGTCAGGGCCTGATTAACTCTGTAGTAGCCCCTAACAGATTACTGTCCCCCCCTCCCCGGGGCAGGGGAGGGAAAGAAAAGTTGAGGAAGAAGAGTTTCCTGGCCTTGGGCCCTGCTCAGCCGAGGGGGTGCGGTGGGAACACGGCGGGGGCTGGAGGGGTGGTGGGTGGGTGACAGGCTGTGTCCACTCTCATGCGCACATCTGGCTGGGAAGGGCGGGGAGGAGGAGGGAAGTAAACACGTCTGAACATCTGCTGCTAATGAGGGGCCTGGAATTTCTGGACGGAGGATCAGATTGCGAGGCCTGACAAGGAGACAAGATGTTTAACAGAATTCCAGGGGCTCAGCTGCAGTCACGTTCCAGCCCTGCCCTGGGCACATGGCGTCCATGCCCACCTCCCAGCCCTGCCCTGTGCATATGGCATTTATGCCCACCTTCCAGCCTTGCCCTGGGCACATGCCATTTGTGCACACCTCCCAGCCCTGCCCTATGCACATGCCATCCATGCACACCTCCCAGCCTGCCTGGGTACATGCCATCTGTGCACACCACCCAGCCCTGCCCTGTGCACATGCCATCCATGCACACCTCCCAGCCCTGCCTGGGTACATGCCATCCGTGCACACCACCCAGCCCTGCCCTGGGCATATCCCTTCCACCTACACCTCCCAGCCTGCCCTGTGCACATGCCATCTGTGCACACCTCCCAGCCAGGGTCCCAGAGCTTTGCCCCCTGAAGTTAAGTCAATGTAACAGTGCCAATGGGCAGCAGGCGAGTCTCCCGTGTCTGAGTGTTACGTGTGAGTGTCCACAGCCCCCTGGGCCATGTGTGTGTGCTACCCTGAGAGTGCATGTGAGGTGAGGGGAGTGTTGCTGGATGTGGGGAGGTGTGTGCACGTATTTGTGCACTTCTGTGCCTGTGTGCCGTGTATGCACGCTTGTCTATAAATGTGTGCTTCTTGTGCATGTTGTGAATGCATGTACTTATGAATGCACAGCAGCAGGACTGGCTGCGGGACTTGCAAGGCCCAGTGCAAAATGTAAATGCTCAAAAATTAAGTTTCAAGCAGAGACAGCCAAGCATTAAATCCAGCGTGGGGCCTTCTGAGCTCAGGAGCCCGGGTGACTGCGCAGGTCTCAGGCCCGTGCAGCCAGTCGTGTATGTGCGTGTGTGCTGAGCCCTGCTCTCCCAGCCCCCAGGCCAGGCCCGCACCCGCAGGTGCCCGTCAGAGGAAAGGTGTGACCGTGCTTTATTTTTGGCGCCTTTGCTGCCTGCTCCCAGAGTGCCCCGGGTTTCTTTTGTTTCACTGCCTTTGTTGGAAGGATGACAAACACCGCCCTCCCCCTGCTGCCACGGCGGCCCCACCAGAAACCACAGCTGGGGGTGGGGCAGCTTCCTCAGCCCCTCACCCACTCCCTCCGCCTGCACCCCTTCCAGGCATCGCCCGGAGCCCTGCCCGCTCACCCCGCCCAGGCGAGGTACCTGCAGCACATCAAAGCCGCGAGGGATGAACCATCTGGTCCAGCTTCCTCATTTCACAGCCACGCAGATGGAGGCCCAGAGAGAGAAAGTGACACCCCCCCCCCCCCCCCCGCCGTGATGCCCAGGGAGTCTGTGGCAGAGCCAGGACCCCTGCCTCCCTGGGCATGCAGCCCTGCCGGCCGGCGATGGAGGTGGCCTGGGTGAGAGGCAGGGCCCGGAGGGGCAAAGTCTAGGATGTGGGGTCCCCCCACTTTGGCAGGGGAGACTCTATCTCTGTTATCTGAGTCTCCCTCCTCCCAGGGCAGAGCTCGGCATCCAGTAGGTTTAGAGAAGTGTTGGCTGGCACATCTGGAGAACAGTGGCATAATGCCCGTCACAGAGTAAGGGCTCCGTGTACACATTTGGTAACAAATAAACAACCATGTAGATGGCCCATGGGGTGGAGTGGTAAGAGCGTGAGCTTTTTAGAGGCCAGGTAGAACGAGTCGGGATCACGTGGTAGTGTTATCCGGTAGTAGCTGTGTGATTTTGGCGAAGTTGCTTAACCTCTCTGAGCCTCAACTTCCTCATTGGTAAAATGGGACTCTGGGGGGGTGAGGGTGGTTGTGAGAATCCAATAAGAGATAATACTTAGTAGACATGCATGATAACATCCACATAAAATTGTAGTTATTTTTGCGGGCTGTGTTAGCTCAGGTAAGTCACACACACCTCCGCTTCTGCACCTGCTGGCCCTGGCACCTCACAGGCACTCAGGGAATGGCAGCCCAGCCCCCTCCTAAGCGAGGCCCCGTCTACTTCCTCCAGGTCTCCCCCTCCCCCTCGCCCCCCAGGCGCTGGGATTCCTGCAGTCCCTTCTGTGACGCCCCCAGCCCTGCTGCCACCTTCGCTCTGTCCGACTCTCGCACCGTGAACTCTCACAGTGAACTTGGCAGTCCGCGGTCTCAACACGTTTGGCGGTTCGGGAGCCCGGACAAGGGTCGGGTTACCGAAAGGAGTCCGGGGCAGGGCAGGTTAGTTCTTGGACAAAAATCCAAGTTCTGCCCTCCACCGAGGATGGAAGGATCCCGGTGCGTCTAGGCCTGTGTCTTGTTCTGAAGATGATGAAGATGAAGGCGGAGGGGAAACAAACCACCCAGGTTCAGAGCATCCCATCGTCCTCCTTGCTCTTCTCCCCCTGGACTCCCTAGTCCAGAGGTTGCCAGCAGCATCCCTCGAGCAGCTGGGTGTCCCTGAGACGGGGGTGTGAGGAGAAGGCAGGGGGTGGAAAGAGGTGTTAGTGCAGGTGAAGGGGCGGTGAGGGAGGAAGCCCAGGCTCCTGCAGGAGACAGAGCTGATGGCACGCCGGTGACTAGTTCCTGGCTTCTGGCAACTGGCTTGACCACACGCCCCAGCCCCTGCACGGAGACACCCCCTCCCGCCCCGGAAGAATGCACCCCAGGGCCTTTGCACGTGACAGCGTGCCTGCTCCAGTCACTGGAGCGCCGTTTGCACAAACCAGACGAGATAACGTGCCTGCGTTCCCAGGCCTCCTCTCAAACACTGGAAAAACGGTTTGGGGGCGTTTCATCGGCAGCCTCTGCTGAGCTTCCCGACAGCTATTTGCTTAGAACAAATGTAAACCGTTCCGGCCTGAGCAGGCTCTGACGCAGGCACCAGAAGATGCAAGTCCTATTTCCTCGCGGGCCCTCTGGCCAGGAACGGGGCGCGGAGGTCTGACCCCGGGACCTATTGCACCATCCGGGAATGGAGCTGGTCGGAGCCGGGCAAAGCCTGACCCCCCCCCCCCCCCGGGCCGTGCTCCTCGCGTGGGAGATGTTTATTTACACAGAGACGGGAACGCGGAGGCTGGACCGTGGAGCGGTCACCGCGACCCGTGGAACAGCCCAGCCAGTGCATTCCTGGGGGTTAATGAACAATAGATAAAAACAAGGCTACGGCCGTCCTCGGAGCAAAGGCGAGGGGGTGGGGAGGGGCTGGCAGCGGCAGGGAGGTCTGGGTCGGGCTGCGTGCTCACACACAGGCCCTGTGGGGACACTCACGTCCCCTCGTTTCTGATTTCATGCGGGGTCGGTTGCTTTGCATCAGTCTAGGCCAGTGGTCGGCAAACTCATTAGTCAGCAGAGCCAAATATCAACAGGACAACGATTGGCATTTCTTTGGAGAGCCCAATTGTTTAAACTTAAACTTCTTCTAACGCCACTTCTGCAACATAGACTCGCCCAGGCCGTGGTATTTTGTGGAAGAGCCACACTCAAGGGGCCAAAGAGCCGCGTGTGGCTCTCGAGCCGCAGTTTGCCGACCACGGGTCTAGGGCTGCTCTGGCTGGTGAGTAAGGGGCTGCGGATCCCTGGTCTGTGTCTCTTTCTGGGCCCAAGGCAGACAGTGCAGGGGCAGTGGTGGGGCTATGGGTAACGAGGCTGCTTCTCCCAGCTGCACCCCTGGGGGCGAGGACTGGGGGGCTGGCAGGGTGGACCTTTTGAGTTGGAGGAGGGGCTCACCCCCTTTCCTGTCCTCCTGGGGTTTTCTGGGAGCTCAGATGAGGGAAACCGAGCCCCTTCTCCGCAAAGAAGGCCCCGGGCCCGCCTGTCTCTGGGATAGTACAGCCCCGCTTTCCACCTGGGCCTGGGGGGCCCTGGCAGCGCTGTGTGAGCTTGCAGGTGAGGGCATCTTTTCTGGAATATTCTCCCAGTCCAGCCCAGCCTGTAGACCCTAGAAACCAGCCCTGCCTCCCCTCCCCCTGCCTTCTGCTTCCCACTCAGAATTGCTCCCTGCTCCCCATCTCTTCTGCCTTCACCCCCACCCCGGTCACCCCTGTGGGCCTGTGGGTTCTGCCTCCGACACTTCATCCTCAACACAGAAACGCAACGGAGAACCCAAGTCCCAGGGAGGATCTTTCCTTTAAAATGCCAGCTGTCGGATCTCCATACACCCATTGCACTTGGTTCTCCCACCCCCCATGGCGAGGATGGGGACTGGGTAAGAGGGAGGGGGGCCTGGCCACAGGACCAGAGGGGCGGAGCCTGCCAGGGAAGAGCCGGATGAGGGTGGATGCAAGGGTGGTGAATGCCAGGGGGGAGCCATTGAGTGAGGAGGTCTGGTGGGGAGGGCGCTGGATGGGAGCCTGGAGCCTGGGTCCAAGCTCTGGTGTCGCCACAAGCTCCTGAGAGGCCGCAGGTGAGCACGTCCCCTCTCTGGGCCTCATGAGCACGGTTGTAGGGAAGGACAGAGGGAAGGACAGATGAACTCACCCAAAGTTGCCCTCCAGCTTGACTTACAAAGCGTATGGGGGGTGGGGTGGGGTGGGGGGCAGAATGGGGCTAAGGAGTTGATTTCGGTTTCCTTGTGGTTAGCATCTGTTTTTTTTTCTTTTCTTTTCTTTCTTTCTTTCTTTCTTTCTTTCTTTCTTTCTTTCTTTCTTTCTTTCTTTCTGGTTTTGTGTTTTTTTTTTGTGTGTGTGTGTGTGTGTGTGTGTGTGTATATGTGTGTGTGTGTTTAGCTACCACTTATTAAACACCTCTGTGACGATCAGCCACACCTTCATAAGAATTCCTAAGCATTTTACATACAGAGATGTTTCCCCCTCACCACGACCCTGGGACGTAGGGACTGCGGTGATCCCCGTTACACAGACGAGGAGACCGGGGATCAGAGAGGCTGAGAAAGCAGCCCCAGCCCTGTGGCTGTGATTCCAACCAGGCAGCCCGGCCCCACTGCTCCCCACCACCCGCTCCCCCCTCATCCCAGCGCCTGTGCGCCACGCTGGCCAAATCCTCTCCATTTCGCAGCGGAGAAATCTGAGACTCTGGCAGTGGAGCCACCGCGGAAGGCCAGGCCCCGGAGCCCCTGCTCTCCCCACCCCCCTCCCGAGGCCTGCCAGAGCCCCTGGTCCCCAAGCAAGTTTATCCAACACCCCAGCATTGCGCTGTCTCTTTAAGCAAGCCAGTTCCTCCCTCTGGGCCTCAGGGTCCCCACCCAGAGAAGGGCTGGGCGCTGGACCAGCAGGCCTGTGAGCCCCTCGCAGCTCTGGGCGGCCATGCTTTGTGAAGGGCGGTGCTTGTGGCTGAAATGACCGATCTGTGGCCTGGGGCTGTGGCCAGGGAGGATGAGGGGCCCGGCCGGCGATGGGGAGAAGGGGAAAGCTGCAGGAGAGGCGGAGGGGCTGTGTGGGCCATGAACCTGGGGACGTGGGCAGTACATGAAGCAAGCGGAGAGAAAGAGACAGAGGGGAGAGGCCCTGAGGGTGGGGAGGCCCTGGGGGGTGGAGGGGGTTTCACAGTGAATCTGGTTCGTCTTCCCAGGGGCCCCCGAAGCTCAGGGGAGGTATAGGAGAGCGTTGGGCAAGGGAGCAGGGCCAGCAGCAACCAGCCAGGGCGAGAAGGCCAGCCGCTGGGGCATCCACGCTGGTGGGTGTTTTGTTGTCTTTGCAAATACTTGGAGATGTCCGGTTATTTTAGAAAAGAGTGTTTGGAGCCGCGGTGGCCTGTTTGTGCGGTTGGCCTGGCGTCCTGTCCACGACCGCTCGTTACCCTCCTGCCTTCAGGAACGGAGGCCTTTTCCCGCCGTGACCTCACCGGGATGCACACACCCATCAGGATCACCCCTCGCCCCCGCTCGCTGGCACGCACGCAGTTGCATCTTTAATATTTAGTGCGGCTGCAGGGCTGGATCACTGCCTCCCCCGTGACCGCACCCCCCGACCTGCGGCTGTGCCAGGCTCATTCTTCCCAGGGCGCCGGGTCCCGGCGGGGAGCCCGTTTGACCAGTCGTGGCCAGCGCGTCCCTCGGAGGAGGGCCATGCAATGTGCTCACGAGGTTGGAGAAGTGGCTTCGTGACCTGTCAGGCTCCACTGCGCTCCGGAAAACTGGCGGAGTCACCTTTGGCCTGAGTGTCCGGCCCCTGCCCCTCCCGGCCCCCCGAGCTGTTACAGTGCTGGGCCCTTCCGAAGCCTCCTCACACATCACAGGACGGACTAACCTCTCTGGCTCGAAGAAATCAGAGTGTGGGGCAGACAGCAGGGCAGCCAGGGAGAGGGAGCCCGGGCCCGGTGGGCTGTGGCTGCTCCTGCCCACCTCCCATCCCCCCCCCCCCGCCCGCCCCTCCATGATGAGGGAAGGCCATTGCTGCAGCAGCGGCCAGAGCGGAGGGTGATGGGCAGACCTGGCTCTCCAGCATCCAGCCAAGGGTGCAGCCTCTGCTATGGGCCATCCCGAGCCCCCTTCCTCCAGGTGCTTCCTCTCCGTGCCCAGGGGAGGCCCTCCCTCCAAACACCAGTT
This sequence comes from Pipistrellus hanaki, assembly GCF_964339955.1. Lineage (NCBI taxonomy): Eukaryota > Metazoa > Chordata > Mammalia > Chiroptera > Vespertilionidae > Pipistrellus > Pipistrellus hanaki. The sequence continues at coordinate 7,127,757 of NC_140518.1, read as the reverse complement.
CTGGAGCCAGAGGGACTGACCAGGCTCGGGGCAGCAGCTCCAGGCTGCTCTGGGACAGCCCAGTTTCCACATCCACATGCTGCTGAGGGTCAGGGAGTTCCCCGCCACCGAGGTGAGAGGGGCAACCTGGTTCTCCCCAAAGCTCTGCTCAGACCCATGTCTCCGAGTCACTGCTGGCCAAGGACGCTTCATCCCTGTCCCGTGAGCTCCGGAGGGCTGTCCGCCAGACGCCACGCTGCCTGCACTCCCCGTCCGCCCACCTCTCCGCCCCGGGGGCCCTGTCATTGGATGGCTCGGAGCCTACCCAGCTCAGACCTGGCTCTGAGCAGCTCTGCGGAATGAAGCCGGGAGGGGAAGAGGGGAAAGGGGACGAGGGAAGTGGGGGTGGGGGGAGGTCCGGTGGGGCGTGGGGGTTTGCAAAAACAACACACCCATCTGCCATTTACCCCAAAAAAGAGAAAAACGTTCCCCCTTTCTCTTAAAGCTTCGTTCCCCCGAGGGGAAAACGTTTATTTGAGTAGAACGTGCTCTCTCCGTGGATTGAAAGCAGAACAGGACGACAGTGCTTTGTCTCCCGGACAAAGAACAGAGCAGCAGCGCGCTGGCCTCCTGGCAGCCAGCACCGTCCCCGTCCCCGGCCCCTCGCCTTGCTCTTGGCCCCGTCCTTCCTCCTCGCAGAGCCGAGACACCCGAGAAGGTCTGGCCACGCGTCATCCCGCCCCAGAGCCGGGTGGAGGCCCCGGGCTTGGCCTGCGGGAACCGCCAAGCCTCTCCCCGCGGAGAGCCTGGGGGGCGGGCGTGCTTTTGGGGAGGCCGGGAGGCTGCCATTTCTTGCTGGCTCGGACGACAGTGGAAAAAGAGAGAGGGAGGGAGGGAGGGAGGGATGCAGAGGGTTTGCTGGCGTCTCCCGTTCCTTGCCCAGCCAAGAAATTTCCCCATCGCCTCCGGCCTTGGACACACCGCCTTGCTTTCTGGAAGACCTGGCCCGGGGCCCGGGAAGGTTCACTCGGAGGGCTCCCGGGCCCTCGCACCGCCCCGGCTCTCACGGCGCCGATCCCTGGGCTCCAGGAGGTGTGAACTCTCTCCGCGTTCGCTTTTGGGTGTTGTTGGTTTGGGGGTAACCGCTTTGGTGCTGGGGTGTGGCCGGGGCTGGTCGCGCACCAGCCACGTTCCCTGCCGACGTGGTTGAGGTAGCTAGGCTCGAGCCCGTCTTCCGATGGCCGTCTGTCTCGGGTGGCATGGGTTTGCGCCATGAGATACACCTTAAAGGGCCAGAACTCCCTTTCCCCCTCAGCAGCGTTTGGGTCCTGAGTCAGGTCACCTGCTCCCCGTCCCCCGACCCGGGGGGCCCTGGGGGAGGTCCGTCCAGTCCAGGCAGAGAGGCCTCTACGGGGAGAAGGTGGTGGTGGTCTCGGCCTCCACACTCATGGAGGAGCGGCGGGTGTGCCGGCAGGACGACCATTGCCGCAGGTGCTCCTGGCTGAGGCAGCCCAGGTCCTTGAAGAGCTTGAAGAGGTCGTGGCGGAACTTGACGCCGATGAAGGCGTACAGGAACGGGTTGACGCAGCAGCGCACGCTGGCCAGGCTGTAGGTGATGTCGTAGGCGATGTTGAGCTGCTTGCTGAGCGCGCAGGTGGTGGTGGCGTTGGCGTTGGCCACAGTCTTGGCCAGGACCACGCCGTTGTAGGGCAGCTGGAAGGCCACGAAGACCACCACCACGGCGATGATCACCTTGATGGCCTTGTTGCGCTCGAAGTTGCGCGCCTGGAGCAGGGTGCGGATGATGACCAGGTAGCAGAAGCTCATGGCCACCAGGGGGATCAGGAAGCCCACCACCATCTGGGCCACCTGGATGGCGATCAGGGCCTCCACCCGCTCGGTGACCAGCGAGCACCGGAAGGCCTGCTCGCTGCTGCTCCTCAGGATGTCGCTGTACAGCATCTCGGGGACAGAGAGCACGGTGGCCAGGACCCAGATGCCCACGCAGGAGAGCTTGCTGATGAGGAGCACGCGGGCCCGGTGGCGGTGGGCCGACACGGCCTGCACGATGGCCACGTAGCGGTCGATGCTGATGCAGAGCAGCAGGAGCATGCCGCTGAAGAAGCTGATCTTGTAGATGCCGAAGATGAGCTTGCAGACGTGGACGCCGAAGACCCAGGACTTGGCCGCGCTGTACGCCCAGAAGGGGAGGGTCAGGAGGAAGAGGATATCCGCCATGGCCAGGTTGAGCAGGTAGGTGTCGGTCATGGTCTTGAGCCTCTTGAAGTAGATGTAGGTCAGCACGACCAGCGCGTTGCCCACCAGGCCCACGAAGCAGATGACGGAGTACATGGCCGGCAGGAACCAGGCCTTGAAGTCCCGCACTTCCTTCTTGTCGCACACGGACTCGAACTGGGTGTAGTCCACCGTGGTGTTCTCTCCGATGTAATCATCCGTGACCTCATCCTGGCACAGGCACACCTGCGGGGAAGGGGACAGGGGGGCACGGCCCAGCTTAGCCAAGGGGCTCACGGTCTCGCTGCCCTGGGGATGCCCAGAGCGATAGCGTCAACGTGTGGTCCCTATCGTGAGCATCGTCGCCGTCACTGTAGCCTGCACGCTTTTGGACCCCGCCTTAGGTCTGGGGCCCCTGGACATGGGGGTTCTGGATCTTCCTGTGAAGTGTGCTCCCCGCAACCCCTGCCTTCGCTTCCCCCCTTTCTGACCCACCTCCCCCGTGAGCTTGAGGCCTGTGCAGCCCACAGCCCCACCACTTCCTGCCCCATCTGAGCCACCTCCAGGCACCCAAGTAAAGAGAAGAATGAGTCCCAGCTGTCCCTCCCCCTCCCCCACCTCCCAGCCTGCCCTGTGGTAACACAGCCCCTCCGGAGTCCTGGAAGCGGGGGAGTGGGGCCGGGGAAGGGGGCCAGGCTGTGGGCGGCACGGCAGCCCAAGCTCCAGGGGCCTCTGGGCTGGGGTTTTGGGAACAGGGCCCAGCGCGGGGGCCGCCTCTGGCCTGAGCGCCTGGAAAGCCGCCCCTCCGGCCTCCAGGCCTGGGGCGGCGCCAGTTCCGAAGCAGGGCCTCTCCAGCTCTGGTCTCAGCTGCCCCCTCCCTCCCTGAGGCAGCCCTCACCCCCACACAGCGGGGAGAGTGGACTGCATGAGCTCCAAGTTGCTTCTAACTGGATGGATGGAGGGGGGCCGGTGTCCGCCTCCACTTCTGGGATTGAGAAGCGAAGCCTTGTAAGCTGGAGGCCCTGCCCCCTGCTGTGTTCAGGCCCCAGAATGTGTGCCCCTCCACCGGCTCCCGCTCCGGGGTCCCGGCCCCTCGCTCGCCCCCCTCCGGTGGAGGGCAGACGCGTCTTATTTCACAAAAGGGAACTGGCCTTCTAGGGGAGCCTCTGCAGGGAGGTTGGGGCGGGAGGCAGCTTGGGGTGAGAGGACAGTCACCAGGCCACCGCACCAAAGGCTCTTTGCTCAGCTCACGGAAACATGTGAAGCTGCATGGGCCTGGGTGTGCGCACATACGTCCAACACTCGCACCTGCAGAAAGCTGCCCGCTCCCTCGGGGCTCAGCCGGCGCAGGGCGAGCTCCATGTCTGTCTGTTGGGTGGGGACATCGGAAGCGGGTGGGAAAGGGGGCGGCCCCTTCTTTCCCTCGGGTTCTCATTGAAATGGGGTCAAGACTCGCTTAGGACCATGGTTGTTGGCAAACTGCAGCTCGCAGGCCACACGTGGCTCTTTGGCCCCTTGAGTGTGGCTCTTCCACAAAATACCATGGCCTGGGAGAGTCTATTTTGAAGACGTGGCACTAGAAGAAGTTTAGGTTTAAAAAATGTGGCTCTCAGAAGAAATGCCCATGGTTGCGGTGTTGATATGTGGCTCTGTGGACCAATGAGTTTGCTGACTACTGGGCTGAGGTCACTGAGCAGATGGAGAGGGGCGAGTGTCAGCCCAATGTGTGGTGTCTGGGGCCGTTTCCTTCCAGCCAATGCCCGGCGGCTCCCCCAGAACCCTGGACCAGGGAGGGGCGGGCGGGGGACAGGGTGTGGAGGAGGGAGGACACCGCACCTGGAAGATGACCAGCAGCACCACGGCCAGCACGCTCTTCATGGGCTTCCCTGCGGGAGGAAGGAGAGCGTTAGTGCTGGGCAGGGCCGGCTCCTTGTTGGTAAGGAAGCCGCAAGATAGAGATACTGGTGGAGCTTTCGTCACCAGCTCCCGGCGCTGCTTCTGCCGAAACAGAACATCAGAACCAGATTGTGCCTCAGAGCAGCCTGGCCGGTTGCCCGGACTCGCTGCCCTCACCTCCTCTCCCTCCCCCACGGCGAGGCCCCCGAAAGGAGCAGATGAGAATGCGGGGCAGTCTCCCCTTCCTTGGCTCTTCAGGGCCTCTTTTGGAGTCAGAGAGTCCACCCTGGCCCAGACCAACCCTCAAGGTTGAGCCTCAACTGATCTTGACTCTTGGGTCAGAATGGCCTCCTCCTTCTGCTCCCAGAAGCAAGGAAGGCCCGGAGTGTGGTGGCAGAGGGGTGTGTGTGTGTGTGTCCCCCTACACGTACTGGCCTCTCAGGACTGGATGGGAGTGTTTCATGGGGCTCCCCGCACCCCTTCTTTCAGCTGACATCCATCCAGTCACCTGGCCCACGCCTCAGCCTGTCTTTGGGGCAGGGACCTTTTCCCTTTCCCCTCGCGCAGGCCCAGAACCGAGGAGGTACCAGGGACCGGGAAGGGGTGGGAACCCCGCTTTAAACGCCTTCTGGGAGACTCAGCGTGCTCAGCGGCTCCTTAGGGGACCTGCAGGCGAGCAGAGGCTCCCGCTTCCCAAGAGGCAGGAGCAATTCCCAGGGAATCCGAGTCCTTGGTCACAGCACCACCTGCTGGAGGTCCTGAAGTATGACACCCAGATCGCAGGGAATGTTCTCCAGAGGGACTAACTGCCCAAGGAGGGGATTTTGGAATTGGAGAATCCACCTTGGGCTTAGGGGGGTGTCCCTGGGCAAAGGACTGGCATCAAGCCACATGAATAGATAGCTGTTTCTCTCACCTCAAGCAAGGCGTGCTGCACGTTACTGCTAGACACGTTCCTAAATCATTATTCGGCTGTACCCCACTCCTGACCCCTCCTTCTGAATCCTTAGGACTTCCCTGCCCAACCCCAGGGAGGAAGTCCCTGCTACCTAGCTAGCATGGCAGTCAGGCCTCCGCTGTCTCCCTGGACCTGCCCTCCTAGCTGTGCCGTCCGTTTCTTGGGACAGGCACCCGCCACCCCTTTGTCCCCAGCTTGCGCTTGAGTGTTTGCGGCCCCGGGGGAAAATATGGGTCCCTGTGCACCGCCACAGTTCCTCTCTCTCATTCCCCTTTCTGGCTGAACCGCCCCGGGAACCCCTGAGCTGCTGGCCGTGTCTCTGCCCTAACCACACTCTCCTCAGGGCCAACGCATGCGCCGCCCATCCTCCACTGACTCAACTCGATGCGAAGCGCTCGAGGTTTCTTTAAACGTGAGTCTTTCGGTTACCCCGGAGAAAGCCCACTCTGACTGTCAGTGAGAACCGAAAACCTCAAAGTTTTGATAAGTCAACCGGTGAAATACGAGGAGGCAGGCCCGCGTTTCTATTTTACTTGCTAGCCCCTTCGCCGGGGCCCTGTCCCATTTCTTTCCCCTCCACTGTCTAGGGAGCTGGGGCGTGTGTGCGCGCGCGCGCGCGCGTGTGTGTGTGTGTGTGTGTGTGTGTGTGTGTGCAGGTGATTTCTCACTCCAGGTGTGTTGGAGATGACGAATGAGCAGGGACCTTGTAGGATCAGAAGGGGCTGTTTTCACAGAAGGTGAGCCAATGGGAACTTAGGGGAACTCTGGTGTGGGGCGGAGGGGGCCTGGTTGGCGGCCGTGAGTCAGATCACTTCTGTCTGTTACAAAAGTCATACAGCAACTGGCGTTGGGCAGCAGCCTGGGGTGAGGCCAGTAACGTTGGAAATCCTAGGGGCTGAGGAATGGTTTACTGATGGGGCGGGTATTTTCTGAGTCCTTACGTTTCCAGTAATGGTCGTGATGCAAAGAAAATTCCCTGGCACTCCAACCCGAGCCCCCAGCAAGAGGAACTCCCTTCTTGTCTCCGAGGAGGGTATTGCTGGCTGGCTACCCCCCCCCCCCCAGGCCCTCCACGTCCATCCCCTATTTCCCAGGACCTTCAGGCCCCTCAGGGGATCATGGCTGCCCATCAGCTGGTCCTAAAAGCCACCTGAAACGTTTTCTTCTTTGTAATTCCTCACCTGCCAGCACGTTTCTCTTTCTGGGGTAAGAGAGGGGGAGGGAAGAAGCGGGGAAGGTGGGGGCACGGGGACTCTCTTTCAGAGGACGCTAGTCAGGGATGGCTGACAGCCGTTTGAATCTAGTCAACTGCTTTATCCAGTGCTGGCATTCATGCTTATACATGAACTTGTTTATACAGCAACCTGTTTCCGTGGGTGAGCATTTCGTCCTCACAAAAGGCCTGTGAGGTAGGCCCTGGGAAACCGAGGCACGGTGAGAGGAGTAACTTCCCCCGAGTCATAACTGGCGAGCGGTAGACGTGGGCTTTGAGCCTGTCTGACCCCCAGAAACGGCACTCCTAACCGCTCCTCTGTGCCTCTCCTTGTCGTTAGGTTTCTCTCTCTCATAACATCCTGTGGGCTCTCCCTGTGATTCTCATTCTGTCTTTCAGAAAATAGAGGTCCAGAGAGGTTAAGCCACTTGCCTAGGGTCACACAGTTGCTAAGAGATGGCTATGAGATCTGATCGGAACTCTTACATCTGATTGTAACCCTACATTTCTGATGAAAAGTTTGGGGTGGCTTTGGGGCCCATGCTGTGTGCAGGGACCTCCGTGGAGCAGGAAGGGAATCCTTACACCCCCACATCCCACTGGTGCCCCAGTGCTGTTGCTTCCCCGCTACGCCCCCTCCCCCCCCATCATCTCAGAGCTACCCCCACCTCTGCCCTGACCTGAGGCTCTGCTGCCCCCTGGCTGTCACAGAACTTCTGGAACACAAATCTTACCCTGTAACTCAGCTAACTGAAGAAGAAAAATCGTCACTGGCTCCCCATCAGTTTCAGGATAAAGCCCAAACTTCTTAGGAATGCCATATAAAATCGTAAGGATCAGCCCTGCCTGTCCCTCCTGCTTCCCTTCCTCCCTTCCTCCTTGGCACGGCCAGAGCTGACCATCTAGGAGCCTGGAGGCTGAGCCTCCAGGATACTTGGTTTGGCTGCATGGAATCTACAGAAAAATAGGTTTATCTGCCTTTAAATGGGGCTTGCACCCTCTGGTTCACTCTGCTCCCCTCCCCTTAGCTCATCTTATGGCCATTCCCACATTCATCTTGTTGGTTTCTAATGGCAATCGAGTCTACTATCACTGTCCCATCCTGAACCTCTTGCTCCTACACTGGTTTACTAACTCCTACACACCCTTCAAAACCCAACCTAAATGCTCCCCTGACTCATGTTCGCTATTTCTTTCTTTGAGCTTTATAAGCACCTTACCCATCACCCCATCAGCACCTATCTCATTCTATTGCATTGGCGTAGTGACATGTATGTCTTTCTCCCAGCGACTGGTCATGCCTGAATTCTTCAATCAATGAGAGTTGACCGAAAGGAACCGAGAAATCTCAAACAAAGCAGAGAGATTCTCCCAGAGTGCCTCTAGGCTGCAGCGTCCCCCTCCTCCCCAGCCAAGCTCCCGGAAGGCCAAGAGGGATGGTCCCTGAATTCCTTCAGCAGTCCCCTCTGCTGCCGTATTGGACCAAGCAGAGAGAGAGAGAGAGAGAAGTCTCTGGCAGGTTTATTTTATTTTTCTCTGTTCTGGAGAATTCTGAGAGCTTAGGCTACATTTCTTAAAGGTGGAAAGGGCACCTCCGGGCTGCTCATTCAAACTGTGAAAAAGACCAGCTCAGCCCGGATTTGGCATTTTCATTTTGTGTAACAGAAACTCAACTCCCTCACCCACCCTTGCTCCCTGCAGGGCAGACGAAGAGAGAAAAACAGACCTGCCCACCAACCGTCTAAAGGTTGTTCTGACCGAAAGCTGTCAGTGTTTCGGGCTTGGCCGTTGGGCTCTCTCTGACTGAGCAAAGCAATGAGAGCATCCCTTTCTCTTGGGCTAGACGTTGCCTTCCCTTCCCACAGCTAGCCTGTGAGTCTAGGACCCCCAAACCGAGGCCTAGCGGAGGATCCTCCGTGGGGTGCTGGCAGTTCATAGGCTCATTCGCCAGTGCCATCTCTCTCTCCGATTCTGGGTTCAGTCATTCCATGGTTTAATATTAGTGGGAATCCTGAAATCAGCGATGGTGGGAGAATTTACACCATGGTCATTGGCAGGCACTACAAATCAGAGCCAGTTTCCCAGCATTTCCCAGCCCACTACTGCTTGGTCCCGTTCACAGAGGTCAAGCAGGGTCTGTGGTGGGTGAAGGCTGCATCCTGTGTCTGTGGTCAGTGGGGGGGGGGGTCAATGGCTGGGGAGTGGGATTAGAGGGTAGGCTGCTGGGAGGAGAGAGAGGAAGGTGGAAGAGATTTTGAAAACACTAAAAACAGCTCAGAATTCTTGACACCATTCAATCATTCATTCATTCATTCATTCATTCCAGAAACATTTTTCTGCTCCCCCTTCCCTCCCCCAAAGCACAGATTCAGAGATGCAAGGATCAGACCCTGCCTTCCAGGAGTCCAGTCCGTGCACGGCGTGGCCACTCTAACCCTGTCACAGCGGTTTGCTGGGTCCGCCCAGGTTTCTGGGCGGGGAGGCGGGGAGGAAAGGCAGAGACAGTGGTGGCAGCGAGGGCTGTGAGGACAGCAGGGAACCTTCACTTTTCAAAGCCAACCGCTTGTGGCTTTGAGGCCACCGGGGTGCTTGCTCGCTGGTGAGAATGAGCCATCCAGGAACCTGGCCTGCGCAACCTCCGCAGGGTCTGACTCCAGGGCTGAGATTTACAAACGGGGCACCTGGAGCTGGACGGACCCCTCCGAACCCCTCCCAACCTCTCAGGGCTTCCCTGGTGCTCTCTCCAGTGAAGAGCAGGGTTCGATGGGAGGATGGGCTTTTTAGAGGGAAGAGTCCTTTGTAGAAACAGCGACTAAAGGAGGCAGGTGACTGCGCTGAGGCGCTGGCTATGACTTCTCCGGGCTGAATGACCCTCGCTGGTCCATTTGATGTTGCTCATCAGCCTTTCACACGCAGGAGGCACGAGCAAGGCTGGTGGGATGTGCGGCCGAAAGAAACAACCAGCTGGCATTGGCGTGCATAGTACCATTTGCACAACGCAGTCACCTTGCATTTGCACCTCCTCCTAACCTCAAGAGAAGGGAGAGCCTGACCCCTATTCAGCAGGGCAGTAGGGTGGGAGTCGGAGGGGGAGGGAAGGGTCCGGAGCTCCCTGAGGACCTCTCCCTGGTGAGACAGGTCTGGAGAGCCTCACCCATCACCCTCCACCCCCTTGAACACCTGAAGCGAGAGCAGGTGCTGTCCAGATCAGCGCCAACACCAGCCCCGCCACCTTCTTCTGTCCCACTGTACTGGAAAGACACGACCTCGACCCCTTTGTCTGTCCTGGTACCAATGGTTACCCCCTCCCCTAGGGTCTGAAGGGCGCACCCTTCCTGCCTGGCATTCTGACTTCCACCAAAGCAGACCAGGACGTCTTCGGTAGGGTTTCCCGCCTTCCACCCCCACCCACCACCCCCACTCCCCGGAGTCAATCTGGGGACTGTTCTCTCCCACTCGGAGGCCCCCACTCACCCAAGTCCATGGTTCGCGCAGGGCAGCTGAAACCACACAGGAAGGCTGGGCCCCGGCTTGCGCTCCCCTGTCTGGGGAGGAAGTGGTATGAGCCCCTTTTAAGTCGTGAAGAAGAGCCACCCTCTTCTCTGCCCCTCCCACACCTGCTCCTCCCTCTAGTCCAGCCTCACAGGGACCCAGGGTTTGAGATGTGAACCAGTGCCAGCCCACGTGCTGGTCACAGGATCGTGAATCACTGAGTCATTTACAGTCAGAAAGCCCCCATGCAATCCTTCAGAACAAAGAAGGGCCCAAACTGAAATGTCATTTCTGACATGAACACATAAGGAACCGTTTGACACTGAAATTGGGTCTCAAAAGAACTGGTGGTTCAGAAAGAAGCTCACTACAGACTGATTCATATGCCTTTCAGCATAATGATTATTGCTTGTCTCATTTTTGATTCTTATAAGTATATTTCCAGTAGGACATGATCTCACTCATCTAGGGGAAATGGTGAACATACACTGATGAACAAGAACAGACCCAGAGATAAGGAGCCATGGGTCAGACTGTTGGACCTCTAAGGGAGGTTTGGAGATAAAAGGGAGAGATCAACCAAAGGACTTATGTGCACACATATGAGCCTAACCAGTGGTCAAGGACATTAGTGGGGAGGGGGCATGAGTGGGAGGGAGTGGGGGATTGGAATGGGGAGTTTAGGACAAATATGTGATACCTTAATCAATAAGAAATTAAAAAACAAAACAAAAACAAAAAACAAACAAACAAATAAAAAAAACCAAAAAAACAAAAAAAAACAGGGCAGGGGAATAGGGGCCATTTATTGATTCAATAAATATTTATAGACCGAATACCACGCACAGGGGAATCAGAGCCCAGTGACAGTGTGAGCTGTGTCTCCATCCTTTCCTGGCCCTGCCCAGTGCCACAGGGAACTACATTCCCAACTGCTTTGCCCTCTGGCTTCTGGGTAGGTTTGACCAAAGAGAGGCTCTGACAGATGATGGATAGCAGAAGAGAAGGGATATATGCCCAAAGGGAGTTTATTTTCTTGCGTTGCGTTTGTGTGATTTTGGTATCAGGGTAAGTCTAGTTGAAGGTTTGTCAAGTTTGCTGATCTTTTCCCTTACCAACTTTTGGTTTTATTGATTTTTCTCCTCCTTTCCAAAATTCTCTAGTTCATCTATTCCATCCTAGTCTTTATTATTTCCTCACTTATGCATGGTTTAGGTTTAGTTTGCTTTTTCTGATTTCTTAGGGTAAAAGATTGGGTTCTTTATTGAGACCTTTATTTTTTTAATTTTTTTAATTAATATAGGCATTTATAGCTCTAAATTCCTCTCTAAGCACTGCTTTAGCTACATCTCATAGATTTTGATATGTTGTGTTTTTATCTTCATTCATTTCAAAGTATTTTCTAATTTCCCTTGTGAGTCTTCTTTGACCCATTGATTATTTAGGAGTGAGTGTGTTGTGAACTCTTCAAATTTCCTCCTTTTATTGATTGTAGGGAAAAAAAAAGAAGTACTTTGTATGATCCTAATTTTTAAAAATGTATTGAGATTTATTTTATGTCCCAACATATGGTCTATCCTGTAAAATGTTCTATGTACACCTGAGAAGATGTGCATTCTGTTAATGTTGGGTGAAGTATTTTATAGATGTAAAGTGAAGAGATTGGATCACCTAGTCCAGTGATCGGCAAACTCATTAGTCAACAGAGCCAAATATCAATAGTACAACGATTGACATTTCTTTTGAGAGCCAAAATTTTTTAAACTTAAACTTCTTCTAACGCCACTTCTTCAACATAGACTCACCCAGGTCATGGTAGTTTGTGGAAGAGCCACACTCAAGGGGCCACAGAGCCGCATGTGGCTCGCGAGCCGCAGTTTGTCGACCATGGACCTAGGAGAGATCTAAACGTTGGCATCTGAGAGTGTGAAGTGCAGGACTTTCTCGTGGCATCCTGACCACTGCTTAACCACTCTCTGTTATTCCAAATTCCCTGACAGGGACAGGAGAAGCCTCACTGAACCTCCCCTCTAGCCCTCAGGCTTTTAGGAATTCAGCAATCTCTTGAACTAGGTGGGAAGGACTTTTATGGGTTATATCTGGGCAGGGTGTTGGGTCAGGAGGAGAAGAGCAACTTCAGTTTGGAACTATTCCAGAAGCTTCCTCCTGGAGCCCTTTTTCAGGTGCCAGGTGCTTCTAAGAAAACACAGAAGAACCGTGTGTCAGCCTTGCCTCTGCTCTAACTGACTATGTGACCCTGGGCAAGTCACTTTCTCTCGCAGGTTCTTGGATGCCCATCTAAAAAGTAGTGGGATTGGACCGTGTAAGCTCCAGGCTTTCTTCTCCGGATATTCCTCATTGTCCTCAAGGATTTTCTTGGTTCTCCAGCTGGTAGAGGCCCTTATGGAAGGTTCCATGTCAAGAGTGTCCACAGTATCCGGGGCAAGACTGGGGGGCTTTGTGGTAGATGCACCGTGTTGTCAGGGGGATAAAGGGCTGCTCCTGATTCTAATCTCAGCAGTCTCAGCTGGATGCCAAGTGGTGGTGCCCAACTCAGACCCTTTTCCTCCTCTTACTGTCCTTCCCAACCCCTTCAACTCTGGTTGCGTGGACATTGCTCACTTTGGTGTTTAGTTTTCGTTTCTGAGCTGGTCTCTGAGGTGGACAATGGGGATTCTCTAATACTTCTCAACGCTAACTGGGAGCTCCCCCTCTGTCTGTTCAGGTGCAATTAGTGGCTGTGAATCCACTCTCTGTGAGAGGGCCAGTGTGTGAGAGGAACCCAGTAAGACTTGTCAAACCCCATCCCAACTTGTAGGCCCAGGCAGGCCTACCTTCCCTGTGCTCCCTCCTCTGAACTCCCACAGCACTTAACTTTAGCGACAGCCACACTGGCGTGTACAGCGATGGCATGTGAACTGCTTTCTATTCTAGAATAGGCTTTGTGCTTCTTTAAAACAAGATGGTGCCATGTACCTTTAGGGTAGTCTTTTCATTGCCCCCAATGAGTGCTGTGATTTTAAAAACAGATTTTAAAAAATGTAGTTTGGCATAGTTCAATAATGGGTGATATCCTCTGTCACAGAAGGTTCTGTCTCATCCATCCTGTTGAGAGCGTGTGTTGCATGCCTAGCAAGGGACTAGAAGCTGGCTCCTTGAGACTGCTGCCTCCTCACCCTGGAGAACCTTAAAAGTCAGAGCAGGGACTTGAGAAGGGAAGTCCCTTATCGATGCACAAGGGTTTATGAGAGCTCTGTGGAGGATGCGCTTTGTTTTATAAGGGAAGGCATGCTCTCGGTTTCCTGTTCTCTGATTGAAGCGCCATGGATCCTCCCATGTGTCTGAACCAAGGACATGCCCATTACAGAGGCCAATGCATTGTGCTTGCTCATTCCTGGAGCATCTCTGGACCCCCAGGCCTTTGTTCCGTTTTGATTGCCTTCCAGAAATGGAGGCTGTTCAACACTGGATGCCTACTAAGTAGGTACTTAGTTCACATTTGATGGATTGATGAAATGACTTCAACTTTTTCCTAAGATGCCACCACTTTCTCCACCTCATTCCTGGGAACGCCTTTCTCTTCCTTTTCAATTTCCTTCATTGGGAGCTGTCTGCAGATCCTGGTCTCGGCAGCAACTTGAAGAGGACCTGCATCATGGCACAGCAGAGAACAGCCTGCTCTCGGGGAATGGGTCCTAGGACACCTGTTTTGCTTCTGCAGTGACTTCCTTCAACAAGTATTTGATGAGCTCTCATGTGGCAAGCACAGCGCGAGACTCTACAGACACAGAGATGAACACCCATGCTCCCTGGCTCACCAAGTTCACATCGAGCATGGTGGGTGTGTTAGTCAGTTCGGCTGCCGTAACAAAATGCCACAGGCCGATTGGCTTACAGAACAAAAACTCATTTTCTCACAGTTCTGAAGCTTGGAAATCCCAGATGAAGGTCCAGCTGGGTCAGCCTTTTTTTCCTGGCTTGTAGATGGCTGCCTTCTCACCTGTCCTTACATGGCCTTTCTGCACATGTGCAAGGGTTGAGACAGGGAGAAAAAGTGAGCTCACCGGTGTCTCTTCTTCTAAGAACATCCATCCTGTTGAGCCAGGGCCCCACTCTTATCACCTTACTCAGCTTAATAACTTTCTTACGGGTCCCGTCTGAAAATGCAAACCCTGGGTGTTAGGGCTTCAACATGTGAATGTGAGGGGACACAAACATTCATTCCATAACAGCGGGGGAGATAGAAAAAGAATGAGGCAATTACTCAGAAGCACTAAAAGTGTGAAAACATGCATGGGAAGGTGAGCATTAAATTTAGGATGGGGAAAGAGGAGGATGCAAATAGAAAAGAAAATCCAGGAGCACCAACTATGCTGATAAAGCTTTGTGGTGGACAAAGGTATCCCTGTGTTCTTTGAAACTTTATGCATTAAATAATTCATAATGTTTAAAAATAGTTGTCCTAAATGGTTTGGCTCAGTGGATAGAGCGTCGGCCTGTGGACTTAAGGGTCCCAGGTTCCATTCCGGTCAAGGGCATGCACCTTGGTTGCAGGCACATCTCCAGTAGGGAGTGTGCAAGAGGCAGCTGATTGATGCTTCTCTCTCATTGATGTTTCTAACTCTCTATTCCTCTCCCTTCCTCTCTGTAAAAAAAAAAAAAAAAATCAATAAAATATGTTTTAAAAATAAAAATAGTGGAAAAAATTATAGAACAATGTAGTAAGAGCGAATGTTGGGGACTGGCAAAGCCCAGCGCACCATAGGAGCACATAGGCGGGGAATTGGGAAAACCTTGGGGAAAGTGGAATTTATGGGACGTAGGAGGGACCCAGGCAAAGAGAGGACGGTATTGGTGAGTGGTCAGTAGCAAGTGTCAAGGCAGATGTTGGGCAGTTTGCCTACTTTCTCAGAATCGCTCAGTTTGAGAGTTCAGGAGCCAGGGAGAGCCACCCTGTTAAACTTGGCCTCCTTGCAATAAGCCCTGGTCACTACTGGCCAGAGAGCATGCCAGCTCACAGAAAACAATGTCTCCACGTGTGCACGGGGCTTCCACATTTCTAAGTACATTCTTATATCTTATCTCATTTAACCCACAGAGTTGCTATTCGGTAGGTTTCAATTTTCTGATTGAAGAAACAGAGACTTCGAAGAGAAGAAGTGGCTTGACCTTTGACTTCAAGCTCAGGGACTTTTCCCGCCACGCCAGGCTGACGCTAGGCATGACCTGAAGGGCCCAGGCCCTGGCTGTTCTGTCCCCGCCTGGAAAAGATGCCATCAGGCGAGGCTCCGTGTTCTCTGAGAACGTGCGCACTGTGTTTGGGGAAGTCCTGCTCCTGAGCAAAGGTTTCTGAGAAGGAGCAGTAATCAGAACCTGGGAGAAACCTTCAGAGTCATTCAGTCCAACTGTGACCACTTGGTTTCTTAGGAGGAAAACAGGCACATGATTTAGCCTTCCATAAACTCAGCCTCCTGTTATCCTAAGACAAAACAGGGCCGGAAAGAACAAAGACCTTCTAGAGAAGGTCTCTGATCTGGGAAGATCCAAAGAAGGAAGCAGACCCAGAAACCCAGTTCTGCCTTTCCTGCACATGGAGCTCTGGTCAAAGTGCCCATTTCTGGGCTCTACCTAGAGTGTCCTATGGCTCCCAGTCTCTCTGGGCTTGTAATTCAATGGGCAAAGTCTAAGATCACACCTCTTAACCCCTCCCCCTCCCTCTAACCCTATTTTATTTCATTTGAGTACAATCTATTCCCATGTAATGCCAAGGAAAGTGGCTGGGCAACCCAACAGGCAGATTTGGCCTTGAGTTAGGGCCCTGGCCCAACAGGGATGCTCCAAAGTTGAGGAAGGTTCTGCTTTGGACTTACCTAGAATTTTTGTCATCAGAACAATCTAGAAAAGAAGCTCCTTGAAGTTCAGCATATGTGTGTATATTTTATGCTGGCTGGTATTAGGAATTATATCTAGAGAGAGACTATAATTTTTTTTAGAGTTTACAATCTTTTAAAGTCTTGTTCAGATCTTGGGCCACAAAGAAGGAAAGAACCAACATGTGAGAGGCGAGGGATGAAGGGGCAGCTCGCCAGGACGAAGAAAAGGGAAGGTTGGCGGGAAGCCTCAGGTCACCCTCGCACCTGTTGCCACGGCCCGGTGGCGGTTTCCTGCCACTTGTCTGCGCGTGCACAGAGAACACAATGAGCTTGCCTTGACAAGAAGATGCTTCCTGTTTTGCTCTGTGGGCATTGAGATACAGGGTTTATGGGTCTGTGTTTTTCATGTCGCCAAGCTCCCTGAGGGAAGGGGTGGGGGCAGGTGAGGATGGGGGTCTGCAGGCAGGTGAAAAGGAAGGTAAGGGAGCAAGTTATTCTTCCAGAATTGCTCAGCAAAACCTCATGCCATTCTAGTTTCTGCCAATTGGGGGGAAGGGGGAAAGGAGGGGCGGGTTGACCACAATGTCCTACTGTCCCCAGTAGCTCCAAGCCAGAGACTTTTTACGTGGCTGAGGGTTGCACAGAGTCCCCATGGTTCTCTTTGTCCCTCAGTGAAACTGGTGTTGACTTCGAAAGCAAGGTGGCAAGGGCAATGGAAAACTTTGCCTGAAATAGCCTGTGTAGTAAAAGCAGGGGCAAGAAATGATGACGTTGGTCTCGTGGCAAGTGATGAATGAGAAGTGAGAAATCGAATGCCCACTCCTGCCCCACCCCCTGATTGAGCCCATCACTGGGCCAATCCGGCATATTTCACTATGGAGTTTCTGCATTTTCATTATTAGAAAGCCCAGGTGTCTTGATGCTTGCTTAGCTTGAGACTGTTGGTTTGGGTGGAAGAGTGTGGGGTCCCAGTTTCAGCTCATCCAGCCAAGCACCCAAAAGCCCCTCCTCTCTTGTTTCCTTCCCTGGGGGTTGAGCCAGATGATGTTGGATGTCCTCTCTGGCCACATATTTGGAGATCCCATTGAGCATCTCCCGGAGGGGCTGTAGAGAAGTGTAGGTTGTGCATTTAGGAAATCCCAGTAGAGCTCTGGTCAGAAAGGACAGCTCGGGGGGAGTCCTGAAACCATCCTGCTCCTTCTCACAATGGTTGAAGGAGCTCATGCTGCTCTCCCTCCTCTGGGCCCTCTTCGTGGCAATCAAAGCCCTTTTCAACCCAGCCCATTCACTAGCTCCGGCCTCAATCTCTGACTTCCCACATGTATCCACTGTGTATTCCAACCATTCTGGGCCAGCTGTGGGCTCCCTGCAAGGCACCGAGTGCTTTAATTCACCCGGGCTTTTCCCATGCTCTTCTCGCAGGCTAAGACGTCTCTGGCTCCTGGATCTCCACCTGTTAGATTCTAACTCATCACTTAAGACCTAGCTCAAAGAGCCCCACCCCCGGAAGAATTCCCGACACTGCGTGCCCACAGCACGCTGTTCATAATGCCATGATAGCATCTCTCGGTCTAATTTGTATCAGAGGCATATATCCATCTTTCTCCCTCCATCAGGTTACCATTAAGTGGCACCTTACTTACTTCTTAGGTGTTTAACATAGCAACTGGCATGGTCTTGGTGCTCAACCAGGGGGCATTCCATTAAACTGAAGCATGTTTCTATTGGTTTGACCACCCACAAGCTCTACCTAGAGCTCACGAAAGAGTGGTCACTCCTTGGGACAGCTAGGGAGGAGTTGGGCAGAAGAGGGACGCTTAGTGGGCATATCTCTTGCTATCTGCATGGCCATCTGCCCATGCTCTCCAAAGGTTAGTGCCAACTTTGGCTGTTGTGTAAAGCTCGTGGGTTCTGGGGAAGTGCCCAGGCTGATGAGGCAGATCGCCAATTTCCAGGATCATCTATTGTTTGAGGAACGACAGGAGCTAATACTTGTTCAGTACCTGCTGTCGGTGAGGCCTTGAGTTGACTCATGTAATCCCACAACCATTCTGTGAGGTAAGCACTGTGATGTCCATTCTACAAATGAGGAAACAGAGACTTGGAGAAGTTCAGAAGTTCCCCCGAAGGAGGCTCAGTCAGTAGCAGAGAACAAGGAGTGGAACTCCCCTCTCCCTCCTCTTTCCCTGCCACAACACTAGTTGGTGACCAGGAACTTAACTTCACAACCAGTGAAAGCCTCAAGGTAAAAAGTGGCCCAAAGTGGCTGTTTATGGGGGTGAGGACGTACCACATGTGTCAAACACAAGGCCTGCGGGCTAAATCCAGCCCGCCAGGCCTTGCAATGTGGCCCGCACCGCGCTGTCATCACTGCACTCCGCTGTCAGTTTATGACATTGTCAGTTTATGACTGTTCAGTAAACCATTCGGCCCGCGATTTAGGCTGGATTTTAGATTTTGGCCCCTTCTCTGATTGAGTTCGACACCCCTAATAGACAAAGCTTAGCTGGCAGCCCGGGGGCTAGGAAGAGAAGGGAAATGAGCCACAAGCCCAGGCTGGGGGCCAGGAGTCCGAGAATTCTAAATTTGAACATGGCCATCTAGATCATTATGAGATATATTTTTCATTATGGAAAATATATTTTTTCAAAATGGGATAGAACCCATTTTATTGAACAGTTTATTAGCTTGGTTGGCATATAAATATCTGGGCATATGGTATGGAGGTCTCTATGGGTACTCTTGCCAGGCCTACATGAGTCTATTGAGCCTTATCAGAGGTAGGCACCAGAGTTCCCTGCAGGCCAGGCTCCCTGGTGGAAGCCCTGTACCCCTCTCTTGAGGAGGTGAGAGAGGAAGAGAAGGAAACATTAAAGATGATGCCCATGTGCCCGAATCTGGCCTGGGCCCTTTCTCTCAGATAGTCTCATTCAGGTGTCTCAACTACCCTGCCACGTGGGCATTTCCTTGCCGATGTATAGATGAGGAGGAGAGGCTTAGTGACATGGAAGTGCCTTAGTGTTCAGACTGGGATTCCACCGCAGATCTGCGTAGCTCCAAACCTAGCAGTCTCCCATGCTGCTGTCCATGAGCTCCAACTCACTTCTGCTTTGCCCCCACCAGGATCCACAGGGAGCAAGAAGTCTTTTACTGACGTGGGTCAGAATGAAGCCTATGCCACTGCTTTGGAATGTGTGGACCCTTATGTTTCTAGATAGGCTGATCCTATCTTTGTTCCGAAGCAGAAAAGAGCAAGGTGCGGGCACCTAAGGCAGGAAGAGTGTGAACACGCAGGTAAAGAAGGTCTCTCTGCTCTGGAACTGGAGGAAGATGGAGAGGGGGAGCGTTCAGTACGAAGAACGCTGGCATTTGAGTAAGTTCTGGTTTCAGCTCCAGGTCCCACCACTGAAGAGTCGCTTAACTCCCCAGACCTCAGTTTCACTATCCGACAATGAGTGATGGATCGCAGGGCTTTTTCTCTGAGTCCCTGTGAGGATGAAATGAAGTGGAATCAGTGTGGTGCCTGCCCTCCTCCCCCCCCCCCCCCCCCCCGTTCCCCCCAGCAGGTTCTCAACTGCGCTCCTGTCTCCCCTTCTCCTCCTTCTTGTTGACTGAATCGCAGGAGCCCATTTTGAGCATTTTCTAGGTTTCTACAGCTGAGAAACCTAAAAATAGGCTTGAATTATGGTGGGTTGAGCACAGAGGTCCCTGGTAGGTACTTATGTGTAAATAGCAGAAGTGAAAAATAAAAAAAGGGCCATTTCATTTCTAGGCATTTGAAACTTGAGTTGAAGAACCCGCATCGTGTGGGCGTCCCCCCGTGGAGTGGCGGGGGCGGGAAGGGGGAGGTTGGGTAGTTTTTCTTTGTTGTTTTTGTTTTTGTTCTGTGATGATGTGGGGACTCTCCGTGGACATGTGTCACAGAGCTGGGAGGAGAAGAGGGAGGTGAAGGCATGGCCGGTGGGAAATTTGATTCTGTCCCTGACGACGTAATGGGGCAGAATTAGGGAAAGGGGGACTGTCGGTCAACAGATGGAAAACGAGACCCAAGACTCAAAGGTTCCAGGATTGCCATACCCTTCTTACCTCTCTGCTCCGAGTCACAGCTGGGCAAGTTCCTTAATTCATTTTCAGTGAACTTCTGAAGAAAGGCCAGGCCTTATTCCTGAAATGCTAGTACGTCAGAGACTTGGCATAAAGGGTGTGTGTGTGTGTGTGGGTGTGTGTGTGTGTGTGTCTGTGGTGGGTTATAGATACTCATGAAAATAGAAGGCAAGAGGCTGGCTAACTTGAGTCACAGGTTATTCTTATTATTGTTATTTTTAATGCATTCTATTCCTCAAGTCTAATTTTCCACTCTTCCTACTACCCACGATTTGCAGGGGTCCTCAAACTTTTTAAAGTGGGGGCCAGATCACGGTCCCTCAGAGAGCTGGAGGGCCGGACTATATGAACTACTAATCCCTACTGTAACACCTTGGCTGCGCTCACTGCCCAAAAAACCTGGCGGGCAGGATCAGACTCCCCTGGGGGCTGCATGTGGCCCGCGGGCCGTAGTTTGAAGACCCCTGACTAGAGGCTCAAGGAGATGTCCTTGGTGGACATCGAACTGGCTGCCTCCTTCTTTTATATTAGCCATCCTAAGAATGGTGTGTAAGTTGAGCTTGGGACCTGAGGCCTAAGGAACCCAAGTTATCCCAACATGTGCCCCGTGAGCTGGACTTCTGCAACTCTGTTTTTCAGATGAACATAATGACATTCTATGTCATGGCTGTTCTTTTTATTTTCTTATTTTTATTGATTTCAGAGAGGGAGAGAGAACTAGAAACATCAATGATGAGAGAAAATCATTGATCGGCTTCCTCCTGCAAGTCTCCAACTATGGATTGAGGCTGCAAACCCACAACCTGGACATTTGCCCCAACCGGGAATTGAACTGTGACCTCCTGATTCATAGGTTGATGCTCAACCACAGAGCCATACTGGCCAGGCATAGTTGTTATTGTTAATATATATATTTTTTAGAGGAGTGACTAATCCAAACAGAAACACAGTCTATCCTTCTTGGTATTTGTACTGATCTAGAAGATTCTGAAGGTGACTTTGTGGAGAATGAAACCAGTTGTTTACTGCTCCCCCTGCAAACAGCCAGAGGGAAGGGATTTCAGCTGCCCTGTGGGGCTGTGGGATAGATAGAAGGACAAGCTTCCTGGCTGTAGGGGGTTAATAAATGTAGGAGCTGTAACACCTTTGCAGACCCCTGAGCACCCAGCACCTTGCAGAGTTTGCCGGATATGTCAGTCTTAGTTCACCAGAGCCTGTGTTCATCCTTCTGGAGCCAGCTCAAGTGCCTCCCTGCAGACTTGCCAGCATTGCCACGGGGAATCACGGACTGTTCTTCTCTGCTCCACAGTGTGACTCTGGCACCCTCAGTGAGCACACATGTTGTTCTTCCTGACTTAAAGCCAAGCCCTTGATCTCCTCCTCTCCCTGAGATCTCAGAGGGCTGCGATGCAGTCCCACCTCTGTCACCAGGACCTCAGGCAGCACCTGGCTCATGGTGCTCACAAAGGATGTGCTGAACTTCACAACAAGGAGTCCTTGGGTTTTTAAAAAACGTGTTAAATTCGAAAATCTCAGTCTCCAATGTCAGCAGGCATAAAAGCAGGTACTCTCACCTCCTGTTGGTAGGAATGTAACCAGGTTCAACTTTTCTGGAGAGTAATTTGAATTACTTAGGATTTTGTATGTGTTTTGAGTACGTTATTTTATTTTTTATCTTTCTTCCCCTCTCCACCCCTCTCCTTTCTTTTCTTCCTAAGGGGTTAGTGAATGGCTTTGCATAAAGATATTGCTATTATTATATTCATAGCAATGTGTTTTTTTTAAAACAATAGCGAAGTTGGGACTAATATTAACATGGACTTGTTTAAATTGTGGTTGATATATATAGTATTAGAATATCATGTAGCCATTCCAGTGGGTGATATATGAATACTTGTTAACCAAAAGAAGCAAAATGACAAAAGCCGATTATAAAATAGAAAGTGTGATTCCAACCTTGCAGAAACCGTAAGAATATATCCACGGGGAAACTCCTGGAAGCGTTTACGCCTGAATGTTTAACCTTTCATTTGGGAGGTGGGATTTTAACGTTACTTTTTTTCTTCTTCTCTGAATGTTCTGCAAGGAACATATATTCTGCTTAGCACATGGGCTCCTTGGCCCTCAAATTTAGAAAACTGTAGAAACCAAATCAAAATCCAGGAAGGCAGAGTCGGGAGAGCTGCTGGGAGTCCTGTGGGCCAGAGGGGCTCAAACTGGGCTGCGCGTTAGAGTCACCTGTTCAGCTTTCCAGCCTCACACCAGCGCTGGTCCACTCGGTCCGCACCTGATGTCAATGAACAGAAATGTCCAGGATGGGTCAGGGCATCCCAGGCCTTCCATCTCCCCAGGTGATTCTACTGTGAGGACCATTGCTGTCCACACGTAGCTATTTATGTTTAATTGGCATCAAATAAGAGAAAATGAGGTGAAAAATCCAGTTGCTTAGTCCCCCTAGCCACATGGTCAGTGCTCCAGAGCCCTGTGGGGTTAGGGGCTGCCTGCTAGACAGGATAGCTCTAGATCTAGCCCTCCGTTTTCAGCAGAGGAGACCAGAGAGGCACCTGGCAGGCATGTGCCCTCCATAGAGCAGGCCTGATGCTCGTGGAAGGAGAGGGACCCTGTGCTGACCTGCTCCGGGCCTGCAGTCCCTATGAGCCTGGAACAGAGCTGCCTGGCCATCGGTGACTGTGCCTAGAAAGCTGCTCTGCTTCCTTGGCCTACCCTGTCCTCCTCCTTGAACTTGGGCAAGCTTTGCTCCACAGAATTCCTTCCGCGGGCTGGGAGCCTGGGCAGGCCACCGGCGAGCTGTTGACATGGAATCCAGGCGCGGCGGCCGGCAGAGCAGGGCTGAGTGTTTTCCACGCGGCGGGGAGGCTGAGAAAGGTGAGTGAGCCGAGGCAGAATAACAAAAAGCCACTTCAAAACACCCCAGAAAAAGTCAGAAACCGGAGCCCATCGGAGGTCTGACGAGAGAGCAAAAACAAGTCCCGGGGGAGCCTCTAGCCCCGATGGTTTCGAGACTGTCTGTGGTGGTTGCTGACTTGAGAACGGGCCTGTCCCAGTTCTGCGAGGAGGTGGGAGCTGGGGCTGTGGGGGCTCAGAAACCTCACCTGAGTTCTGAGAACGGTGCCAGCCGGGTGGCGGGACAGTCCCTGGGTGGCTGTGTCTCTGGGAAGGCGCGGGGGGGGGGGTGTGTGTGTGTGTGTGAGGGTGATGGTGGGAATGGGGCCCCCACGGACACAGTGCCCCGGGGAACTCAAAGGCCCATGGCCACTCGTGTCCAGGAGGTGCCTCCTCAGCGCCCAATCATGAAGACGCCAAGCCAGAAAGGGAAGCCCGGGGCTCCCTCCCCCCACCCCATTTCCCAGACTCTGCTGCGGGGGAGCGAGCCTGGGGGTCGGAGGGCTGGCCCCTCTCTTGCTGTGTGACTCTGGGCAGGCCTGCTGATTCCTCCGGACTGTTGTTTCTTGACTTGTAAATTGGAGGGTTGGTCCAGACCAGTCATTTTCAACCGGTGTGCTGCAAGAATTTTTAAAACATGCAATACCTGGCTATGTAGCCAGGAGCACTGACCTCTCTGCCCTTAGACCAGTGATCGGCAAACTCATGAGTCCACAGAGCCAAATAGCAACAGGACAACGATTGACATTTCTTTGGAGAGCCACATTTTTAAAACTTAAACTTCTAGCACCACTTCTTCAACATAGACTCGCCCAGGCTGTGGTATTTTGTGGGAGAGTCACCCTGAAGGGGTCAAAGAGCCGCATTGTGGCTCAAGGGCCGCAGTTTGCCGACCATGCCTTAGACTCAAAAACAATGGCAACAGCCACCACAATAGCCATCGAGTGCGAATGAGTCAAAATTATACCGATTTTGTGGTCAGATCGGCAAAATACATATATATTTTTTTTTGTGTGTGTGTGTGTGTGCCACAGGATTTTAGTCATGAGTTCATGTGCCATGAGATGAAAAGAGTTGAAAATTGCTGGTCTATCCCAATCCAATGGTTCTCACCTGGGCTGTGTATTGGACTAACCAACTGAGCTGCTTTAAAAGTAAACAAAACTCTAATTGTTCTGGTTTACAATGTGGCATCGGGATTTTTAAAAGCTCCTTTGATGATTCCTGTGTGTGGCAAAGACTGAGAAGCACTGGTCTATGCAGCGCTTCTCAAGATTAGGGTGCAAAGGTGTCCCCAGGTTAAAACTCAGAGTCTTATTCCTTAGGTCTCGGTGGTGCTCAGGGACCACACGTGGATAAGTCTGTCTTTAAAGTTCACATCACTCTCACCAGCAAGCTCTACCGCAACCTCTAGCAAATGTGTTTTGGTAGCTGGCGGTAACTGTGTCTTCTGCTAGTAGACATCCTTCTAAGTTCTTTCTTTTTCTCCCCTCTCTCCTTTGAATTCTCACTCATCATTTGAATTCTTACTGGAGGCTGTGGGTGTGAATGAAACAGGGATCTTTCCATCAAGGGCAGAAATGGAAAGATAAAGCCAGACTGTGATGCAAGTTCAAGGTGAAGCAGAAGCCACTTTTATTGGGAGGATTGGGGGAGACTCCATGTAGCTGATAATGATGGTTAACAAATAGTGAGCCTCCACTTCTGCTGGGCCCTCTTGAAGTGCTTTACGCTAGTTATTTAGTCCTCACAGCACCCCATGGTAAGTACTGATAATGGTCCCCAGTTTGTACATGAGGAAGCTGAAGCTTAAAGAGAGTCAGAGGTTTTGGAAGCAAGGCAAGAGACTTGCAATGCTGGGACTTGAACTCAGGTCTCTGTGTCGACCACTAGTTCACGTAAGGGCTTGGGCAGTATTTGAGCTCCATGCCTGACCAGATCTGACCAGACCCAACCAGGTGCAACCAGACCCAGCCTCTTGGCACTAAGTTGTTGTTGGCAGGGAAAGGGGTGAGATGGGGTTTGGGTGAGTTTAGTCTATTTATGTACCTCTCTGCTTGCCTTTTATACTTCTCCAGCCAGAAAAGGGCAGGTGGTCATAGCTCCCCACACTCCCAGCCCCAGGCCCAGGCCTCAGGGCCCTTGCACGGAGATCTGGGTTCGTACTATCTCCATTTGGCTGCCTGTCCCAGCCTAAATCTCTGCTGCCTGCATCTTTTTCAATGTGCACCTTTCCTTTCTCCAGGGGAGCAGGAAGTATATCCAGCTTTATGACTGTTTTAACTTCTTTTTATAAGCTTGTCCCTTACTAAGAGCCTAGACTATCCCTCCCTCCAAATAGTGCTATGTAGAAGGTCCTCTGAGACGGTCACAATTGCTGCAAATTCTAACCTTCTCAGATTCTACTGGGTTCTTAGCCAACGTGGTAGTCAACAGCCCAACCCAACAGTTTTTCCAACTTGACTCAACCCATCTTGTCTCACCTCCCTATATCGGGGTTACAGGGCTGGGGTGGGGGTGGCGGGTGAGGAAGAAGGAATGGAGACTTCTTTGTGGCTCCACTAGATCTTGAGTTCCTGGAGGCAGGACAGAATAGGGTGCCTGGCAGAGAGATTCTGGCATCATCATGTTGATCAGATGAATGAATGAAGGTGACTTGGGTACATTGCCTGAGTGCAGTGGTCAGCAAATTCATGAGTTAACAGAGCTAAATACCAGTAGTACAACGATCAAATTTCTTTTGAGAGCCAGATGTTTTAAACTTAAACTTCTTCTAATGCCACTTCTTCAAAATAGACTTGCCCAGGCCGTGGTATTTTGTGGAAGAGACACACTCAAGGGGCCAAAGAGCCGCATGTGGCTCGAAAGCCACAGTTTGCCAACCACGGCCTTAGTGCATAGAACGAAGAGCAGTGCTGATGGCTTGTCCTGCTTAGCCCTCAGGTAGGAGAGCCTCCTGGCACGGCTCCAGCTTGTGAAGGCCCCGAGCCTGTGGGTGCAGTTACTGGGAAATGGTTCTCTTTCATCTTCTCAGGTTCTGCAGCCGCTCAGGAAGAACGAGGTTTTCTGACAGAGCCCGACCCCTTGCCATGCGGGAGGGGCGAGGGTGGGTTGTAGAAAGCCAACTCTGAGAGCAATCAGCAGAGGCCCCGTACCACGGAGGCAACCCCGAGATTGTAGAATGGGACACCCCTGGAGAGAAGAGACCCTTCTCTTCTTTACCTTCCAGAGGGAGGATCACCTCGTGGTAGCATATGTTCCTAAAACTGTGTCTGGATAGCTAGACTTGGAGACTGGAATGAGAGAGGGAAGGGCTCAATGTACAGGTGAAGGAGTGCCTCTGCAGATGGTTTTTGTCCTGTAATTAAAAAAGAAAGGCCCTCGCTGGTTTGGCTCAGTGGATAGAGTGTCAGCCTGCGGACTGGAGGGTCCCGGGTTTGATTGCCGTTAGGGACACATGCCTGAGTTGTAGACACTCAGTTCCCAGTGGTGTGCATGCAGAAGGTAGCTGATCAATGATTCTCTCTCATCATTGATGTTTCTATCTCTCTCTCCCTCTCCTTTCCTCTCTGAAATCAATAAAAGTATATTAAAAAATGCAAAGAAAAATAAATCAGATACATACTGAGGAGCTAAATGTGCTCAAGATTGAATCCAAAGTGACTTCCCGTTGATCAATTGGACCCGGCCATGGAAATGTTCCCATTTATTCAACTTGTGTACTTAAGAAAATGTTGTCAAAGCAACTCTTTAAGACTCCCTCTTGTCTCTTGAGTCTTATGAGAAACCAGCCAATGAGAGGTGTGCCCTCATTGCCTGCGGGGCCTGTTCCACTCGGAGAGGGTCCAGCAAGAGGCAGAAGTTAAGAGAGGCCACCCCCAAGTTCCAGCTCTGGGTGAGGACAGGTGCTGTGTTGGCACCACACAGGCCCAGGCCTCTCTCTCTGGATTTCCCAGGGACCTGTGTGGTTAATCCATTCACACCAACTCTTCTGAATTATCCAGCCCAGGGGCCTGTAAACTGGCCACTGGTGCTGTTTCTATCCCCTCCTTCAACAAATAACCACTTTTAAATTTTTTAATTGCCAGGGTTAAAGCTTTGGGTTGTGTGGAATCATGAGCTGGGCCTGGGAGAATGGATTAATTAATTTTTCATTTTAACAAACATCTCTACTTAAGTGTCCATCTGCTCCCATGATTTTTATCTATATATTGTTGACTTTGAAACGTATTTCTTTGCTTTGACCTCTCTCCTTAACTCTAAACTCACATGGACAACAACATCAAGAGTGAAAGAGGCTGAAACTGGCTTGGCTCAATGGATAGAGCGTCGGCTTGAGGACTGAAAGGTCCCAGGTTCGATTCCGGTCAAGGGCATGTACCTTCGTTGCGGGCATATCCCCCGTAGGGAGTGTGCAAGAGGCAGCTGACCGATGATTCTCTCTCATCGATGTTTCTAACTCTCTGTCCCTCTCCCTTCCTCTCTGTACAAAATCAATAAAATATATTAAAAAAAAAAAAAGAGTGAAAGAGAATGGACGTTGCATGTAAACCATTGAAGTTAGCCCACGGGAGTGATTCACCAAAACATATTCAGTGACTCCATTTCCCAGAAGTTGAGGCCACAGGATGGGCTGTGATATGCCTCAAGTCTCATAGAAAATTACTGACAGCATTGGGACCACGGTTTTCCCCTCAAAGCCCTGGATAGGGCCTTAAAGCCATGGCAATGCAATCCATTCATATCTCCTTGGATTGCTGTTAGTGGGCACAATCTGCTTGCTCAGAAGATGGAGCTACTCATGGGCAGGGACCTCCACTGTACCCTTGCACCTCCAAGACCATTGATTGGCACCTACTGGGGGCACAGATGGGCGTGGGCGTTGAATGGGGTGGTTAAATCTGACTTTCAAGACTCTTAGCCGTAAACAGCATTGAGGCAGGCTGCCCCACCCCATCCTCTCCACTCAACTATGTCCAAAACGACGTAGCTCAACTCTCACCATAGTTAAGAAGACTTTTCAGACCAACTTAGAATGTGAATTTTGGTGCAATTCCTGTCTGAGTTTATGGGTATAAATTAAGGCCCAGCCCCACCATTTTCTAGATGTGTGATCTCAGGTGACTCCTCTGAACCTTACTGTTCTTATTTGCAAAACAGGTCTGGTAAGATATCCTTCCTTCTAGGCTGGTGGTGACGGTTCATTGAGATAAGTCATGCAAAATGTTTGGTGTGGTGCCAGGCACTCAGTGCGTTATTATTCTCACGTTTCCACAGCTAACGTGTTTTGTTTCCGCGCCTTCTCTAAGGATGGCGACCTCACCTGTGAACCAGAGGAAATAATATGCAATCTTGGAGGATTGTTATGACAACCAAATGTGAGAATACATATAAAAATGCTTTGTAAATTCTCAAGGTTTGGGTGTGAAGTGTGACTGCCCCCAAGGTCACACAGTTAGTAAGAGGTGTTGCCCTCCTGGAACAACCACACCCACCAACAAAACACACACACACACACACACACACACACACACACACACAAGCATGCACGTGCACATGCACACACCACCACCACCAGGAAACATCTAGGTAGTCTGACCCCTACTGGCATTCTAGGGAAGTTTATTTATTTTTGGTTATTTCAATAGCCACTCATTGAGTCCTGCAGGCCATCTGAGTGAAAAGTGCTGGAGTGGAAAAAAAAGGAATGAGACAAGGACTTCATCCTCAAGAAGTTTACAGCATGGCAGGGAGAAGTGTGAGCACATGTTATGCTAAACGAGGCTGAACGACACAAGAGAAGGAGCAACAGAAGGACTGAAGGAGGGGACATTTGGGAGTGAGAGGAGGTTTCATGGCCGGATTGGCATTTGAACTGGTCTTTGAAAGATGGGTAGTGTATTACTTTGCTTGGCTGCCATAACAAAATACCCCAGACTGGGTGGTGTACGCATCAGAAATTTATTTTCTCACAGTTCTGGAGGCTAGAAGAGAGACCAAGATGTTGGCAGAGTTGATTTCTTCCCCTTCTTCTTCTTCTTCTTCTTCTTCTTCTTCTTCTTCTTCTTCTTCTTCTTCTTTTAAATATATATATATATTATTGATTTTTTTACAGAGAAGAAGGGAGAGGAATAGAGAGTTAGAAATATCGATGAGAGAGAAACATCGATCAGCTGCCTCCTGCACACCCCCTACTGGGGATGTGCCTGCAAGCAAGGTACATGCCCTTGATCAGAATCAAACCTGGGACCCTTCAGTCCACAGGCCAATGCTCTATCTGGTTAGGGAGAATTGATTTCTTCTGAAATTCATCTCCTTAGTCTTCTTATAAGGACACTAGTCATATTCGATTAGGGCCTACCCATATCACCTAATTGGATCTTAGTTACCTCTTGAAAGGCCCTATCTGAAATACATTCTGAGGTACTGGGGGTTAGAACTTGAATCTATTAATTTTTTTCAGGGAAACACATTTTAACTTATAATAAGTTGGAATTTTTAATCCTCGCCTGAGGATATGTTTATTGATTTTAGATATATATATATATATATATATATATATATATATATATATATAGAGAGAGAGAGAGAGAGAGAGAGAGAGAGAGAGAGAAACATTGATGTGAGAGAGAAACATTAATCGGTTGCTCCCTGTATGTGCCCTAACTGGGGATCAAACCAGAAAACTAGGTATGTGCCCTGACCAAGAATCAAACACACATACCATCCCCCCTTTTGTGTGTGTGTGTGTGTGTGTGTGTGTGTGTGTATGTGATAATGCTCCAACCAACTGAGCCACCTGGCCAGGGGATTTTTTTATTTTTATTTTTTACATTTGTTTACTTATTAATTTTTTTTTTTTAAATAGAGAGGTAGAGAGAGAGAGATCAATTTATTGTACCCACTTATTTATGCATCCATTGATTGATTCTTGTGTGTGCCTTGACCAGAAATTGAACCCTCAACCTTCACATATGGGGTGATGTTCTAACCCACTAAGCTACCCAGCCAGGAACTTTACATTTGTTCAATTACAAAAGTACTCCTAAAAATGTGAAATGTTGAAAAGCACAAAACGGAAAATAAAACTTCTTAAGAGATAACCATCTCTGCTCAATCTTTTAAAAAACGGATATATACCTTTGAAAAAGACTATATTTATAGCACCTGCTGTTTTGTAACTGCTCTTTTCACTTGATAAATGTATCACAAACTTTCCTCTTTGTCATGAACGGTTCTTCCACAATGCCACGTTTCATGGCTGCGTACCAGTTTGTTGTAAGGATATATCCAGTCGCTGGATGCTGAGATCTTGATTAGCCAAGACTGGGGTGGAGAAGAAATAGCCTCTGGAGGGATTAACATGAGTTCCCAGAGCAAAGTAGTTGGTTGCACTTCAGCAAATTGGAATCGGACAAAGATTTCTCAGAATCGGGTACATGACACTTAGAACAATGTACAGTGTTTTGTCTGCGTGTAAGAAGAGACCATGGATGCCACAGTGCTTCTGGGAAGTCCTGAAGGGTCCCCAGAATAAGGCAGCCGTAGAATTTCTGTCTGATGAGTCGGAATCTCTATGAGTCCCTGCAGAGCCACTGAAAGTCAACATTTGACTCTGTAGGGTGAGACGGAATTTGATGCACACGTAATAGTTTTAACCGAGATGCTGCTTTTGTGCGAGTGACTTTTAGGGATTAGTGATGGTTGCTTTCCTCGTCTCTCACTCCCTTCTTTCTGTCCTCAATGCCATCCCCAATTCCATCCCCGATGAGGAGAAGTCTTTGGTAAAACAAAGCCACGAGACATGGATTTAGTTGATGACAACGATTTGTCTCATTTCACACTTCAGATTTTGAAGGATCCAAAAGGCAAGTTCAGGGGAAGGAAGGTCTATTGCATGAATCTTCATGCAAAGGGCCTCTAGTATTTTGATAAAAATCTTCAACCGATCACCATGTCAAATCTATCCTTTGAAACTGGATTTTTAGAAATGTATGTTTATTGATTTCAGAGAGGAAAGGAGAGGCAGGGAGAGAGAGAGATAAACATCAATGATGAGATAGCTGCCTCCTGCATGCCCCACTCTGGGCACTGAGTCTGCAATCGGGGCATGTGCCCTAACCGGAAATCGGACCGTGACCTCTTGGTTCATAGGTCAACACTCACCACTGAGCCATGCTGGCTGTGCTGAACTGGATTTTCTAAATTTTCTTTTTTGAACTGAATTTTTGATGGAGAGTGGCACGTTCCCTCCCCCGCTGCAGGGCAGGAAGGCCATCTCCCGCAGTTCCTTCTTAGAGGCACTTTGGAAGCGATTTTGTCAGCGGGCATTGTAAGGCCAAAGGCAGGCCTGCCGAGCCATCTTTTCCTGCGGAAACAGGAAGAGAATGAAGAGGATGCTGCCGATTAAAGGGGAGCGTACATCGTTTCTGCTGCACAGCACCGTCCTTGGGACTCCCTGCAATGGGGAACCGGCCCGGGCCGGCTGCACTGACAGCCCTCCTAGTCTGTGGGCAGGAGAGGACACCGGGAAAGTGAATCTGGGAAGCGGCCACCCCCTTCCAACCTTTAACAAATGCGCATCCTGGGGCGCTGTGGTGGGAGGGGGAGCAGGCTGGGCAGGGCGAGGGCATGCCGGGCACTGAGAGACCTGCCCGCTCCCCCCCAGGACCGGTGGGTGGCAGGCCCATGCTGCCTTGGCATAATGCAAAGACGGTGTCCTCAGCGGCAATGGCACTCGCCCTCATGTGGAAGCATCGTGCCCAGGATGGAGGCCTCTGCTAGGGCGCTCGGGTGGCGCATGGGACCAGAGGGTATTTCCAGCCGCGCCGTCTGTTGTGATCTAGTCATGCTCTCAGGCCTCAGCCTGGGAACGTCACAGCCCAGACACGTGGCTGCTGCCAGGCGATGATCATGGTAAAGGTTGTTTTGTGTTCTCTGAGGCCTCGGCTGCCATTCTGGGCAGGATTTTCCCCTTCCCAGGGTGGAGACAGAGAAGAGGAAGTGAGAGCAGAAGGGGAGAATTTGCTCTTAGCACCTCTTGCCCCGCAGGCGGCAGCCAAAAACCCCCTCGGGGCCGAGCGGCACCTCGTACTTTTTGGCAGCGGGTCCCCTTCCCGCGATCGCCTCCCCTGGTTCTCGGAGCTCCCCGAGGTGGGAGGCAGGACTCTGAGCGGCCCTGGTTTTGCTCTCATTGGTACTCGGAGGCAAGGGCTGGGGACCGGCTATCCCAGGAGAAGGAAGAGTTCTTCCGAGCCGTTCCGGAGAGGCGCTGGGGTTGCCGAGTGTCTCCGGGAGAGCTGGTCACGGGCTTGGGGGAGAAGGGTCCCTGGGAGCAGGAGTCTACACTGCCTGGCCCCTGGGTGGCATTGGCACGGAGGACAGGGCCTGGGTCCCCCGCCTTGAGTCACCACCTGCGTTTCTCTCCTGTCTCTGAGATTCTAACTCTTTGGGCCTGGGCCCTGGTCTCCCTCCTCTCTGCATACCCCATCTCTGACATGAAGCTCTCTCTAATACTGAGTGAACGTTAGAAAGATCCATCGCTGGCCCCTCGGCCTCTGTCTACCATCTTCTGGAGAAGAGGCGGTGTGTTCGTCTGTGTCGGAGGAAGAGGTTGGGGAGAGAGCGGGGCAGGGGCGTTCAGGCACCTGGGAGAGCTGACCTCCTTGGGGTTGGGATTGAGGTCAGGATTGAGGCTCTGGGGCCTTGCAGCCAGGGCGACGAGGAATGACAGCAGCTTTCTGGTCTGAGGCAGGAGGAAGGGGGTGGAGATCGTGGCCAACACGGCATCGTAGGGATTTGCCCAGCCTGCAGGCTTGACAGGGGGTCAGTTTTCAGGTGAGGCCCGGAGGTCTATTCCGGCTCCTTCTGCCTCTCCAGCGTGGGGTGACCGACAGGAAACGAAGGTGCTGGGCACCCTCCAAGGGTGGCCACCTTTGACCTCAGAACCGTGTTTCCAAATGGCTAACGCTCAGGTTTGATCCAAGAACTGTTCACCTGCTTTCTGCTCCTCAGCCCAGGCTTCCCCAGGGAGAGGCCTTGGGACCTGGTATCAGTACTGGGATGAGAACTTAAAAAAAAATTTTTTTTTTTTTTAATTGATTCCTGAGAGGAAGGGAGAGGGAGAGAGAGATAGAAATATCAATGATGAGCGAGAATCATTGATCGGCTGCCTCCTGCACTCCCCCTACTGGGGATCGAGCCCACAGCCCCAGCATGTGCCCTTGATTGGAATAGAACTCGGGACCCTTCAGTCCGCAGGCTGACGCTCTATCCACTGAACCGCACAGGCTAGCAGTGGGGTGAGAACTGAATGTGATGGGGCTTCTCTGGAGCCCCGGAGTCTTGAATCTGGATGAACAGGAAGCATCCTCTTTGAAACGAACATACACCATCTCACCTTCTCTGAAGTGCCATGGAGTGGGGAGGTGGTGCGTGTGAGGGGCCATGAGGGAGGGAGCAGCCGCCCGGTGGCTGCCAGAGCTGGGCCCTCAGCAGCTGGGAACCTGTCCCGGTGGCCCCTCGCCACCCCCTCTGCCCCGCCCCCCCCAGTCACCCCCACACACCCGAGTCTGCAGGCCGATGCTCCATCCATTGAGCCAAACCGGCCAGGGCCATCCCAGATCTT
Organism: Pipistrellus hanaki; assembly: GCF_964339955.1. Taxonomy (NCBI): domain Eukaryota; kingdom Metazoa; phylum Chordata; class Mammalia; order Chiroptera; family Vespertilionidae; genus Pipistrellus; species Pipistrellus hanaki. The sequence goes on along the minus strand of NC_140518.1, from coordinate 7,094,476 downwards.
TGTTCCTGGTGTCTGGAAGGGTTCTTAGCATAGCATAAACTTGCAGGGGTCTTCAAACTTTTTAAAGTGGGGGCCAGATCACGGTCCCTCAGAGAGCTGGAGGGCCGGACTATATGAACTACTAATTCCTACTGTAACACCTCTGCTGCACTCACTGCCCAAAAAACCTGGCAGGCCGGATCAGACTCCTCTGCGGGCCTCATGTGGCCCGCGGGCCGTAGTTTGAAGACCCCTGGAAAGGCTCCCTCATGGTTTGTCGAGAGAATGAAAGTCAAAACAACGATTCACAAGGAATCATGTAGTCACCACCCCTGCCCTTTCCCCAACCTGGACAGCCACCCGGCACATGGCTCTGTGTAGGGGCCGGAGCCCGGTGGGTTTGACTTGGGGCCAAGGGCCTCTTTATTCAACAGCCTCCTTCTCTCCCCGAGGTGGGCCGGGCACCTCCTTCCTGGGAATCCTGGTCTCAGGTGCTCTCCGCTCCCCCACCCCCACTTCAACCACAAAGCCGTGACGGATGAATAGGGCAGGGTCCTGCTCCACGCCACTTGCGGTCACCCTGTATGTAATGGGGTGGCCGGCTTGTCTCAGCCTGCCTGGGACTTTCCCAGCTTGAGCACCGAAAGTCTCCACTCAGTCTCAGGGTTGAGGGGGGACAGCTTTGTCCTAGTTCCCTGAGTCCAATTCTTACCAGTGACCCGTAGAGGGCGTCTGAGGCACACCCGGGAGGCAGGTGCTTGGGGACAGAGCCTTCGCTGCTCTCCCAGGCAGGCGGCTGCATCCCCCTCTGCTGCAGACGAGGTGTCTGCCTCCGCCAGGGAGTCACAGAACAGCCTGTCCCCCAGAGGAGACGCCCCTCCCGGGGCACTGACGCCTTTTGGAGCCGGGAGAGTGACCTTGGGAGATGAGCCGGAACTCTCTCCGCTTCTGGATGCTGAGAAGGCGCATCACGGATAAATCGGCTGTGGCTCGTTTCGGGCTGTCAGGCTGCCCAGCGTGTTCCAGCTGTCACTGCGCTGACAGCCTGGCACCTCCGGCCACGGCAGGGCAGGTTGGCATGCCACCCTGAGCGCGCCCCAACCCGTCTGATCTCGGGAGCCAGGCAGGGTCGGGCCTGGTTGGTACTTAGTACTTGGATGGCTTGCTTTGTTTTTTGTTTGTTTGTTTGTTTTCCCCCCAATTGTATATCAACTATCCACCTTCTCCTGGTTTACAGACCTATCTTGAGAAATTACATGGGAAATCATCAAATTTACGTGCAAAGTGGGTGGTGAAAGGGGGGCAGGGGCGGGGGCGGGCTACAAGGGGTCAAGGGGGGAAAAGGTGGACATACGTAATACTTTCAACAATAAAGATGAAAGAAAAACCCAAAGGAGCTGAAGCCGGTTTGGCTCAGTGGATAGAGCGTCGGCCCTGTGGACTGAGGGGTCCCAGGTTCGATTCCCGTCAAGGGCATGTGCCTTGGTTGTGGATGCCTCCCCCATGGGTGTTGTGCAGGAGGCGGCTGATCGATGTTTCTCTCTCATCCATGTTTCTGGCTCTCTATCCCTCTCCCTTCCTCTCTGTAAAAATCAATAAAATATATATTTGAAAAAAGAAAGAAAAACACAAAGGAGATGGTGATAATGAAAACACAATCTTGCCACAGCGATTCTAGGAAGAGAGGGGAGGCACACAGATCCTGGTTTGGGCTTCAGCGTGGCTGCAGCCACAGCAAGGGAGCTCCTCTGATCCGCTCTGGTGTCTGGCGCTTCCCACGCCTCAGCTCCCCGCGCTGGTGCAGGAGGAGCTGCTCCCTGGGCTGCAAGGGGTTCAGGACAGATATGGTCCCCACTCTCCCCCTTGCTCACCCGTGGATGTTTAACGACATACTTGGGCGACAATGTCAGTGGCTAAGTGTTCTGTAAGGAGGGCCTGGCCGAAAACACCCAGAAAACGACGGACACCCAAGCTGCTACTTACCCCGGGGTGTGTGTGTGTGTGTGTGTGTGTGTGTGTGTGTGCGTGTGTGTGTGGAATCAGAGCGGGCGTTTCCATGTGCACAAATGTCGGGCACTGACTGTAGCATGCCGGCCTCCGAGTTCTGTAAAGAGAAGTGATTTCTTTCTAAGCTCTCCTCCTTCTTAAAAAAACCATTTAAAAACCGGTTTGGCTCAGTGGATAGAGCATCGGCTTGCGGACTGAAAGGTCCCAGGTTCGATTCCGGTCAAGGGCATGTACCTTGGTTGCGGGCACATTCCCAGTAGGAGGTGTGCAGGAGGCAGCTGATTGATGTTTCTAACTCTCTATCCATCTCTCTTCCTCTCTGTAAAAAAAATCAATAAAATATTTTTTAAAAACCATTTAAAAAACCGGAGGATTATGAGAAAAGTGTGGGTGTTTTTATTTTTATTTTTTAAAATACATTTTTATTTATTTCAGAGAGGAAAGGAGAGGGTAGGATAGATAGAAACATCAATGATGAGAGAGAATCGTTGACCAGCTGCCTCCTGCATGCTCTCCACTGAGCCAAACCGGCAAGGGCAGAGTTGGTGTTTTTATTTTATTTTATTTTATTTTATTTTATTTTATATTTTATTGATTTTGCACAGAGAGGAAGAGAGAGAGTTAGAAACCTATGAGAGAGAGTCATTGACCAGCTGCCTCTTGCATACCTCCTACTGGGGATATGCCCGCAACCAAGGTACATGCCCTTGACGGGAATTGAACCCGGGACCTTTCAGTCCCCAAGCCGACGCTCTATCCATTGAGCCAAACCGGTTTTGGCGAGAGTTGGTGTTTTTAGAGAGCTGCGGGAGAGAGAGGGCCAGGTGGCAGTGAGTCCGAGGTTGTGTCTCACCGGTGGAGTGTCTGTTACCACGGTCTGGCCTGAGACAGATTCTGTCTCCACCAGGAATTGGTTGTGTGATTTTTGGCAAGTTATTTATCTTCTCTAAACCTCCGTTTCTCCATCTTTAAGACAAGGATGATGTTTGTAGGAGTCTCTCATTGGGTTGTTATAAGGGTTAAATGAGATAATAGGGTAAAGCAGTTAGCTCTGACGATGGCAGTGAGAGAGAGAGAGAAACATCATTGTGAGAGAGAAACATCGCTGGGTTGCTTCCCGCACTCGCCCCTACCAGGGCTGGAGAACTTGCAACCAAGGTAGTACGTGCCTTTGACTGGGAATCGAACCAGAGAACCTTTGGTCCACAGGCCAACGCTCTAACCATTGAGCAGAACCGGCCAGGGCAAGCCTTTGTTCTTAATTAGCACTCGGCAGCGCCTCATTTCACGTGCCTAACCTCATCCTTTCTGGGTTGGGTTTTACAAGTTGTGCGTTGGGGAAGCACATCGAACCCTAGGTCCCTGGGTGCTGCTCCTACTGCTTTTGGGCCTCAGTACACAGGCATGTGGGAATCACTTAAAAATACCGCATGGGGAAGGGTGTCTTGGCAAGGTTCAGTCCCACTGGGTTGGGACATGTTTTCAATGCCCCGAGGTTCTGCTCTCTTTACTGCAAAGAGCAGTTCTAGTCCAGGCTCGGGGAGAGGTGGGTATTAGGTGAGTCATTCTCATCTCTGGGCCTCAGTTTCCCCTGTTGGAAGATGAGGGGGGTCAAGCCCAATGGGCGGTTCTCCAAACTTCCATGTGGGAGATTCCTAGGCCCCACCCGGCTGACCTCTAATTCCGCAGGCGGCCCCCCAGGGGAGAGCCTGGCACCCCATGATTGTGAGAACCATCCCCCTTGACTGTGAGCGACCTTGGCTTTTAAAGCTCACGTCCTAGATCTCGTGGAGGGTTTTTGGAGGAGGAGGAGGAGGAAGGCCCATCCAAAGCGCACACACAGGAAGAGGTGGGTCAAGTTCAGAGAGTAAGGAGCGCTGCACCACAGCCTTCTGATCGTGGGGCACTTCCTGAAATTTCCGAGAGGCTCAGCCAGGTCTCTGAAAAGGTCCCGCAAGACTCACAGATTGACAGGAAACCACAACAGGGGTAAAATGCAAACATAACACGCCCTGCGAGACACGAGGCCAGCTCTCCGTGCAGCACAATAACTTGTATTGTGGAAAGTTTGTAGGTCATATGTTTTACATCTCTCTCTCTCTCTGTGTGGTGTGTGTGTGTGTGTGTGTGTGTTTGTCTTGGTGGTATGGAGAACCCTGGAGGGAAAGAGGTGTGGATTCAAAGGGGACCCTCCCATTCTAAGAATACTGATCTCCTCCTAGAGTCTTTTGTCTCCAGTCTTTTGAATTCTTGATCCAAGCGATTAAATCCTTAGGACACATCTTCAATCTCCACATCACTTAGGACCTGGTGTTACAGCCTGAGGCTCCCCTCTCCCCTCCCCCTCCCCAAGAAAAAGGATTGATAACTCTGGCCCAAGATTAAATAGAGCTCCTTGGTGAAGGGATTCCTATGAACTCTAATATTAATTTCAGGCATTAGAAAACATGACCTAAGAAGATGGAAAGCCCACGGGCATACAGTAAATCCTCGGCAGACGTTGGCTTTTATGTTTATCAGGTGATCACGGGATTAACTTTCACTATTTGTCCTTGATTTCTCAATGCTGTTGGCTCCGGGGTGGCTTCTGAGAAGACAAGGTTCCTGCCTTGGCTGGGGTGGCTCAGTTGGTTGGGCATTGTCAGGGCATGTGCCTGGGCTGCAGGCTTGATCCCGGGTCATTCTCACATTGATGTTTCTCTCTCTCCCTCTAAAAAAAAAAAAAAAATCAATAGAAAAAATCTTAAAAAAGAAGAAGTTTGAGATAGCCAGAAATGTACCTTCCCTTTAGTGCGCCCCCCTCCAGGCCCCAGCTTTATCCAGGCTGCTGTGGGGAGATCCTTCAGATGGTTTTGATGGTATGCAGACTTTTGAAAATAATGTTCTTTCATATAGGATGTATTTAAGTATAAACATAATCAGTAAAATATCTGTCGAAGAGTCTTCTTTTCATGACAAAGACAACCGTTTCGCATTTGTGCTGATATAAAGTTTCCTTTTAAAATGAATGATTAAAGCAGAATCAATAAGTGGATTCGAAGAAAGCTGTTAGGTAAGACTGAGACAGGTGGTACCTAGCAATGGTGACAATCGTGGCGGTGGCATGCAAACGACCGAGAGCTGGAGCAGCACTGCGCGCCCACCTGAGCCTGCTCGCTCCCTGTTTTCCTCCGGGTGACCATGTCTTTTACGGAGCTTGCATGGACCACACGGCCACGACATGTCTGTGTTCGACAAGACCTTGAGGTCATCACAGAACGTCGCTCCTTCCTTTAGACGGGTGGTTTCTGAGGTCTGGAGATGGGCCCTGATTAAGGGCAGTGCATTGCGGAAGAGCTAGGCTTTATTCCGGTGTCAGACAAAACCTCAGGGCTTTCTGCCAGCCTAGACCTCCCCCACGGGCCAGGGACGACCCTTCCCTCCAGTTCACCAGCGATGTTGGGAGAGCTGGTCTGTGGCTGGATGCCAGCGTCTTTCCCTTGGAAGAGGATTCAACTTGTTCTCTCTGAGTTGGAGGCGCAGAAGCAGGGCCAGGGGTTGGAAGGAAAGGAAGACGGCGCTTAGCCAACGAGAGGGAACATCTTAGTTATTCAGCCCTGAATGTCACGGAGTCCGAGGTGGCTTTCAAATGGCTCTTCGTAGGGGCCCGTGATCTGCAGTTCTGGTCTCAGTTTCATGTAAAGAAGCAATTATAGCAATCGGGAATTTCCCCTCCCCACACAACACTTTTTACCCCGGAATGCATGCAAAAGACTGTGAGAAGCTTTTTTTTTTTTTTTTGAGAAAAGATGTGAACATAAGCCAGCTAGTTAACTTTATACATACTTTAACAGTTTATAATTCACTTAATTTTCACCCTTTTTCATGATTTAACTGATTTGAAATATTGGGTGAAGCCAGACTAAGCTTTGAACAAAGATAATTTATCCCAAACTTTTTTATGGGAACGCATAGTAAAGTTTACAGTACAAAACTGGCAATAGCTAATGAATGGAGGGCACACAAATACTTAAGGAAATGATTCTTTTTTTTTTTTTAATATATTTTATTGATTTTGTACAGAGAGGAAGGGAAAGAGATAGAGAGTTAGAAACATCGATGAGAGAGAGTCATCGATCAGCTGCCTCTTGCACACCCCCTACTGGGGATATGCCCGCAACCAAGGTACATGCCCTTGACCGGAATCGAACCCGGGACCCTTCGGTCACCAAGCCGACGCTCTATTCATTGAGCCAAACCGGTCTCGGCAAGGAAATGATTCTTAATGTTTGCAATTTCATTGCTTTGTGTTATCAGCAGTGCCCAGACTAGAATGGTCATTTGTTTGAAACCAGGCATGGACAAAATAATAATAATAATAATAATAATAATAATAATAAAATAAATGTTAAAAATTACTTTTTTCTGCAGTTTCTTTTAAATTTTGAAAATGAACTGTCTGTTAATAAACACTGACTCTGTAATCATTCCAAGTGATTATACATTTTGGAGGACACCCTATAATATTTTAATACTTAATAGTCTGAGATTTGCATTTTAATCAGGGTTTTGTTGAACAATATGCAGTGATTACTAGAGAAGTATAAGGCCAGTCTGACAAATCAAAAGTTCCACTATTTCACACTCAGAAAGCTGCTAAGAGTTCATAATTTGGACTAAAAAATGAAGAATTAGGTTGAAGCAGGTGAAACTATCATTTTATAGATAAAAACCTACATTGGTGCCCTAACTGGTTTGGCTCAGTGGATAGAGCATCGCCTGCGGACTGAAAGGTCCCAGGTTTGATTCAGGTCAAGGGCATGTACCTTGGTTGTGGGCACATCCCCAGTAGGAGGTGTGCAAGAGGCAGCTGATCGATGTTTCTCTCCCATCAATGTTTCTAACTCTCTATCCCTCTCCCTTCCTCTCTGTAAAAAAAATCAATAAAATATATATTTAGAAACACCTGCATTGGCAATATCATATGGTCCAACCTAATATTAAGACATTAAGTTTTATAATTGCTAACACATTGAGCATCATTTTCTACGAAACGCTTGAGTTTTCGTTACCCTACAGATCAAAGAAACATCATGACCATCAGCCAAATTAGAATTCAGCACGATTTCTTCTAAGAAGGCTCCAAGTTGACTGAGCTTATTACACTGTGGGCTTTTCATTGGTAAAGAACTTAAGCCCTTTCATGTGTAAATCACTGAGAGGGCCATTGTTGTTCCTACCAGGTTTGCCCCGCGGTGAAAACCGCTCCTGAAACCAGGTGGGGAGCCTGTGTGGCAGTGCTTGGGGGTGGAAGGGAGCTATTTGTGAAATGAGGACTTAACCAGGTATAATCCCAGCTTCACCGCCTGTTCACATGAGAAACCAAAGTTCATTTAACTGCAGGCAGCAGGAGTTTCACGCTGTCAGCACCAACTGTCTAAAACCCCAAGCTAGTGCCTCAATGGGAAGGACCCGAACGAACCATTAGGAGGGCATCCTTGAAACTTCAGATTCTCTTTTCAAATACAGTGAAGCAAGCATCATGTCTTTTTCATAGGACATTCCCAATTATCCTGTGAAAACGAGAGAGCTCCTAGCAGCCATTCCCCGAAGCTCTGCTTGGCAGGGTACATCATTTTTGATGTTGCATGAGAGCCGCTTAGACACGCTTGTTGAGATGGTGAAAACATGAAATTGAAACTCCTGTAAGAAAACTGGGGGACTGTGGGGGGTTCCCCTCTCTCCTATTTGTTAAAAATTAATATAACCCTGGCAAGGGTGGCTCAGTTGGTTGGGCGAATAGGTGGTGAGTTTGATTTCTGCTCAGGGTGCATGTCCAGGTTTTGGTTTGATCCCCATCAGGGTGTATGCTGGAGGCAACTGATCAATGTCTGTCTCTCTCTCTCTCTCTCTCTCTCTCTCTCTCTCTCTCTCCCCCCCCACTCCTTTCCTCTCTCCCTCCCTCCCACCTTCTTCCTCTCTCTCTCTCTCTCTCTCTCTCTCTCTCTCTCTCTCTCTCTATATATATATATATATATATATATATATATATATATATATATCTTTCTTAAAAAGCCATTATCTTTAAAAAATTAATATAAATTTAAGCCCTCAAACGTTATGTGTTCATATTAAAAATAAATGCACTAGCCCTCACTGCTTTGGCTCAGTGGATAGAGCGTCGGCCTGTGGACTGAAGGATCTCAGGTTTGATTCTAGTCAAGGGCATGTTCCTTGGTTGCGGGCACATCCCCAGTAGGGGGTGTGCACGATGCAGCTGATGGATGTTTCTCTCTCATCGATGTTTCTAACTCTTTATCCCTCTTCCTTCCTCTCTGTAAAAAATCAATAAAACATATTTTAAAAATAAATGCACTAAAAATCATGGCTATTGGAAGCAATCAGGGACTGAGACAGAAAGTAGTTCAATCCATTTTATAGTTGAAACAGGCTCAGAGTTTAAGTGACTTGCCCAGTGCCTACGGGGAAAGGGGAAAACTGAAGATCTTGATTATATCCACATGCTCAAAGAAACTAGGAGACAACTAAAACACAGGTGGTGTCTACGTACATTGCTCTGACAAGAGGGAATTTTAATCACCACCTTCCACTGCCTGTTATGAGCTGTCAGATCCCGTCTGATTTAAATTTGTCCTTCAGCCACTGCCACAGCATTGTTGAAGGCAGATATGCTTGTTTTGAGTGCCAACTCCAGCTTAGCAAAGGAGCCAGTTCCACCCACTGAGACTTCAATGCCATAGATAACCTGACATCTTGCTCTGGCACTGTTTTCCATCCATATTATTTTAATACTAGGGGCCCAGTGCACTAATTCGTGCATCTTGAAAGGAACTGTGTGTCGTGAGGCTGGGGTAGGCACAGAGGCTGGTCTCAGCCCATCTTCTGTGCCCCAGCCAAGCCCCTCCCCCTGCAGCCCTGGTCCCCTGTCTGCCAGCAGCCCTGCTCCCACCGCCGCCGCCGCCCCTGCACACTGATGGTGCTGGCCCTGCTCACGCCCGCTGATGGCGCGGAGCCATTGGGGATGGTGCCAGCAATGGATGTGAGTGGTGGTTGTTGCCCCAATCACTCCTCAAGAGCAGGGGGAGGTGGAGATGCCCTCAGGGGTGATTGGGGCCAGCAGCTACCGCTGGGACTGGTGCTGGGGGCCTGTGCAAGTGTGAGCGTTGGGCAGGACTGTGGTGTGTAGGAGCAAAGAATTTCCAGTAACCACCAGAGGTTTTCCCCAATGGCAGCAACCGGCTCCCCACCTTGGTCTGGCACCCCTGCTCACCTGCTCCACCATCCCACTATCGCTAACACTAGTCATCTTCCATGCTCTGCCCCTGGTCATCAGAGCACATCATAGCGGCCAGTTGTTTGTTTTGCCATTTGGTCCACTTGCATTTTAGGGTTTTATATATATAGAGGCCCACTGCACAAAATTCATGCATTTCGGGGGGGGCCTCTCAGTCTAGCTTGTGCCCTCTTGCAGTCCGGGAGCACTTGGGGGATTGTCTGACTAATGGCTTAGGCCTGCTCCCTGCTATGGAGGTGGGAGATGCTCCTGCCATCACTAATGCACCTGCCAGCTATAATTCTGGCTTCTGGCTGAGCAGTGCTCCCCTGTGGGAGTGTACTGACCACCAGGAGGGAGCTCCTGCACTGAGCGTCTGCCCCCTGGTGGTCAGTACACATCACAGCTGTCAATTTGTATATTAGCCTTTTATTATATAGGACATTTTTATTGATTTCAGAGGGGGAGGAATAGAGATAGAAACATCATTGATTGATTGGCTGCCTCCTGCATGTTTCCTGTTGGGGGTCAAGCCAGCAACTGGGAATTGAACTATGACCTCCTGCTTCATAGGTCGATGCTCGACCACTGAGCCATACCAGCTGGGCTCCATCCATATTATTTAACTTCTCTACCTGGTTTAATTATTAGGGAGTGAATTAGAACACATTCAATTTGCAGGGAATGAGATAGCTTAAGTTCTTAGTCCCACAAAGCCCAATATATCAAAGAGATTATCCAATGCACTAGTTCTGGATTCTAAAAGAAACGGGAGAAAGATCCCATGTGCCATTTACAATAGAAAAACAGGTTGTTTCCACCCAACGTTGAGCTTCCCTTTCTTCCTCTTCCTCAGGAGGCTGAACGTCAAATGGAATCCTACATGGTCGGTAAATTCACTAAAAATGAAGTCTTGCCTCTATAGAGAAGTTATCTCTATGTAAGCAGATTATTTACATCGATTGAGCCACATTTTCCACAGAGAACTAATCTGTCATAAACTTTTTCATATTGCTCATATGTAAATGTAGATACCGACCAGCCTCCCTATGTACATGTTCAGTGTTTTGTACCCATGAACTTGCTAGTGCAGCAGTGGGGTGAGAGAGGACTGTGAGAATGTGGTTTATAATGGCCGAGTGACCACTCCACATGGTCAGTGTGTTCCAGTAACAAAATCATTTGCTTGCTTGGCATATAAACATTGAATGCATTAAAAACACCGAGACTGTTTTCTTTTTCCTTTTATTTATTACATTTGGACCTTTAAGAAACATATACCATCAGATATTCCACTATTTAGTAAAAATCTAGTCTAGTTTTTAGGAAGCATGTGTCACAAACCATCTTGTTTCTACTCGCTAAAACTTAACTAAGTTTATCAAAAGGTAGGCTCTGATCTACGGATCCTGAGCCTTGAGGTTTTGAATGTTTTGATTATTGTAAAAACAATTTCAAGTGATAGAACTTAATTCCGAGCTGTTTTCTTCTAGAACGGGCCAATCATTTTGAAGTTATATACTCCCTTGCAAGAATTCAATTCCTTAAGCTTTTGTGATCTACTGTCTTTGGAAAACTTGATAAAAAAGTAATTTTTTCCCCCCCTGTACAATAAGGATGAATTGACCAGAACGTACCCAATATTAATTATAACAAAAAGCAGGACAGTATACATGTGCCATGTTTGCTTTAATGACTATTTCATAAGCTGGTGACTACTCTATGGAGACTATTTCTTGATCAATACGATCCAAGCATAGTTGCAGGTACACTCAACACTTTAACACAACTCTTGGTTACCTGACATTGATTACAAATGAAAAGGGCAAGTGAACAAACATATACTCATACATGATTATGTTTTCAAGAAGCTACCTTTGTGGAAGTACACAGGAAAGGGAACTTTCAGGAAGCTGTTGATGGGACTGAGAAGATTTAAAGCTATGGCTTTGGTAAGCACCCCAGTGAGCTGTAGGAAGGCATTTGTAAGAGTAGATTCTGCAGCATCAAAGGAAAATTCTCCAAAAATGGGTATTTTCTCAATTAATTTAAATTCCGAGGCTTTCAGCAGTGAAGGATAGAAACAAGACCTAAGGAAGAGAACCACCATCACAACAACTTACAAAGGTGACTATGGCCCAAGCAGGTTTGGCTCAGTGGATTGAGCGTCAGCCTGTGGACTGAAGTGTCCCGGGTTCGATTTTGGTCAAGGGCACATGCCCAGGTTGTGGGCTCAATCTCCAGTAAAGGGTGTGCAGGAGACAGCCGATCAATGATTCTCTCTCATCGTTGATGTTTCTCTCTCTCTCCCCCTTTCCCTTCCTCTCTGAAATCAATACAAATATATTTAAAAAAGGAAAGGTGACCATGCCATTTGGCTCATGATGTCATATGGTCCAAAAGCTTTGGGTGGCGTGATATGGACAAGGAAAACATTAGTACACAAACCACATAACACCATTAAAACTCAGAAACATTTTTTTTTTCATTTAAAAAAAGGATTTAGAATACATAAAACAAGGCATCGTTTATTCCTTTTTCTCATCTTCCGGTATGGGATCTGTTGGAGGCTCCTCCACTGTGGCGCTGTTGCTCTCGGAGCCAGTGTTACTGTCACTGGTCCCTTCCTCGGCCATACTGTCCACCCCCTCCTGTCCACTCTCCTTGTCCTCTGGAGTAGATGTGCCTTCTTCACCATTCTGCTGGCTTTCTGTGGTTTCTTCAAGGTGTGTCTCCTCTGTAAGCACACATTTGTCACTGTTAGTTCCGAGGCAGAAACTTACTCTTCTAATCAGGCCGACAGCCGAGAGTTCCACCGTCCCAGCATGTGGCTATTAAGCACCTAAACCGAGCTATAGTGACCGAGAAACTTCCAGCATGTTTGAGATAATTTGGGGGTAAGAATCTACTTTTTCACTGTAAATTATGAAATCTAAATACTTCTTGACCTGTATTTAAAAATGTAGCTTCAAATGTAGATGTGCTGTAAGTACAAAATACACATCAGATTCCAAAGGCTTTATGAAAAAAGAATGTTCAATACTTTCAGGCGGCTCCGGGCAGCCAGGGGAAGGCAGGCCCATTCTTGCACGGATGTTTGTGAGTCGGGCCTCTACTATAAAATAATAGTGATGTCAACTGCAATTGGGAAAAGAAGTGAATTACATGTTGAAATGATACTGTTTAGGATAAACTGGGTTCATTAAATGTATGTTTAAAATTTCACTTGTTTTGCTCTACTTTGAAAAATGTCATTAGTAGAACATGTAGTCACACAAGTGACTTATGTGCATATCTACTGGACAATGCTGTCGTGGAGTGCTTTGTATTTAATAATTAAGAAAGTGCATGTGGAAATGATATAAGGCCATTATTTTAGGTATCTCATTAAAAGTCATGTTGGGCTGTTTTCTGTAAGAAATTAAGAGCATGAGGTTTTTGCTCTAATAGGTTCGGTTTTCTTCTGTTGTTTTCCTGTTGGCTAGAAGGACAAAAATCTGAGTGAAGACCTACAGGCATGTTCTATTCATAGATGACAAAACAGAGGCAAAGGACAGAGTGTTCCATTTAGTTGCAAAATGAGCAAAGAACCATATACCACACTCTAGCTCTCAAATTCTTGCATTAACCACAAAAATCTGCCCATGTTCAAATTTTGTTAAGATAAAAAACCTGTTCACACAAAACAGAAAAAGGCTCAAATAATGAAACTTAAAATCTATCTGAAGTGTTAATCTGCTGAATTATATTCTGTAGAAATGCCTGGTGGCATTTACATTCCATTAAATGTTTTCCAGATGTCAAGCAGGAAGTTATCTGACCATCGACTGAGTACTAAGCATGATTACCACTCTTCCCCCTTCTTACGATGGTCCAGGAGACCTTTGGCTGTGTTTCCCGTAACACCTTTGCTTAGTCCTGTTTACATAGTACATTGGTTAGGGACAAAACTGTGCCAAAGGGTAGGGTAATCTCAAAATTTCAAATAACCAATTTAATCAGTATTTATGTAAGTGTTGCATGGTATTTTCCTTTCTTTCTTTCCTTTTTTTTTTTTTTTTTTTTTTTTTGCCTTGAGGAATGCTTTCAGTCAGAAATTCTGAGTACACCTGGAAGTTGAGATTTTCCAGGGTGGGGTCAACAAACTTTTCTGTAGAGGCTACGCAGGAAATATTTAGGTTACGTGGGCTAGGTAGTCTTTGTTACAACCACTCAACTGTTTGTTGTGGCCCAAAGCAATCACAGACAGCATGTAAACAAATGGGTGAACTGTGTTCCCACAAAACTTGGTTTAAAAGCAGGTGGCAGGCAGGATTTGGCCCTGTCCTAGGGCACCAAAATGATCTGTTTTAACAGCAACAACCACATCTTATTTAAATAATTTTAGCAACAAAGGTTAAAACACTGAGTGCCAATACCATGTCAAACCCAATACTGAATGATTTTATGTACATTTTTGAGTTTACCCACTGAAGCAGGTGCTAGAATACTTACAAAGGAAGGAACGGAGATTCAGTAACTATCCAAGGGCACAGTGCTAGCACGTGGTGAAGCAGTGTTAGACCCTGATCTGACTCCAGGGCCAGTCTCCTTAACCGTCACACTGTCTCACTTGATATTCTCAAGGTGGAAAATGACTTGACTCAATCTTGGGAAATAACTGAGACCTCAAAGAGCAAGACTAAAGATAACATACCACTGCTGTTCCGCACTGATACAAACATGTTACATGAACCTACTTTTAGAAATTAAGATTTGAAAGAAATGGATAGGTCATATAAAGAATAACCGAAGAGGTAGCAGGGACAGCATGACCTCTGAAAGGTATCGAGAAAGAGAAATAAAAACGAAAGAGCTGTAAAACCCAACATTTCCACTGTGTCCACTGGGAGGTTACCTGTCTCCATCGGAATGTTCTCGGCTTCTTTCTTCTCTTCAGTCTTATCTGCTGCTTGTTCTTCCTCAGGAACGATGCTGCTCTGGCTGCGTTCGGCTTGCTCTGCTGCCTCCTTCTCCCTTTCCTCCTGCCTTTTGCGAGCCTGTTCCTCTGCCTGTGCAATTTCAGCTGCAATTTTTTCCATATCCACTTCGATTTTTAAACCACACAACTAGTAGTCAGAAAAAGACCAACACAAAAAAACCTCTTAGTAATGTGCTTTTCTTACAATCTCTCAAAGAGAAAAAAATTACTTCAAAAATGGGATTTATTGGCTATAAACTATATGTACATGGGAGAGAAAAAGCATGGCTCCAGGTCTTCCCCGAGAGTCTGTGTCTATAGGGAAAGAAAGTTGCAGAGCCACGTACCATCAAAGATTACAAATAGTTGGCGAGGCAATGCTGAAAGTACTGGATTATATGTAAAGTTTCCATTTTATATTTTAGGCTACCAAACACTAGATTTACCTGTTTTAATACAAAGTTCAAACTGTGAGCTACATCTAACGACAACATTTGACAAATTTCAATGAAATGAAAATAATTCACGCTTGAGTGAGAGTTTAAATTAGAACATCAGAGGATTCTAGACTCGATAGGCCTAGTATGCATACTAAATATTTCAAACCTATCACAATTTTGCCAAAAAAAAATGGGAATAATTTTATAAAGCAAAGATCTACTGGTTATAGTGAAATTACCCGTTTGAAAGTGAAAAATATTCAACAAAAGCACTATTTTGGAAAAAAGAATGAGAAATATAAATAACAGACACGATATAGTTAACACATTAAGTTGTTACCCTCTTAAGTTCATTGTTGAATGAATCTGTGCTTTCCAGGAATTTCCTCTTCTTTTCCTGGTGTCGCTCCTCTATTTGAAGAAGTTCAGCTTCTAGTTTTCGCTGTAAGACATATGATCACGCTTTATAATTGTTTTATAATTACTGCATTACTTTAAAGCAAATGTCAAATAGAAAACATGTCTCATTTTTTAATAGTCCACACTTTCTTATAATATAACAAATGTCCTGAATTCTTAAAAAAAAAAAATAAATTAAAAAAAAATATATATATATATATATTTTTTTACTGATTTCAGAGAGAAAAGGACAGGGAGATAAGAGATAGAAGCATCAATGATGTGAATCACTGAATGGCTGCCTCCTGCACACCTCCCCTGGGGGTTGTGCCTGCAACCTGGGCATGTGCCTTGGCCACAATCGTACTCGGGATCCTTCAGTCCACAGGTTGAAGCTCTATCCATTGAGCCAAACTAGCTAGGGCCTGAATTCTTTTTTTTTTTTTTTTTTTTAATATATTTTATTGATTTTGCAGAGAGGAAGGGAGAGAGATAGAGTTAGAAACCGATGAGAGAGAGTCATCGACCAGCTGCCTCCTGCACACCCCCTAGTGGGGATATGCCCACAACCAAGGCACATGCCCTTGACCGGAATCGAACCCGGGACTTTTCAGTCCCCAAGCCGACGCTCTATCCATTGAGCCAAACTAGTTTT
This sequence comes from Pipistrellus hanaki, assembly GCF_964339955.1. Taxonomy (NCBI): domain Eukaryota; kingdom Metazoa; phylum Chordata; class Mammalia; order Chiroptera; family Vespertilionidae; genus Pipistrellus; species Pipistrellus hanaki. The sequence continues at coordinate 7,078,763 of NC_140518.1, read as the reverse complement.
GGCCTGAATTAATTTCAGTCACTTATTACACACTATGTCTAGCTAAGGTTTTAAAATAAAAGTAAAATGTAGCATAGAGAAATCATTCTGACTAATAAGTATGTGATGTTAAATATTGTTTCAGGCCTGAGCAATTTTAGAATATGGAGTAAGGCAGTAAAAGGTTGGTAGGATGTCTCAAAATTCTAAATGGACAAATTTTCCATTACAAGACTCTATGTTACAGTTTTAAGGGTAAACATATGAAATCGGTGGGAGAGGTTCACTCCCTCAAGTCTCTTTCCTGAGTCAGGAACAGGTTAGATTGAACAGACATACTTGACAGGCGCACTGATGCATTATATAGAAGCAGGCCACCTGGGATCTGTGGCATAAGCCCGTTTTATTATAACAAATGTTTTGTGACTCTACCTGATGAACCATTAAGGACTGGACCTGTCGTTTGAGGACCTGCATTCTAGCTGTTGTGACAACCGACCGAACGTCTGGCACCACACTTTCACTGAGGATCTCACTGATGAGGCGGTGGTTTCTCTGGAAACGGGCGGTGGCTGTATGCTTCATTGAAAAGCCATCATCATAATCTGGAATAAAGGAGATGTTCTGGAAATTAGGTCACCAGTAACCATAAACAGGAGTGGAACAATGTACACACTTAATCCCCAAGGAGCATGGCTCTCACAAGTGGGTCTAAAGGACGCCATGGGAACACTGGGGCAGTCATTTGATAAAAACTACACAGGACACGCTGTGTTCATTGGCAAAGGTATTGGTTTTTCTCACAGAATCTTTAGGAGATGATCTGTGTCAGAGACAGATTTGGCTGAAACACAAGTGAGATATAAGCATGTGTCTTTAGCCTGGAAATCAACGTGAAGGCTGCATGCGATAGCAAAACTAGAATTCTGCCAATGTCTCTCTCTCTTGGTAGTACCTGTCCTTTCTTCGGAGCAGCTTTAAGATCCTATCTTAAACTTAAAAAACACAATGGGCAGAAGTTTGAGAAGCAGAGAAAAGGAACGCTTTTTAAAGATTGTTCCTGAGTGATCCCTTCAACCTGTCTCAATATTCATGCTGTTATCTTTCACCTAGTGAAAACTATTTTCTATCCATGGCTTTTACATTGCTAGCCTTTCTTTCCTCTTCTACTGAGCCCCACCCTTCCGATTATTTGTAGACTGGATGTTCTCCTACCTTTTTTAGTTTTGCATGCTTTTTTTTTGCATTAACCATTCACTCTGAGCAGTTAAGGTCCATGTATGCTAGTGTGTCTTTAGCACTCCTGATCTGATTCTGTTTAACACTTGATAGTTTCTATTCCATATGCTATTCGTTATACTAATATCCTATTCTATATTTATGAGAGTATCTGCCAATATCCCAATCTATTCTTTTAAAATAGCATTTTTGTTTTTCTTTTAAGTATGTCAGTTTATTTGTCTTTAGGTGGTATTACTGTGTCCTCTCTCAATGGTGTATCTTCTTTAAAGTTCTTATAAGCATTGTTACCACTACTTTAAAACGGGGTCTTAAATTATCCTGATGTTTCCTGTTGCTTGTAGTTAGAACTTCCAACCTTTTCCCTATCACAGCAGCACACAGAGATGTACAAGATGCCTGCTACGTGGACAAACATGCCCACAGCTAGAGGTGGCTAGCTCTGGGGCTGGCTCCTTGTTGCTACAGACTCTGTCTGGCTGCACATGGCCAGGGCGCAATCTGTAGACCTGCAAACTATTTATGAAATGGCAACGAGGAAGCTGATGTGTGTGTGTGTGTGTGTGTTAAATTTGTGTACCCTTATGTGTGCTATCATGAGATACATTTATAAATTCTAGTTGGATTTCTCACTTAACTGGGAAAGAAGTTTCATAGTACACACCCCCCCCCCCCCCACCTGCTTAACTTTCTCTCTCAGGAGTCCTTCATTCAGGGCATGGGAACCAATAAGAAACAGGGTGTGACTAGGAGGCATTTACCTTTTTTAAAGCAGTTGAGGCAAACTTCTGATTATGGCTCAAAAACCTTTCAGGCATTTTGAGTACAAAGATTTGGATAACAGATAGTTTTTGCTACTTTCTGCACTAAAAAGAATATTTCCTTTTCTTGTGGGAAATTCACATACAAATCTTACAAAAATAGTTATTCAAAATAAGGAAATGGTACTTAAATTAGGCTTTGTTTTCCATTTGGGATAGGAAGTAAAAACTTAAGGGATCTGTCTTATTTTAATTCTCAGAGAAAGCATAACAAAGCCCCGCTCTGTCTTTGTCATTTACCGTCCGGATCTTCAGCTGGCTGGATGCTCATGTAAGGTTCTCCTTTCTCCATGCGAGACTGCCTCTGTCGACTCTCTTCCTCTAAAGCGGCTTCGGCACGACTTTTTGCATTTATGTAAGCAAGGTATGCGGGGGAATTGTGGTAGGCCTTCATAGATTCATTGTACTCTATCTGAAATGCAAACATTTTGCAGTTTTATCATGAACATTTATCAGGTTATAATGATACTTATATTATCTCGCAGGAATATCCAAAGACACCATAATTATCTCCTTTTTACAGACATGAAATCTGAAGCCTAGAGAAATTAGGTGACTTGATCAAGGCAGACCAAGCCGCAGTGCAGCCTCAGCTGTCCTCGATCTTATGCTTCTTTTCTAAATCATAAGCAAATGTCCATGTCTTTCCCACGGGGTCCATCCCACTGCAGCCCCCACGCTACCTTTTCTGCTTCGTATTCGTTTAAATATTCTTGTTTTTCTTCATCGGTGAGATCTCGCCACATGCCACCAATGATCTTGCCAATCTCCCACAACTTTAGGTCAGGGTTGGAAGCCTTCACTTGGTCCCAGACCTTAAAAAGGAAACAGTTGAAATGTCAGTATTGATGCCTAGAAATACAGAGCTTTAAAAACACTTTTTAATATGAACATTTAAAAACAGAGGGGAGAGAACAAGTCTCATTAGCCTGCTGTACAATGAACAGTTGGCCAATCTCATTTCCTCTCCAGTCTGACAGACTGCGTTAAGGCAGATCTCAGACATCAACAATCACTACAGATATGTAAGAGAAGCTAACTCGGTAACAGAGTCTGTGTCTAAAAGTTGACAAAAATTCAGAAGTCGTTAATCTGCACAATACAATGCATCATCAAATACACATATAATTATGACCAACAATAAAAAAAAAAATTCTAAATAGTGATGGAAATAGCTAAATGCTCTTATCTTTAATGAAGGTATCACTGGCTGTACCTATTAAGAGTAATGTAGGTACATCACAAACAAAAAAAGAGGAAAAATTCAAGGTAGTGTAAAGAAAATAAAAATGATCATAGCTTACTACTTAGAGATAACTACTAAATCTTTGGCTTTTTCTTCCTTCAAACTAGCATGTAAGCTATTATTTTTATAAAAATAAGATACTTATACACACAGTAGTCTTATATCCCTTTTTTCATTCAAGATTTTTCTAATGTCATTAAATATTCCCCAAAAGACTACATAACGCTGGCTATTAAACACTGTCTTAAGGAGTGTAACAGTGTATTCAATCATGTTCTTCTTGTTAAATTTTAGCCCTGGAACTTTAAAATCAGAAGTCATTTCTTTAACAACTGCAATTCTTTATCCTTTCCTGTGACTGTGCGCAGAAAAGCTGGCCGAGCCCATCTGAAATCCAATGAGAAGCAAAGACAACAGTGCCCAGCCCTCGCTCCTCAGCACCTACCTTCCTGCTGTACCTCATGTAGGGCATCAGCGGCTTATCTGGAGGCTTTGGGGGTTTTGGAATCGTAATGCCAGAGGATGCCTACAAAAGAGTTAAAAACATTCATTATTCAATTGCAAGAAGCTCCCCAGTAAAATGAAAAGAGAGTGCCTTAAAAATTCTAATGCGCCTTTCTTCTACTCGTCCATGGATACAAGAGTCTTATATTTTCTCCACTGAAAATAGCTACCACTGCAAATTCAGAAATGTTCACATCAAAAGAAAATGAAGAAAATGACTTTACGCACATAATTTAAAAAATATTTTACATAGCAGTTTATTGCCACTGCTTTGACAACCTGGCTGCAAGAACAAATAAATTATTACAGAACAATCCATACATCAAAAATATATGGTCACATAGCAAATGTCCCACATTCAGGACATTACCTGGCACCCTTTTATTTTGCTTAATTTGCCATTACACATACAGTCAACACTTGATTATCTGCACCAGAATCCGAATGCCTTCAGCACTTAGCCACACTCACACTGTCTACAGGGCACTTTATTATTTCAGAATGCACCCCTACATAAACAACAACTATTGTCTAAGTTCAAAAACAGGCAACAAAAACCCCATCTCCTTTATCACGACTAGACATTTTAAGGTTCTATATTTAGTGGTTTTCTATAAAGAGGATCAAGAAGTGTGAAATAAAGTCATGCCCTTTTTATCCTTAGTGGAGGGGCAAACAAGCTTACTGGGAATAGAGAAATGGCAGACACGGGCCATTAAAGTATATCAAGAATCTCCATTTGATTAAAAAAAGAAAGAGAAAGAAGAAAGATCGGTTCTTTCTATGGGCTAATATCTATGCAAGAGATACCAGGTAACTTCTAGTGGGCACCCCACATAACTCCAATCCAAGAATGCCATTTCTGAACTTAGTCTCTTCTTAATATATTTATATGACTCTATTTGCTCAAGGACTCAGAATAAAACCATGGCTGAATGACTTTTATTTCCCCCCAATTTCTAGAAGATCCCCACTATTGATTCTTGCCAGGCAGGGGGTAAGAAGTGCTGACTTATTCTAATTACCAAGACAGAGATTGGCATATTTTTGTAAGAAAACTAGTGACAGTCGGTTCCCTTGCTTTTCTGTTGCTGGTGTGACAAAACCCTAGGGAAAACTCTGTTCTGGGCTAGGGCCTCAATCACAACCTTATTTTTCATCCATGGGCTCAGAGATTAGCATGTTTGCACCCTGCTCCACTGCTTTCAGATGATGCTTCCTTTCACTATGAGGGTCTCCTTCACCCCTCTATGCTTTTCAGTAACTTTCTTCATACACAAAATGATTAGTAAGCATTTCACCTTTGAAACAGTATTTCTTCTCTTCTCACTCTTCATATACTTTCTTACCACATCTAATGCTGGCGCCCATGCACAGACCTTGCTTTTAGCAGCAGTGGGCAATGGAAGGAGGTGAGACCTTGGGGATGGAAACTGTCAACAGCGGTGGTATGAAGAGTAAGGGGAGATCTGTCTCAGGGTCTGTAGGAGTTCTTCCAAGAGGAAAGGGAGGAGGGAGGAATTCCTACAAAGCTAACCTTACTAGTATGTCATAAAATCAGAGCAAGACATATAGAAGTCTGAGTATTCATACATGAAGTTACTAGAAAGCATTACCAACTCAGTTAACACAAATCTTCAGAATTTCATGAAGTTACAAATAAAGTTGAAATTGTGCCAATAATTGAATTTGGTAGGTCATTGTTAACAATTTTTTTTAAAAAGAGGTAAAAAATTCTAAAATGTCTATGCTTAAATATGTTGAATTAAAACACTTAAAAGATAAGTTATAGTAATATTTGCTCTTGGATGTTTTTCCAAGAACTGCATTTATGCCATTAATGGGTTTGCCTATTTATCTTCCTTTCTCCCAAAGAAAGGTACCTGAATAGCTCACACACTGAGTCCCTATTTTATTACATTGACCAATTTACAAATGCAAACAAAATAAAAAACATTAACCAAGTTAAATAGTAGTTGATTTTGAGGATACTGAAGATTTGTATCATTAAACACCTGTCATTTACCATCTCAGATGGACATCGTTCTAGAATGTCTCAATGCCCAGTAGTTAGGCTTTTTTTTTAAGCTTTTCTTTCCTTCCTGTTACCATGAAATCCATCTCTAGCAGCAACTCTCCCTCTTTCCAGTTTTCTGCTTCTAACTGGCAATGCCTTGGGGGAAAACAAGTAGCTATGCTTGTTAAAATGTGCTTACATAAGAGTATGGTCCTGGGATAGCCTACAAAATAGTCCATTATTTTGTGAAATTTATTTTGGCTACTCAAGAGTTTGTTGTTGTTTCTTCCCAATTCTCTGGTAGGACCTTATTAAGGGTTTTCTCCTGGGATAGAATTTCTACTGAAGTACAGAAATAAGTTGTCTTGTAACATTTTATCTCAACCTATTTTTCACACTGTACTTAAGAGAAGTTAATCATCATCTGAATGAAGACCTGACTAGGAGTGATTTCCATCGCAGAGCTATCACAAGCACTCCCAAAGGTTTCAACATGCTATACAGTTATTGTCTGAAAACTATTCAAGTATACAGGAGCCTACAGGGATGCACAGAATCATTCCTTCAAATCACAGACAGGACAACCCCGAAATCCAGCCAAAGTAATACATAGTTGGGTCAACTTAAATAAAACACTTTAATAATGGTCAAAACCAGATTTACTGAGTCCTAACATGGCTTAAGTTAGATATATAAAAAAGGTGGTGAAAAACTTTAGACTTAACTAATATTCTTGAGGATATTCAATGACCTAAGATAGAGGTCACTAAAAGTTGAAGGGGCTGGACACAGGCTAAAAGCCTTCATATTTTCTAGGCCATTCAGGTTAAGTCTAAACAACAGCTTAATTATAATTTAATTTGATATTGAGAGAACAATACAAAGAAAACAACTACAAAGATTCCAAACACCAAATTTTCTACCCCCAACAACCTTTTTGTCCAAATCTACCCTGAAGCTAATGCCCACTCCAAATGTTGTGGTCCCAACACACCTAAGAAGGAATGGGGAGAAACAGAGAATTTAGCCAGCTTCCAAAACAGAGAGCACACTTGCCTTTCCCTAGCTAAGTCTCCATTAAATGATCTCATTTTATTAAGAGAATTCTCACAGATAGGTCCAAGTTAACAACAAAATGCTTACGCAGACCAAAATACAAATGATTCTAGTATTATAGTTAACGCTATTTCTATTCCATTAACATAGATAATCAAGAGCTGACTGTATAGAGCAATTAAAATGCAATCATTCTTGTTTACTTGCTCATGAGCAATTTTCTGCATTAACACGAATGGTCCAAAATTGATTCCGTTTCTTGTTTAAATTAAAATGCTCTTTATCATTTGATAACCTTGCCACCCATTACATTTATGAAACAACACATTTAGGCCAAGAAAAAACATGTATCAATGCAAATAAAAATTGTATGCATTGTGAAATGCATACACACACACACACACACAGTCAGAATTCTTTTCAGATACCATGAAATATGCATGGCACATAAAACTTGATGTGCTTATGAAGTACAAATTATGCAGAAACAATGAAAATTTTAAACAAACAAAACCTATCAAGCTAAGCAATATGCTTACCAAGATAGTCTGATAGTAACAAGCTTTTTGCTCTAGCTTGACTACAGGATGAGAGGGCTTTTTTGAATTCACATAATCGAATTATTTATGAATACAGCAAATAAAAATCAGGTAGAGAAGTTTACAGCCATTCTGAGTGGTATGAATTCTCACCAAATACCGTAATCCAGTGTATGCAGATATTTGACTTTTGGATTCAATTTATTTATTTATTTTTGATAAATCCTTTTTACAGCTATTTTTTTCCTTTGGTACCTAAATTTCCTTGAATAGAGTTTAAGATGATTCTAAAACAAAAAGTACATCACCCAATGTTGATTATTTTAAATTTATAATTTACTTTTATATTTATTTTTGTCTTAGATTGATCAGTTTCAGAAATCATATCCCTTATCCTAAGGATTATAAGCACACTTCTAGTTGTCGTTATCTAGTCTAGTACTTCAAATTAATTCCTTTCAACTTTTATTCTGCAATTCTTTGATGTTGACACAAAAGTCTTTTTCTCTTTTTAACTGAAGACAAATGAATCTCAGAAGGTCAACTATTAAATCCAAAAGACAATTATGTGTAGCAATTCAAACTAGTAGGCCAGCCAAAAAATGCCAGGTCGGTAAGCCCAGCATTTGCTAAGAAACTTGAGTTCTTGAACCTAATGCTAGTTACCTTAAATGAAAGATAACGCTTCAGCTCAATTAGAGTATTTTAACCATAAAAACTTCTAGGTTTGTCTACATATAGTACAAACATTAAGTGCCCAAGGTTTTATCTCTACCAACCACCAAAAAGAATGAAGTTTTTTCTTATACATATCCAGATCTCACTATATATATATATATTTTTCAGTGTAAGATTGTACAACAAATGTTCAAAATAGTCGAAAAGCCAGGTTAAAAAAAATGTAATGGCTGTGCTGATGATTCGCAAGGACCTATCTCTGAAGGCATTTCTGGTCAATTCCAGTTGGTTGCCGGATGCTGTAATAGTTGATTCTCCTACCGTGACCCGGCTGTTGGTGCCCGGGTTCCCTCCCAGCCTGTAGTTGTTGTAGGCGAGATGACTGTATGGATTGTATCCCACAAACCCTGGTGTGCTGGGCATTTGCTGATGGAAACAAATGAGACAAAAACACGAATGAGAAATGAGCTCAAACGAGGAAAACACAGAAATGAAAAATGATCTGCATATGACATGCAAAAGCAACCTGAATTTAAACAAGCAATGATGTGTTGTAGTTGTTTTTTCTTTCATTGAGAAACCAGTATGCAAGTGTGTGTATGTGTGTGTGTGTTTTTTTTTTCCTCTCTCTTTGCAGGGGTCAGTGGTGTTTGTGTGAATTTGAATGTGTGCTTGAATTTTTGGGATAAGCAATACAGTGAAGTGTCTCAAACATTCAGGATTACTTTATGGTCAATAGTATGATATAACAACTTAGCAATATATGTCTGAGAGGAAAGCTTGAAATGTGGTCAACTACAAGTGTGAGAACACTTTACATGCAAAACAAAACATGATTTATTTGACAGTTATGTGGATGCCGCCAATGTATTTGTCTACTAAAAACAAAAAACAAGAAATGGACTGCTTTCCAAGACAGCTTTAAATCACTTTATATATGTGAGAAATGAGAACGGACTCAAATCAGGAAGTCAGACGTTGTCAATAGAAAAGAACATATGTGAGATTCAATGGATGTCACATACATGATTTCAAAACAAAGACTTGTAAGAAATGCATGGATTTCTTTCTGGGGGTACTGTCTGATCTTTTGAACCCAGCCATTCTTTCATAGGCTTTCTTTTCCATCTCTTCTTTGATCCATCTTCCGTAAGTCAGTCATGAATAATTTCTGCGTTTAGTTAATGTGAACTATTTTTCTAGTTGACAGACTTGAAACTCTCTCTTTTTAAAAATAAATCTAGTTCCCTGATAGCTTTAGTCCTTTTTATATGTTGATGTGATTACAAATGGGCTCTTATATAGCAGTCCCCTTGTGGTTAATATAATGACATCCAATGTTAATGAGAATCAAGATATAATACATAAAAAGAATATAGCAAAGAGACTAAAAGTAGGGTATTTTTCCCTGATGAAATTCAATAAAAACAAGTGACAGTAATTTCATTTTAACATGCAATCAACAGTCTTGAATTATATGATGTAAAATACACTTAACACATTCCAATTAAACTGTAACTGTTATAAAATAAACACAATTTTCTAAAACATGCCGCTGCACATATCCTTAGTCTCTGAAAGATATTCAAACATTTGATCTTCTTTAGAAGAGAACTGATCAATTTGTAATCTATGTAGTTATAGAGACGCAAATTAAGCTTATTAAAGTAGGCAAAACAGATGAAATATCAAAGGCACAAAAGAAGTGTATATTACTTAGAGTGGTACATCTGGGTGGTGGAGGTGGTAGTGGTGGTGATGATGATTGTGATGGTGGTGGTTAAAATAATGGGGGGGGAAAAAAAAAGGAAGGAGGATAACTCATTTAATTTCCACTCTGTTGGATGTCCTAATCCCTAGTCTTCTGTATTTATATGTCAATGTGAAGCTATAATGGTATATAAATATGACTAAAGAAAGGCAAAAATTTAAAAAAAAAAATCCCTTTCTATATTTGAGAAGGCATAAGTGAACACTTGGTTTTGGACTATTTTTATTATCTTAAAAAATCAAGTATGTGTTCCAGGCACTATACACTGTCTGAGGCAGTATTTATATAAAAATGACACCTTCAAAAGTTGCATAAAAAATGAGACACTTCAAAATTGAGGCAGTAATGTAAGAAAATTAAGCAGGGGAGCTTAAAAAAAAAAAAATTGAACCTAAAACATGACAATTATACCATTTCCAAAAATGAAGTACATGGTTAGTTGTTTGAGGTCAGGAATCTCAATTGTTCAGCTCCACCTGGATAGCCACTAGCAGAGTGCCAAGGAGATGGTCGAAAGATATGTTCTTTGATTTAAGAAAGCAAACACAGGACTTTAAGATTTACTGGAAGTAACTTGAGACGATATGTTACTATAAATTGAACTGATTACATGTGATATAGCATCTCTTTTTAAAAACATCTTACTGAAGAAAACCAAATTGCTAATAAACGTAACTAAAACACTTATCTAAGGGATTAGTAATTAAGAATGGTTATCTAGTGGAGAAAATGAAGTTATACAAAGAGGACCTAATTAGTAAACTAGCTTGAAATTTAGGTGGTAGGGGGTTTGGAAGAAGGGCTGACAGCTGTTAAAGAATTGCTTTTGTAGGGTATGGCCAAGGTTAATAGTGTTTTGTTTTGCTTTTTTTAAAATAATAAACAACAAGGAATCTATTTCAGCAAGGTCTGAAGAGTTACTGTTAACTTTGTTGTATGGATTGGACAATTATTTGACATGCTGACCAAGCTGGATCAGAACTTGCTGGGTGAAAAAACCAGTTCACAACTATTATTTGGATACTTTGAAACACATCAAATTCCAAACCAATGATATATGGAACGGAATAAAATTCAACAGCAGGATCTGACCCACAGGTAATAAAATCCTTACTTGAACAGCTTGAAAATAAAGATTTACAATGAATGTTTTTTAGAGAACTGGAAACTTTATTGTTTGACTTAATATGAAAATTATATATAGACAAGGAGAGAAAACAATGTAACCAATTTAAGGTTAGGTTTGAAAGTAACAATGCCAGAATGAGCATTCATTCACTTAATAAGAGATTAACAAGAAAGAAATTTAGGTGGTAGGGGGTTTGGAAAAAGGGCTGACAGTTAAATTTGTCAGTTATTTCCCATTTAAAAAAAAAAAAGGAAAAAAGAACGGAGCATAGGAGGTTGGCTTTTCAGCAGTATGTCTCTTTAAATGTTGGGGCTGGTTCAAAGTAAGGTGCAAAAAGGTATTTTTTTTAGTAGAAAGTGCTGGGGTTTTTTAGCTGAATTTTTCATCCTATTGCTGTGATGATTGAGTGACCCTTCCTGGCAGACATCTGGGTTTTTGTATCAAGGCCAGACTTGGCTATTACATTAACAAGAAAATTAAAACTTACTGTTGCAGGAGCTGGGGTGGGAGGTGGGGCATAAGATGGTCTTTCTGTTTGAAAGAAAATAAATAACTTCTTGTAAACAACTGAGATATAATACTATGCAACAAAACTACCAATGGTCCTGTTTGAAGAAAAAAAAAAAATGAGAGTATTTGGAATTCCCATTTGCAAGGGCATTAGTCTCTTATTTATATAGATTGAGAAATATAAAAAAAAGAAACTTACTTGACATTTTGGAAGATTAAGTTCTCAGTTCCTTAAGAATGAATCTGAGACACTAAAATAAAAAAGGGGGGGAAAAAAAAAAGAGAATCAAAACTCAGCAAGCATGAGAGAATGTTTTCCTAAATAGGGTAGTTTAATTGGTATTTCTTAGTAAAATTACATTATCTCCTAGTAACCAAGCCTTTTGCATATTTAACGAGTTCTTTTAGGTCACTGTGTTGATCAGAATTAAGACGACCAAAACAAAAATCTTTCTTATGCTACTGAGCCATCCCTTGCATGGGAAAGATTTTGCTGATGCCATGTACACATTTAATCAGACCGATTAAAACATAATGACGATAGAATGTGATACATTATCAGGGCCCACACTAAGGGAGGCCTACAGATACTGACAGCTCCCAAACCAGCAGCTTCCCTTCCTGTTAGCCCAACAACTTCTCTTACGATGGAGCAGCATTTTATTCCTGGAGGCAGTACCAAAGGTAACTAACTGGCATGCTAATGAACTTTATATTCCCTCTTAGTGGTAAACAGCTTCATAACTGTTGGGAATAAATTTTGAAAGAATCCATCAGGATAAAAAACAAAACAAAAAAAACCCCCAAACTCACAGCCTGTTGCAAAATTATCTCCTTAGTGGAGCTTTCTTGATAAACGACCTGGGCAGATTTGCTTCTTTATCTGTATTCCTACCCACTTTACATATATCTAGGATACTGTATATTGTATCGTTTACCGGTTAATGTGGCTAGATTGTGCGCAGCTTGGAACCAGAGACCATCTAATTCATTATTACAGTCCCAGTACCTAGCTCAACGCTGAATAAATTCTGCCCTCGTATTATTACCAGCTCATGCCATGGCCATGTACACGAGCTTGCTCCTGACATCAATAGCCATCACACGGTGCAAACAAAGCGATGTTCATTGTCAGAAAAAAGGCGGGTAACTTCTATGATTCCAGGATGTACTTCCATCCAACGCTCTGCGCAACAAACATGGTAATATGTATCTATTTTGGCTCCTATTTTGCATTTTAGGGGAATCCCTTGGAGCCCGAGGAATAAGAGACCCGGTGGGGAAGGAAACACTGTAGCTTATTTTCTCAATGACCTAAGCTGGGTCTCTCTTTCCTTGAGGAACAGGCGGAAACCACTGCCTCTGTGTCTATTTCCTTCCTGCTCACGTTCAGGGAGCTGTCAACCTTCTGTGGGGAGCCCTGGCGAACACTGCCACGAGCTCCCCGGGTGTACAGCGTTCACGGTTCATTCTTTTAAATGATTGAGCTCCTTGGCTACACCACACAGCCTAAGTGCGGGCTGCCCACCATGGATCCATCCCCACCGCCGGACCTAAAATACTAGGATGGGTATTTGCTGAATACCGTCTGGGGGACAGGCTAGTTACCCACATCCTTTCGTTTTATAGTCACCAACTACCAACAAGACAGGGACTGCTATTCCCATGTTACAGATGGGATTAGTGGGTTTTACAATAATAAAGGAACATGCCCTAAAACACACACACAGCCAAGGAAATGCCAGGGATGGGTTCCCGACCCAGGCCGATCTGCTTCAGAGCTTTCGCTCTTCACTCGGAGCCACACCGAGAGCCTCAGGTCGATGCCTGAACTCCGGGGAAACCACCTTCCTAGGGGTCGTGGGTGGGGAGAGGGAGCGATGCCCACGGGCCCGGCTCAACCCCAGGGCTTGCTCTGCGGCTGCTCCCTGCAGGCTTCTGGCGGTGGATGCACGCCACCAGCCACCCCACGAACGCGGGGGTACACATGGCTGCTGGGACCCGTTTCGCGGGGCCACTGGCAGGGGCGAGCCGAGCCGCCAAAGGAGGGAACCCGAACGGGACGGCTCCCTGCCCACCCTCGCTCCGCTAGGCCTCAGGGAGGGCGCTCCCAGCCCCAGGCTCTGCCCCGCGGCCAGGCCTGAATTCACCCCAGCAACCCCCGGGTTCCCGCAGTCCGGCCGCGCGGGGACCCCCGGCTGGCTCCCCACTCCCGGCCCGCCGGATCCCGGGCGGAAACACTCACCCGCGGGCAGAAGAGGAGCCCGCAGCTCCGGCCTCGCTTCCCTTTGTCCCGCGCAGGCCCCGCCCCCCGAGCGCGGAGCGAGCGTCCGCGCCCGCACTTTCCACACACGCGTCCTAATTCCTCCCCGGGCGCCGCCGGCCGGCTTCGGGGAAAGAAACCTCCTCGGGAGGACGCCTGAGGCTTCCTGCGGTCACAGATTTTTTTTTCAGGTCCTCTTTGTCCCGCCGGACCCCCCGAGTGTGGTGCCTTTCCGGGCGGGCGCAGATTCGTCACGGCGGGAGGCGGAGGGGGACGCCCGCCCGGGAGGCCTGCGTGCGGCGGCGTGAAGGGGGCGGGGCGGCGGCGGCGGCGGCGGCGTGAAGGGGCGGGGCGACGGCGGCGGCGGTGGGACGTGCGAGGTGGCGCGGAGGGCGGGCGGAGGGCGGGCGGAGGGCGCCGCGGCCTCGGCTCCATGCGCTGGGCCGGAAGACGGCGGGGGTCGCCGGGGCAGGCGGAGGCCCCTGAGGCCCCGGAACCACTGAGGCCGCGCGGGCCCGGCTCAGGTCACTCCAGCTCCGCCATTCCCCCCCCCTCCCCCTCAGGTCATTTTCTAAGCGAGCGGAGCTGAGGGAAGCGCGGTGTCCGCCCCCACGGCGCCCCTCGGGCTTCCTGCCTTAACGACACGGGCTTTTCCCGTTTTCCCAAGGTCGAATCTGTTGCTATTGCCGCCGGTTTCCGAGCCGCGGCCCAGCGGTGTGTGAATCCCCTGGGTTGGGTGCCCGCTGGTCTCTGGTCTCTGCCTAACGAGGTCTTGGCTCATTGGGTTCCCATCGACGGCAATGCCGACCCCACGCTTCCAGGTTAAACTCATCTGTCCTTTTGGACCCAGCTCACAAGTCCCTTTCTGATGCCCTCCTGCCCGACCCCCCCCTCCCCCCCCCCGCAGTGATCCTTCCTCTCAAATCCATGGTTCTTTGACATCTTTGTTGTAGTCTGTACCTGATCCAAGGTGTTGGTCATCGTTTATGCATGGTGAGGGTCTTGCAAACAGAGGTCCAGGCATCTGCATGGGTCATCTTCACGTTGCCAGTGTCTACTAAGGCTTGACGCATTGTTGGATGCTCAATGCATGTGTGTGGAGGTGAGGCCCAAATTAGCTTAGGGTGGGCTAGGGTCTAAGTGTGTGAGGGAAACTGGACAAGGCTTGTAGTGATTTGCACATAAACATTCTTTCAAAATGTTTATTTGTAATACTAGAGGCCTCTAAAAAGTATACACACACACACACACACACACACACTGAGTGGCCAGATTATTATGCGTTCAGAGATCATAATAATCTGGTCACTCAGTGCAATTTTAAGCAACTTCGAGGCAGGCGATGTTCCTAAGTACCATCTTCCCCCCCCCCCCCCCCCCCCCCCCCCGTGTGAAAATTGAGGCTAAGAAATGTGAGTAATTCCTTCCTGGTTACATGATAATTAGTGACAGTGCCAGGCAGGGCAGGGACACTACAATTGTTAGTAATTGTAGTAATTGGAATTATTCTTCATTTTTGTATTTTGTTATAAAAGCATACATTTTAATTATGCCCAAATAATGGAATAATATTAATTTATTTTATCTACAAAATGTGAGTACCGTATTTTCCGGTGTATAAGACGACTTTTGAAACGAAAAAAAGTCAACCAAAAATCGGGGGTCGTCTTATACGCCAAGTATATCCCGAAAAACCTCTCGATATGCCGCTAAACGAATTTTCCAACTCGATCCCGCACCAATCACTGCAAGGCTGCTCGGACCGCCTCTCTAACTCAGCCAATCCAAGCAGGCTTTTTATGCATGCAAATTATACATGTTCTGTACCCGAAGCTACACTGTGTTCTAGTAAAAAGCGAATATAGGCCTAAACCTATGTTTTAACTGTAAATTTAGGGGTCGTCTTATACGCCGGAAAATATGGTAACATTATACATCTTGTAGGATTGTTGTAAGGATTAGTGATTATGTACAAGCTCGTTGAGTGCAGTATGAGGAGCAGTGAGCATTTTGTAAATTCTGGCTATTATAGGATTATGGGATTATTTTGATTTTTTAACTAGAATATACTATTCATATTTTTCTTTTGTTAAAAGACTACAGCCTGGCCGGGACCGGTTTGGCTCAGTGGATAGAGCGTCGGCCTGCGGACTGAAAGGTCCCAGGTTCGATTCTGGTCAAGGGCATGTACCTTGGTTGTGGGCACATCCCCAGTAGGAGGTGTGCAAGAGGTGGCTGATCAATGATTCTCTCTCATCGATGTTTCTAACTCTCTATCCCTCTCTCTTCCTCTCTGTGAAAAATCAATAAAATATATTAAAAAAAAATAAAAAAATAAATGAGTGCCATATTTAAAAAGAAAAAAACAAAAACAAAAGAACAAAAAAACCCAACTACAGCCTGGTTGGCATGGCTCAGTGGTTGAGCGTCAACCTATGAACCAGGAGGTCAGGGTATATTCCCGGGTTGCAGGCTCGATCCCCAGTGTGGGGTGTGTAGGGGCTAGCCAATCAATGATTCTCATCATTGATGTTGCCGTGTCTCTCTCTCTCTCTCTCTCTCTCTCTCTCTCTCTCTCTCTCTCTCTCTCTCTCCCTTCCTTTTTGAAGTAAATAACATATATATATATATATATATATATATGTATATACTATAAAAGAAATTCTCTCTCCGCCATGGCTACTGTTTTGTCATTCAAAACAAATTCAACAGAATGTCTCAAACTCAAACACAATGCAGGTTTAGAGTTCATGTTTCAGTTTTATAATTTTTATTATAGTGGTATCATTTACTTTGGTAAATTCATATCCCAATTTAAAATGCCCCAAAGCAAATAAAACTTTGTTATAAATTCAAACACTGTATTTTAAAATATACGCTACACACAATAGCTGCATAGTGGAATTATTATAAGCAGTTACATTTATAATGCCCACTATTAAGTTTTTACACTGCATATCACTTACACTAGATATATTGTATTATGATTACTGTTGCTTAGTACAGTAACTTTAGTACAATAGCTTATATGACTGCATTTTCAAAGCTTTAATGAAGTTAGTAGCTTTTAACTGATATTAAATTAAACACTTTTACATATAGGATGTATTTTAGGTTAGATGCTTATGCAAGAATAAGCACTTAACATGCTATTGTATCCTTGACAACAAAATTATTCCTTTCACAAAATAGAATAAGCAACGCTTAAAGAAATCTGAAGTAACAAATAAAATTTTAACTATATCCCTGTATTATGTTAAAGATTAATTTTCTTCTGGTTAAAATATACCTTTTTGTTGTTGTTGAAATAAAGGAGAGAAAGAGAGACTTACGCAGAGAGGGGGAGAGACAGAGGTTTCGGTTGAAAAGGCTGTACTAAAATGCTAACATAGCTATAGCCCTTGGATAATTCTTTAGTTGGGAAAAAAGTATGGTGAGTGATACTCAACATATTTCCTGTTTAGAAAAAAATTAATAGCCTATAACTTTCTAATGTTTAAAACAGGTACTTTTTAAATTTAAGGTCTTAAAAGAAATATACTTGTATTAAACAAATTAGGTTGTTTAAAAAACTTTGCAACACTGCCTACTCATAAATATATTTTCAATCCATATTTATTACACTTTGAACAATTTAAAAACATAAATCCTGCAAGTACTCATAACTTAGATAACAATACTGTTATCTTAATTCACACAAATGATTGCAGGAAATACTAATAAGACTTTATATAATATTTTACCTAATACACCAAATACTCCCATTAATCACATTTAACTTTACAGATGGAACAACTGGGATGGGGAGAGGTTGGATAATTGTTCGAGAAATTGTAGTAATCAGCTTTTCATATTTTGTGCAACTGGCCTCTTTTTTGTTGTTGATAGAGGACAATTTTAAAATTCTTTGAATAAAGTAACCCTTCTGGAAATCACATAATGACTACAAAACACTTTGAGATGAAGGTTAATTTTATTTAATCAAATTAGAACTGGACTATGTTCTATACTTTGCTCAGAACTGCTCATGGAAAGCAACTGTTACTTTTCTAAGTGGCAAATGATTGTCTCAAAAGGATCATTTTTGGTTAAGAGAATAGAGAGTCCTCTTTAAAAGTTGTATCATTGTTTTCTTTTTCAATTAGAAAAATCTTTGTAGCTATAACCAGTCATAGAAGCGTGATGAATTACTCAGTATGATTCTTACCATAATACAATCCCATTTAAATAAACCACTCCCTTTTCCTTAGAGTATTCAGGCATTAAGTCAAAGATTTTACTAAGCCGCTAATGCTTACCATCTCTGATAAAATTTCAAGGGATCAAAAACGATTATTTAGAGGATAAATAAAATAGAAATCATACTGAATTTCTGATTTTATTTGTACTTTCTCTTTCCAAAAAATATATCCATAGTTAAATTCAGAGAAATTTTGCCCCTTACCATCCCCCACTCCAAGAGAATCACACATCAATCATAACATTCATACTTAAACTTCCATTTGGGACAGAAGGTGGTCAGCACGGCCCACCTTGGTCTATCCTAATGTCATTTTCAAATCAAGTCAAATACTGCCTTTGGGTTAATGAGCTGCTGACGGAGGTTTGATAGAGGGAATACTGCATGATCTTCTCATGATAAGCCTGACTTCTATATCTGGTAGGTTATCCTGTTTAGTCTGTAAACACCCTTCATCCGTGGCTGCTAAATGAAGATCGAAGCGAAGAGAAACAGATTTTTTCCTTAACCGAGGGTTATCTTTAAAGAAGGAACCTTCCCATTCTTTAATAACTTCATCCACTTTCTCTGTCCTGAAATGATAAAATAAACCTTTCTATATGAAGATGTATAGAAAAAAAAAGTAATTTATATTCCATATGAAAAAGAAATCAAGAAGCTTGAATGATTTATAATTTACATTTTAAATTTTACAATGTACATCATGATATTGATAATTTATATACTTAAAAAAAATCACAAAACTATAATTTCAAGGAATTTTATGGAATGCTCCTGGGTTGCTGTATTTTAAAAAAAAAAAAATGGTGAATTAAGGATTGAGCATTCCTTTATCTGAATTTTTGTTTCTATATGCTTACTCATGTCAGATTAAAAATCATAGCAAATTAAAATTAGCTTTGGAAACATTCAAAGATTACTGAGATTATTCGATTGAAGTTAATTTCTTTACACGTTTATTTTAATTCTTAGTCAGAGTTACTTTACTTACTGAATAGTACCATGAGCTTCCGTGCTCTCCTTCACGACATTTCCATTTAATATTGCCTGTTTGGTCACTGTTTCCACTTTTTCATTCTCACACTTTTGTGGGACTTTTGTTGAAAAGGAGATTTCATTTATAATGGCTGTGAAAAATTTATTTATGAAACATTAAATTACAATGTTGAAGTATCAATCACAGTCAACTCACATGTTAAAATTTATGTAACTATTGCTTATTTTTGCTACATTAGCATTTTCAATTTATAATCCCTACAAAATGGCACTTTGCTTTTCAAGTTAATTTACTTTATATCAGAAACTCACCTGAAGGTAAAACAAAACCAACTCTACTTGTAGGTTTTTTCTCCTTTTTTCCTCCTTGGATACAACCATAATATCTGAAATTGGAAAGAAGTATATTATGGGAGCAACAAAGTATTAGCAGACAATGGAAACAAATGCTCACTGATATGAGAATGGATACATTGTAGAATATCCATCCAACGGAAATACTCTTTAGCAGTGAAAATAAATGAATTCAGGGTACAATGTATCCTTCTGGATGAATCTCCCAAGTACAACATTGAGTGAAAAAAAGAGTAAGTTTATAAAGGTTAAAATAGTATGCAAAACAATTTCATATTTTGGTTAGGGATACAGACATATTCTTATAATAAGCATCAAATTGGGGAGTCAGGTTAGATTGAGGGAGGAGGATGAGATTGGGGGGATGTGGTTTAGGTGTGGGGGATGAGGAGTGGAACAGACTTCAACAACATTGTGTATGTCTCACTGAGCTGGGGGAAGATGAGATGTAATGGAACTATGGGGGTTCATTACATCTTTCTTGATACTTTCTTATATTTATTAAATATAGCATAATAAAATTATATTACAGAAATATTAAAGACCAGGTTACCAATATTTTGAAGAATTGGGAATTAATTAAAATTCACAACCTTTTATTTAATAATAAATTATATGTATCCTATATAATAAAGAGTAATATGCAAATTGACTGTCACACCCTCACACAAAGATGGCTGCCCCCATATGGTCACAAGATGGCCACCACAAGATGGCCAGCAGGGGAGGGCAGTTGGGGGCGATTGGGCTGGCAGGCAGAAGTGGTTAGGGGCAATCAGGCAGGCAGGCAGGCAGGTGAGCAGTTGGGAGCCAGCAGTCCCAGATTGTGAGAGGGATGTCCAACTGCTGGTAGTCGGACATCCCCCAAGGGGTCCCTGATTGGAGAGGGTGCAGACTAGGCTGAGGGAGAGCCCTTCTTTACCCCCTAGTACATGAATTTCATGCACCTGCCTCTGATATTTACATAATACTATTTTAAGCCCTTTACAAACGTTAATTTGTTTAATTTTCACAGCAATGCTATGAAGTAGGTAATATTGTTCCCATTTTAGAGATGAGAAACTGATGCACAGAGAGGTTTAGTAACCTGCCTGGCTTCACTCTGCTAGTAAGTGGTATATTTTGAATTTAATTTACGTTTTTCAAAGATTTAGTGTCAAGACATTATAGGTTAAAGCAGTTTCATCTAGTTTTATAGAAGTCTCAGAATTCTGAAGCAAGGAAGAATAAAGGTTTCTTTTTAAAGAAGAAGTGGTATTTATATACAGTGAAATATTACTCATCCATAAAAATAAAATGAAATCTTGCCACCTGACAAAATGGCAAGGAAGACAAATGCCATATGATTTCTTATATGTGGAATCTATTAATAATAAGCAAAACAAATGAACAAGCAGACCAGAAACAGATCATGGATTCAGAGAACATTTTGATGGATGCCCATGTGAGAGGGCTGGAGGTATGGGATGAGGAAGTACAAAGTGGTAGTTATAGCCTAGCCACGGGATGTACAGTACAGTATAGGAAATATAGTCAATAATATTGTAATTACTGTACATGATGTCAGATTTATTAGGTGATTTTTAAACGTGATATACATGTTAATCACTGGGTTGTATGTCTGAAACGAATATATTGTATGTTGACGATACTTGGAAATTAAAAACAAACATATTTAATCAGTTAACTGCCATGCATCCAAAACAGAAACCATCCCCACACGACACTGATGCTTATGGCGTACAAAGGGTTAAAAAAAAAAAAAAGAATAGTTGTGTTTTGATGGGAACATGCAAAATTGGAGGTTGTGCTGTGCTCAAAGCCATATGTCCTTATAAGTGATTGCAGATTACGAAGTTGTGTGAATCAATAAGAATTCCTCTTGGGTACCTTTGTTATCAGGACACCTGGAAGTCTTCTAAATCATATACTCCAAACACCATTGCTTTCCACGGTTGTAATATTTTGGTGTTTGATGTGTGGTGGGACTGGGCCTTTGTGTGTGTGGGGGTTGTGATAGTAAGAGTTTTCCAAACTTCCTTTGTGGGCGGACCGT
Organism: Pipistrellus hanaki; assembly: GCF_964339955.1. NCBI lineage: Eukaryota > Metazoa > Chordata > Mammalia > Chiroptera > Vespertilionidae > Pipistrellus > Pipistrellus hanaki. The sequence goes on along the minus strand of NC_140518.1, from coordinate 7,057,365 downwards.
ATAAGGCAATGACTAATTTCTAAAAGGTTTGCGTGGCAAGGAAAGTGAGAAAGTTTAGAAAGGTCATTTTTGTATTGCTTGGCAATTCTTTGCATTTTGTTCCGGTCTTCCTGTGCTCCTGTTGTAGCTCAGGCCCCTGACTTTGGTTATTTTGCCTGTGATTTGTGGAGGCTGGGAACACTCATATTCTTTGCAGGGCGTGCTACTCCTATTGAATTGTAGAAACTCAGGGGTACTGCCAGGGAGATGATTTCTTTAGATTTAATTTCTCTGATTACATCATCAGTGACGTACGTGGCTCTGCATTCCCGACCACATGTCACGAACCGTATGGGACCAGGTACCTGATTTCTTCCTTTTCCAGGAGGCGGCGGTACGTTGCTATTTCTTGTTCTAGCCTCATCTTCGTGTTGAGAAGCATCTCATGCTCCTGCAGCTGCTTCTCGATGCCCTGCCTTACTTCCTGCAGCTCTCTCTCCAGGCCTTCAATCACGGCCTCCAGGTCTTGCAGCTGCGTCTGGTAATGCTGCTCGCTGGCCTGCAGGGAGTTTTCGAGGCCCCGTTCCTGTTTTAGATAGATCTTCATCAGTGATCAGTGGAACACAGTGAGTTTCTGAAATCTGATGTGCCATGTCTTCATTCTCGTGTGTTTTTTTTTTTTTTTTTAAAGGTTGTAATAATTCTATAGCACTTAAATGAGAGGTATAGTTTGACTTAGTAGATTAAGCATCGGCCTGCGGAATGAAGGGTCCCAGGTCCAATTCTGGTCAAGGGCACATGCCTAAGTTGCGGGCACGATCCTCAGTAGAGGGTGTGCAGGAGGCAGCCAATCAATGATTCTCTCTCATCATTGATGTTTCTGTCTCTCTCTCCCTCTCCCTTCCTCTCTGAAATCAATAAAAAAATTTTAAAGAAAGAATAAGAATTCTGCAGTGCGATCAACTTCTCATTCTTTTTTAAGTGTTAAAAATATAGACTATTAAATAACAAAGCCAAAGCAGAATGCATAGAAAAAGCATTTTAGGAAAGTGTTTAAATATTTTCTTATTAGACATCTCAAAAGTATCGACTCTCCACTTGGATGGTAGCTAGATGGTAGCTAGGTAGTCCACGGTGGTGACTTTGGATAATGACTAGAGCTCTATTCCCCCACTCCGACAGTTAGAGAACCACAGGGCAAAAAGCAAGGCTCACTCACTTTGTATCGGGCGAACTGAACCTTGAGGGAAGGAGGGAAAGGGGTAGTTAAACTTGGACCTGGGGTAGAATTCAGTGGCCTTGATTTCTCCTTCACAGTGAGTTTCTCACTGTAAGGTAATGGAGTCCGTCCCCCCCCCCCCCCCCTCGCCGCCTCCGCCTCCCCCTCCCCCCCACCTCCTTAATCAAGGAGCATCTGGGGACTCCATGGGCCAGTTGCTTTGGAGACCAGGCTTACCACAGCATGGAGAGATTCAATTTCCACTTGCAGGTGGTGCCACTGGCGCCGGGCTTCCTTGAGTTCTGCTTGAGCAGCCCTTAAAGCCTCTTCATCTTTGTCCATCTTTTTGCTCAGATCTTCCTCCAGCTAGAAGAGAGCCAACAACAACAATAACAGGAAAAGAAAGGGCACTCTTGAGAGTGAGGCGTTTAAGAGCAATGATAGAAAAATGGCGTGGGAATCGAATCATTGTTTTCTTTAAGTTGTTGGATTATAAGTGTATGTTCTAGTGCTTCGTTACGAATCATTTAAATGTCTGAGCAAGCCCATTGCACTCTCAGCCTCAGTTTTTTCAGATGTAAATGAACCTCAAAAATCTCTTCCTGCTGTGGCAGTCTGTGAAATGCAGGAAAAACACCCATTTTAATGTAGAGTAACAGTTTACAGGACCTACTTTCGAGGCCTCTGATTCTTAACTTTCCAGAATTTATGGCATTAATAAGGAATAACGATTGAAATTAGCTACTATTTCCCCCATATTTTCTTGTTGATTGCTTTATCAAAGCAGATAAACTGTTATATAACCTAAATTAATCAAGTATTGGACTGGATCCATAGATAGAGAATAAATGTTGCTGGAAAGTATATTATGAATAATTTAGAGCAGTTATCACAGGCATTAGAAACTCTAAAATAGATTTCAGTATTAAGCTCACCCACTATTGATTTATCTTTTTTAATATGGTCTTTTAGAAGGCATGCTAATTTTGTCTATCTACAGTAGCAGCAAAAGATGACTTCCTTAAAAATTGTTTTCTAAATGTCCTCATACTAAATAACAAACGGATTATTGTATAGTTAGCTTTAAATGTTCTTATACTGATGTTGAAAGTCAATGAAAGTCTCTTTTGACTGGATTCTGAACATTTGGCCCCAAGAGCAGTAGGAGCAGTATATGAAATTGGTTGTAATATTTTTAAGCAAAAGTTACTACCTTTTTAAGTTTTTATAAAAATGCATTTCAAAATTAAAAAAATGTAATATGATGGTGCAACAGATTTTATAAAGAAGGAAACACTGCAGTACATGCAAGTGTGTAATGAAGTTTAGGGCAAAGTATCATATACCATTTATATGTTTCTTTTGATTTGTTGTTCTCAGTATTGTTGGCAAAAGCAAGCAGCATCAGAGCAGCTACCAAAGAAAGTGTTGAGCATTTAGGAGCTAGGAGTGCATGAAAACGATGGTATTTGTTGGTCTTTTGGATTTTGGGATGGACAGCGAAGCTTGGATGCTAGCTAGATTCTGAAGATGGCCTGCAATGGACCACCCGTCCCCAAATGGATGTCTTTGTGTGGTGGCCTTCCACATCGCGTCTGGGCTGACCCATGCCTTGCTTTAGCCCGTAGAAGGTGGCAGAAGTGTCAGTTTTAGGCCTAAGCCTTAAGAAGTCCTGACACCTTGCACTTCTATGCTTTTGGAGCAGCATGTAGGAAATCTGCATACTCTGTTGTTGGAGGGATCCTATAGAGAGGCCAGACGGAGATACCCCGAGGCTGCATGGAGAGAGAGAAACATTTGTCTCTGCTGAGCCAGCCTTTCAAAAACCCCGAGGTGCCAGGTCCATGAATGAGCCACCTTGGATGACCCAGCCCAGTTGTGCCCCAAGATGATTGCAGTCCCAGCCAATGTCACGCACAGCTGAAGCCACCCCCAATGAACCTAGGCAAGCCATAGAATCGTGAGAGGGAACACAATGCTTTCTTTAAGTTTTGGGGTAGTTTTTGTATAGTAATAAGTAACTGAAATAGCTCCCTATTGTGTAATAATTAAACAGGTTTTCTTGCATCTATTTTAGCTGATTCTGAATTCTTTGAAAACAATCCCCTAAAGTAGATATGTTAAAAAGACTAACCGAAATGTGCTGTATGTAGTCTTGCTTTTTGACTGTAGCTTGTAAAGTAAATAACTTGTACTTTTACTAATGCAAAAAACCCCCTGTTTATTAGGTTTATAATTTGCAGAAATTGTCACTAAAATTAATTGTCACCCCCCCCCCCTTTCTTTGTAAAAGTGAACGAACTATTCCAACAGTTAAATATCCCAGTGACTCTGCTTAATCCAGGATACTGATCATTCTTTATGAAGACTGGCAATGTTATCCAGAGGTAAAACTTATAATATTACTAAAAACGAATAGCTAATGGAGTAAAAGTCACATGATTTCCCAGCAATACTTTCCCCCCTTTTTGTGATGTTCTTAAGTAAATTTCTTACAGTATGTGGGTGCTCAGAATAGGACTTGAACTCAGATATGGTAGGTAAACTAAAAAAAAGGAAAAAAAATTCTTGAATTTCTGAATGATTTCTAAAATATTTGTTTGTACCTTTGTTTAAAGATTTGAGACCCCAATTAATTGCTAAAGGTGTTTTGTCACTTTAAAACAAAGTAAGTCTATAAAACTAGAATTTAACCCTTATTTAACTTGGCTCTCTCTTGTTTTTAAAACTTAAATATAGCATGCCTAAATATTGGAACTATACATTCTCATCTTATATCACAAAAGCAAAAAGCTATAATAAGTGGAGAATCTATCAATTGGTTGTGGTGGAGTGGGGGGGTTGATTGTCCCGATTTATATCAGAATTGTTCTGAATGCCCTGTTCTAATGCCCAGATGATTTCTATTTATAACGATCTGGAATAAAAACTGAACTCATTACAAATATCTAGAAATATTTTACTTAGTTTTCCTCAACAAAGTGTGCACGCTAATAAATCTTACTACAAAGCTTGCCGTTTTAACGATGTCATTGAAATTATCTCTATAAATAACTCTATATTATCTTTGAAGGATATTTGAAATGCTTCCTTCTTGGAGGATGTCAAGAGAAGTTCGAGTGCACCATTTTATATCGACCCCATGGTTTATTAATAATCATTACCTCATAATTTACATAAAAAAATGAAATGCATCAATCAACACTTATTCCATGGTCACTTAACAGTATAATCACAGCATTTCTCCCTGTTAGTCCCCGTCACATTGCCCTAAAACCGAAATTCCTTCCCCAGTAGATGCTGCATTGAAAAGGAAATACTGTACCTCAGAGAGGCCGGGACAGGAATTGGCTAGACATGGATTGTCTCCTTATCCTGGAGGGTGTCTGTCTGTATGAAATCATTACCTGGATCCTTGTTGAGAGCACGGTCTCTATCTGATTTCTGGTGAGGAGCTGTTCATAGTTTGCCCTGATCTCATTGAGTAGCTGGGACAGCTCCATTCTTTTCCCATCCTCCACCTTGGCTAACTGAACCTTATCGATAGGATGAGTCGAGTTGCTGCAGCAGCAGCAGCGCTGTTCTGTCTGCCTCCCAGCCCAGAGCCCAGTGGAGCCTTAAAGACACAGAGCTCCTTTTTTTCACAAGCCATGGAAATTCCCGTGTTCCTATTTAATTATGCAAATATTTGGTAAACCCTTTTCTCCTGTTGTTGGTATAGTAGAAAGGTCAGAAAAACAACAACAAAAATGAAAACATCCTCAGTATTTCTGAACTGGTTCTCTGTAAAACTGAGTACTTTTTTGGGGAGAGAAAAAAGGAAAGGTAATGTATCTCATGGGAATGAAATCAGGCATTCTAGAAGGACAATTTTAGTTTGTTTTCCCAAGAGATTGCATGGAAATAAATCTGAGTCCAAAACATGAGAGCTGAATTTTCTTTTACAGTTTTGCTCACCATTTGAATTCCCTAAAAACATGCATTGGGATAGGGTGTAAGTCTTGGGGATCCTGACAGTTATTGGAGAAAGCCACCACCAGATTCAGTGGACAGTTGTCATTTGCCATAGGTCTGACTGATTGTATTTCTCTCAGATGCATACGGTGTGGCTCGTGTGGGGCTGCTGGCCTGACAGTGGGTTTGATGTGCTGATGTGAATTCCTGAAGGCACATTACAGATGAAACCACGTGAGAGGTAAGTGCTAGCAGAGTACCAGAGCTGAGAGCTAACGCTTGCCCCATTTCAACAAGGTTGAGAAAGGTACCACCAGCTGTTCCCTGACAGGGGATATTCACTGAGGTCGGATTCATTGTGCGGTTGCTCCTTCAATAGTCAACACGGAGTTAATGACAGCTCATGCTCATAAATATAACATTTGTGTAGCTCTTCGAACGTTAAAAAGCACTTTTCCGTCTATCATTGCATCCAATCTTCACCTCCCTGTCATTTTTGTGTCAGTAAAGACTGAGGCAGGAAGGGTTCAAGTGTCTTGCCCAAGGTCACGTGGTGATGTCATGGCATGGTTGGGACTGGGACTTTGATTGGTTGGTTGGGTTCTGTATATTGCTTCCCCTGTCTCTGCATTCTCCCTCTCCCTGCCTAAATTTCTTGTGGAGGCTGGCCAGCTAGTTGGTAGATGTGACTGAAATGTCTTTGGGACTATATCTGTTGTTATTGTTCTTTGTAGAATGGCTTGGCTGAAATTGTATCTGGAGCATCGTTCAGGAAATAGTCCTCGGCTCTCCCACTCACAGGACCTTTGAATGTGCATGCATCATGCTCTCTCAATTTTTGAATTAACTCACTGCTGGCCAGCCCACTCTGTGCCGTGCATTCCCACAGTCCCCTCCAAACAAAGCTGGTCACTTACAGCCCCTGCTCAGAGGAGGTTCCAGATCATTCCTGTACTCTGTTTAACCTGACCCATGCCCCCTTCACAAGGATTGGTCTAGGGGTGAACACCTGACTCAAGGACAGCCAGTCCATAGGTCAGAGACCTGTGATGTCCACGATACAAAAGCTGACTTGGGAGGGCCACTTATGGTTATCTAGGCCAAACTGATTCTCTTTCTTGGTAATTGCAAAGGAGAATTTAGAGAATCGGGCACTTGGCAATGGGAGGAGAAGGAAGAAAGTAAAGAATTATACTGTTGTTACTTTATGTAGTTCCTGCTAATCTCTGTCTAAAATACGGAGTGGAACTAGAATCCACAGAGGGCTGACAATCCTGGTATTTCTTATGCATTCTAAAACAGTGTTTTCCTATAAGAATATAATGCAAACCACACATGTGACTTTAAACTTTCTAGCAGCTGTATCAAGAGATAAAAACAGAAATAAGTGACATCAATTTTAATGGGTTTTACTAAACCTGATATATCCAAGATATTATTATTCAACGTATAGTCAATATAAAATATTCATGAGGTATTTTATATTCTCCCCTTTTGATGCTATCATTGAAATCCAATGTGCATTTTTATAGCTCATGCCAATTTGGACAAGCCACATTTAAAGTGTTCAATAGCCACTTGGCTAGTGGCTACCGTGTTGAATGGTGCAGCTCTAATGCTTTATCTGTCCTATTTATAAAGTTATGATCAATTTTTATCCTAAAAAGCATATCAGACAGAACTGATGGCAATGCAAGTTTATATGAAATGGATTTCCCTTCCAGGCAATTGCAACTCTGAGTCTTTTGTCTTTGCATAGATATAGCAACCAGTGCAGCTGATCTTTTAATTTTGGGGATAATCCTGTAGAGCCTGGGTATTCTTTTTTTTTATTTTTTATTAAGTAATTTATCAGCTTAAGATACTGCGAGTTTCTTTTTAAGCCACTCATGCATTGTAATAGGCTTATAGTTGCATAATTGTACTTCACAATATTATTTTAAGCGATAGGCCTCTACTTTACTGGTTTGTCCCTTTTGTTATATTGTTGATTTTACTACTCACAGGAGCATGCCTCTACATGGTACAGTTTCATGGGTCAGTTAGGCATATAATTAGACACAGAGATTTGTGTTGGAACGTGTTGTCAGCATTTCTCAGCATGTTCAAGGTGCATGAGCAATGGTTACATGCATTTCCATATGTCCCACGCATGACATTTCATACAGAGTGATTAAGCAGAGTTGACGGTAGTACATATGCAGGCATGTTCTGTACAGATACCAAATTCATTCTTTGTGGCTGTAACTCAAGTAAGAAGTATGGCTATTTCCCTGATCAAGGACTTTGCCTTGGGTTCAATTTTCTCTGGCATCTTCTCTATTGCTTCCCCTTCCTACCTTGTTTTTTGCAGCCCAACATACACAAAGAATGCTTCATGCTTAAAAATGAATGTTACTAGAGGGTGAGGCCAATTTAGTTAGGATCCAATGTATGCAGTTTCGCTGTATTACAAATCAGATTATGCCCTGGACAGTGTGCTAAGTGGTTAGAACATCAGCCGAAGTACCCAAGAGTTGTGGGTTTGATTTTCAGTGTCTTTCTCACGTTGATGTTTCTCTCTCTCGTCAAGGTCATGAACCTAGGTTGCAGGTTCAATCCCTGGCCCTGATCAGGATGCGTGTGAAAGACAACCTATCCATGTGTCTCTCTTATATAGATGTTTCTCTCTCTCTGTCTCTCCCCCTCCCTTCTACTCTCGCTAAGAATCAATGGATATTCTCTGGTGAGAATTAACAACAGCAACAACAAGCCATCCCATTGCCCACACTGGTGAGATGAATGAGCCTCTTCCAGAAGCGCACTCTCCATATCCCATGCCCCTTTCTGCCTTCTGACCTCTCCACGATGCTCATGCCTCCTGAGCTTCTGCCGCCAGGGAAGAGCTCCCGGGCTTCCTCTGGGCGGGACTCAGCTCCCTGCAGCTGCTACTGGTGCATCTGGGTCTGTCTCCCCATCCTCCTCTCCCTTTCCTGCTTTCAGCTTCTCCGCCAGTCTCCAAGTGTCTGAGCACCTTCCAGCTATAAAGCTTTAAAAAAAATAAAAAAATATTTTATTGATTTTTACAGAGAGAAAGGGAGAGGGATAGAGAGTTAGAAACATTGATGAGATGAGAGAAAAACATCATCAGCTGCCTCCCACACACCCCCTACTGGGGATGTGCCTGCAACCAAGGTACATGCCCTTGACCGGAATCGAACCTAGGACCCTTGAGTCCGCAGGCAAATGCTCTATCCACTGAGCCAAACCAGTTAGGGCCAGCTGTATAGCTTTGAGACACTATGTGCATAGCTCATAGCACACTTACACTTGCATATCCACCTGGACTCCTTTCTAAGGAAGCCCGATATATAAAATGGAGTCCCAGAAGTGGCACATTTAGGCTTTTCACAAAGACACATTTTACAGAAGAACTTTTAGCTGTACATTTTTTAAAAATTATGTTTCCTCTCAGGCTTGGAAGAGGCGGTAATCCAACTTTGGCAGCTAAATGGTTGGCATTTAAAATACACAGATTAACAAAAGTTTGATTTCCCCACAATCTTTAAGAGAGGTTCAAAATGCTGGGTAATTGTTTTCTCCTTAACTAGACTGTGAACGTCTCAAGGGCCCAGAGCACATGTCTTATGTTTCTTTGAAACCTGCTCCAACTCCCACTAATTTACTGGGTTACTCCACTAATCCCTTAGCCTTAACACTTATTTAATGCCTTTCAACAAACAAATGAATATCGGAGGAGGCTATCTTTTACTAACTTTATATCTTATCTTGAAAATGGGATGATGACTGTTACACTTCTCTTAAAAATATGTTTTGAATTCTGGAAATGTTCGTTGCAAAGCCTGGGTTTGTTTTGACTTTCTCATTATGTAACTCGGAGAGGAGTTGCTCTCTTAGGGATTACTGGTGAGTATTAGGTCAGCATGGTAATCTGTCTGTTGGGGAGTGGAGCTGTGTTCATATTAGAGACACTAATTCAGCATACTGGCAATTATTCAGTTTAATACAACTTAATTACATAGATCAGCGATGTTCAACCCTTTTCATCTCATTGCACACATAAAGTAATTACTAAAATTCTGTGGCACACCAAAATTTTTTTTTTTTTTTTTTTTTTTTTGCTGATCTTACAGAAAAATAGGTATAATTTTGATTCATTCACACTGGACAGCGATTATGTTGACTGTTGTCATTTTTTTTTATTTGACAATCTAAGGAAAAGAATTCAGTTCCCTTGACTGAATGGTCAGGTATTGCATGCTTTAGAAATTCTTGCAGTACACAGGTTAAAAGTCATTGGCATAGATCATAACATTTGTACATTAAAGTGAATCGTTTTGAGCATTTGGAGAAAGCTGGAGTGTGTAGTTTTTACCCTCAAAAATCAATATAATGCTCGGCTGGAGTGGCTCAGTGGATTGAGCATTGTCCCATGGATCAAGAGGTCCCAGGTTTGATTCCTGGTCAGGGCACATGCCCAAGTTGCAAGCTTGATCCCATGTTGGGCATGCAGGAGGCAGCCAACTGCTGTGTCTCTCTCATCCATGTTTCTATCTCTCTCTCCCTCTCCCTTCCTCACTGAAATCAATACAAATACATTAAAAAAAAAAAACCCAAACCAATATTATGCCTGCTTTAGCAGCACATATACTAATATTGGAATGAAGTTGAGAAGGTTAGCAAGGCCCTTGCACAATAACATGCAAATTTGTGAAGCATCCCATAAAAAAAAAAAAATCACCTCTGAACCCTCCCTAAGCAGCCACAAGACTAGCTATTCATGTCTTAAAAGAGACGTGCGTTGAACTCAGTGTTTTTTGAGAATTAAGAAAACATTTTCTATTCTCTTGGATAAATTCTCACTAACTAATTGTTAGTCTTAAAGACTGAATAAAACAGAGCCCAGCGCCCTTTCAACTATAGGACAGCTTTGAGGACGTGTTTGGCGGTCCTAGCAGGAGAAGTGCAGCTACTGTTACCCACTTGACTGAAGACTGGTCCTCTCCTCTATCGGGGAAGATCGCCAGCATGCAGCTTCGGGAGGGATGCTCATGGAATGGTGATCAGCTGGTTCAACCCTGGCCATCAATGGGGTGGCCAATATCACAGCCAGCTCACCCTCACATCCTATATGATAACTTTGATAGTTGAGCTACATCACTTTTTTCCTTTTACCTAAAACTTCAAATGGTTAGCAACCAATACGTTTTGAGCCCTATATGAAAAATTATCTGGTATTAAGATAAAAGCATGCCCTAATCGGTTTGGCTCAGTGGATAGAGCGTCGGCCTGTAGACTGAAGGGTCCCAGGTTCAATTCCGGTCAAGGGCATGTACCTTGGTTGCGGGCACATCCCCAATAGGAAGTGTGCGGGAGGCAGCTGATTGATGTTTCTCTCTCATCGATGTTTCTAACTCTCTCTCTCCCTTCCTCTCTGTATAAAAATCAATAAAATATATATATTTTTAAAAAGATAAAAGCATGCTTGATTCATTTTCTGACTTAGTGCTGAACACAGTTGCTGATTTCTTGAAGACTGTAGTCTGCAATGCGATGCTCATTCTGTGGTACAAAGTGTTCTGAAATTTGTGAACATTTTTTATTTCCTTTTAATTTTTTTGGCCTCCTCAATTTGATTTTTGCTTCTCTTTGGCTTCTTATACCACAGGTCCATTCAGTAAACATTTTAAAAAAGTTTAATACATTTAAAGTTGTCTTTAGGCTTAAATTATAAACAATTACATTTGGAAATTAATACATTTTCTGAAATTTAGTTCAGTCTCTATAAAAAACAAAACTGTTGTAGGGTAAGTATAGTTGCCCTTCCCTGATTCCACAGTCTGTCATACCTTTTACAAGTTATTTTCACACTATTGTCTTCAGAAAAATTCATCTACTAATCCTTTGAGCTTCCACCCCTTCTTAACCACTTTTTTTCAAATGTCTCATCTCATCAGTGGCTCAGTCATTGATCACTGCTCACTCCAGAAATAAAATTTGGTGATATGTTGATATACAGGTAACACACGTTCAGTTACTCTGAAAAATTATTATCTTTGAAATCTCTAAGTAGCCACAAAACAGTGATTCATACCTTGAAAGAAATGGTCATTAAAGTCAGCATTGTTTGAGAATTAGGGAAACATTTTCAATTTTCTTTGAGAAATCTTAAGTGTTAATCTTTTAGGATTAACTGATCTTTTTTCAACTGTTTGATTCTATATTCCTCCTTTGGTAGTTTAGCCCTATTATTTTACCACTGTACTTGCATATTATAGGCAACCAATAAATTTTTTTTTTTGAGTTGAGTTAAAACCTATAAGAGAGATTTTGCTTGATCCCTTTCTGAATATGGCATGTGCGTTTTTGTCTACGACTCCCTCTGGAAAGGATTCCTTTCTCTGTATCAGTTAGTGTTCCTATTCCCTTTGTAAGAAAGAAGATCAACATACAGGCATTTTCTCTCTTCTAACTTCTCTTTCAAATCTATTTCACTTTTAAAAGGGGGGTGAGGTTTGGAGATTTTACGGCAGGAGGAGGGTAGCTCACCCCTCACCTTATGGGTCATGCTGAGCATTTTGTATTATGTTGACATTTGCAGTGACTCAGCTATTTTGGGGCTGGAGTATTTGCAGAATAGGTGCTGATATCTGCAGGTAATAATTTTGCTTCCAGGTGTTTTTCTTTTTTAAAATATATTTTTATTGATTTCAGAGGGGAAAGAAGAGAGAGAGAGAGAGAGAGAGAGAGAGAGAGAGAGAGAGAGAGAGAGAGAGAAAGAGAGAGAGAGAAAGAGAGAGAGAGAGAGAGAGAGAGCCTTCCATGATGAGAGAGAATCATGATTGACTGTCTCCTGCAAATCCCCCACTGGGGATCGAGCCCATAACCCGGGCATGTGCCCTTGACTGGAATCAAACCTGGGTCCTTTCAGTTTGCAGGCTGATGCTCTATCCACGGAGCCAAACCAGTTAGGGTTTCCAGATATTTTTCATACATGAAATTGAAACTTTCCTGTCTGAGTTAGATTGAAGAAGCCCAAGATATTGGATGTTTCCCCCCGTGAAGAGCTTTTAAAAATAAACTTCATTAGGGAATATAATATTTTGGAAACATATTGCTGAGGCGAAATCATAAAGTTATCTCTGTGCAAAAGTTGATTTTTGGTGGATTTACCAGGAGGAGCTTTTTATATAGTTCTCTCTCTAGGACCCAAAAAGCCCACTCGGATGCATTCATGTCAGAATCGGATGCATCGGCAGCGGTGGCGTCTGCTGGTGTAGCACTCTGCTCTGAAATACCATTTCAAACCAGTCAGTCACTGAGATAATCCCTCTTCCCAGGATGGCAATGGATATTTAATGGCTTCCGAAACTGTCCTGGTTCTCTTAATTTGTTATAATATTCCATATTATAATTATCATAGCATATTATAACTTAGAACAAGTCTTGTGATGGGTAGGTTGAAAGATAGTATCTGTCTGGAAAGTCAGTTGTCCATCCCAGCTGACAGCCAACCAGGATTTCCAGACTGAACTTGATTGAGGTCTTCCCTGCTCTCTCACCTTTGGGTAGCTCCTCAATCCATTCTGAGAAAGATGACGAAATTATCCTCCAAATTTTAAATCATTTCCTGGGAAGTTTATGCAAAAGTCAATGTAATTTATAGATGCACATTTGTACAGCATCATATCAATACTTTTTGGGGGTGATCTTTCCTTCATCCTTTTAAAATGTAGCTATGGTCTTAGCTGGTTTGGCTTAGCGAAAAGAGCGTCAGCCTGTGGACTGAAGGGTCCAGGATTTAATTCTGGTCAAGGGCACATCTGGGTTGCGGGCTTGATTCCCAGTGGGGGTGTGCAGAAAGCAGCTGATCAGTGATCCTCTCTCATCATTGATGTTTCTATCTCTCCTCCCTTCTTCTCTGAAATCAATAAAAATATGCTAAAAAATAAAATGTAGCTATGGCAATGCAGCTTTCACACCTGTAATTTACCCTGCTACTCTGTAGATTTTTTAAACTACCCAAGTCTATGGTGTCCTTAAAGAGCAAGTTGGGGCCAGGCAATACATGTCTTATTGCAGTTTTTTAATGAGCTCTCACATGCTTTCATATTTGTTGTGGTTCGTCAACAAAATAAACACTGAATCTCTCTCTCTCTAGCAGGTTATGCATTTTACATACGATAGATCTGTGATACACTCTGGGCTTGTCCTTTAGGTGTCATTTAAATAGTAACAAAATAGTGTTTGCTTCTTTCCACCTTGTCATTTCATATTGACATTGATATTACAAATGAATGAGTTGTTTTTTTAATGGAACTTGGACAATATTTCCTGTTTGTCAAGTGTCCTATTTAAACCGCAGATAAAGTGTAAAGTGATTTATTGCTTGTAGCATTTTATTACTTAAGGAGACTTTTCTGAAAACATTACTTGAGCTTCATCCTGGGTGATTTATATTCATCACTTTGTCTCCACTTGTTAAACACTCTCTAATTCCATGACATCATTAAGCAAGTTTGGACTATTTTCTATAGAGTCTCAAATCCTTTGGCTGTCTCCTCTTCTCACTTTCTATAAACTTTGTTTCATGTTTCTAATCTCTGGATGCCACTTCCAGCATTCTCACCATTCTTGTTCGTTGTCCCTTGAGGTCAGAAAGACAAGCACAACCATATGAATCTGGATCAAAAGTCAACAGTTAAAATTCATATGCAAGTAGGCACTGGCTCTTCCTTCTTAGGGAAAAGTCTAGCTCTTAAAAGAAAGGAACACATTTCTCTAATTTATGGGCCCAGCACGCTTCCGCTGCGCGACTCTGCTACATTTCTCTAATTTAAAAGTTGACTGGAGAGCTGAACTTCAGTTTCAAAATAGAACATATGCCTGTTGTGTGGTTTTAAAATAATTTTAGGGCAGGTTAATAATCACCCTGTTCTTAATATTTTATTCAGAACTCTAAATATATTTCATGATGCAAAATGGTCCAACAGTACCCATTTTAAAAATTGAATGTGCTTTTAACATACTACAGTGCATCTCAGTATGTTCTAGCCTTTTCTAAAACTGGAAACAGTCATTTATCCTGTTTCCCTGAAAATAAGACAGTGTCTTATATTAATTTTTTTCTCCCAAAGTTGCGCTAGGTCTTATTTTCAGGGAATGTCTTACCTTTCCACGCGCTAGGTCTTATTTTCGGAGGATGTCTTATTTTTGGGGAAACACGGTAGTACCAATGCAGTGTCTTAACTCATGCCAAGGGAACACCAAATGAGGATTTTCACCTCAACATGGTTTTCAGACTAGCCGATTTGTTGCCTTAACCTGAGGATAATACTGGCCACACCATAAACGTAAGTCCCAGGTGATCCAGGCCCAGAAGAATAGATCTGGGAAGATTGATAGAGAGAAGCTTCTTTTTGCTAAAATGTATTTTATTGATTTTTACAGAGAGGAAGGAAGAGGGATAGAGAGTTAGAAACATTGATGAGAGAGAAACATCAATTAGCTACCTCCCTCCTGCACACTCACTACTGGGGATGTGCCCATAACCACAGTACATGCCCCTGACTAGAATCGAACCTGGGACCCTTCAGTCCACAGGCCGAGGTTCTATCTACTGAGCCAAACCGGTTAGGGCGAGAGAGGCTTCTTGATGTGGCTGAGATGGCCCAAGATTCTGGAGGCTGCACTCAACTGGTTCCCATGGCTGTCCTGCCATTAATCCAGGCTGGATCTGCTTGTTCATATGTCTTAATTTTTTTTTAGTACTAGAGAATCCAAGATTTAATTTTTAAATGATTATTTTATTTTTTGATTACAGTTTGCATTCCACACTATTTTGTATTAGTTTCGGGTGTACAGCACAGCAGATAGACATTCATATACTTTACAACATGTTTCCTCTGATAATTCCAGTGTTCACCTGCAAGATTTAATCTACTGTCATGGTTTTATGGGAAACATGTTGGATTTAAGACAACTTAGCATTGCTCTTTTTCTCTGAGTAGTGGTTTCATGCTTGGCTATTTATGCTGTGGTTAGCGATTTAAGTAGAAGTCTTGTTGTGACTATGGATTCATTTTGATATCTTATTCAATGTGCCTAGAATATGAAAAACAACATTTTTAGGTTGTCTTGATTATTAAGGCTTGATACTCCATACAAGTGTTGGTTTTATATTATATTTGAAGGTATAATTTACATGAACTCTATTCAGGCAAATCAAATAATCTTAAATTTGATTTGTTTTCCTGCCAAATCCCATGTTTTTTTCTTGAGGATTGGCTTGTGGGGTTGATTTTCTAATTTGTGATCTGCTCATATGAAGTTCCTCGAGTGGGGATGTTCTTACCCAGCCTGGCTTTGTCCTATGCCTGTTTCTTCCTGGGACTGACCTTATCCCGCCTCCTACCCTACTCTAACACGCTTCATTATCCTGAGCAAGACAAAGAGCCACGTGGACTGCCTATGGCGTAAAAGACTCAGCAATGGAGAGTGGGGAAGGGAAACACCACCCTGGCTAAGAGACCGTTTTTGGCAAGAGGTGTGGCTAGGTTTGGCACAGGAACAAGTATCTGAGCATCTCTCCTCTTTGGGGCTTTCAAGGCTTTCAGAAACCTGGCTCCACATCACATATCCCACCTCACTTCCCAAGACTTCTGTTTGACCAGTTTCCTAAATGTCCCGCAACCACACAATGTCAGATTCTGTGGCACTTCCGGTGAATATTGGGGAATCAAGCCCTTCCCTGTGAACACCCTTCAGTGTTTGCTGTCTTCTTTAGCTTTCCTCTCCATCTAAGGTGTAGCCTTCTTGATGAAGGTAGATGCCATATTTCTTTTTATCAGTGATGGGCCTTAAGAAACTAGGCATTAACTAATTGTAGATCGATAATTCTAGTAATGGCTTCCTTCTTTGTGGGCTCAACTATTGGCTCTAGATTTAGGGACACTGAGCTTTAAGTTCAGTTTTCACTGAGCTCTAAGGTGATGGTATTAAAAATGCCCACATAGGAAATAGCTATCATCCTGATTTTTATGAAGAAAGTGCTGGTAAATGATGAATTAAGCCTTAGCTGGTTTGACTCAGTGGAAAGAGCATCAGCCTGCGGACTGACGGGTCCGGGTTTGATTCCGGTCAAGGACATATGCTGGGGTTGTGGGCTTGGTCCCCAGTGGGGGGCTTATAGGAGATAGCCTATCAATGATTCTCTCTCACCATTGATGTTTCTATCTTCCTCTCCCTCTCCCTTCTTCTCTTAAATTAATAAAAAAATATAAAAAATAATGAATTAATATTAGTAACATTTCTAGGTAAAATATTACATTTCTTTAAAAAATTCAGCAATAACTTCATTTACTTGCAAAAGTAAGTTTATTGAAGCACAGAAGCAATCAGAGCAAAGTTGTCATTTCAACTTTTTCAAGAGCATTCTAATCAGAAAAGAAGAGGCTGCCGGGAAATTGGTTAGTCATCTATTTCTGCACAGGAACCTTTCCCCGAAGTTATCCAGAAAGCTGGGTAGATGGATGCGATGTTTTCCTTTGTGTCCTTTAGATTTTGTTCTCTGAAGGACACTCTTAAGGATCTGGAAATTTCTCATTTGACTTTCACCTCAGAGATATTGCTGACGTGAGATGAGACGACCTTGCCATCCACCACCTCCTCTATGATGGTCTTAGTCACTCTAGTCTTGCTTGGATCTGAAAATCATAGAATCACAATGTCAGACTGGACATGATCTGGAGAAATACAAGTACACTCCTGAATTATATTCTCTCTGGGTAAGGTTATGTGAACAACAGTATATACTTTATCCTTTTTAAATTTTTTTAAAGATATGTTTTTATTGATTTTAGAGAGAGGAAGGGAGAGGGAGAGAGAGAGACAGAAACATCAATGATGAGAGAGAAAATCATCGACTGGCTGCATCTGCATACCCCCTACTGGGGATTGAGCCTGAAACTTGGGCTTCAGCCTGAAACCTGGGCATGTGTCTTGGCTGGAAATCCAACCTTGACCTCCTGGTTCATGGGTTAGTGTTCAACCATTGAGTCTTACCAGCCAGGCAACAGTATATACCTATACTTTTAATATCACAAGCAAAACATGTCTTCGTTTTTTTTTTTTTTTTTAATATATATTTTATTGATTTTTTACGGAGGAAGGGACAGGGATAGAGAGGTAGAAACATCAATGAGAGAGAAACATTGATTAGCTACCTCCTGCACATACTGGTATGTGCCTGCAACGAAGGTACATGTCCTTGACCAGACTCAAACCTGGGACCCTTGAGTCCGCAGGTGGACGCTCTATCCACTGAGCCAAACCGGTCAGGGCTGTCTTTGCTTTTAAATTATAAAATTATGAACACTAAAAAAAATGCCTACCTCTTCCCTGGCTAGAATGGCTTCCAGACTTTGAGTCACCAGATGTGGAATCCCTGGATCCCATGTTTCTGGATCCCGAGTTTTTGAAGTCAGATCCTCCAAAACTGGAACCACTGGAGAAAAAAGAATGGTTTTCCTTTCCATGTGGCAAAGGCAGGAAAAACTCCTCCAGAAGAGGGCGCTCTGGGATGAAGGTAGATGCCATTTGATTGGGCCGTCACTGTGACTTTATGAATAGAAGTCTAGCCCCCAAACCCCTTTTTTGGCTTTCATTTACCCGCCCTCGCCATCGAGCAGGCGGCGGTAGGTCTCGATCTCCATCTCCAGGCGGGTCTTGATGTCCAGCAGTTGCTCATACTCCGCGTTCTGGCATTCGGTCTCGCCCCGGATCTGACAGATCTGCTCCTCCAGGCTGCCGATCCGCATCTGAATTTCCGACAGCTGAGCCATGTAGTTAGCCTCCGTGTCAGCCAGGGTCCCTTCCAGGGACTTTTTCTAAGAGAAAAATAAATAAATAAGAAATTCACGACGAAAAGAAAATCACAAAATTTTACAAGGTACTGGGAGACGTTCACCTTTGCCAAATCGCAAGTTGTATTTCTTATATTTTTTTTTTTGTTGGCATTACTTTAAAAAATTAAATCGATGGAAATAGCATATTATATCTTTACTTGGAATGTTTTATGTGTTCTGTGTCCACAATACTGTCCTCCTTAATGCTGCTTTTACCATGTGCCAAGTGGCATGTCTTGGCAAAGAGGGAAGACAGAATCCTTCAGCCCCCATGTCGGGGGCTGAGCGCTCTGCACACACCATGGCCAGCTGGGACT
Source organism: Pipistrellus hanaki (assembly GCF_964339955.1). NCBI lineage: Eukaryota > Metazoa > Chordata > Mammalia > Chiroptera > Vespertilionidae > Pipistrellus > Pipistrellus hanaki. Next base: position 7,038,991 of record NC_140518.1, on the reverse strand, counting down.
GGAGCTCAATTTCCAGGGCCTGCAGGGTCCGTTTCAGCTCCGTGATTTCATTCTTGGCGGAACTGGCTGCCCCGGCGTCGGTGGAGATCTGTGCTTGCAGGGATGCGCTCTGAATAGAAAGAAAATGCAGTCACGGCGGTGGCTGAGCGGACGTGGCTTCCCGGTGGCCACAGGCTTGGCCGCTCCACGGTGGTGACATGCCTGCTTCTGGAACTGCTCCTCGGCCTCCCGGCGGTTCTGCTCAGCCAGCTCCTCGTACTGCGCCCTCATGTCATTCAGTAACTTGGTTAGGTCAGTGCCTGGGGCGGCATTCATTTCTACCGTCACCTCCCCTCCAGAGCTCCCCTGCATAGACTTCATTTCCTGAAAGAAAGAAAGAAAGAAAGAAAGAAAGAAAGAAAGAAAGAAAGAAAGAAAGAAAGAAAGAAAAAAGGATCAGAGTGATAAAAACAGAGAAGCAATGGTCTTTCTTCCTAAAATGCAGAGTTGAAACTAAGACACTGAAGGGGAAAGACACCCCCCACCAAATCAAGCTACAATTTGCTCATTATTACTTTTTTTCTTTTCTTAAAAACATATTTTATTTTATTTTTTTACAGAGAGGAAGGGAGGGGGATAGGGAGTTAGAAACATGGATGAGAGAGAAACATCGATCAGCTGCCTCCTGCACACCCCGTACTGGGGATGTGCCTGCAACCAAGGTACATGCCCTAGACCAGAATCGAACCTGGGACCTTTCAGTCCGCAGGCCGACGCTCTATCCACTGAGCCAGACCGGTCTCGGCATTGCTTTTTTCTTGGCCATAGGAGTTGGAAATCCGTTCCGATGGTGCTATTTCATTTTACAGAATGGCCGTGGGGGAAGCAGGGAGGCCAGAGCGGTTCAGTCACATGGACGATGTTCTTACCTCTTCATGGTTCTTCCTCAGGTAGGCCAGCTCCTCGGTGAGGCTCTCGATCTGCATCTCCAGGTCAGAGCGAGTCATGGTCAGCTCGTCCAGGACCTTCCGAAGGCCATTGGTGTCGGCCTCCACGGCCTGCCGGAGGCACAGCTCGTTCTCATACCTGGAAGGGGCGGCCGAGAGACAGAGCGATACACGTCAGAGAGTACACCCGGCCTTATATCCTCAACAAGGAGTGTTCTCCTTGGTCAACAAATCTTAGGATTTTTTTCCCTCGTAAAGAAAAAGAGAGCCTAATGTTACTTCTATTGCGGGCGAATAGTTTTTATGCCAAAAAGGCCATTCTTCATTTCTCTCCTTTCCTTGTTGGTCGGATGATGGTCTTTTAAATTTACATTTGGGACGTTTGTGAATTTAGGTCTTGATCTGCTGAAAGTTGGTTTTTATTTATTTATTTTATTTTTTATTTATTTTATTTATTTACTTTTAAAATATATTTTATTGATTTTTTACAGAGAGGAAGGGAGAGAGATAGAGAGCCAGAAACGTCGATGAGAGAGAGAAACATCGACCAGTCGCCTCCTGCACACCCCCCACCAGGAATGTGCCCGCAACCAACGTACATGCCCTTGACCTGAATCGAACCCGGGACCCTTCAGTCCGCAGGCCGATGCTCTACCACTGAGCCAAACCGGTTTCGGCTATTTTTTATTTTTATTTTTTTGTATTAGAATGACCTAAGCAAACAGATTGAATTTCGCTTTTCCCACAGCACCTGTTTTCAAGGCTTCAGCTTTCTTACTTTAGTCTGAAGTCATCGGCAGCCAGTCTGGCGTTGTCAACCTGCAGCACCATGGAGGCGTTTTCAGCGGTGGCAGTGATGAACTAGAAAAGGCACGCATAGTGAGTGAATCGCGGATGCTTTTTACCTGTGTCCGCAAGCCCGCCTTGGGGGTTGAGGCCACTGAGGTAGCTTTCAAAGGTGGATTGCTCTGAGAACTTGCTTAGCGATGCCCTTGTACTGAGGATTGGGGTGTAATTAGACTACATCTTCCCGCAGGAAGGTAGCAGTTTGCAGTTACTGGAACAGGCACAGAACACAGCCCTCTGCCTACTTCCACTGCTCTGGAAAATCAGTTATTCCACGAGCTCTTTCAGAAAACAGTGTGACAAGGGAGCTCCACTTCTGAAAAAGTTTTGAAAAATATATTTTCCGTGCAACGGTGGCAAGATACTTTAGAGCCCACCACATTCTTATATGATATTTGCACCAGATTTTCTAGAAAGAAAAATGGTTGTAAAGACTATTTAAATCTAGCAAGACTCTAAAGTATGTCAGCCTGCCGGAATCAATCCTGAAATAGATTGAGCTAGTTTTGACTCATTGTCATCATTCATATATACATGTTAACCAGCTGCCTGTCATTGTATAAATTTTGCTCTTATGTAGAAATACTCAGATTTGAGATGCAAACAGAAAATTAATGTGGTTGGATGCCAGTCATAGTTGAAACACACCAACTCCCATTTTAAATACCCAACAAACAACCATGTTTTCAAATAATTCCTTGGCTTACCATCTTCATTCCTACACATATTCTCAATAAAAGCAAAAGAGGCCAATAGAAGCTCAGCGGTGGGTAGGGTCTTACCTGATTCCTGAGATCTTCAATGATGGGCCAGTACTTACTGTAATCTCTCCCGGACCCACCATCTCTAGACTTGGGCCCATGCTTGTCATACCACTCATTGATTTTGTTCTCCAGATCAGCATTGGCCTCTTCCAGGGCTCTGACCTTGTCTAGGTAATTGGCCAGGCGGTCATTGAGGTTCTGCATGGTTTGCTTTTCACCTCCAGAAAAAAGCCCGCCATCGCCAGTACCACCACCCAAACCACCACCATAGCTGTAGAAGCCTCCGCTAGCACCGCCACCGAATCCAGACCCACTGCCGAATCCAGACCCCCCGCCGAATCCAGATCCCCCGCGGAATCCAGATCCCCCGCCGAATCCAGACCCCCCGCCGAATCCAGAAGCCCCGCAAAATCCTGAACCCCCACCAAAGCCAAGTCCAGAGCCTGAAGCTCCCCCAAAACCACTCCCGACTGAGCAGCTACCAAAACCCCCTCCAAGGCCACCACTCAACCCTCCACTCAGGCCACAGTTGCCGGCTCCGCCTCGGAAGCCCCGGGCAGAGCTGCCCCCCAGACCACATCTGCTTTTGCTGCTGCCCCCAGCAGACACCCTGACCGAGCTGCTGCCTCCAGCCTGGGAGGAGGAGATCCGAGATGAGCAAGACATGATGGGAGCAAAGGTTGAGCGTGCCCAGGCGAATAGGAGAGGCGAAGAGCGTATGTGTTTGCAGGCTGCCTTTTGGCCCTTATATGCACTCTTTTAGGGTGTTCCTCTCCTGTCACTTCTTAATCCCCATTACAGTTTTGCTAATCCACAATTGGATAATGTCTTTTTCCTGAACCCACTCGCCTGGCTCTCTTGTTGAAGCTGGGTCAGAGCCCGGGGCCATTTACTATAACAAGGAAACACCAACAAGGTGGGGCAAAGGAAAAAAAAAGTTACTCCCAGAATGACAGTTTGACTCTTTCAAGTTTGGCCTGATAATTCTTTTCTGAAGGAGCGACTCTATTAGATTGGCTTCATGATTTCCCAATTGCAGGGCACAGATTCACACGTCAGTACAGTACGTAATGTGAGGAGGGGGATTTTCCGTCAGGCTTGTAACTTTTCGTTTCGATTGTTCTCTTAAAGTTGAAACTGGCTCCAGCATCAGCCTTGGTTTTGGATGGACCCGCCTTTCCCTATGATATTTCTGAGGTTGTTGAAGTTTGTGATTTTCAGGTTATTGTCTTTTTATTTTTATTTTGAGATCAAATGAGATATTTTTACTGTTGATAAGAAAAACAAATAAAAAAAAAACAGTCTTCCATGTACACATTATTATGTCTCAGCAACCTGTTTACTCAATCAGAGAATGTCTAAGAAAGCTGGTAGACAGACTGTGTTAGCATCAGCTCAGTGACTGGTACGTTGCTACAAAGAGTGGGACTTTCTGATTGAGTCTCACAGAATGATACCAACTTCCCTCTTTAGAATCAAATCTTATGAAACTAGAAGATGAGACTGATTTCATCTTTGTTTTAAAGACGTCTGGAGAAGAGGATCCGAATCCACTTCTGCTAACCGATGTTATCGAGTCATTTGCAGATACTGAAGTCTGGAGTTTCCCCAGTACCTCTGCTCTTGTTTTTTATTTTTTATTTTTTTAAATTTTCTTTTCTGTTTTGTTTAAAGACATTTAGAAAAGAGAACCTGTACCCACTTCAGATAACTCATGTTCTGACTGGGGTCATTGTATAGACACTGAAATCTAGAATCCTCCCCAGGTCACTTTTTGCTTCCTGTTTTTCTGTCTCTCTGTACTTTAGATTTTTCCATTCACTTCTGCGAGTCAATGAAAGTATGTGTGCGTGTGTGTGTTTAAGGTATATACTGTATGATTCTACTTATATGATGTAGCTGGTGTAGTCAAACTCAGAGACAGGAAACAGAGTGGTGGTGCCAGGGGTGAGGGAAGAGGCAGTGGGGAGTTGTTTAATGGATACAGTTTTAGATTTGCAAGAGAAAAAGAATTCTGGAGATTAGTTGCTCAGCAACATGAATATATTTAACACCACTGCACTGTGCTCTTAAAAATGGTTACGATGGTCCATTTTATGTTATGTGTATTTTACCACAAATTTTAAAATCTTGTAATAAACGTATAGATGCTTTAAATATATTTCTTGACCTACTTAACTTTATGCTCATGTAGCTCGCTGACGTTCGTTTATTTAAAACTTTCTCCTTTATCTTGGCATTGTCTGTTAAACCATGTACACGCTTTAATCCTTACATTTGATCTTTTTTTAAAAAAAATATTTTATTGAGTTTTTTACAGAGAGGAGGGAAGAGGGATAGAGTTAGAACATCGATGAGAGAGAAACATAGATCAGCTGCCTCCTGCACACCTCCCACTGGAGATGTGCCTGCAACCACTGTACATGCTCTTGACCGGAATTGAACCTGGAACCTTTCAGTCCGCAGACCGACGCTCTATCCACTGAGCCAAACCGGTTTCGGCTGATCATTTTTTATTCAGTGTTCTGCCTTCTTTTAATTTCCCCTTAGACTGCCTTTGATTGGGACAAACTATTAAGTGAGTGGTAATTCCCTTGGCGTGGAGCTCTTTAAGGGAATAAGTAGCTTTTATGTTCTTCCTGCATTGTTTTCGCAGTAGTGGTGTGTTTTCAGTCTTAGGGTGCTGCTTCAAGGAGTACAAGTGTTTTATAAACTTTAAATCGTTAAGCTGGGCGTAATTGGCATCACTCCCTTCCCAGGTAGGAAAAAAACGCACCACCCAGCACAGTCTGTTGGTCATATTGCTTCACCCCTCCCCAAAACCAGGAAGCCAGAGAAGTCTCCACGCTAATGATTTAATGGAATGTGAAGGCTGGAGACGGGAGGGACCATCACTGGGCTATTCCTTTTTCTTAAAATTATGGAATGGAATCTTTCTACCTGCATCAGCCTGGCATTTGGTTAAAAGAAGGTTTCAAGAAAGGAACACCTGGTAAAACAGAGATTTCAGAGCACAGAGAGCAAGAGTTTCCTGTGAAAAGGTGGAGGAAAGACACTGAGCAGCATCGCTGGCCTCTGAGTGGCCTGGGCTTTGTGGCGTTTTCAGTCAGTGGTCCTCTAAGGGGTAGCTTTCTCATCCCGGCAGCTTTGTCTACCTTCTGAGTTGGGATATCTGGACACCTGGGTCTCCACTGAGGAAGCGGGTGACAGCAGGTGTTCCATCTTGTGTTTCATTTTTTAGCTTTCTTGTTGATATAATTTTATTATGTACATAATAAAAACGTGTATACTTTTTTTAATCCTCACTCGAGGAGATGTTTATTGATTTTTAGAGAGAGGAAAGGGGAGGGGAGAGAGAGAAATATCTTTTTTTTTTTTTTTTTTTTGAGAGAGAGAGAGAGAGAGAGAGAGAGAGAGAGAGAGAGAAATATCAATGTGAGAGAGAAGCAACAATGTGAGAAAGAAACATTAATCAGTTGCCTCCCGTACACATCCCCACCATGAGATTGAACCCGAAACCTGGGTATGTACCCTGACTGGGAATTGAACCTGCACCTTTCGGTGTATGGGACAGAGCTACCCAGCCAGGGCAAAATTGATATAATCTTCATGCTGGCATATGTCTGTTCTTTAAAATTCAGCTTCAAAATCAAGTTCACTTGAGATGCTTTTCTGATTCTCTATACTTCAGAGATGACTTCTGGGCAGGGCATGTACTTAATAAATAAAACAGCCATTATTATCTCAAACTGTGTGTCTAACGAGGCAGTGTACAAACAAAGGTGGAGGTAAACCCACAGGATTCTCTTGTTTCTCACTATTTCCCAAAGTGCAGTTTCATGCTGTCTTTCTTTTCTTTTCTTTTTAATAGATTTTGTTGATTTTTTACAGAGAGGACGGGAGAGAGATAGAGAGCTAGAAACGTCGATGAGAGAGAAACATCGACCAGTTGCCTCCTGCACACCCCCTACCGGAGATGTGCCCGCAACCAAAGTACATGCCCTTGACCGGAATTGAACCCGGGACCTTTCAGTCCACAGACTGACACTCTAACCACTGAGCCAAACCAGTTTCGGCTCATGCTGTCTTTCTGTGTATCTGTGTGCCTTTCCAGTGGTGAATCTATCTGACTGATCTCGATTCTGTGACTTGAAAACTATCTACAACTTTGATGTCTAGTGGATTAAGGGATTTTTATCACATCTATAAATACAATTCTGTTCTTGCCTGAAGTGTTAGAATTCTTTCGTCAGCTTTGGTGTCCGCTGTTTTGAGACATCCCCAAATTTAATACTCACTTGCTTTTATTTGAAATAACGAATTATCAGAGTTCACAAGTTAGTTCTTGGGATTTCTTTCATCTGTAAAATGGAAACTTCAAGAATCTGGTTAGGTGCCAGTGTGGGTAAATGTTTAGAAATGCCGGCTTTGGTGCCTGGCACCTGTTAATTATATGACAGTTTAAAAGAAATGGACTGGCCGAAACTGGTTTGGCTCAGTGGATAGAGCATAGGCCTATGGACTGAAAGGTCTCAGGTTCCATTCTGGTCAAGGGCATGTACCTTGGTTGCAGGCACATCTCCAGTGGGAAGTGTGCAGAAGGCAGCTGATCAATGTTCCTAACTCTCTATCCCTCTCCCTTCCTCTCTATAAAAAAATCAATAAAATATATTTAAAAAAAAAAGAAATGGACTTATATCTCTGGGCTCCCGGTTCAATGTTGCCATCACTTATACATTGTTTTGAATAGTTAGTTATTAGCAGCTTATTTTTACCTGTAAAGAATAAAACATGACCTCTGTAGAATATGACCACTGTAATAATTGCAGAATTATTTTCAGATAGTCACCATTACCATTTTTGTGAGATAGGTTACTAGTATTTTTAAAATTTCAGATGAATATATTGCATGCTCTTAGGTTAGCAGGAAAATCAATACTGAAAAGCATGACATATTGTCCCTGACGAATCTTTAGCATTGAAAATAGAACAAACTTGGGAAATTCTATCTTCTGCTCACTCTAGAGAATATTCTGTTATGTTTTCCAAATAAAAGCATAAGACCAGAATAGTTAAGGGAAGTAACTGGGCACAGAGTATTTATTGAGTGTTGGCAGATGGTATGGCAAAAGGAAAAGCCCCACTTTGATGAGGGCACAGCCTCTTTATAATACCTAACGTGTTGTAGAGAGATAATAAAGAGCCCTTGAATTAACAACAACAACAACAAAAAACAACAACACAGCTTGACTTGCTTCAGGAACAGCCTGGGTTACTGATTGCTTCTGTGCTTTATTATGTGTTCTGTCTTTTATTTTTGTTATTTTGTTATTTTTAAAAATATATTTTATTGATTTTAGAGAGGAAGGGAGAGGGAGAGAGAGATAGAAACATCAATGAGAGAATCATTGATTGGCTGCTTCCTGTATGCCCCCCACTGGGGACTGAGCCCAAAACCCAGGCATGTGTCCTTGGCTGGAATCGAACCTGGGACCCTTCAGTCAGATGTGCTATCCATTGAGCCAAACCAGCTAGGGCTGTGTTCTGTCTTTTAAATCTTTATTCTCCACCTCTGGGTTTGTGGTGTGTGTGTGTGTGTATTGGAGGGGTTGTTAGTAAAAGGAGGTGTTTGCAGAGGGGGCAGGGAAGGTCACACCAGAATCATGTGGGGACTTCCCTGCAGAGAATTATTATTTAGGGCAGTGTCATGGTGGTGGCCACTGTGAGCCTCACCAGGCTCAGCTACCTGGATGAGAGCAGAGATTTTGCAGTAATATGTGTCCTGAGAAGCCACTCCCAGTGGATCTGGCACCATACATAAATCGATTTCAGTCCTGTGCCATTGCCAGACACCAAAGGAGTTATAAAATACCTACCGAAATAGAGCTGAAATGCACCAAATTCTGTGACTGTTTCTCTTCCTTCCTTCTTTCCCTATCATTCTTTCCCAGTCTTTCTTTTTAGTTTCAGTTAAGCATATCTGTTTGAAGGCTTCCTTTTCTCTACCAGCATCTGCTCGATGACACCATTTTGCCAAATTTTGTTCTGGGAGAAAATGACTTAGCTTCATACTTGTTGTGTTTGAATGCTCTAGGATCTCTTTAAACAGCTCTTTTTAATTTTTTTAAACTTTTCCTGAAGATTGTCTAGTCGGTTTACATTGAGTTAAGAGAATGGGCGTGTGACTTTGTAGGGTCAGAAGTATTTCTGCCCTTCAGAGGCCAGAGTCGGTGTTGATTGAAGTAGGCACAGAGTTTGATTATGTTTACTTGAACGGTCCTTGGGACCTTGCCTCAGACCAAATAGACAATAGCTTCCTATTCACAGAACCCACAGACATATATAACCCAGACATATAAAATGTGAGCTGTTAGCTCTCAGTCTGCGTCCAGCCATCCCCAAAGAAGGTGGGCTAAAGTTCCTATCTTCTGGGGTAAGTAGGGGAGATATGGCAGGTGGACAGGCCGTGTTGGGAGGGGTGGTTAGAGAAGGGAAGTTTGGGAAATGGGAGGCTGAAGACAAGCCAGGCCAACTAAACAGGCTGCAGATTCCTGCAATTGCGGCTTTCTTGGAAGTAGGCTCTTCCCAGAATCCTCTCTTGATTTTAGGCAGGTAAGACAGCGGCCAGCAGGTGGCGCCAAACTGCAGCAAGGCCAGGTTGAAACTGCATCAGAAAACTGGAGTGGCTTGGCTGGCTAGCTGCACAGATTTCCCCTCGGTATTGGAATAGGTTTTTAGCACATTTTATTAAGGTTTAAAAGGTTTTCTTTTAATTTTGTTTTGCTTTTTACTGTGTATTATTTTCTTCCTACAGATACATCTTTACCTTCATGCTTCAGCTTTTGTTTGATTTAAAAAGGCTTTATCATTCCCTAAGTATGTAAATATTTTTCTTCTTCTTTTTTAAAAAATCTGAAGTCTACAAAGGTTTTCTTTCTTATATTTCTGTAATCTCTATGGAATAGCAGAAACAAGTATAGCAATCGTTGAAGCTCTGTCTTCCAGGCTTGTTAGATTGTTACACGGATTCAGACTCATCATTTACTTCTTGGGACTAGAGCACAGGTGCCTACATCTTGCTTTCTTGCTTTTATTTGAATTTTACATCAGAAACATTGCTGACTTGAGATGAAATCTCTTGGCCATTATCTGTCACTGTCCTGGTTCCTATGTCTTTATTTCAAGGGAGAATTTTAGAGCCATAGTTTTCTAACCTGTAAAATTAAGAATAGTAATTCCTGTCCTACCTAGTGCACAGGATTATAAGATTATAAGTGCTTTGTAAATTGTGATTCTATATTTAAACACATGGCTTGATCATTTTTAGTTTAGTTTTTTTTTTCCTTGTACAGTATTGTTTATTCCATAAGACCACCTGCTGCTGAATTGGAAGATCAGCCTGATTTCATCTGATTCAAGTGCTGTACAGTCTTCACCACTTTTTAAAATGTATATCTAATATCCGTGGTACTTTTACTAAGGGATTTTATTTTTGAAAAATTTATATGTAATTATTTATAAAAATATGTAGATCCTATCTATATCTATTTTTTAAATCCTCATCTGGGGATATATTTTTCATAGATGAGAAAAAGAGAGAGAAGAAGAGAAAGAGAGACAGAGAGAGACAGAGAGAGAGAGAGAGAGAGAGAGAGAGAGAGAGAGAGATCTGTTGCCTTTGGTATTTGCCCCCTGGGGATTGAATCTGTAACCTAGGTATGTGCCCTGAACCCCCAAACTTTTGGGGGCTCCAACAAACTGAGCCACCTGGCAGGGCCCTATTTATATCTTTTGGATTTAAGTTTAAGACTATAATTAGCTGTTCTCACAAATCTTAGCAATTAAGGATTGTCGTTAAATGTCATGGTTGTGAAGACTGCATTTCAGTTTTGTGATCTCATCTCGGCTTGGTCAGCTGCTTCCGGGAGAACTGAGCTGGCCATGATTCACCCTGGCCTGTGGCGTCATGGTGGGACAGAGCTCTGAAATATACTCCCATTTTACTTCCTAATGCATATTTCACTAGCCATGTTAATAATTGAACTGTTCTTTTGCATCCTTATAGATTTACTTGCCAACAATTTCATGTTATATTTATCAGCATTCCAATGCTGAGATAGGTCAGTAGGTAGGGCAGCATTCCTTCCAGTAATTATGCTAATACTAGAATCTTGTTCCACCTCTTTGCCTAATCTAAAGGAACAGATACAAATGAAACTAACTCTCACACTTCAAGCCGATACTTCCCCTGCCCTAAATCATCCAGGGCCAGGCACCAGACAACTAGAGACTGTCCTTCCAGCCTAAAGCCCAAGGAAATGATTGAAATTAGGGAAGACTATTACACATTAGTTTCAACACTGTCTCCCTCCTTCCTTTTGATTATTCCTATAACTGAATATAGATCCACCATTTGGGCAATTGGATTGCCTCTGCAGGTCTGTGTGAATATAACTTTCAGCCTACATTCGATAAAATTTGGTTTCCCCATAAAGTAAGACTGTATCTGGTAAGACAGCCACATAAATACCTGAAAATTCTCATAGTTGCTGTGAGTAAACTCTTCAGTGAACCAAGAATGAGGTGGTGATGGCAGCAACAGTGGCAGAAGGAAGATAAGCATTTCATTAGGAGCAGTGTTGACACACTGGCTACAGTGTATGAACTGAGGCTCTGAAAATGCCCCACGAAGTTGTCTTTTTCTGTGACACAATTATCATTACATTTCAAAAATGCTTTCAAAATTAAGTAGTAAGTGAAAGTAAGTAAATAGAATCATATTACTAGAAAAAAATTTTTTTTAAACCTATCTTTATTGATTTCAGAGAGGAAGGGAGAGGGAAAGAGAGAGAGAAAAATTAATGATGAGAGAGAATCATTGATTGACTGCCTCCTGCACACCCCCCACAACCCGGGCAAATGCCTTGACTTGGAATCGAACCCTTATTTCCTGGTTCATAGGTCAATGCTCAACCACTGAGCCACACTGGTTGGGCCTGAGAAAATTCTTGGTTGTTATTATTAAGTGAATGAGAACAGTGGCACATAGCCCAAATGGCATGAAAGAAAAAAAGTATTTTCTATTTGGCAAGGAATGTCTGTTATGCTCACATTTATTGAGAAAGCTGCATTTCTGAGAACTCAAGAATTTTCTTTCAGATTGTATTGTTTTTGTTTCACATAATATGATGGGGGACATAATTAGATATTTTGACTCTAGTGGCCCCTGGCTAAGATTGCATTAGAAATAGACAATAAAAATAATTCAAGAATAATTGTAGTACCCTTAAAAAACCCCAGTTGTTTTTTCTGCTTAATATTTTCAGATGGAGCTTGAAATCAAATTTTCATGGATGGGTTGTAATGTGGATAATTCATCTGTAGAGGATTGAAAGGTCAACTAAGTCTCTAGAGTAATATTTGATTTGAGGAAATTATGTGACTCCATTAATAGAACTTGAATTCTGAACCAGAACTTGTGCTTTAACCTTCTTTATATTTGGAATATTATTTAAATATATATTCAAAGTGAAATGATACTTATAAATATCAAGTATTTAAAAGAAAATAAGCATTTACTGAGTGCTTATTCAATAAATACTCTTTAGAATAATTCGTTTAATCTTTATAATAATCACTTGAGAGAAGTATTATTATCCAAATTTTACATATGAACCTGAAATGTGTACATTTTAGCTATTATGATAGGGAATAGACTTATTATGTCAGAGTATGGCAAATTGGGGATTTAAGTGCAAGTGTTTTTATTCATTCTGAATTTGTCTCATTTTGAATTGTTGAGAAAGCCTCATGAAAATCTGTTAATTTTTAAAAAGTTTTTATATAAATGAAAAGCTGTTAAGTGTTCATATATCTTGGCCACAGACATTTTAAATATAAGACAAAACCATCAGTGATAACTTGCTGAAGGAAGGTTTATTGAACACAAAGAATTGACAACATTTTCTATAATGAATTCAAATGAGTCAATCACATTTGTATGTGACGTTCTTCCAGATGAATGGGAGATATCACTATTGATGGCTAGAGGTTATATTTCAGTAACAGAAAGACAAAGGGACAGACATTTTTTTTAGACTTGCTCATTTTTTCTGGACAGATATATGATGCGTTTTCTTCTCGGAAAGCACTTGGCATATGCTAGCTCTTGTGTCTCAAATTAATTGCTTTGAGACTTCTCTTCCAGGGAGTGGAGCCTGGTGCTCAGTATTTTACTGCGTTGGTCTACTTCCTCCAAAACTTTCTTAACCACGATGGCTTTGGCTGGATCTAAAAATTAAAATTTAAAAGGAGATTTTAGAGAGATAAGATGAATAAGATACCAATAGCTAAAGTGTGGAAGCAACCCAAGAATTCATCAATGGGTGAATGGATAAAAAAATATGGTAAAAGCATACAAGGGAATATGACTCAGTACTAAAAAGGAAGGAAATTTTCCTGGCCAGCGCGGCTCAGTGGTTGAACATTTACCTATAAACCAGGAGGTCTCGGTTTGATTCCCCAGTCAGGAATGGGTTGTAGGCTTGATCCCCAATTGGGGGTATGCAAGAGGCAGCCAATCCATGATTCTCTTTCATCATTGTTGTCTCTCTCTCTCTCTCTCTCTCTCTCTCTCTCTCTCTCTCTCTCTCTCTCTCTCTCCCTTCCTCTCTGAAATCAATAAAAAATAAAAAATAAAAAAATAAAAAGGAAGGAAATTCTGACATGCTACAACATGGACAAATCCTGAGGATATTATGCTAAGTGAAATAAGTCAGTCACAAAAGAGCTAGTGCTATATGATTCTGCTTATATGAGGTACCTAGACTAGTGAAATTCATACAGAAAGTAGAATGATGGTTGCCAGGGACTGGGGGGGGGGAATGGAGAGTTGTTTAATGAGTATAGAGTTTAAGTGTTGGAAGATGAAAAAAGTTCTAGAGATAGATGGTAGTGATGGTTGCACAGGAATATGAATGTACATCATGCCACTGAACTGTACACCAAAATGGTTAAGATACTAAAACTTGTGTTTAGTATGTTTTAACACAATAAACTTAAAAAATGAGTAAGAAAGAATATCAATGAAAGGAATAATAGGATTTTTATATAGGGTGAACTATTCAATAAGCACAAACACTTGGACTCAGTTTTTGGTAAATTTTGATTAGCTAAAAATATGGCAACATGTTACTTTGTTTAAAATTAGCATAAAAAAGAAAAAAATTAAAAATATTAAAAAAAATTAGCATACATCTCTAAAGACAGACATCTAGCACTCACTACAAATTTGTCTACTACAAATCTTTATCCACTCTTACATATAATATATAATATATATTCTGGGAATATAAAGGCAATCAGGCTGTGCATTGAAAATGAAGTAGTATAGCATAAAAACAGAATTTTCTTAATTACCTTTGACTTGACTTCCCATGCTTCCAGACCCGTAATCTTTAGACTTGTAACCTCCAGCCTTGCAAGCCCTGTAAACACATGTTGTTGAAAACATCACAAAAGAATGAATTGGAGAGAACCCCTTCAATTCCCAATTCACTATTACATTTTATTTAGCTGTCTGGTGAGCACATGTCAGTGGGCTACATCTGCTTTAGCATCAAGAGGTGAGTCTTACATTTTCATACCGTAAATAAAGGGCTTGCTGCATTTTGGTTTTATAAGATGTGGCTAATTTGTACCTTGGAAGTAGAGTATCATGTTTAATATTTAGTGACTATGATAATAAATGTGGTCATATCAGTTTCCAGAGATCTAAGTTTCATGCAGATTTCATTTTATTACTTCTTTGTAGATTATTTTACCTACCCGTCATCTCCACCTATGAGGAGGCAGTAGGTCTCAATCTCTTTTTCCAGGAGGACCTTGATGTCCAGCAGCTGCTCGTACTCCAGTTTCTGGCCCTCGGTCTCGGTTCTGACCTGGTGCAGCTGCTCCTCCAGGGCCCCGATCTGAGCCTGGATCTGGGCCAGCTGCCCACAGTAGTTGCTTTCTGTCTCTGTCAGGGAGCACTCCAGGGACTGTTTCTGTAAGGAAACAATGAAGAGACTGAGACGGATACACACATATACAAACTTGCTTTGACATATGACTTTCTCCTCTTGTTAGCTCTGCTATAATTGTTGATTTCCTGTGGACACATGGTTAAGAAGACTATGTCATTCTTAAAATGAGCAAGTCTTTCTTTTTGGAAGAACAAGTCTAAAGACATTGATGTTGCTGTTTTAGCTGTTCTAGATACAATCCTATTCTCTCTTAATGCTTTAAGTTAATTACATAAAACAATATATGCATACTAGAGGCTCAGTGCAGGAAATTCATGCACATGTAGGGTCCCCAGGACTGGCTGGGGATCAGGGCTCATCAAGGACTTCCGGCTGCTGGCCGGGGCCTCCCTTCTTTCCGCGCTGCCCCCTGGTGGTCAGCACACATCACAACGAGCGATCGGTCTCCTGGTCAAACTCTCAAGGGGACAATTTGCACATTAGGCTTTTATATATATATAGATATTCTGAACATGGTTAAGAGATTTAAAAACATATGTATATATTTTTTATTGATCTCAAAGAGGAAGGGAGAAGGAGAGAGAGATAGAAACATCAATGATGAGAGAAAAGTCAGTTGATCAGTTGCCTCCTGCATGCCCCACACTGGATGTGAAGTGCGCAACCCAGGCATATGCCCTGACTAGGAATTGATCTGTGACCTCCTGGTTCATAGGTAAATGCTCAATCACTGATCCACCCCGGTCAGGCAATATGGTTAAGAGCTTTAAAACCCACCGGCACATAATTAAAATAACCTTTTAATTATGTTAAAAGGTTAAGACATTGTCCTTTCCTACCGTGGCTAAGAGAGACTGAAGCTCGATTTCCAGTGTTTGCAGATTGCGCTTCATCTCAGTCAGCTCATTCCGGGCGGAGGTTGTGGCGCCCACATCCTCAGAGATCTGCTGTTGCAGCGAGGCGCTCTGGAAGGTAACACATGAGGGAGCACAACTCAGGTGTGAGCATCACCAACATGCAGCAGGCTTGTTTGCTGACAGAGACTCACCTTCTCATTGAACCAGGCCTCCGCATCCCGGCGGTTCTGCTCGGCAAGTGCTTCGTACTCGGCCCGCATGTTGTTCAGCAGCACCGTGAGGTCCACCCCGGGCGCCGCATTCATCTCCACGTTCACGTTGCCCCCGGCCGCGCACTGCAGAACTTGCATTTCCTAGAGGCAGAAAAGTGTGCAGCTCAGCTAAGCAGGGAGCTCATAGAAAGTCTGGAAGCTGGAGAAGCCTAGCTTTGGAAGGGCTCTTAGCGTTCACCTGGTTCCCTCTCCCAGTCTGTGCAATGAACTCCCTTTACATTTTATATATCCTGTCCAGCAGACATCACTTTCAACGACAGTGAACTCTCTGCCTCATGAAATAGCCTGTTTCGTTCTTGGAGTTTTAGTTGCTGCCGAGGTCTTTTCTCTGATGAACCCAATTCCAGCTCATAATCTCCAAGTCATCTATCAGTTATAGTTCTGCTGCACAGAAAAAGTCTTAATTCCTTTACCAAAGGAAAGTCCTTAAAATATATAGAATGAACCCGGCTGGTATGGCCCAGTGGTTGAGTGTGGACCTATGAACCTAAAGGTCACTGCTAAACTCCTGGTCTGGGCACATGGCTGGGTTTACAGCTTGATCCCCGGTAAGGGGACGTGCAAGAGGCAGCTGATCAATGATGCTCTCTCAGCATTGATGTTTCCATCTCTCTCTCTCCCTCTCTGAAGCCAATAAAAAATATTAAAAAAAAAAATTAAACAAATATATAGAACGAGTGATGTCATCTCTTTTTCTATTCATTTATAGCTTAAATGTCTCCACCTCTGCGGACTTGGTCATTATTTTATTTTGAGACCAGCTTGGATGTGTTCTCTGCTCAGCAATATCCTGAACTTAGCATGAACATGGCGGAGGGGCTGAGTCTGGATAATTTTGAACAGTTGAAATAACTATAAGTACATATTTATGTTTCTATGTTTAGACCTGCTTATCATTATAAACTTATTTATCATCTTCTAAAGAATCCTTAGCTGTCTATGAAGCTATTAAGCTTACGCAGGCCATTATAGTGTCTTGATGGACTTCGGTGTCAAACCGATCTCCATGTGAATTTTGGTCCTGCCCTGTAGTAGCTGCCTGGGAACGATGCTTCACCTCAAATCCCAGTTTTCTTATCTGGAAATTGAGGCAACAAATAATATCCTTCTCTGTGTTGTTGGAAGATGTGACATAGTAGTAAGACCAACAATACTGCCTGGCGTGTGAATACTAAATAAATGCTAGTCATTATGATCATTATCATCATCAGAGGGCTTGGAAGCAGTTTTGCATATTATTTCATCCGAGGTGTGTGCTGTTGGGATGCAGTGAGTCATTCTAAGATTGTGGATGGCAGACACCACTGAGTCTGTGTACCACTGAGACAACGCGGAGCGGCTTACGCCTCTGCTGCTGGGACCCTCCTCCCCATCCATGTCCCGGGCCCTGGATGGGTCCCAATGACACCAACGAGGCTGACTTTCCTCCCTGTACCAAGTCCCTCTGGTGACTCTAGCATTCGTTCCTCCTTGGTGGTCCCCATGCCTTGTCTCTCTCCAGGTGGGGTTTTTATTTCTGAGGATTTAGGGAAATCTTCCCCAGTTCAAACAGAAACAGATTAAAAGATGCAACGGGGGTTTGTCTGTGAGTCATTAAAAAAATGAAATCAATTGCATTCAGTTCATCAAACATTTGTTGAGTAACCACCAGGGAGCTATAGCCATACTTGAACCCATATATTTATACAAACGTCGTTCTTCAAATACTTAAATTTATAAGACAGCCTCATAACCAAGCAAGCTGCATGTTTAGCTTTTCTCCTTTAAGCACTTGGCTTGACTTGGAGAAGTTTTTTGGCTGTTTAAAAACATCAAATTCCTTTTCAAAGAATAAAGATATTACAGGAAACAGCGGTTCTGAAAGCAATCCCAGAGATGTGTCTGCAGTAGTGGCTGTATGCTCTAATTTAGGATCTAGCTTCCCATGATGACCACTTTGGACATACACTATTTATTTGGAAGTGTACATTGTAGTGGAACAGTTTAATCCCAGTCTCATTATTTTTGTAGCCACACTTACTAAGAATATGTATTAATATTAAGTATATATACTTAATGTGTGTACGGCGTAAATGTTTTAAACCTGCCACTGTGGTATAGAAATTTAGATCTAGTTTCCTTAGGCAGTCCTTACAGTACGCATCTTCTATCTCATTAGATATAATCTTTTAAGCGTACCATTTTAATTACCTATAGCTGTAATTATCTAGCTGAATACTGCTCTTTAACCCTGACTGGTCTGGAAAACATGATTATTCTCCTCCCCAGTCCCCCTCCTCCTCCCGTGGGAAACAATGAGAGAGCAAGGGTGAATCTGTACAAAGACTTCGCCACTTCAAAAGACAACTCAGGCCTCATGTCTGTCTGATAGTGGTTTGTTAGGACCAATTTCTTGTCTAAGAAGGCAAGTGTGTGATCTCCTATCAGGTGGGGCGTGTCTGCAGAGGGGCAGCAAAGCAGAGACAGTCAGCTCTCACCTCTTTATGGTTCTTCTTGAGGTACGTCATCTCCTCGCTCAGGGTTTCGTACTGGATCTCCAGGTCGGTCCTGCACAGGGTGATTTCGTCCAGGACTCTGCGCAGCCCATTCACGTCACTCTCCACGCTCTGGTGCAGAGCCAGCTCGTTTTCATACCTTAAAGGGCGTCAATGATGTTCCAGTTGGTCACATGGTTGGAGAAATAGTCAACAATCAAATGAGCAAATAGAATTCTGAGGTGCCCCATGTGGCCACAAGAGACATTTTCAAAGTCTCTTGTATGGTAATTATTATTTATTTTGATGCATTTCTTTGACAAAAAAAGAACTAGGGCATTGAACGTTTCTTTTCTGGCAGTTCATACTTTATATCTTGTGGCAACAGTATAAAAAAGTAATAGCATCCTGTTTGCTCTCAAGCCCGGTATTTTAATATTTAATGGAGGGATTAAAAATAAATCCAGTTTAATGCTTCCCATGAACCTCCATGGGTTCTTTCACTCGGAGAGTCTACTTACTTGAGTCTGAAGTCATCGGCTGTCAGCCTGGCATTATCGATCTGTAGCACGGCACTAGCATTGCTGGTGGTGGAAGCGATGATCTAGAAATGGAGAGTTTAATTTTCTTAAAGGCAACTTATTACAATCAATGAAAAAAGTGGTTATTTTTTTAAGGTTAGAAAATGGAAGTAATCAAAATTAATATAGTGACATTTTAAATCACGAGGTTAACCAAACGAATCTACTTCCTGCTTATTTCTAATGCTACATGGAAATTCCGTTTAGGAAATTACAAGGAGGGATGATACATGCGTTTAGAATTCAGCGAGGAAAGGCCAAGAGCCTTTAGAAATGCAAGTTCACAGAAATGATTGCAGGGTGTAGTTTCTTACCTGACTTTTGAGATCATCAATGATAGGGAAGTATCTGCTGTAATCGTGATCCAGACCGCGGCAAGAGCCAGGCCCAAACTTCTCATACCAGCCCTTGATCTTCTGCTCCAGGTCGGCGTTGGCCTCCTCCAGGGCGCGCACGTTGTCCAGGTAGGAGGCCAGGCGGTCGTTGAGGTTCTGCATGGTCACCTTCTCGTTCCCGGAGAGAAGACCCCCCTCATTCACAGCAAAGCTGGCACAGGAATTGCTCCCGCCTGCATTTCCTCCCAGCGCGCTGCCCCCGAAGGCACAGGAGAAGCCACTTCCAAAGCCACTTCCAATTCCGGGCAAGCTGCAAGCATTTCCAGCCCCGAAGCCGGATCCCCCAGCCGAGAGCCGGAGCGATCCGGTGGTGGGACGGGGACAGGCCCGCCTGGAGCCACTGGGAAGTCGGAGAGACATGGTGTCCGGGCAGGCGCGGAGCAGAGCTGTTCTCCTGAATCCCAGCCTTCTCCTCGCCCCTGTTTTGTGTGCCTTTTTATAGACAATTCTCAAGTGGGTTCTGGACGCTGTTTTGCCTACACAGAGGAAAAGGGAGCTTGCCAGCCTCAGCAAGTTCGCATAATTGGATGATTTTTCCTAATTAGTAACTGACTTTGCTGGGCAGCTGCCCTGGGGTCGGTGGTTATCTGAGAAATGGGTCTGGGTGGAGCCATTTCAGGTTCCTTATTACATTTTAAAATTGGGAGTGAGTCATTCTTCCTCCCCTCCTTCGGAGATAAAACTCATCAGTCCGCCACACCGTAGCCATCTGGCGTCATGGTTTTGGGCTCTTTATGCTGAGGCAGATTTTGATGTTTTTGAGTCTTTATTATTATTTTTTCACTTTTATTTTATTTAAAAAAATATATATTTTATTGATTATTTACAAAGAGGAAGGGAGAGAGAGAGCGAGCTAGAAACGTCGATGAGAGAGAAACATCGACCAGCTGCCTCTTGCACACCCCCCACTGGGGATGTGCCCGCAACCAATGTATATGCCCTTGACTGGAATCGAACCTGAGACCTTTCAGTCCGCAGGCCGACGCTCTACCACTGAGCCAAACCAGCTTCGGCTCACTTTTATTTTAAATATATTTTATTGATTTTTTACAGAGAGGAAGGGAGAGGGATAGAGAGTTAGAAATATCAATGAGAGAGAAACATCCACTAGCTGCCTCCTGCACACCTCCTACTGGGGATGTGCCCGCAACCAAGGTACATGCCCTTGACCGGAATAGAACCTGGGACCTTTCAGTCCACAGGTTGACACTCTATCCACTGAGCCAAACCGGTTACAGCTGTTTTTGAGACTTTAAACACATTTTATTGGTACAATTCTTTCCACTTAAGTAGGGAACAGAACTGGGATCCTGATATGCCCATTCTGGTCCTTCCAATACCAGTCCCGCCCCCATTCTCACTCACCACTGTTTCCGATGGGAAGTAGCTTCCATTTTGGCTGACAAGCATCATGTTTTGTTGACACTTACTAAGAGTTAGGCAGAGCTGCCTTCTCTTATCCATTTTGGCAATTAGGAACACACCCCTAATTGCTGTTATGAGTTGTGGGAGTTTGGAAGGATATTAACTTATTTCCTGACCCAGCAAAATTTGATGCCAACCTGGAAGCAAATATTTCATCTGTTTTTTTAATCTCGTGGTTTAGCTTAGGTGAAAGTCATCAGTAAATTAGCTATCTACTGGGTGGGGATCCCCATATACTTATTGAAAACCCTAAATATTATGGAATTTTTTGAAAAATCTGGAAATTGGCTTATGGACAAAATTTCCATGGACATTTATGTGACACAGTTATGAACATATGAATTCATTCATTCATTCATTTAACAAATATTTATAAAACACCTACTATGTTCTGGGGACTCAAGTTAAGTAGAATAATGCATCGTTTTGCCTTTTTGTGACTGGCTTCAAAGTTGTATCATGTGTCAGAATTTCTTTGTTTTTTTAAAGGTTTAATAATGTCCTGTTGCATTTATATACCATTTTTTTTAATCCATTCAACAATAGGTGGGCACTTGGGTTGCATTCACCTTTTGACTATTGTGAATAATGCTGATATGAACATGGCAACCATAATTTTACTCTCTGCATGAAGACATTCTTTTGATATAAACAAACCAAGCAGGATCTAAGAGTATAGAGTAAAATGTTACAATCCTTTCTCACCTTCCTCTTTCTCTCTCCTCCTTACTCTCTCAGGCAACCACAGTTCACCATTCCAGATGTCTGTAGCCTTCCAGGTGGTTTTCCATGCATTTGCATAAATGCATAGCATGTAAACACACATGCCTAGGTGAGTCATCTGTGTTATATGTCTTGCCCTGTAACTTTCTTTGTTTACCTTACAGCCTTAGAGCATGAATTGGTAGGTGTCTAATGAGATGGAAACTGTTGGTTGGTCCCCCAAAATTTTAACTGAGCAATAGCTACCCACAGTAAAGATTGCTTTCTCTACATTCTTTGTAACTAATTGTGGTCATGTGATTAAGCTAGCCAATGAGATGTAAGCAGAAGTATATGTACTAGTGTGTTCTAGATACTTCATCTAAGACGCAGCTGACACAAGTCTCTGTCCCATCGTCCCCCTTTCCTCCACCCTGCTGGAATGGCTGTGATGGCTGGGTCCCTGGGGATTCTCTGGTGCAAAGATACCAGCCCAGCCCTGAATACCTTACCTCTGGATTTGTGTGTGGCAAAGAGATAAATTTCTATCTGTGTAAAGTCCTGTTATTTCGTTATATTACTCTGGGCCAAACCTAATATCAAATAATTTTTTAACCATTATTAGGAGACCTTCCGATTGTTTGCATTTTTTGTTGCTATTATTAATAATGCTGAATATATTCATGTTTTTCTTTAGGATATATTCCTTCAATATATATATTTTTTATTTTATTGATTTTTTTTTTTTTTTTTTTTTTTTTTTACGGAGAGAAAGAAAGAGGGATAGAGTTAGAAACATCGATGAGAGAGAAACATCTATCAGCTGTCTCCTGCACACCCCCTACTGGGGATGTGCCCGCAACCAAGGTACATGTCCTTGACCAGAATTGAACCTGGGACCCTTGAGTCCATAGGCCGACGCTCTATCCACTGAGCCAAACCGGTTTTGGCTCCTTCAATACTTTTTGCAGTTCTTTTTCATTGGATTTATTGAGGTTTCATATACGGAGAATAAAATTCATCTTAAACATACAGTTCTATGAGTTTTTATAACACATAGTCATGTAACCCCCACCACAACCAAGATACAGAACAATTCATTAACTCCGCCCCCAAATCATCTCATATCCCTTTGTAGTCAATCTCTCCCACAGCCTTGGCACCGTACTATGCCTATAATCTTGTCTATTCCAGAATACCATATAGATGGAATTACATAGTATGCACTCCCAAAGATTACATGCAAAGAACATGAGTAAGGAAGAGAAGGAAAACAAAGTCTAGCCTTTTTATTTGTTAAGAACAGAACTGAATGGTTTCCTTGGGTTACTTAGCCAGTGGGATTTTGCGAAGGCAGGCTTTAAAAAACAGCAACCCCGTCGTCCCTCTCATTATGGTGTCTTAGAAGGTACTCGTTGCTCCATTGTAATATTGCTTATTTTAGAGGATTTTTCTTCAACTGAGTGGACCCTCAGTGAAAGGACACTGCTGAGTTGATCTAGTTCCTCAACCATTGTTTTAATAACAGTTTCTTCTTTTGAGTCTAAAATAAAACAAAGGAAAGTTTAGTGTTTATTCTTTTTTATTATATTTTATTTATTTATTTATTTTTATTTTATTTTTATTTTATTTTATTTATTTTTATAAAGAGGAAGGGAGAGGGATAGAGAGTCAGAAACATCAATGGGAGAGAAGCATCGATCAGCTCCTCCTGCACACCTCCTACTGGGGATGTGCCTGCAATCAAGGTTCATGCCCTTGACTGGAATCCAACCTGGGATTTTTCAGTCTTCAGGCTGATACTCTATCCACTGAGCCAAACCATGTAGGGTCAGTGTACATTCTTAACAGGTTGAAAGGGATTTAGTTACAAAGGGTAAGCTTTTTAAAAATGGTGTTTGAAAGTTTGTGGCAAATGAAATGTCTATGCTTAGCAAGGCCAGTAGTCTCTTTCTTTCTTTTATGTACCACTGTTTTTAGAGAAATGGATGTTTGAAAGCAAAAATGAAACATGGATTATTAAAACATGTAAATGCTAGGCAAGTTCAAGCCTGGAGCAACTAATGTCTTCTTTTAAAAATCATCTTGCCCTAGTTTTGTGGTTTAAAATAAAGTAGCTCTGCTATCAAAGCATTGAAACTGGGAAAATAATAGTTTCTAAGTAAAAAAGATATTGAGGATGGGTTCCCCATTTCAGTAATTTCATAATTTGATCACATCTGTTCTATAAGAATATGAAATACAAATATAAAGAACTGTCATAAGCTTATAGAAATAACTGACTTATTTAATACAATTGCTGGAGTTTAAAAGATTTACAACAAGTAAAAATCCTCCCATACCTTTGACTTGATTTTCGGAATTTACAGGCTCACACCCCTTTGATTTGTAACACGTGGACTTGCTTTTTCTGCGAAGAGAAGAGTAAGTTATTGCATTTATTTCATCCGGGAGCTCATAAATAACGATGAATTGGGAATAAAAGTTTTGGAGTTCTAGTTTCAGGAAGATTCAAATTCTTATGTTTAACAGACATTAGTAACTTTTTTCATGACTTCAATACAGTAAAAATGATTAAATGGATGTTTAATCTAAGTGGATGTTTAGATTAATGAATAAAAAATTCCCTAGTGATCAGACATTATCTCTTTCATCTAACAATAAGGGGACTCCAAATTCTCACTGACTTTTCAGTCCATCACCTGGTCAATGAACACGGCTGGTGTGTCTACTGTACAGAAGGCACTAGACTGTGTGCTGTAGAAAATGTACAGCCAAGACACAGAAGTTTACATTGTTGAAAAGAAAAGGAAGCACATGCAAGTAAAAAGTTGCCTCTAACATGGCATGAAAGGTAAGAGAAGTGAAAAGTGAACAGTGTAAAGAGCACGTTGTTCGCAGGAGTGAGCCATCACTGTTAGGGTTCTTCAGAGAATCCGCTGTGAAGACTGACACTAGTCTTGGAAGATGCTAAGTGATGGTGAGACCCTGGGCAAGATTTAGGAATAGCCTCTGATTACCGAGTCCCTTTGTGTGCAAGCCACTGTCATAGCACTTTCCCTACATAGTGAGGTACTGTTGTTCCAAGTATTTCAGAGTATGAATTTGGTGTTATCATAGCTCTACCGATAAAGAAACGGGTTGAAAGAGCTTAAGCAGTGTGCATAGATTCTCCCAAGGGTGTCATTCTGGCAACTAAGTAAAAAATAAAAGAGGATGTGTTATGATAAGAAACGTACTTCAATACTAAATCACAGAAAGCCACTTGGATTAGAGGAATTGTTCAACATTCCACAGTTACGTGTTCTATATATTAGCGGACTGCAAATATTTTACAGACTAAAACATTTGATTTTGCTGCCTGTTTTCATTTCAACTGGATGCAATAATAACTTTCAGAGGCCAAAGCCAGGTATGCTCTTTAGAGCAGGACATTCTAGGACACAATATTAATATACACGTATACTGAGAAAATCTGGTTGATGAGAGATGCATTTTTTAATAACTAGGTTATGTTTTTCCACGAGTTAATATTTACCTTCCGTCTCCATCTATTAATATGCAGTACGTTTCAATCTCTTTTTCTAAAAATATTTTGATATCTAGAAGCTGCTCGTAGTCCAGCTTCTGGCCTTCGGTTTCCGTGCGGATCTGCTGCAGCTGCTCCTCCATCGCCCCGACCTGGTCCTGGATCTGTTGGAGCTGAAGGCAGTAATAGCCCTCGGTCTCTGCCAGGGAGCATTCATAGGAATGTTTCTGAAAGAAGAACAAAGCAAGGCTTGCCTGTGGAGCCCATCAACGACACGTTCCTCTTTTAAACACTCCCAAGGTGGAAGGAAATATTTGTGTGGAGTCTAAATTCTTTCAATCAAAATCAGCATTAGCAATGTTAAAAAAAATGTTTTTCATTGAAAAAAGTTTCTTTAAAATTTTTTTTTGGGGGGGATTGATGAGTCAGAAGTAATGCTTACGGACAAAATTCTTGATATTTAATATTTTTATATGTATTTAATATATTAATATGTTAGGTATATTTATCATTTCAGTTACATATACTTAGTTACCTATTCTATTATATGATATTTGTATTTACTTATCACATACATAACACACACACACACACACACACACACACACCACACACACACATTCAAATCAGTGGTGATTCCTACACACCGTGGCCACGAGGGACTGGAGTTCTATTTCCAGGGTCTGCAGGTTGCGCTTCAGTTCCATCAGCTCGTTCCTGGCCACGGTGGCTGCTCCCACATCGTCGGAGATCTGCTGTTGCAGCGAAGCGCTCTGCAGCAGAGTTGTCAGAGGGTTAGTGGCCGGCCTGGGGGCCTATTGAACAAGCAGGCCCTTGACCCGGGTGTGTGACCTGCCACAGACGTACCTTCTCGTGAAACCAGGCTTCGGCCTCTTTGCGGTTCTGCTCGGCCAGGTCCTCATACTCGGCCCGCATGTTGTTCAGCAGGACAGTCAGGTCCACGCCCGGGGCCGCGTTCATCTCCACGTTCACGTTGCCCCCAGCCGAACACTGCAGGACCTCCATTTCCTGGAGAAGGGATCAGCGTGGCTAGTTAAGGTGGAATTTTTGAGAATCAAAAGCGCTGTGACGTGAACAGTGAGCCCGAGGCAGGAAACCTGATAGACACAGCGCCTGCCCGCAGTGTCCTGACCTCCTCATGGTTCTTCTTCAGGTAGGCCAGCTCCTCAGTCAGGGCTTCGCTCTGGATCTCCAGGTCAGCGGTGCACAGGGTCAGCTCGTCCATCACCCTGTGCAGACCGTTGATGTCGGCCTCCACGCTCTGGTGCAGCGCACGCTCGTTCTCATACCTGGAAGGCCGTTGAAGAGCGTGGGAATTGTAATCGCAGGCAGGGGCCAAGGGCGCCTGCCTTCTCCAGACATTTCATGTGCTGAGACAGGACGTCTATACACACTGCTGAAGCTGATTGTGATGGCAAAGCGATGGATCCCTTTGGAATCCCCACTGATCTATGGATATTATTTTGGAGGAGTTGTTTTTCAGAGTTGATTTTTGTCATCCAAAGATGCTTAAGAGCTGAATGAAAATATGGTTTCAAGTTTACTATGTTTTTATTTTATTTTGTATTTTTATTTTTTATAAGGATGCATTTAATCTCTTCAGTGATCTAGTCTGACTTTATAAAAACAAGTTGGTACAAGTAGGGGGGTGAGGGTGGGGAGACATATGTAAGACTTTAAACAATAAAGAATTTAAATAAAAGAAATCATGTTGGTTTTTAAAGCAAAAGATATGTTCTTTACTCCAAATATAGTCTTCCCCCCTTTGTTATAATGAATGACTTTATGTTTTACCTACTTCAGTCTGAAGTCATCAGCGGTCAGTTTGGCATTGTCATTTTGTAGGACAATGCTGGCATTGCAGGTGGTCACAGAAATGATCTAAATAGGGTAGATGGTGCAAAATGTTAAGTTTCAAAAGTCAAGGAAAACTCCAGATTTAATGTGATTCTTATCTTCTTACCCCATCAAGTATCTATTTTAGTACAATTTTTTAATTTTTTAAATTAAATTATTATCTGTGTACATATCTTATTTTAGTACAATTTTTTCTACATTAAAAAGAATCTGGATTTTCCTTGGATAACAAATGCCTAGAACTTAAGAGCCAAAGTGCAAGTTTTATAACCATGAATACTTTTACTACTCTTGATTAAAAACTATGAGCTAAATATAAGATCAACAGAATGATTCTGTAGTTTTAAAACTATTTCTTTTTCATTCATTCATTCTATAAATTTTTATTATCAGCCCCAAACCACTAGGAATTCATCATTTATAGTTGCTAAGCACATTTGCTATGTTGTGTTGTTTTTAGAGTATGGACACCTCACATCTATAATAAAAGTCTGCCAATCCGTATTTCTTACCTGGCTTTTCAGATCTTCAATGACTGAGGAATATCTACTGTAGTCATGATCCAGTCCCCGGCAAGAACCAGGCCCATATCGCTCATACCAGGACTTGATCTTCTGCTCCAGGTCTGTGTTGGCTTCCTCCAGAGCTCGCACGTGGTCCAGGTAGGACGCCAGGCGGTCGTTGAGGTTCTGCATGGTCACCTTCTCGTTCCCGGAGAGGAGGCCATGCTCATTCCCAAGAAACCCAGCACAGGCACCACTCGCCAGCCCTCCGCCACCGCTGTAGAAACCTCCTCCAGAAGAAACGCTCCCAAGAGAACAAGAAAAGCTGCTTCCTGCTCCAGACCCACCGCACACATCCCCAGCCCCGAAGCCTGTCCCTCCACCAGCCAGCCGGCCAGGGCCAGCTTGAGAGCAGACCCGCCTGGATCCACTAGGAAGTCGAAAGGACATGGCGACAGCACAGCTGAGCAAAGCCAAAGCGCAGCACCCGAAGTATGTACTCCCGTTGGCCTTTTATAGGATTCGGTATGTCACTTCAGCCTTTATTATGCCGATTTATAATAAAATGTTGCTCATACTCTAATTGTTGTTTTTCATAACTGGGTGGTTGTCAATACTGTCCAGGCTGTAGGTGGAAAAGTGCCCGAGGACATCTTTTCATATGAAGAGGCGCCAGGCGGAGTAATATTGAGTCATAGCCTCAAAGGTCAAACTTAAACAGACAGCTTTTTGACCTCTGGGATAGATTCATTTCTATCCCTCTATAGAACAAAAATTTAATAAGTCAAATGGGAAATGTCTACTGCTTTTGTTCTGTAAATGCTTATGGAGTATCTTTATTATTATTTATGCTTTATTGAGTGTTTTCTTTCTTATTAAAATCAGATATTCTCAATATAGAGTGATCCTTTGGTGATGGGAGTTTTTTAATTGTTTTTTTAAAAAACTGAAATAATAGAAGTACTTTGCTTATCATTTTCACTAAAAAGAATGAATGTGGGGCCTTGACAGAAAGTTAATTGTATTGAGATTTCTTGGTTGAGTCCAGGAACAGAATGTCAATTCAACTAATTTCTGTCTCCACATTGTTCATTTCTCTACCTCAAAAATATTGTTTACTGCCTTTTAGTTTAAATTTATGTACTTAAGGCATCATGGATTATTTTGAGAGGCGAGTATCAGTGCTCATGTTGATGAGTGGGGAGTTAAATAGGTGAAGAGGAGCATTTTCATTATTACCTAGAAAGCCAGTGATTTGGTACTCTGAATAAAAGGTTAATTAAGAATGAAGGCTTTTCATTCTCTTGCCTTGATGCCATGGGAAGTTAACCTGTCTGGTTGGGGTTCATTTCCCTATGGGCAAATGAAAATAATAATGTTGAACAGTCTCAAATGAATGTTGAGCTATTCCAATGATTAATGACTATAAAACAGTTTAAAGGGCACAAACATTTTGTAAATGTTAATTACTTAAATTATTATAATAAAGTGACCATGTCAGAAGGGTCAGGTCTCTATCATTTATAATTGTACAAATTGATTGGTTGACTAATTATGGGTTTGGATAGCTTTAAAACTGTAATTTGTTCTGAATGAAATTTTTTTCAAGGTTGTGGATATTGACTAGTTTGAAAAAACCTCCAACGTTACTATCCATAAAAGATAGAATATTGGGTGGCCCAGAATGCATGGATTTTTTTTTTTACCAAAAAATATATTTTCAATAATTTCTTTCTTTTCAAAAAATAAATTTTATGATTTTTTACAGAGAGGAAGGGAGATGGATAGAGAGTTAGAAACATCAGTGAGAGAGAAACATCTATCAGCTACCTCCTGCACACCTCCTCCTTTGGGATGTGCCCGTAATCAAGGTATATGCCCTTGACCAGAATTGAACCTGGGACCTTTCAGTCTGCAGGTCAATGCTCTATCCACTGAGCCAAACCCGTTAAGGCTGACCAAAATATTTTAAGATAATTAATAGAAAACTGAAATTCAGACCACTTGCTCATGTATAGAAGAATGTGTAATGAGTTAAAAGATGCTGCTCATATTCAGGAACTTATTACTGATTTTTTTGTGACCTGATCAAAATTCTAATCTTTTGCTCATATCACCCAGGAATAAAACAAGAAAAACAGAGTAGTTCATCAGTGTAATAGTTTATCATTCTTGAATTATAAGAGGTATTATGAGACTGCAAAGTATTATTAACATAAACCACTGGTCTCTAGATATTTTATAAGCAATAATTACCTTGCAGTCTTTTGTGAAATGAGTTAAGCATATGTTATTAGGACCATTTGGAAGATGAGTTGACTCTGAAGCTACGTGGCCACACAGATCACGAAACATTTTTATGTCAAAGCAAGACTGGAATATCTGATGCTTAACTCCTCAAAATGTTCTCATCTGCTATTCATACGAGCAACTCTCCTGACTTTTCTTCATCATAAATTTCTTCTAAAATAATAATTTAGCTTTAGTCCTTTCTGGAAGAGGGAGATAGATTTAACAAATTCTATCCATGTACTAGTATTTCTTCCCTGAGAATGGTTATTTTATTCATGATACATGTATTCAGCCACATATTATTATCATTTTTTCAGAATATATTAGATATTAGAACATTCATTATATAACGTGCATACTGTACTTGAACTAAACTTTAAGTTACTCAGTGTTTACGTCAGCTATCTCAGAATTAAGTTTTTCATTATATCATCTTATTCTAATGACCATACACTAATTTTGCCCCTGATAAATTTAGTGTTTCGCTTCAAACATGCTACACTATCTTTTGCCATTCTTTGAAATTCACATTCTGCATTTGTTAGCGGGGTTTAGAAATGTATTTCTCTTGGACATGAATGACGTTTGTTTTGTCACTAGATTTCTAGTTTTTTCCTCCCCTGGAATCAGATTCTAGAATGCTAACTCCTCCCACAAAATGGCTTCCCTGGTTTGTTTGGGAAGGAGACGCTGATGACTTTGCTTAATCTTGGACTAACTGGAGTTAGAATGCACTTGGTTGTTTTTATCCCGGCCCTTTCGAGAAGGAAGGTAGGCTCATGAGGTTCTCCCTAGCATGGTGCTATGTTGTGGTTAAGTACACTGATTCTGAGCCACAGCTTTTTTATCCACTCCCCTACCGATGGGTCCTTGGGCTGCTTGCATATGTTAGCTATTGAAAATGATGCTCTAGTGAACATAAGGGTGCATATACACTTTTTTGAATGAGTGTTTTTTTTTTGTTTTTGTTTTTAAATATTCCCAGAAGTGGAATCACTGGGTCATAAGGCAGTTTCATTTTTCATTTTTTTTTTTAGGAAACTCTTATAGTTGGCTTTTTAAAAATATGTTTTTATTGATTTTTAGAGAGAGAGGAAGAGAGAGGGATAGAGAGATAGAAACATTGATGAGAGAGGAACATCATCAATCAGCTGCCTCCTGCATGGTCCCTACTGGGGATTGAGCCTGCAACTGAGACCAGAATCAAACCTGGGATCCTTGTGTGCTAGTGCCAGGCACCTGCGAGGAGCCTGCCCTGTTCCTGCACAGCTTCTTCCAGGTGAGCTGGGCCGCAGCCACTGGGACCGCAGGAGCCATTTGGGCTCCCCGTGGGTTCACACAGGTGCAGGTCTGCAAGGCTGGCTAGGAGAGAGTGCACTGCCCTCCTGGCTTCCGTGTGGCACTGCTGGGTGGCCCAGAGGCTCATGCTGTGCCCCAGACCACTGTGTCTGGCTGTGCTCACTGCATCTCTTTGTGGGGACTCGGGCACTGTGACTCAGGCAGATGGGGGTGCACAGAGGCCCAGGGGTCCATGTGCTTCCCAGGGCCCAGAGATCAGCTGGGACCTGCCCTTCCCCACCAGACATTAGTGCTTCCATTGGCGGCACAGGGACCCCACCTGTGCATGAAGTTTGTGCACCGGGCCTCTAGTATTGAATAAGAATGGTGAAAGCATACATCTCTGTCTTGCTTCTGATCTTAAGGGAAAAGCCCATTGAGTATGATGTTGGCTGTGGGATTATCATGAGTGGACTTTATTATGTCCCTGGCAGACAGAATCCCTGGTGATTTTCACAGCGAGATGTTATGTGGGCGCCTCTTCCTGGCTCTGGTGCTCTGGGCTCGGGAGCCTGGTGTGGGGTTGAGACCCCACTCTCCTCAGGGAGAATCTTTGCAGCTGAGATATCCCTCTTGGATCTGAGCTGCCACCTGTGGGAACAAAGCCAGCCCTTTTTGCATTTCCACCCTTCCTACCCGTCTCGATGTGGCTTTCTTTGTAAATTATTGGTTATAGGACTTCTGTTCAGCTAGTCTTCAGTTGGTTATTCAGGTTGGTTGTTCTATGTTTTACAATAGTTGTCATTCCAGTTTGATTCCTGGGAGGAGGTGAGTGTAGCTTCCACCTACGTTGCCACCGGTTTGGATCTCCCAATCTTTCATCTTTCTTAAGGTAGGCAGTTATCACTATAAAGTTCCTACTTAGTACTGTTTTGCTGCATCCCATAAGTTTTGGTAAATTGAATTTTTATTTTCATCTGTCTCAATGTATTTTTCTATTTCTCCTTTGATTTCTTTGGCCCATTATTTGCTCAGGAGTATTTTGTTAAATTTATATATATTTTTTTTCTTTTTTTTTTTCCCCCCTAAAAGTTCCAATTTTCCTGCTATTATTGATTTCTAGTTTCATTCTAGCGTGACCAAAAAAGATACTTGTTATGATATCAGTCTTCTTAGATTTGTTTTATGGCCTAACATTGTGAAATCGACCACTTGCCTTATCTAGTCCTCACATTTCTCTCTTTTCCTTTCTACCTTCAAATATGACCATATTTACTGGGTTTCCCCCCCATTTTTAGGATATTTCTGATTCTCCAGTTCCTTATTTCCACTTCTCTGTCATGCTGCACTTAGGGATTAGATTTTGTTCATTGTTTTAGTCTCATTACTTAGTGTGTGCTTAGTAAGTGTTTATACAAAGAAGGACAATATAAAACTTTACAGAAATGTGAAAAAGACCCCTCCTACTTTGCCTGTTAAAATTTACTCCTAATTTCTGAAGGTCATTGAGTTAAACGGAAGAAGTTTAAAGCAAAATTCTGCTCCAACTGGGGGTTACGTTTACAACGCAAAGACTGACCAGAACCAGTGACAATGACTTGCAACAGGAAAACCTTTTATTGAAACAGCACCGCAGAGAAAGCCAGAGACACGTTACTACTCTAAAAATGAGTTGTCCTCACTCACTGGGAGAAAAGCAGAAAAATAAGAGGGCCCTTAGTGAGGGATCTAGCTTCAATTTGTCATTTTAATTGAAGGCCATTCTTTTGGGGCTCAGGCGGGCACCCTCTGTTCACTCTTCATGTTGGTGACTTTGGTGGATTTCTCTTCCAGGGTTTGAACTCTGGACGAGACAACTTTGCCACGAGGATCTAATTCTTCCACAATTGTTTTAATCACGGTGCCTTTAGAAGCATCTAAAATGACACATACGGATGGTTAAGATTTCTCAAATTCATAAAGAGGAAACGACATGTCCTTTGGAACATATACAAATAAACACTCAACACCGCTTTTGTTTACCTTTTATCTGACTTCCTGGTCCTTTGTAGCCTTTTGATTTAACGCAAGAGCTGTAAGAATACAGAGAGCTGGTATTAACAATTCTGCTCTGTGTTTTGCCAAGGAAACGGAAAAATATTGATTTAGCATGGGAGAGCATTGTATTCTTAAATAACAGTAGAAGAAGTTTAGGTACACATGATGTAGGCCATAGATACTTTGTACTTGATTTTAAAAAATAGTTAACAACCTTAAAATAAGTTATTTTAAGGTTTTAAATAACGGAAGTAGTCCTTACCCATCCTCTCCATCTATCAGGCGGCAGTAGGTCTCAATCTCTTTTTCCAGATGGACTTTGATGTCCAGCAGCTGCTCGTACTCCAGTTTCTGGCCCTCGGTCTCGGTTCTGACCTGGTGCAGCTGCTCCTCCAGGGCCCCGATCTGAGCCTGGATCTGGGCCAGCTGCCCACAGTAGTTGCCTTCCGTCTCTGTCAGGGAGCACTCCAGGGACTGTTTCTATGCGTCAGGAAGACAATTTAGTAGACAGTGTCACGGCGTTGTAGTAAGGCAGAGCACATAGATATTTAGGAGCCCTATCTTTATGTAATGCAAATAATATTTACTCAGAAGATCCCACTTGCTCCATATTAATGGTTGCCTTTATTAACGTGTCATACCATTCTTATCTGTGAGAATAACACAGCCGCTGATGATGTTACTCATAGACCCAGGAGCGTTAGCCAAGATGGAGCTGTTTCCTCATAGGGCACAGTGTATAGAGGCCCCCCCACCCAATATAGCCTGTGCTTGTAGAGTCTGACACAATTTTCCACTGTCCCCCCAGAATAAAAGTTCCCCTACACTTTGCTACCTCATTTCTAATCACGGGACAGCCTTGTCTCATGAGGACTGTAGCTCTTCTATGAAAAAAGAATCCTGTAAGTGATCTGCGTATCTTTTCCAGAACTAGAATGACCCAAAGAAAAGAATGCCCTTTTCATCTTTAAGTCCTTTGATTCATGGGCTTGTGGGTCCACGTGGGTTTCTATAGGGTTTATCCCTCAGAGGGGTGCTTGCTGTAAGTTTACACGGAATAAAGGTGAGGATGTCTTTCCCATTCATCTGCAATGATTTTTATACCCAGTCCTCATTTCATATACAATTATAGCCTCTTTTGTGGGTAAATCTGGAGGTCTACTAGCCATTGTGGAAAGAAGGATAGACTTGGGAATTAGAAAATTTGGAGAGAAGTTATGGTTCCTTCGGATCCAACTGTGGGACTCTGGGAAAACTGCCTAACTTCTTTGAATCTCAGATTCTCCTTTTGGAAATAATGACAGGAATTATAGTCTTTCCAGCCTAAGCCCCAGAGCTATTGTGGACTTGTGTGGGTGAAAGTGCTGGGCAAACCCTTAATAAATAAGGTTATTATTATCATCATGTATGTAGGCAACCTTCAAGCCTCTGCTTCCTGTTTGTGCCACTTAAAAAGGAACATGTAAGTGCTCTTCATTAAGTGGGCAAAAGGGATGCTAGATGAAGAAGATGTTCAGTGGTTTCTGATCTTCGAACTTGGGAGAGAAGATTCATGGTAAATCTATTTTTTTTATGAGTGCCCCAAAATAATTGTAGTTGCTAATTTCCCATGTTTTATAATAATTAGCATCTAGGTATAATTTTCAGGCAAAGAGGATTCTACTGTGCACAGTGCAAATGTGCCTTCTCTCAAGCATTAATAATGAATGGATACATATCATGTAGAAGAAAACTCTTCTTTGAACTATTTCTTAGCTTCCAAAGGAAACGTTTGTTGTTGCTGTTATTTTTTTTTTTTTAGTGATTTTGTACTGACCATTGCTAAGAGGGACTGAAGTTCGATCTCCAGGGTTTGGAGAGTTCGTTTCATCTCGGTAAGTTCATTTCGAGCTGAGGTGGTGGCCCCAGCGTCGTCGGAGATCTGCTGCTGCAGCGAGGCGCTCTGAAAGGGAGGAGTGAGGTTAGGGTGCGGCTGGACCTCAAGGCCAGCTCCGAGCGCCCCGGCGTGGGCTCACCTTCTCGTTGAACCAGGCCTCCGCGTCCCGGCGGTTCTGTTCCGCCAGGTCCTCGTACTCGGCCCGCATGTTGTTCAGCAGCACCGTGAGGTCCACCCCGGGCGCCGCGTTCATCTCCACGTTCACGTTGCCCCCGGCCGCACACTGCAGAGCCTTCATTTCCTGGAACAAAGTTGTTAAACCGTGTTAGCTAGGATCGGAATGTTTTAAAAATATATCTATTTAATCGATTTTTTACAGAGAGGAAGGGAGAGGGGATAGAGAGCTAGAAACATAGATGAGAGAGAAACACCGATCAGCTGCCTCCTGCACACCTCCCACCGAGGATGTGCCCAAAACCAAGGCACATGCCCTTGACCGGAATGAAACATGGGACCTTTCAGTCCACAGACCAACACTCTATCCACTGAGCCAAACCGGTTAGGGCATGGATCTGAATGTTTTTAAAGGAGCCAGATAGGCATGATCCATACAAGTTCGACATTTTTTTTTTTTTTTAGGGTTCATTTCTTTAGAGGAGGATGAATAGAAACATTCTAAACAATCAAACCGTATGGAGAAATTGACAGGTTCCTTCTTGCAATTGATTTAAGACATTACATCTGTCATCTGAAATGTATTTTTTTTTTTTTTTTTAAGTTTGGGAGGAAGGCCAGTTGTGGAATGGGGCTGGGGTGGGTGGGGGTGGGGTGGAGAGGCATCTACCTCCTCGTGGTTCTTCTTGAGGTAGGCCAGCTCCTCGCTCAGAGCCTCCAGCTGGATCTCCAGGTCGGTCCGGCACAGAGTCAGCTCGTCCAGCACCCGGCGCAAGCTGCTGACGTCCGCGTCCACGCTCTGGTGAAGGGCCTGCTCGTTCTCAAACCTCAGAAAATGTTTGGAAGTTTGGTCACATTAGTCGCGCCCCTTTTTAGGCCACTGGGAAACGTTGAGGCCAAACTGCTAAGATAGACTCAGAGCTTCACTTGGATGGGCCATCATGCAATACGTGCATTTCTCGGAAGCAAGAGAATGAAAAGAGTCCAACATGTTCTTTCATGTGATCTTGACATTCATCTATGTCAGCCCTCAAACTTCCCAAGCAAAATATATAACTCAGGCTAGTTATCATAGTACACATTTGACAAACAAATAGAAACAAAGAATGGAGCCAGCCTCAAATAGCCTAAATAAAAGAGTGACGTGCTTAAATAACTTAAAAAAAAAAAAATTCTCTTCAGCTCTACTTACTTTAGCCTGAAGTCATCAGCTGTTAGTCTGGCATTATCGTTTTGCAAGACAACACTGGCATTGCTTGTAGTTGCAGAAATGATCTGATGGATGGAGAATGAGAGAACAGTGAGGAAATCCTTTTCAAATTTTCAAATTTCCTTGAAGGAAGTCACCAGTGACATAATAGTAATATTCCGGGCACCCTGTCTCCAACAATAAGATGATTCTTTCGACAATGGGAAATCTGAGTCTGACCTCTTTTACTCCCCCTCCCCCCCTAAAAAAATAAAACAAAAACAACAACAACAAAAATTTCTTTTGATAGCAAAGCCTATAAATGTATAGCTGGAGACATTGGGCAGTTTTTGATATTTTGATATTATGAAATGCATCAATATGCACACTCTATACTGGGTGCTAAGTGAGACATGCTCAAAGATAAGAATTTTAATATACATTATTTTTAATATCCATTATTTTCTTAACATTAATAACGAAGTACCGAGAATTAGAATCTGAAAGCAAAGCCCTGCTTCCTATACGTGGTTGCTTATATATTTGTGAGTGTGTACATGCAGCTAACTAAATACTCTTAGAGGTCTTAACCCCCATGACATCGTGTTTCTTACCTGGCTCCTAAGGTCGTCAATGATTGGGAAGTATCTGCTGTAATCGTGATCCAGACCGCGGCAGGAGCCAGGCCCAAACTTCTCATACCAGCCCTTGATCTTCTGCTCCAGGTCGGCGTTGGCCTCCTCCAGGGCGCGCACGTTGTCCAGGTAGGAGGCCAGGCGGTCGTTGAGGTTCTGCATGGTCACCTTCTCGTTGCCGGAGAGGAGGCCGTGCTCGTTCCCCAGGAAGGCGGCACAGGAAGCGCTCCCCGCGCCCAGCCCTGCGCCATAGCCTCCTGCGGAGGAGCCGCTCCCAAAGGTGCAAGAGAAGCCACTTCCGATGCCCGGCACCCCGCACGCGTTCCCAGCCCCAAAGCCGGCTCCCCCGCTGGCCAGCCGCACCGAGCCCACGCCCGCGCACGAACTCAGGGAGCCCAGGCGCCTGGATGCGGAAGAGAAGCGCACAGACATGGTGTCCAGACTGGAGCGAAGCTGGTGCCTGGGACGAAGCTCTGATGGCGAATGTCCTGCTCAAACAGTTCGGTTTGGCTTTATATACACGTGATCAGGTGTTTCTGGATGAATCTTGCAACCCACAGGAAAATGGTGCTTGCCAGCTCATCACGAATTACTTATAATTGGGTGACTTTTTTTTTTTTTTTTTTTTTTTAATGAATGTCTTTACCCTACTGTGTCCCTTTCTGTAGGTGGATAGTTACCTTGGGGTTATATGTTATCTCCAAATTGGGACAGGAAGGAGTATTATCAAGATTATTATAGTGATGCATTTCAAATTTAGGATGAGTAAGGCTTCCTGTCTCCCAGGGTTCAGGAGTATGAAATCTCTATAGAATAAAAAAGTGTCATAGACAAATTTCTCTTTCTCTTGATTAACCAACACCACTCCATCCCTCCCGTCTCCCCAGCAAGTGAGGTATCAAAGTGAAGTAGCGTATTTATGGTTTTCTACGGATAATATGATCCTTCTTTTTGATATGTTGAAAATATTCAATATTCTCAAGTCCTTGGGCTCATGGTACCAGAGGAACATGACCAGGTCTTTAAGCGGAAATTGAAGCATTAGATGGATTCTTCTGTGATCCCCATCCCTCCTGAATTACCATTCCATCTTTACTGGTTTTCTGTCTAAGTTCTTTTGCTAACCAGGGTAAGTGAAGGTATTGGTTAACCTGTGTAGACCTCAGACTCCTCATCTGTGAAAGGAAGGGGCTAGACTACAGCCTGTATGTTCGCTTCTATTTCTAGATTTCTTTAAAAAATGTAAATAGGGTTGCTTCTGTGTGGTGGCATTATAGGTGGATTTTATTGTTTTTAAAAAAATGTTGTCTTTGTCGATTTTTAGAGAGAGAGAAAAGGAACATTGATGTAGATCAAAACATTGATTGCCTCCTACGTGTCCTCTGCTGGGGATGGAGCCCACAAGCTGGGCATGTGCCCTGCCTGGGGATTGAATCACAACCGTTTGGTGTACTAGACAAGCCTTGATCAACTGAGCCACCCTGGCCAGAGCTATTTCTGCATTTCTTGTATTTTTACATTTCTTTCATTATTTCTAAAAAACGTTTCTGCATCCATTTTCTCCACTTTTCATTTCCTACTCCCTCCTGAATTTGATCCTGCCACTTTATGAAAATAACCTCTCAAAGATGGCTAATTACCCCGCATCACTAATCCAGTCATCATTTCTCATATTTCTTCTCCTATACTTTCTTAGACACGTTTGATACTAAATTCAGTTTTCCTGAATTTTTAATAATTGCTTTCTGAGAACACTTCTGTATCTCTGCTCTTCTTCTTTTTTTGTAGTTCATAGTTTCTTGCTCTAAAATTTGCCATTCCTGACATTCTGTGCTTGGTGTTCCTGATTTGTACACACTCTCTCTTGGTGATCTCATCCCTTCTTGGCTCCAGATGCATTTTCTAAATATACATCTTTAGCGCCATCCTTTCCTCCCTTCTAGATCCACACCTTACGACACCTCCAAACATTTCTACTTGGATATTCTGTCTTGACTTTAACTCAACACGCAATTACGTTGGCATCAAAATTTGATCTTTTGCATCTTTCTTCATTAGTTGCTGGTGGAATTACTGTGCCATGCTCAAGATTACTAAGAAATCTCTAACTGCTATTTTCTACTAGCCCACAGACAATAGGTCAGTAAGTCCTCTTGAATCTACTTTTGCAGTGTCTCTTGAAGCATTTTTCTCTTTTCTATTTTCCTTGTCACTATCATTTTCTTTCAAATCAGTTAGTAGAACCTTAATTGGATTTCTGGTTTCAAGTCTTTTCTTTTTATCACGGTCATTAAGTTGTTGGGTGGCAAGGTTATTATTCCTGAAGTACACCATCATTCATGGAAGAACTTGGACTGTTTAAAAAATTTTTTCTATTGATTTTATTTTTTAAGAGAGAGAGGGAGAGAGATAGAGAGGTAGAAACATTGAGAATTGAGGCCAAAACCTGGGTATGTGCTTTACCGGGAATCAAACCAATGACCTCTTGGTTCCTGGTTTGACGCTCAACTGCTGAGCCACACTGGTGGGCTAACTTGGACTCTTGAATCAGATATATCAGGATTCGTATCCCAGTTCTGCCACTTTCTAGTTGTGAGCCATTGATGGGGAAATCAGAATGGCTCAGAATGTCTCAATAGCCCTGGAAGCCATGATTCCCGTGAAGAGTGTCTGAAAAATTCTAACGGAAAACACTGTCCAACCTAAAGGTCTCTACTTTGACAACTCATCATGAGTGAGGGTGAAATAAAAATATTTTCAGACAAGAATATCTCACAAATTTACCTTTTGCAAACTTTGTCAGGAAACCACCAGAGGGCAAAATGAACAAGTAAAGGGAAGGCTTAGAATCCAAGACAAAATAAATTGCAAATCATTATTTATTAGTCATGAGTGAATGTAAATGAATGCACATTACGTTTTTATTTATTTGAAAATAAACACCCTTTTTCCAGTAAAAGGTAACAAAGAAAGCAGCCCCCCCCTGTAAGAAACTTATCTTTAAGGTAGAAAGTATTTTTATTATCTCCTTGATATTTAGAATAATGCAGTAGTGCAGGATTCTTCTCCAAATTATTATTTTCTCAAAAATGACAGCTAGAAAGAAACCCTTTGATCTGTCTTGCCATTGGTAATTTTAGATGTCTTTTCTTCAATGGACTGAATCCTCGAAGAAAGGACTTTACCACGTTGATCTATCTCTTCAACCACTGTCTTTACCAGCGTGGTTTTGGATAAATCTAGAAGTAAAACATATGTGAGTACATATATTTAACCTAAAATATTGCATGACAAAGAATTCAACTGTTGGTTGTAATATAATATATTATGTACATTTTTGGTGAGGGAATAAATATCTCTATATATAAAAGCTTAAGTGACTGGCCGACAGCCAACCGGCTGACCAGCCGACTGACTAGTAGCTATGAGAACACTGACCATCAGGGGTAGATGCTCAATGCAGGAGCTGCCAAGCTTTGGTCACTTGGCAGCTGTGGTTCTTAGGTTGCAAACCTGGAACCAGAGAGGAGGGAGCCCGATTCTGGGGTGTCTCACTCGAGAACCACCCTCTCAAAATCCAGGACCCCTCAGGGGATGTTAGCTGGTTTTAGCCCAATCCCTGCAAGCCAGGCCAAGAGTTCCCACTGGTGCACGAATCCATGCACCGGGCCTCTAGTAGATTTATATTGATATTGAATGTCCCAAAAATATATGCATACATGTTGAATAATTATAAAGGCAGTGTTTATTAAAATACATTTCATTTTTAAAATTGAGCTATCAGCTGTTAAAGTGTGTATACATTGGGGGAGGGGGATGCCCCATAGTATAGAACAGTTTTATCCATTTAAAATAATATTTTAAGTTCCAAGCTAAGCACTTTGATTTAAATTGTTTAAATATAGACTGTTGCTGTAGTGTACTGTACAGTTGCCATTAATGCAAAAGTATTTGCTGCAATAGAAATACAATTAGGCCTTGACTGATGTGGCTCAGTGGATGGAGCATTGGCCAGCAGACTGAGGGGTCCCGGATTGGATTCTCTTTGGGGCCATGTACCTTGGTTGAGGTGGAGGGTGTGCAGGAGGCAGCTGATGGATGTTTCTCTCTCATTGATGTTTCTAGCTCTCTGTCCCTCTCCCTTCCCCTCTGTAAAATATCAATAAAAAGAAAAAAGAAAAAAAGAGATACAATTATATTTTATTACCTTTAGATGAATTCCCTGAGCTTCCTGATCCAATGCCCTTTGATTTGGAGCACGAGCTATAAAAAACAGCAACAGTTTAGTTTTTAATAATTCTGTTTATCACTTTTGAATTGATAGGTGAACATGAACTGAGTGAACTTTGTATGCCAAAGCCAGATCTTTGTTTTTTTTATAAAGGAAAATAGATTTTGAGGGGCAGGAGCTGAAGGTAATTAAATGCTATCTAACGAGAGGATATAAAACAACCTTATTTAGATTTGATTTTTTTAAACCCACAGGTTTAGAGGCTGTGGTGTACAAAACATGGAAGAGATGAAGGCAGAGGTAAGAGACGAACAGGCTATTCTGCTGTGGGAATAAAGAAGGAAAGGATGGAGGCCTGGAAGGTGAACAGACAATGCGTGGTGCTACTTACTTTCCATCTCCATCTATCAGGCGGCAGTAGGTCTCAATCTCTTTTTCCAGGTGGACCTTGATGTCCAGCAGCTGCTCATACTCCAGTTTCTGGCCCTCAGTCTCGGTTCTGACCTGGTGCAGCTGCTCCTCCAGGGCCCGGATCTGAGCCTGGATCTGGGCCAGCTGCCCACAGTAGTTGCTTTCTGTCTCAGACAGAGAGCACTCCAGGGACTGTTTCTGAGGACATAAAAGATGTCAGAGCAAAAGGTGAAGCCACTTGGAGGGCTATGTAGGCCAGTGTTTTCCAGCAACAGGCAGTACTGCTGGTCAGGCAAGCTTTGGAAATTTGTGGGGCTTGTCACAATAAAATGGGAGGTGGAGAAGAAGGGGAAGTGACTGGTTTTTACTGGAGATTGGTGAGGGGTAGGCATGCTAGATGGCCTAACATGGGCTAAATGGCCTTTTTGCCCTAAGGCGTTTCTAATGGACATTCATGATATTTAGGTAGTAGTTCCTATTATGACCTACCTAGGTATTAAAACGCTTTCTGGAGGTAGCACAATAAGAAATCAACATTGGAAATTGTATATTTTGAAATTGCATATGTATTTTTGGGTTGCCTATTGTTTTCGATCTTATTCTGCTACTGTCCTCAGAGATCTACCCCACCACTGTTCCCAGGCCTCTGTGCTGTGTTTTTTGTTTGTTGTTGTTTGTTTGTTTGTTTTTTGTTTTTCTAATCTGTCCTCGATTTTCTAATGTCAATCAAAGGTCTGTTCTTAAGCTGAAATGGAGATTTCGGCTTGACAGAAGTGGACTTTCAAGACGAGAGGCGTATTTAATAACTCAGTCCAGGCCATTATTTCAACACTATTTTATGAATATTACACCTACTAATTTCTACTTCCATGGTCTGTAATTTGTCTTGTCATGTGTTCCCTACCTTAATTAAAGTAATTTTCCTCTTTCCCTTATCATATATAAATACATCTGGGTGCTTATTATTTCTCCTGATATTAGTTATTATCCTAGGGTCCACCCCCATCCACTCTTCCATTTCCCTTTTCTTCTTGTGTGGAGCAATTCCTGGTTGTTCAAAACAAAACTCATTTACCAAAGAAATGTGTAAGCCTCTGTCTCTTTCATTCCATACTCTAGGTTCATTGGGCCCACGTATTTACATATTAAACTCATTTTATGTCAAAATACATTTAATTCTCCTTTTTATTGCAGTTATGACACTGCACTGGTTTAAAATTCTTTTTTTTTTGTATGTAAATTGTTAGATATATTATCTATTGACTTCATTTTAAGATTATAAAGAGGAAATTATAAAATATTTGTCATGACAGACAAGAGGCTGATGGGTACATTACGGTGGGTGCTACTGGGCTCTCCAGGGGCAGAGGAGTGGAAGGTGACCAGGATGGTAATGGGCAGGGTGAGGCAAAAACTGGCCATGGGTCAATGAGGTGTGTGGTGGGCTGTTCAGAACTTTAGCTTCCTTGTTGATGGTATTCCTTTCTAAGGTAATGAATGCTGTCTCACATCAGAGGGGACAGCATCTCTATCCCATAGCCTTCTGTGTAAAGGTTGGCTCCTAGAGGCAGAAGGAGGGCAGGATGAACTTGGAAGTAGGTGAGCTACTTGGAAGTTGGAAGCATATGAAACCTTTATCCATTTAGACAACTCCCAATTTACACAGGATTTGTGTGCTTAACTATAGGAGATCGTACTTAGAATTCATCTACGACAAAAGAACCCCAGATATGGAAGTTAGTTCTATGCCACCATATTCTAGAATTCATTTATGTTGTATGTTAAAAAGGGTTTTTGTTTGTTTGTTTTGTTGTTGTGGATTATTTCATGAGCCCAAACTATAGTGCTATATTGGCTGCAGAGAATCCAACTACTTTCTAATATCATTATTTCTGTGTGAAAACATTTCAATTCTGACCTGGAAACCGAGTAATTAATTTCCTTCAACATAGCTCCAAAGTGAGAGGAGGGCTTCCTATTCAGGGGACAGCAGCAGGAACAGGGCCTCAGGGTGCCAGTTGTAGGAAAGAAGGGGGTGGGGAAGAGAGGAGGGTTCCAGGAGCTCTCAGTGGCCAGGAGGGTTTCGGGTACCAGCCACAGTGGTGATGAAGGTAAAGAGATTGGCATGGTGGGTAAGTTGGGATTCAATCAGTGGTAAAATAAGTCTCCAATCTAAATGCTATATGATAAGAAAGCTCTGCCCCTTTTTAGGGTGGCTAAATCAAAATACCTTCTTATTGTTTTGAGTCATCTTTTTTTTTTTCTTGGCTTACTGCACTTATTTGTATAATAATGGCTCTTTGTGTTGCGACCTGGTGTCCTCAGGGCGCCTGGAACCTCTGACAGTAACAGGGAACCCCTGGGCCCATATTTGCCATCATTCTCAAAATCCAGTCTGCCAGGTGCTGCCAGCTGACACTCAGAGGGAAGCTGGTTTTAGTGCTGTCCTGGACCCCCTGGTTCTGAGGAGGCTGGCAGGGCTCACACAGAATCAGAGAGGCACCCTCTTTTCCTCTGCCCGAGGAAGAGCGCCATGTGGCTTTTAATAGGCTTTCATCAATGCTAGGAGATGCTGAGGGCATCCATACCCGCTCTGCCCCGTGTGCTCGCCTGCTGTCAGCCTGCACTTAATTTTGTGGTCGAGCACACTGCCTGCTGCTTGCCATGCAGGGCTGAGACGAGCCGCCCCAGGAAGGAGCTATGTCATGAAGTAGGCCCTGAGCACCTGCCAGGAGAGAAATCCTCAGGGACCTCAGGGAGGAAGGGAGCTCTGTCTTGTCCCTCTTTCTGAGAGTCTCAGCACCTGTCTTTCCTGC
Organism: Pipistrellus hanaki; assembly: GCF_964339955.1. NCBI lineage: Eukaryota > Metazoa > Chordata > Mammalia > Chiroptera > Vespertilionidae > Pipistrellus > Pipistrellus hanaki. The sequence continues at coordinate 6,994,877 of NC_140518.1, read as the reverse complement.
TGTCTCCAGGAGGTATTTGCAGGTAAAAGCTCTAACAGGGGAAACGGGAGGACTTCAGTTAGATTGGTCAGGTTCACCAAATCCCGCTGACCTGCGCCGTCACCTACCATGGCCAGGAGGGACTGCAGCTCGATCTCCACGGTCTGCAGGCTGCGCTTCATTTCCGTCAGCTCGGTCCTGGCCGAGGTGGCTGCGCCCGCGTCGTCGGAGATCTGTTGCTGCAGGGTGGCACTCTGGAAGGCAGGGTGCAAAGGGGTTCACTGGGCCTGCACCCTCCGGGGGGGGGCGGGGCAGAGCAGGGCTGACTTGGGGGGCCCTCACCTTCTCATTGAACCAGGCCTCCGCGTCCCGGCGGTTCTGCTCCGCCAGGTCCTCGTACTCGGCCCGCATGTTATTCAGCAGCACCGTGAGGTCCACCCCGGGCGCCGCGTTCATCTCCACGCTCACGTTGCCCCCGGCCGCGCACTGCAGAGCCTTCATTTCCTGGAGGAAAAGGCCAGCCTGACTTTAGGGGCCATTTACGTTGACCCACGGTCAACAGTTTGACCCACGGTCAACAGTTTGAGAAGCGTTTCCTAAAGGGTTGCTTCATGTCTCAAAGGCTGTGGTTTAAATTCCAGTGTACAATGCTGTTACAGAGAACCGGGATAATCCAACAATGCCGGAGAGTCTGGAGTCACACTTTATTACACATGCGGGTCCATAGGAAAATGTCTCTCAAATTCTGGGCCCTAACCTGGAGGAATTTCCCCTATTTATATGTTTTTACCTTCTTTGTCTCCCAAAATATGGGGTGTTTCTGGCCTCCTTTGCAAGTTCTTAAAGAGCCCCTATGTGCAGGAGCCTTGAGACCTCAAACAAAGGCCTGGCCTGGTGCCAGCACTGGTAATTTCCTCCAGGGAAGGTTTAATGGCCTCTCTGAAATGGGAGTAGTCTTATTTTCCTTATTATTTAAGCAAATAGTGACAAATCAGAGGGGATGTGGTAAATTTGACACTCTCAGGGTGATGTTGAGATGTGAGTGGCTCTTTGTTCCCACCTTCGGTGCATTCAGAGGTACCTTCTTTTGGTTTCGTGTCTTTAAGGAGAACAATGAATCCTGCTCCTACCCTAAAGGCTGCCATTTCTTCTCTTTTGAGATTGTTTCTTTTCCTGATGTCACACCCTCTGCAATGCATGGATCTGCTTCTCACTCTCCTACTGATACTTACTCCAGTGGCCTGACTCTTCCAACCCCCTGCTCTGGGACACTCTCTCCTCTCCCTGTTTCTCTTTTATTTTTATTTTTTTCTTTTGAAGTACAGTACTACTTCTCTCTCTCTCCCATAATCTTACCCTTTGGGGACAGTAGATTTGGTGTTTTAGCCATTTCTACCCAATGATGGGGCAAGTTTATCATAGCTTGTTTTCAGAAAAATTGGCATCTATGATTTTGGAGACTTTTGCAATTACTTTTGGGGTAGTAAATTTTTTTTGGGGGGGTGTTGAAGTTTCCTGGTGTTATGCGTCAAATAATGGGGTTATCATTGTGCAGGGTTCAATATTAGAGTAAACCCAGGCTCGTTAAGTAGGAAGAACATTGGCATCTTTTCCTAGTCTGAGAGGTCTTTTGTGAGCAGATTGACGGCAAGATAAGCCTATGTGAATAAAAGAAATAATGTCATTGAAAGAAAGATGGTTGCATTAATGCCAAAGTAATGTCGTAGTTTCAGAAAAATAGAATATTATATCAGTCTAGAAAATGGAAGGATACAGATCAAATTACTAACATTTATTACCTTGAGGGATGCGATTGCAAGGGCAGAGTGAGAGAAATGAAATTCTTTCTCTATAAGCCTGGGCATTGTTTGAGTTATGGTGATGGGCGTGAATTCCTATTACAATTTAATTGTTCCCCGAAAGTATTTAAAATGGGTGCAGTTGGGATCTGACCAGAAGTGAAGCTGCTCCTACCTCTTCGTGGTTCTTCTTGAGATATGTCATCTCCTCACTCAGGGATTCGTACTGCAGCTCGTGGTCGGTCCTGCAGAGCGTCAGTTCGTCCAGAACCCGCCGCAGCCCATTGATGTCGGCCTCGGTGTTCTGGTGGAGGGCGAGCTCGTTTTCATACCTGGAGAGTGAACATTGGCACAAGTGAGACTACCTCCAGAGACAGGACAAGAATGCCTCAATTCCTTTTCATTGAAAGTCAGCCATTGAGTTAGGACTCCGAATATCATACAAGTACACAGAGAAAGCCCTCTTCACTCCTCTCACCCAATTCTCTACAGGATAATCAACAGATATTAAAAAATAAATAAATATATGTTTAATTGATTTTTTACAGAGAGGAAGGGAGAGGATAGAGAGTTAGAAACATTGATGAGAGAGAAACATCGATCAGCTGCCTCCTTCACACCCTCCACTGGGGATGTGCCCACAACCAAGGTACATGCCCTTGACTGGAATCAAACCTGGGACCCCTCAGTCCACAGGCTGATGCTCTATCCACTGAGCCAAACCGGTTTTGGCTAATCTACAGATATTTAATCACACAAATGCCAATGGTATATCCCAATTAAATAAAACATGTCACTTTGTAATTTACCTTGGTTAATATTTTTTACTTAGTCAACAAATATTTACAAACATCTTTGCTCTTGGCTCTATTCTAGACAGGCATAGAAACGCAGTGATATTTTGTCCCAGCAATGTAATAAGTATGTGTACATTCTAAGTATAGCTGATTAAAAGATTATAACATGCTTTGTATTATATTATAACATGCATTACTTCCTTTAATCTCTTAGGTTGTACTTTGTTCTATGTGGGATGACATGGAAATGCTTATTTAACACAGTAAATAGGTAGGGAACTTCTTCTAGAGTGTGATTATTTTCTGTCACCTACTTTAGCCGGAAGTCATCAGCAGCCAGCCTGGCATTATCAATCTGCAGAATGACATTGGCGTTAGCAGTGGTGGATGAGATAATCTAGGAGAAACCCAGAGGGAGAACACAACAAATAAGTTGCTTTTATAATTTATTATTTCAGGAGCTAAGAAATGTTACACATGAAGCTTTTGCATAAAACTGACTCCCTTAGGTAACAACCAAAATGTTTAATTCTTAAAAATTACAAGTATGGTTATGCTCATATATATGTTTTTTCTCATATATTCATATAACTTTAGAACATAATACTCTTTTTTTTTTATCAATGAACATACTTCAAAATAAACAACAGTGGAATTATTATTATTTTTTTTAATAGTGGAATTATTAACAGTTAAGCTACATGGAAATTCTTGAATCCGAGTGCCTATTTCTGACTAATAGGAAGAATTACTTACCTAAATAAATAAATGCAATGTAACTCACAGATAACAATTATAAAGCATTTCTTGTTGTAGATCTGTTTTTTTTGCAAGGTAATTCTTCCTTTGAATTACTTTGAATAGTTCCAAATTTGCCATTTCTCACCTTATTCTTAAGATCGTCGATTGTTAGGTGATATCTACTGTAGTCATGATCAAGTCCTCGGCAAGATCCAGGACCATATTTTTCATACCAACTCTTGATTTTTCTCTCCAGTTCGGCATTCGCCTCCTCCAGAGCACGCACGTTATCCAGGTAGGAGGCCAAGCGGTCATTAAGGTTCTGCATGGTCACCTTCTCGTTCCCGGAGAGGAGGCCCCCTTCGCTCCCAGCAAAGCCGGCACAAGCTGCATTTCCAAAGGCACCGCCGGCCTGGTTCCCACCAGGAACACTGCCCAGACTCCCTCCCAGGGCACCAGAGAGTCCACTTCCAGCAGCAGAGCTGCCGCAGGCATTGCCGCCTGCAAAGCCCACCCCTCCACTGGAGGGTCTGCCGGATCCAGTCCCAGACCGCAAGCAAATACGTCTGGACCCGCTGGAAAATCGGAGAGACATGGCGGTATGAGAAATGTGCCTTGTCTGGGGATAGCTGTGGCTTCAGAGGAGAACAGAATATTGTGCACTGGTGGTTTCTTTTATACACAACATTTGGGATGTTTCTACATGAGTTATGCATGCCAAGAGAAGAACGGCATCAGTCAGATTAACATAAAATTATGTGTAATTGGATGATTTAAAGGAATTAATGTCTACCATCTCTGGCTGTTGCTTCAGGGTGTTTGTTATCTTATATATAATAGGGTTCATTCTATATTAAGTTCATTATTTTAACTTCTAATTTTGGGTGAGTAATCCTTTACTTTCATCTTGACCCTAAGAATATACCATCATTATCTGACACAGGATATTATAAAGTTTTAAAAGTTAAGTAAGACTGTAATAGGATACCAATCAGCTACAGCAGAGTCTTAATTATCAGAGAGGTATATAAAGAACCATTAACAACAGGAACACACATTTTATCCCACCAGGACAGAAAAAAAAGTGTTATTTTAAAATATATAATCCTGGTAACTTCTCTGGTCTTACCAGGATCATAACATCTACCAATTACCCCAAACAATAACATAAATATTGACATATTCCTTTATTTAACACCCTCCCCAGCCTAAAAATATCTTTTCAATTGAGCCCAGAGAGGCTTGCAAAAAGGGTTCAGATTATTGTTAAGATGTGGATAAAAGAGTTTCCAACTCAGTTTGTTGAGACACTAAAGGAGATTACGCTTAGCACAGTGTCTGGCAAATGAAAAACTGTCAATGAAGAGCAGATAATATTATTATTAATATTGTTATTGTATTACAGTGTGTGTGTGTGAGTGTGTGTGTGTGTGTGTTGGGTCTGAGGAGGTCAAGCTGGGAAGAAAGGTGAGGCGATCAAGGAGAAATGACTGAGAAACCTCCTCTTGAAGCAGGAACTAGGAGGATGGGGGTGAAGCAGGTGGAGGGGTAAGAGGGACTTGGTTGGACTTGACTGGTTTCAGGTTCAGGCATAAAGTTGGTTTGTCACCAAAACAGTCAGGTGTCTTCTGGAACTGTGTTGGCACAAGCCGTCCAAAGCCTGCTCAGCCAATACTTGTCACCAACATCAGCATGGCCTTTAAATGAAATTTGGCGAAGTTGTAAGATCTTTTTATTATTGTGGAGAACCTCAGATTTTGCCTAATTCAGTCCCTTTTTTTGGAAGATGAGTCAGCTGAGACTCAGAAATGTTAAACAATTTGCTCAATCACCAGGCACATGCCAGGGGGAGACTTGGCATATGTTCAAGATGGCCTTGAGATTCCGGCATCATGAGCATAGTTTATATATTCTCTAAATGAACCATGCTAATACATATACCTGCTGTACATGTTGTCATCAATAGTATTAACATGCAGCATATATTGTAAAAATTATTCTTTTAATTGTTATTGGATTATTGAATCAAAATATTAGAGATTTAGAATATTAAAGTATATAAGGAATTATAAGTCACTACAGTGCCTGCTTATTAACTGTAAATAATAATTAGACAACTTATAGATGTAATGTGTCTACATCCTGCATATCTAAAGAAACTACTTCTAAAAGAGCATTTGTGACAAAAAAAGACAAGAAGTATAAATTTAAGTAAGTGGTTTCTCTTTGCCGTCAGCATCACCCTTGGCAATGCCACATTGTTAACCACACTTGCCCCTGCCCTTCTATTTCCACAAGGGGGCAGTGTTCACCTTCAAATGGATATTGCTTAGCTTCTGGACCTCTGCTTTGGCCTCAACTAGAAATTATTAAACCCATGATCAGAAGCAACCTTAATATTGATCTTTTCAAAATGCCAGAGCACAATGAATGTAAAGACAAGTTTTCCTCAGATTTATATGGTGCTTTACAGCTTCCAGAGGGATTTCTTGTGTATTATCTCATTTGAGCCTTTCAAGGAATTAGGGAGAGAGGTTTCTTTCCTCTGCTTTTAAGATGAGAAAACACATGGTTCATTTAACAACTTATGTTTTTTTAAAATAAAACTCATAACAACATAAAGGAGATTTTAATGAGCACCTACTATAAACCAGGACTGTACTAGTACAGGGAATATAAAGGAAAGAAAATAGTTGCCTCAAGCTCTTATTGTGAATAATGCTGCTGGAAACATCACCCTGATTTCAATTCTTTTGGACATTATTGTTGAATCATATGGTAATTCTAATTTTGATATGCATATATTTAAATATATTTTTATTGATTTCAGAGAGGAAGGGAGAGGGGGAGAGTTAGAAACATCCAAGATAAGAGAATCACTGATCAGCTGCCTCCTGTATGTCCCCTACTGGGGATCGAGCTCACAACCCAGGCATGTGCCCTGACTGGGAATTGAACCATGACCTCCTGGTTCATAAGTCGATGCTCAACCATCGAGCCACACTGGCTGGGCTAGTTTTAATATTTTTGAGGAACTATAATACTATTTTCCATACAGCTGTACCATTTTACATTCCCACCAAAAGGGCATAAGAGTTTTGATTTTTCCACATCCTTGCCAACACTTGCTATTTCCTATTTTTTGTTATTTTAAAATTGAATTTACTGGGGTGACATTGTTTAATACAATTATATAGGTTTCAGGGGTACACATCATATTGAGTTCACTATCCCAAGCCAAGTCTTATTTTTTTAAATAGCAGTTACCCTAATGTTTGACTTGCATTTCTCTAAAGATTGTAAATATTTTATAAATAAAAGGGAGAGAAAGAGAGATAGAAAGATAGAGAGATGAAGAGATCAATTCATTGGTCTACCCATTCATCTGTTGATTCTTGTATGTGCCCTGACCAGAGATCAAACCCACAAACTTGGCATATCAGGATAATGCTCTAACCAGCTGAGCTACCTGCCCAGGGCTTATCCAAGAGAGTTTAATATAAATAACTGTTTAAGGAGATATTAGAAGATTGAAAAGGTCAGACAACAGGATCACCATGATTCAGACCTTTCAGAAATGAAGATTTCACTCACCACACAATCAGATAAAGAACTCTGATGCACTGAGATTCTGGCATATGGATGGGTAGAAGAAGAGACAAAGCTTAATAACAAACAACTATCCTATATAATAAAAGAGTAATATGCAAATTGACCGAACAGCAGAATGGCCAGAATGCCTGTGGCTCCTCACCCTGGCTGGCCCCACCCATGGCCCCTCACCCAGCCAGCCTACCCTGATGGCCCTCATCAGGGCAGGCCGGATGGACCCCACCAGTGCATGGATTTATGCACTGGGCCTCTAGTCTTATAATAACATATTTGTAAGTTTGAAAACACTTATCTTTTCAGTATAAAGAGAATGGTCATCTCAGATTATGAAAAACTGGAGGTCTGGTACACATCATTAGTGCACTGGCGGGGGTTTGGGGAGGGTTTTCTCAGCCTGGCCTGTGCCCTTTTGCAGTCTGGGAGCCCTTGGGGGATGTCTGACTGATGGCTTAGGCCCATGCAGGACTAAGCTGTCAGTCAGGCATCCTTAGTGCTGCCACAGAGACAGGCTGCTGTGCTTGCCAGCTGTCATCCCGGCTTGTGGCTGAGTGGTGCTCCCCCTGTGGGAGTGCACTGACCACCAGGGGGAAGCTCCTTTGTTGAGCATCTGCCCCCTGGTGAGCAATGCGTGTCATAGTGACTGGTCATTTCGCCATTTGGTCCATTATCAGGTCAATTTGCATATTACCCTTTTATTATGTAGGATTATTATATAGGATACTCCAGAGGCTTGGTTAACTTTGTTAAATAATATATTTTTTAAAAAGATAATGTTTTTGAACAGCAGTCAACATGTACACAGTATGTGACTAAGAGTCCTTACCCAGCAACATGTGTTTCAGGGCTTTACAATGTGGTGTGTTGGGACTTCAACAGTGAACCGCAGAAGAGTGGTCCCCCAAAAACAGTGGCTGGTACATCTATAATAGGACATATGAATTAAGTGGAAAATCTTTGAACTATGGTATTATTCGGTGCCAAGCAGATCATGGAAACTTTACTATAGTAAAATTTATTCACATGGAAATAGGGTTTCAGTCATCAATCTGTGGTACAGAGGGCAGGGTTTACCAAACAGGAATGCCAAGCAAATGGCTTGGGGACCAGGGCTCATGTCCTGGGGAAAACTGGAGCTCAAATCAGGAAGGATATTGCGTAATGCTGTTTGGTAGACATGGGTAATGCAGGAATCCACCGGAGAACATAAGGTAGCTTTAGGGGCACAGAATAACTCCAATCCTTACTCACCCCATATACTAGCAGAATATGAAGTAATGTAATTTGGGTTCTTACTGGCTGGAAGACAGGGTGATGGGGTTGACCCTACAAGTACCAGATTTTTAGTATTTATCACTGGGCAGGGTTGGTTGGCCAATGCAAAAACATAGATATGTCCTTTTGGCCAAATTGGTATCACCTGGCTTGACAGTGTTTCTCCTATTCATCTGATGGACACCACATAATTTTGTGTGATATTTCACTGTGCTAGAAAGCACTGGAAAATATCTCTTAAGCCATATGGCAGTTGGGCAGAAGTAATATAGTAATGGGAAGAAAGTACGGGAAGGTAAATGTGAGAAGTCAAGTAATCATGAAAAGTGAAATTTCCAATTAACTTTACTTTTGGATCTTAGTTGAGAGATTTCAGAATTTCCAGGCTTATAATAATTTAAAGACAGAGATCTGGGAGCTATCCATTATTGTGTATCGTTAAGAAAAAATAAGATTGGAGACTCATGAACTTTTTGCTCATTGAGGTTGCTGACATTGGTCCAACATGCCTACAAGGTTAAAGAATGCACTCAGAGAAGTCTTAATGACAATAACCTTCTCTCCAAAATTTATGTATAAATCAACCTTCAAATGCTATAGTTGACTGATGTTTAAGGTTAAAAATATAGCCTAATTTAAATAAAGACAATTCTGACCAAGTAAAATTGTTTGCATCAGTAAGAAAGTTTATTATGAAGACAGAATTTTTTTTTCCCCTTTAAAGAACACTTTCTGGTAAAGTGAAAAGAAGAAATACAGAAACCACAAAAACACCTTTTAGACACCCTATTTTCAAAGTGGGAACCTATTTCCATAGACCATTAAGATGGAAGGTTCTGTTCTTCTCGGAGGTTCTGTTTTTCAAGCATCTGTGCAAAATGGCCTCTGTGAAGGGAGACTCTTTCCTCCTGATGTGGTTTACTTGTAGTGTTTCTTGGTTTCTGATTCAACCTTAGATGAAAGGACTCTACCATCAGGTGTCACTTCTTCAATGATTGTCTTGATCACTCTGGTTTTACTGGTGTCTGTAAGTGAATCACGAAGAAGAAAGTAGAATTTAGACAGAGAAATTTGGGGGAGGGCGACACTAATTAACAAGCAACATTTCTAAGAGAAAATGACACCAACTTTAAAAGAAGAAAATGTAACTTTCTAAAGTTGCTTAAACAATCCGAGCAATGTTTCAGCGATAGCATTTTCAAATACGCAAGTTTTCCTTCAAGATTGGTGTCAAGAGTATACTTTACTTTTTTTAAAATGCAAGTGGGAACCCTAAGATTTTAAATTTTTTGAAAGTTAAGACGAATTCTTATTACCCCAGCCAGGTTCTCCTGACCTTGATCCCTTAGATGAGGACTCCCCAGTGGACCCGGAAGAGGTCTTGTGGCCTCCGCCAGAGCTTCCGCCGCCGTAGCTACCGCCACCACCTCCGCCGCCGGAACTTCCGCCGCCGTAGCCGCCGCCGGAACTTCCTCCGCCGTAGCCGCCACCACCGCCGGAACTTCCGCCTCCGTAGCCACCACCGGAACTTCCGCCTCCGTAGCCGCCGCCGGAACTTCCGCCGCCGTAGCCGCCGCTGCCTTTCCCGCCGCCGCCGCCGCGGCCGTAGCCGCCTCCGGAACTACAAGGAGTAAACGTCACAGTCAGTTAACTCAGACATTGGAAGACGGTGGGTCGCTTTCCAGCTTTTTGTTTTAGAAAATAAAACATGCTTTAAGCCGAAACCAGTTTGGCTCAGTGGATGGAGCGTCGGTCTGAGGACGGACTGAAAGGTCCTGGGTTCGATTCCGGTCAAGGGCATGTACATTGGTTGCAGACACATCCCCAGTAGCGGGTGTGCAAAAGGCAGCTGATCGATGATTCTCTCTCATCGATGTTTCTAACTCTATCCCTCTCTCTTCCTCACTGTAAAAGTCAATAAAATATATTTAAAAAAAATGAAAAAGCAAAACAAAACCCCCCCCACATGTTTTAAGGGGAAAAAGTATGCACTTAAAGTTTTAAAGCACATTCTTTACACACAATTTTATATACACACAACCCTCAGAATCAAATTCCAGAATCCAATTCGTGAGAAACGGAGGCTGGTTCCCTGCGCCTTTTTTTTTTTTTTTTTTAATTCTGCCTCCTCACTGCTTTCACATTTCCCATTTCCCATTCTCTGGCACGTCCTTGGGTTTTAGGAAAGCCTGGCGATTTGGAATAACGAATCAAAGCTACTGGGGTAATTAAAAAAGAAGAAAGATATAATTTACCCTCCCTCTCCTTCTAGCAGGCTGCGGTAGGTTTGGATCTCATTCTCCAGTCGAATCTTGATGTCCAGGAGTTGCTGGTACTCAGAATTCTGGCACTCGGTTTCAGCTCGGATCTGTTGCAGCTGCTCTTCCAGAGTGGAGATCTGGGCCTGAATCTGGGAGAGCTGCACGCAGTAGCGACCTTCTGTTTCTGCCAGGGAGGCTTCCAGAGATTGTTTCTGAAAAGGGAGAGAATATATTGTGGCTTAGCGACCCCCTCGTTCAGTAAAATTTATTTAACAACTTAAGACATCATATAGAAGCATAAATAAAATGAATGAAATTTGTGTTTTACGTTTGATGCCAATGATGCTCTTCTCCCGTTAACAAGAGCTCCAATTTTTATTTCTACTTTGTACCCCAACTCCACATTTGTGTGTGTGTGTGTGTTACATATTTTTGCATGAGGGTGAAACTGTGTATGAGAGAGTTATTAACATACCAGGGCTAGTTGGGACTGTAGTTCAATCTCCAGGCCTTGAACAGTGCGTCTCAATTCAGTAATCTCAGTTTTTTGGCTGGACATTTGTTCAATGTTACTGTCGATTTCTGTAGTCAGTTCTTTGCTCTAGAATATGAGAAAAAGGAAGAGATGAGCAACATCCGAAATGGTAACCAACCTCCATCGGCTTCACCGTGAAGGGGAAGGTAGGTTACCTTTTCATTGAACCAGGCCTCAGCGTCTTTGCGGTTTTGTTCGGCAAGTTGTTCATACTGGCTTCTCATGTTGTTCAGAAGCTGAGTCAGATCAACCCCTGGGGCAGCATTCATTTCCACGTTCACATCGCCAGTGGACACATTTTGAAGGTCTTTCATTTCCTGTTTGAGGAACAGAAAAATGTAATGTCTGCACTGTGACCAAAATGAGCACTCTTTCGGCTGGGGGAAGTACGGATAACTTTTTGCATCACCTCTTCATGGTTCTTCCTCAGGTAAGCCAGCTCTTCAGTCAGGCTCTCGATCTGCATCTCCAGGTCGGCCTTGGTCAGGGTCAGCTCGTCCAGCACCCGGCGCAGGCCGTTGATGTCTGCGTCCACGCTCTGGCGGAGGGCTACCTCGTTCTCGTACCTGAAACGAGCATGGTGCAGTAACTGGTTATAACATAAACAGGGGAGGTCTGCTTGAGCAGAGACTACTTAAAAAGCAAAGATAGAGTTGACTTCATATCATGGCGACATTTATCATGTACCAATTCACTTAGGGATATTAGCGGTTTAGTGCAAAGAAGCTTAGCAGTTACTTTAAAATGCGTTTTCTTCTTTTAATGCTCCAAAAGGTAATATTGAAACGGAAGATATCTTGGATGGCTACAATACTGTTTAACTTGAAATGAATTGAGGAAAATGTAAATGCTAGTGTGGATTTCCGAAGTCATTGCTAAAACAACTCATTTATTAAGTGTGATAGTACAGTACTCCATTCCCTTTGCTTACTTCAGTCTGAAGTCATCCGCTGCCAGCCTGGCATTGTCGATCTGCAGCAGGACATTGGCGTTGTCAGTTGTTAGATTGAGGATCTGTGGGAAGAGGTAAAGAAATAAGACATACATGTGGCTTTTATAGTGGCATAGATGAACTACATTTTTATTTTAAATATGACATATTGCAGGCTTATCCTGACACTTAAACTTGAATCATTTGTTCTCTTGAAGGTTCTATACTCTTCTATTTCTCTATCATCTCTTTCTGAAAACTGGAATTATATAGCTGAGTTCCTACATATGTGTCGTCCTCTTATACTGTGTGATTTCTTTGCATTTCTGCCAATGCTGGCTCATACCTGTATTTGGTTTAATTTCTTATAAAAATATATATTCTAAATGAATACACTCCAAGCTGGTACACTGTAGGTACAGTTCACAAGTCTGCCGAGGCAAACAATATATCATTTCCTTACTGGAGAGTTCATGTCTCTTGCAATGTAAGTAATGAGTATTTTTTGTTGTTGTTGTTATCAGTTCTTTCTGTTTTCCTATTTGTAAATGATCTAGGGTATTTTAACTGTGGACTCATTTATACACTCACTAAAACAAAAGCATTTTCATTAATCCACCATCGTATAAGACACACAACACACATTTTTGGGTGAAGATGGAAATGACCATATCCTCATAAATACTTACCTGTGATAAGACAAGACTGATTTTGGAAGCAAGAAAGTAACATAGGCAAACACAGTGAACAGCTACGTCATGGTTAATTTAAAATTGATCTATCTGGATCACGTGGATTAGAAATAGGCTTAAAGTTGGATTTTTAAATGCCTCTTACCTGATTTTTAAGATCTTCAATGGTTCTGTAGTATTTGCTGTAGTCACGAGGCTCTCGTTGGCCTGTGTTGCCATACTTTTCATACCACTCTTTGATTTTGCCTTCTAGCTCATAGTTTGATTCTTCAAGAGCCCGAACTTTGTCCAGGTAGGAAGCCAGGCGGTCGTTCAGATTTTGCATGGTTATCTTTTCATTTCCAGAGAGAAGGCCACCATCTCCCAGTCCACCACCACCAAATCCTCCTCCATAGCTGCCTCCACCGAAGCCCCCTCCAAAGCTGCTTCCTCCAAAACCGCCTCCTCCGTAGCCCCCACCAAAGCCGCCGCTTCCGTAGCCTCCACCAAAGCTACCTCCACCAAAGCCCCCTCCACCATACCCACCTCCTAGTCCACCCGCATAGCCACAGCCTCCACCGGAGCTCCCACGGCTGAAAGAGCCACCACTGAAACCCCCCCCTGAGCTATATCCTCCACCATGGGAGCTTTTGCTGCTCGAAATTTTGATGGATCCTCCTCCTCCTCCTCCTCCTCCCCCCCCACTTCTGGAGGAAGAGTAATTCTTGCTTGAGCTGTATCGAACAGACATGGTGATGCTAGGTAGCCCAGGGAGTTCCTGCTGCAACCAAGGACAGTGGCAAAGCCTTTATATATGGACTGGAGGTGTGTCCCCATGTGGTAGAGTTTGCTTACTTGCATGGTTTTCTTCTAGCCAGCTTAGCATCTTTGGCTCATGATTGCATAAATTATCTTCAGTAATAACCAATCCCAATATGGATGGCTTAAAATTTGCCTTCAGAACAAATGAGAGGTTTGCGGTGTTGAAATTGTAAATGGGTGTAGTTCAGATAAACAAATGCTTTTCCACCTTTGAGAACATTGAGCAACTGTTGAGATCCAGTTTGATCCGAACACTGATTTAGGCTGTAAAGAATGTTTGCAAAGTTTGGAAAAAGAATTTTAGCTGCAAAGTTACAGTTCAAGTAAGATTTTTTCAATTTCATGTTTTAAGCAGTATTAGTTAATTGGAACAACAAACAGCATGCTATAATAGAGATCTTGTAGGAAACTGTAAGCAACTAAGAAGAGAACACATATGCCAAACAATTTAATTAGTGTTCAAAAGTTGCCATATATAAAAAGTTAAAGCTATAAAAGCACAATTTAGGAAGAGTGTGTGTGTGTATGTGTGTGTGTTTGGAGAATGAAGATATATTGCTATTTTGCCTAGGAAATTGGAAGTGAGTAATGATTTAGGAATCTAATTTAATGGTGCTACTGTTTTTTTTTTTTTTAACATTAAAAACAATAAATAAATAAATTTTAATTAAGGCTTATATGAAGACCATTATATAGAATTTCTTAGCACAAGATATAAAAAACTAACCTCCAGGACTTACTTATATTAAGTTTGATTGGTTGAGAGGGAAAATTTTGATATGTTATGATTATGAGTAAAAATTTGCTTGCAAGAATATAAATCTAGATAAGAGAGTGATACTTGCTCCAAAAATTATGAACTAGACTGTAAACACATGTTTCCAAGCTAGATTCTGTTTATTAAAAAGAAAAAATTTCCATGGGTATATTGTGTATAGAATTTGGTATATTAATTTGTCTAGGGAAGTATTTAATTGGAACTTTAATACATTATATAAAATTATTTTATATTTATCCATAAACAATGACATTGCTGTGTGTGTTTGTACATGTGCATATATATATATGTATAAATTTTCACACATTTTTCAATTATACACTGCTTTTGTGACCCAGTGCTTTTATAATTTCTGAAATAAGGTGCTGAAATAGGATGGTGGTTATTATCTCTAGTTTATAGAAGGGGAAGTTGAAGCTGAGAGAGGTTATGATTTTGCCTAAAGATATATCATAGGTGGTTGAACTGAGATTAGAAACTTGGTCCTTTGATGCCTGGTTTTTAGCTCTTTCCTATTATACCTGTGTGTGTGTGTGTGTGTGTGTGTGTGTGTGTGTGTGTGTGTGTGTGTGTTCTGTGCTCCGGTGGATTGGTCTGATAGAATAGAAGGTTGTTATTTCTTGCCATGAACCTCTCCACCTGGGAAAACAAAACAAAACAAACTTGGAAGCATGAACATTTTGAAAGGAGGATATTTGGCACACAGTGTTCTAGTCTTAATTGCTATTTCAAACTAAATTTATAGCTGCACATTCCAATCTATGAGAACTCTAGAAATAGTTTCTGTAGGGAAAGGGAATGCGGTTGGCAGAATAACGAGGAGTTGATTGTTAGAATGGAGGTTACTAAGCAGCAAAAGTTGCAGTTCCTCCAGCCTGTTAGCACATGCAAGTGGGGCAATCGTTAAAAGAAGAAATGAAACCCAACCATGGGAATTGATTCCTGATGAAGATAATATACAATGAAGGAAAGCCATGATAAATCAGGATAGAGAAAAGATATTCCAATAAGTTTAGAGAAGATCTTAAAGGCTTGATATTAATGAAAGCAATTTGGAAAGAAGACATTTTAGTCAAAACGTTTGGGAGATTTTATCTGTATTTATTACAAGTTTTGAATTTTGAACTTACCAGTTTTGTCTTAATATTAGTCTTTAATTTTGTACCCTGGTGGGAAGATAGTAAAATATAAATCTAGTTTCAATTCATTAACAAGTAGCATAAAGAGATCTGCTACAATTATAATAAATAAAAGAATATGTGAAAAGAAACTATTGCATAAAAGCACATGGGAAAAACATGCATAGTCTTCTAACACTGTAACATTTATTTTAAGCCACCTTTAATGTCATTATCAAAGATTGCTTATTAGTATATATACTCTACAAATAGGTTTGTCTTCATTTGTACTATCATTTGTTGAAATTACCCTTTGGCATAAGTGAAATTACCGAGGTGCCATGTAATAAATTTGCAGCTAAATTGGATGAATATGTACAATTGTCAGTTCTAATTTTGGCACAGTTTACACTTGATTGCCATAACCCACTGTAAATGTAATTTCATTTTCCTCACTTTTTATTGTGTTTCTATGTAAGATACATTGATAAGTGCTTGGAAGATAGAAAGTTGAATGAGATTCAGCTCCTGCCCTTAAGGATCTTACAAGTCGTTGGGATCTAACTGAGGAGACATGACGTACATTATCAACTTAAGGGCCACATCAATGGTAAATGAAGTGGAGGGGGTGGGGCGGTAAGTTAACATTTCTCGGCCATCCACTATGTTTACTCTTCTTTACCCCTCCCCCCAATCCTATATGATAGGTATTGTTTACCTAATTTTATAGCTTTAGCCAGTTAACTGCCATGTGTTCAAAATAGAAAACATCCCCACATGCCAGGATATTTTGAATTTAATTTAAAAATAAATGTTCAATGAATGCTATCTACACCAGTGTTTTTCAACCTTTTTTGGGCAAAGGCACACTTGTTTCATGAAAAAAATCACGAGGCACACCACCATTAGAAAATGTTAAAAAATTTAACTCTGTGCCTATATTGACTATATATAAAGTAATTCTCTTGAATAGGAATCAAATAAACACAAAGAAAGTATTTTATAATTACTTTATTATGAAATATTAAGTAAAATAGTGAAAAATTATAAAATTCTTGTCTGCACCTACGGCACACCAGGCAACATCACTAGTGTGCCGTGGAACAGCGGTTGAAAAACGCTGATCTACACTAATAAAAGAGAAACATGCAAATTGACCATCACTCCACTATGCCCGTCAGCCAACCAGAGTGAGTATGCAAATTAACCCAACAAAGATGGTGTTTAATTCGCATACACAGGACAGAGTGAAGACTGAAGGCAGTGTATAAGGAGGAGGGAGGGGAAAGTGGAAAGCAGGGCGGACCGTTGGCCGTGGTGAGAGGTGGGAGGAAAACGTGCCTTGGCGGGCTTCGCTCCCTTCTCTGCTTCACTCTGGCCACAGGAAGCCCCATTCTTGCAGGAATCTTCCTGCAATGGGCCTCTAGCAAGTAAATATAAAATAAAATAAATACATTACAATTTGGGTGTTCTTGAATATTTTGAGTAGAAAATTCTCACGAAAAATGATTTTTTAAAAAGCATCTATAGTCGCTTATGGTGTACAAAGAGTTAACAAGCTTTAGGAATTTGGCCGGAGTAACTCAGCTAGTCTATGTTAGAGCTTGGTTTTAAACCAGGCCTATGTAGCTTCAAAGGTGATACTGTTTTGTGACACTGACCTGCCACTGTAAGACTGATGAGTGAGGAGTCTTGGAAAGGATCACCTGACCAGGTTGGATGGTGCAGGTGAAATTTTAGCTAAGTCTTGTGAAGGATGGGTAGTGCCTTTCCATATGTGCAGCAGCAGAGAGAGGTCTGCTCTTGGATGTGGGATCTGTGAAAATGCCAATCATGTGGACACTCTAGATGGACCAGTTTGGTTGGAACAGATGGTCCATGTTGACTAATTACTCTTAGCAGATTATATTGAGCACCTGTAAAAGTTCTGGGGATACACAGGCAAATCAGATGCAATTCCTGCCCCTCAGGGAGTTTATAATCTACTTGGAGAGGCAAATATACATACCCGTGAACCAGAGATTATAATGGGGTAATCTGGGCTTTTTGAGGTCTAGACGTGGTGTTGAGGGAGTGCAGAGAGGAGCTCCAACAGGTTGTGTGTGTGTGTGTGTGTGTGTGTGTGTGTGTGTGTGTGATGTGTGAGGCCACAGCTGAGATTAGTGAAGTCAAGTTTTGAGGAAAAGATGAATTTGGTTTAAGATGTGCATTTGAAGTATTAATATCAGGATATTCATATGAAAATAACTTTCAGCAGTTAGCGCCATAGGATTATAGTTCAGGAGAGAGATCAGAGCAGCAGACTTTAGGATAGGTAGGATCCCTAAGGGAAGGAGTTCAGAAAGAAATGAACAGACGATCCAAGCCTGAACTTCTGGGGACAGCCATGCTAGGGGCTGGGAAGAAGAGCTAGGGAATAACAGGGCACCTAGGAATTGGGGAAGGGAAAACAAGGATCACAGAAACCAGGAGAGGAGAGAACCCAGAGATATCGGTCAAGGTCAAAGGAGACTGCTGGTTGGGCAAGTGGGAACATTGCCATCCTTTCAGAGGGCAGGCTGAGAGGAGTTGTGGTGGGCAGTCCACAATGTGTTCAATATTAGAATTGGTGACGTTACTTATGGCATTTTATTTTCAGGTACTCCAGTTTATCAATTTATTGTTTAATTGCTCCTGGATTTTGGGTCATGGTTAAGAAAAGTATAGGTGCTATTTCTATGTGGTTAATTAGGCTGACGCTCTTGAGGCATGTCATTGTCTCAACTTGGTTAGCAGTTTTGCTTGCCTTACTGTTGGGATTTGGATCCTTCCAACTTCTTCCTTATTTTCCTTTAAGTAAAATTCTCTCCTGAAGTTTCTCATTGAGAATTCTATTTGCATGGTTCTTTCTCTGATTGAGTAACTGAGATTTAATGAGTAATTTAGTTAGGTGCAGAAAGGTGAATCTGGTAATGCAGGTTATGCCTCAAGATGGCAAGGTTGATAAGCTAAATGTTTAGCATTTTCTATTGCTTATCGCATAAAGTTTGAGAATTAGACATGCATTGCTTTAATGTTGTGTGACTAGATATGAATTGCTGGATGTGCCTTTGTGATTACCACCTACGGAGTGAAAGCCAGGAGGAAAGTTGTAGAACTGTTTGATGGGTTTAGTATCTTTCTCCCAGATCACTGAGCCATGAGAACAACTAAGGTAAAGCCCATATCTTCTCATTGGCAACCTTATAAAATTCAAGGCTCTTAAATATGAAGACACGCCTATATGATACAATTAAAAAAAAAATCCTATGGGATACACTGTAATGGAAGCCACAAATATATGGAAATTGCATGAAGGTAATATAGTATAGCAGGGTACCTAGTGGGTGGGCTCTAGAGTCAGACAGGTGGGACTACCATCTGGGCCCTCCCCACTTAACTGTACTGCTTTGCTTTCTCTCTAAAGTAGGAATAATAATTTTGCCTATTCTATCGTTAAATGAGTTAGTAAATACCCAGCCTTTAGAACAGTGCCTGGCACATGTAGAATACATGTTCAATAAATATTTTTTTTGTTATTACTATTATTGTCACTGTGCTCTCAGTTTCTCAAGGCCTAAACCACTGACTAACCTGCAATAGGCCAGCAAAATATGAATGAAGGAAAGGATAAGATTGGCAGTTGGAATGTGGCTAGTGAGGAAGAGAATGACTGGGGAGGAAGTAGAGCAGGGATAACTATGTGACAGACCATGCCATCTCTGGCTAATACTTGCTTTCATTTAAAAAAAAAAATTACTTTATTAAGGTATTACATGTATGCCCTTATTCCCTGATTCCCCCCAACCCCCTCTCCATTCATGTCCTTACCCCCCTGTTGTCTGTGCCCATTGGTTAGGCTTATATGCATGCATATAAGTCCTTTGGTTGATCTTTGCCCCTTACCCCCACTGTCCCCTACCTTCCCTGAGGTTTTATGTTCTGATAGATGTTTCTCTGTCTCTGGATCTGTTTTTGTTCATCAGTTTATGTTGTTCATTATATTCCATAAATGGGTGAAATCATGTGCTATTTATCTTTCTCTGCCTGGCTTATTTCACTTAGCATAATGCTCTCCAGCTCCATCCATGTTGTTGCAAATGATAAGAACTCCTTTTTTACTGCAGCGTAGTATTCCATTGTGTAGATATACCACAGTTTTTAAAAAATATATATATTTTATTGATATTTCACAGAGAGGAGGAAGGGAGAGAGATAGAGAGCTAGAAACGTCGATGAGAGAGAAACATCGACCAGCTGCCTCTTGCACACCCCCTACTGGGGATGTGCCCACAACCAATGTACATGCCCTTGACCGGAATCGAACCTGGGACCTTTCAGTCCGCAGACCAACGCTCTACCACTGAGCCAAACCAGCTTCGGCAATATATCACAGTTTTTTAATCCATTTATCTGCTAATGGGCACTTAGGCTGTTTCCAAATCTCATTTATGGTGGATTGTGCTCTTGCTTTCATTTTTAACTTCATTCTTTTCTTTATCTCCTGCATCCACCAAGTCACTAATTTTGTCACTGTTTGTCCTGTCTCTCTGCAACTGTCCTCACCAAGGTTCTCACCACTTCTCTCAGGGGTTACATCACCAGCTCCTGAAGTGGTTTTTCTGACTCACTGCTGTGCCACTTAAGATCTATTGTGTTCACTGGTGCAAGATTAATGTTCTTGAAAAAGTACCGTCATCACTTTATCCGCATACTCAAGCTCCTGCAATGGATTTCTCTTGTGGGTGCATTAAGCCTTTTCAATGACCTTGCAATCCTCCATCTGTCCAACCTCACGCTCCCTGTGGAGGAGTGGAGGGAGTGCTGGAGTCTCTTCATAAAGTAATTATGTGGCCTTGGGCAAGACACGCAGCCCTTCTGTGCCTCATGTAATCACCTTGTAAAATATGGAGAATAATAATAGTAAATGTTAAAAGGTCTGTAATAATCATCATCTCCAATCCAATGAAAAAATGTTAGCATTTCCTTAAAAAAAAAATCCCTTAATTATAAGCAAGGCTTTCTTTTAAATATTGGCTGAGATACAATGCTTTATCCTATTTTAAGGTCTTTGTTACTACTGGTGTAGAACATCCTTTTCCATTTTGTTGCTTATTCAAATCATTCTACCTAAACTCCAAGCTCAAATGCCATCTCCTTCATGAGGTTTCTCATGGTTCATCTAGTCATGTTCTTTCCATTTCCTGTGTATAACGTAGTATTCTATAATATGCTGTATTTTTATTGTTCCCAATGAGATAGGACTTGAAGTTCTTTTAGAAAATGGAGGTGCCTTATACTCTTGCTGTACCCGGTAGGTACTTACTGTTCTCTGAATATTTTCATACATCTCAGTGACTTTTTCTACTTTATTTTCTTTTTCTTTATTTTGTCCTCTAAATTCTTCTTCCGTATGTTTTGGTAATGGTACTCGTTCAAAATTTAAGTAAAGCCTAGATGGAAGCAACTAATTTAATTTTTCTTTAAGTAAATTATAACATGTGCTTTTTAGATATGAGAATGTTGTATAAAAATGATAAGCAATCTATGATTCTGCATAGGATACTTAAGATATCTTAAAATAGGGTAAAGATTTATACCTTAGAATATATGTATATATTTTTTAACATTTTGGCTTTCACCTTTTTTCTTTTCATTAAAGGTTCCTTTTTTGGTCTTGGATAAGTTGAGAATGATCTTGATACTTATAAATTGCTAAAATGTATCTGTACTTCCAAAATTTCAGTTTTTTAATTAGGAAAATGGTTTTCTGGTTAGCTAGCCCATTAGCATGGTGTAATTTAAGGGTTAAATGTAACAATGACTTAGCCAGTTTCATTAGCATGTTATATATATATTTCCTATTAATTGAATAAACTTCATTTTTTGAAAGACAGTTACTCACTATGAATTACCGGCATTAGGAAGAGAATTTCTGATATGGAACTGAAAATAGAAACATAATATCTCTTTTGATTTTTGTAAAAATTAGTAAAGTTGAAAATACCAAACCAACTAACCAGCCAACCTCTACAGAATCCAATAAAAAATTCAGTGGCTGTCCCTCTCCCCATTCATAAATCCAAGAAAATTCCTTTAGGTCTAGTTGTGGTGGCCTATCAAAACTGATCAACTCAAAGATGGCTGGTACTGAGAAAATGACTTCGTTACCAGGTCTTATTAATTTTTACTTAGGGAGTCTGGGCAGATAAGAAATACATAGAAGCGGTGGCCCGTGTGGCTCAGTTGGTTTGAGTTTGTCCCTTACCCCAAAAGGTGGCAGATTCAATTCCTGGTTAGGGCCCATTCTCAGGTTTTGGATTTGATCCTCGGCTGGTCAGGGCATGTAAGGGAGGCAACTGATCAATGTTTCTCTCTCACAACAATCTCTCTCTCTTTGACCCTCCCTTCTTCCCTCCCTCTAAAGTCAATTAAAAACATATCCTTGGGTGAGGATTGAAAAAAAAAAAATAGAGAAAATTTTGGATTACAAATGGTTCACATAGAGGTTAAAGAATATAACAAAAGCAATTAAACTCATTAAATCAACATGCAAGTAACATTTGCAATGTCAGTTCTCAGGTAATTAGAGCTTATAGAACTTGTTGAGACTTTTCTATGTTCCTAGGCCTGTGCTAAGCACTTGACCTGAGTTTTTGTCTCATCAGCTTTTATTTTAACTAAAAAAAATTAAGTAGTTTCCCCAAAACTATCCAATAAAGGGGCTCAGCTAGGATTTGAACACAGATCTATTTATCTTCAGGGCTTTTGTTTTAACATATTAAGAAACTCTGACCCAGCATTTTGTGCTCCAACCTGGTGACTTAGAAAGTTAACAGGAACATATGGGATTTTAATTTTTTTCTCAGACTGGACAAGCCTTCCTTGTTATCATTGCATTTGCAATGAAAAAAAACAATACACAGACAAGAAAAAGAATGAGAAAAGAGTTCCTGCTTTTGAAGAGATCAAACTTGTAGATCTTGTCTGTACC
Source organism: Pipistrellus hanaki (assembly GCF_964339955.1). NCBI lineage: Eukaryota > Metazoa > Chordata > Mammalia > Chiroptera > Vespertilionidae > Pipistrellus > Pipistrellus hanaki. The sequence continues at coordinate 6,972,549 of NC_140518.1, read as the reverse complement.
CAGGCTAGACTCTGTCCTAACTTTTTGAGGGTCCTTCCTGCTTGGGTTTCTGGAATTTTCTCTTTGGCAGGATTGGCCAGCTTCAGATCAGTCATTAAAATAACTAATCAGTTCAGTTAGCCACAAGCATAATTGCAGTGCTAATCCTTTTATAATGCTGCCTTTCCCAGATAGAGCTAACACCCATTATGGAGATTAACTGCTTCTCATCAGGTTTTTACTTTAAGTCTTGAACTCATGATATATGTCTGAATTAAATCCATAGTAAATTATGACATTAATGGGATCTGGGGACTTGGGATTTTCCACTTTCTATAATTCAAAAGCTATCAAACTTTTCGGTGTCTCTTTTTTTACTTTTTATTTTTTTTTATTGACACTATTACAGGTGTCTCTTAAACATATTTTCCTTATTGGCCATTTTGGTTAAAATGGGATGCTATGGTTAGAAATTTCTAGTCCTAAAGCTAGAAATGAGTGGATATTTACAGAACTGTGAGATGTTGTCTATTTTATTTTTCTTGACATCTAGAATATAATGCTATAATCGAGTGGAATTGTGTTTTTTTAATGAACATCCAAGGGATGAGGCCTCCACAACTTATACCGGGATAACTGTTGTAACAATCTATCACACAGCCATCAAGTTGCTCTAAGTGTAAGAACATCAAGAGTAATTAACTTTGTGCCATGTACTGTGCTAAGGGCTATATGTACATTTTCTCCTGCAACTCCCTTAGCAACCCTAATAAGGCAGGTACTGTTATTAGACCAGTTTTACAAAGAAGGAAACTGAAGCTTAGAGTGGTTATATAGGGTGTCCCAAAAAATGTATATACACTTTATGGCTGATAGCTCAATTGGTATTTCTTTCTTTATGAATAAATTTAATCCATTGGAATTAATAATTATTCAAACTTGTATGCATTTTAGAGGGCACCCTGTGTATCTTGCACAGGGTAATACAGCTAATAAATTAATAGCTGAGCCAGAACTGAAGCCAGGTCTGTCTGCTCTAAATCCCACACTCTTAACCACTACCTTTGACTGACAGATGTGTAAACTGTGCTTTGTGGTTTCAAAGACTGTTCCAGAAATGACAGTGGTGAGGATGGAACCTTTTTATTACAGCAGGTCTATTTAGGATAAGCTTGCATTTCCTAGCTACACATGAGTTAAAAAGAATTTTTAAGATAAGTAGATTTGAAGAATGTCGCTTTTTGGTTTAGCTGATTTTAAACCATTATTTTCAAAGATGTTTCACAAACACTGTGATGTGGATATGTTTTGAGGATAATAGATTTGACTAGGTGAGGGTTGAATCAATCACAATGGTAAATTATTTTATGGCAAGTGCTACCCAGATTTTTTATTCATTAGTTTGTGGTACTTTTCAATCTCAGGAGTTGTTCCTACTCATTGTTCTGGCTCTCTGCTTGAGGTCTGATTTGTTGAACTTGAACTTCCATTGCTGAGGGAGAACCAGATTGCTGATCATCTGTTGCATTTGTGAAAGTTGAGCACAAGGAACACTGTAGTTAATTTCAGTTTCTGTTGAATTAGATTTAAAGGATTGCTTCTGAAGGAATGGAAAGTAAAAGTGAAAAGATAATTCATTAAACACTGCCGTGTAGCCCAGCCGGGATGGCTTAGCAGTTGAGCATTCACCTATGAACCAGGGCACATGCCTGGGTTGCAGGCTGCTCCCCGGTGTGGGGTGTGCAAGAGGCAGCCAATCAATGATTCTCTCTCATCATTGATGTTTCTATCTCTCCCTCTGCCTTCCTCTCTGAAATTAATATAAATGTATATTAAAAAAGGATTTTAAAAGCTGAAACTAGAAATGTAGATTTTAGAAATCATTTTAAAGTTTTTAAAACATTTCTAGGAAATAACAAAATAGTTTTGTTAGGTTTAGCAAATAAAATACAGAACTCGCCCAGTGATGTGTCTAAGCAGTTGAGCAACAACCCAGGAACCAAGAGGTCACCAGTTCTATTCCCAGTAGAGGGCACATGCTGGGGTTGTGGGCTTGATCCTCAGTGGGGGCTGTGCAGGAGGCAGCCAATCAATGATGTTTCTCTCTCATTGGTGTTTCTAGCTCTCTATCCCTCTCCCTTCCTCTCTCTCTCTAAAATAAAATAAAAATACAGAACCGCCAAGTAAATTTGAATTTTTGAAGGACAGTACTCATAGTATATTCCATGCAATATTGGGGGTATATTTGTACTAAAATATTCATTGTTTATCTGACATTCCAATTTAACTAGGTGTCTGTGTATTATTTGGCAAACATATTGCAAAAACATTTAGGACCAAGATAAGATATGTTTATGTTTACATTTTACAAAGTGTCTTAATATAAGTGATTCATTTGATCTTTACTGTCACCCTGAGAAGTAAGTTTTGCTGGGAGGTAGAGAAAGGGGAGTTGTTATTTTTTAATTAGCAAAATATTTAGACTCAGAAAGTAGCAACTCATCAAAGCATGAATTCATCCAAGACTTTTTGGGTTAGTTCAGCACTGGAAAATTAGGTTTACAGTTGTTTGTATAGAAAATAATACAATGTACACTAATAAGAGAGAAAGATACAAATTGACCATACCTTTTTGACACCCACCAGCCAATCAGGAGTGGGTATTCAAATTAACCCAACAAAGATGGAAGGTTAATTTGCATACATAGGCACTGAGCGGCCGGGGGCGGGATGCAGGTGTTCTGCACTGCCCTAGCCACTCTGGACCTCTGGGTAGCATGGGAAGGCAGAAAGGCAGCTCTGACCAGAGCGAAGGCGGTACTGGCAGCCAGGGGAAGGCAGGCCCATTATTGCACAAATCTTCATGCATTGGGCCTCTAGTAATAATAAATAAGAATACAAGAATAAATTATGTGTTTCTCATACAACTGTAAACCTAATTTTATCCCCCCCTGTATTATCTTGACAGTTAAACCTCTATGTATTTTGTGAGCTTGAAGTCATCCATGATGAGCCTCGAACTGTTGATCTCAAGCAGAGTATTAATGTTTTCTACAGTAACATTTGTGTTCACCTTTGAGAGAGGAAAAAGAACCATATTATTCAACAAAATATATTAGGTTTTATTAGGTCCAGATTATATCCTTTATATATTCAATAATTATAAGTGCTTAACAATAATAATTTAATTTGTATAAACTAGATAAACATTCAAATATTTCTGCAATTGTTGTGGTACTCTTTAGCTCAATATATTTTATTTTAGGGCTTCTGAGATACAGAGAAATAAGTGAGATGCCCCTCTTTCAAATGAGTGCCAAACCACTTTATGTTACTTTTTATGCACATCAGATATTTTTCTTTTTAATTAAATGCATTAATTTATATATATAATATATGTTACACAGGAAAAAGGAAAAAAGTGGTTTATTTTATTTTATTTTTTTATGTGAGACAACTTACCTGAGGTTTTTTGTTTTTTTGTTTTTTTTGTTTTTGTTTTTTTGTTCTTTTTGGTTGCAATACTTTATATTTTTTAAAATCTTTATTTATTTATTTATTTATTTATTGATTGATTGATTAAGGTATCACATAATTGTCCTCATCCCCCCCATTCCCATCCCAAACCCCTCCCTACATATGCCTCCACCCCCCTGTTGTCCATGGCCACTGGCTAGGCCCATATGGTTGATCTCTTCCCCTTACTCCCACCCTCCCTTACTTTCCCTCTGAGGTTTGAGTCAATCGCTGCTTCTCTTTCTCTGGGTCTGTTTTTGTTCATTAGTTTATGTTGTTCATTATTTCCTCTAGTTGTGTGAGATCATGTGATCCAAGAAATACCCTTGTAAGAACCTAAACTTTGACAAGCCATAATTGTTATGCTGAGAGGCAAATGAATCAGTCTGTAGTGAGTTCCTTTCTGGGCCAACAGTTCTTTTGAGTCCCAATTTCAATGTCAAATGGTTCCTTATGTGTACACGTCAGCCATGATATTTCAGATCTGGTTGGTGGGCAAATGGTGGTGATGCAGGTCCGACCGTCTCTGGTTTTACCTGAGTTTTAAGGTCCTTGATAGCAGTGCAGTATTTGCTATAGTCTTGAACTTAACCATCAATGTTTCCTTTTCCAAAATTCCCTTGTGCCATGATTACCACTTCAGTCTACTGCACATCATCTCCATATCCTGGGGGTAGTTCTGCCTTTTCTGTGTCAGCTTCCCATGACTCCAAGGGCCCATGATTTTGTTACACTTCGGTGCCCAGGACGGAGGGGGTGAAAATGCATGGAAAGATAGGAAAGTAGTTTTTATCAGGGTTTCAAGAGTAGACACCGATTATTAATGTGCACCCTGATTATAATTAGGTTTAGGACAATTGTCTTTTAAAGTACATATAAATGTAAAATTCAGAGAGGAAGAAGAGAATAAAATTTGCATGGATCAGGAAAGCTGTCAATGAAAACACTAATATAGCTACTTGAAAACTAACCAAATGAGAAAAGGGAAACCAGAAATCATATCTATATGCTTGTATTAGTACTCTAATTTAACACCCTGCATGGAGCGCTGCCCCTACCAAGCCATTTGCCCTTCCAGATCCACTTTCTACCTTTCTCCATCCTGTTTTCTGCTCCGGATGATAACCTTGCCCTCTGGCTTTCATTGTGTTTGCCCAGTGGGGACCCAGTCAGGAAATTAGAGGGAAGGGAGTGAGTTTGGGGTGCTTATTCCACAGCTCCCGTTACAATGGCCCTCTCTATGACTTTCGCTTTCTTAGTCACCTTCCTTTGTCTCTTTGGGCATGGGGGTAATAATGGCCACCCCTGGTTGTTTCCTCGCCTACACCATGCCCCACCTTTGTAAATAATTCTTTTATTAAACTCGCCTTGATTTTTTCTAATTTGAATGCGTCTGTCATTTCCTGCTCACACTATATTGTACAGTAGGCTTGTGTAAAGTCCTTACCCTCCAGGAGGTTAACTGGAAAATGAATAATTGCAATGCCATGAAATAACAGTTAATAAATGCTTATTAAAGTGTAAGATCTTCAAAGGTTGAGACTAGCATTATTCATGTTTCTTTCTTGACATTTAATGAGCAGATGCCTCTATTAGTGGAATGGTAAAGGGAAGGGAAATGAAAGATGGAGTTGAGCAACTGTTCCAGGAAGATCCGGGTAGCCTTCGCAGAGTAGCTAAGTAAACAGTCAGAAACAGACTGGTTTATGCCATTAAATAATGGAATTTACTGGGACAATACCAACGGCTTCTAGAATCAAAGAAAGGCAGGAGAACAGGGCTTGGAAGAGCAGGACCCGGAGGGCTAGTTTGCAGAAACCATAGCTAAAGGCATGCATTCGATACTAGTAGGGCATCCTCTGGCTTCATTTTCTTCAAGGTGTATTGATACAAGTTTCACAGGACAGCAAGCATCTCTGGACATATGTAATAATCACTGTATGGAAACTTTCTGGGCTTCTTCCTTCCAGTTTCCCCCTCAGAAATCCTGCTGTTGGAGAGTGGGAATTTTTGCCCATTCCAGAGAGACCGTGGGCTGTGTCCCAGATAGAGTTGTCAGTGCTAACACCAGGCCAGGCCTTGAGATACCATCTCATGGCCCCTTCCCAGTATGTAGGCCTTTTTTCATAGATCACTGTCAGCTTTTTTGAGAACAGGATGCATCATGGGAGCAGGATGCCAGTAAGCCTTTACAGAATAAATCACTGTCACCTTTCCTGAGAACAGGATGAAGTTACTTACTCCACCAGGCGCCAGGACTCTGTAAATAATATGCTGATGTTACTTAAGAAAAACTGCTTTGTTTTAAACTGTTTTCTCTGCAAAAATAGGATGTAGTGAATGTGTTTAAAACTGTCCTTCACAAAGGGTCGGGGCTGCTATCTGGATTCCCTGCTTGGAGAGAGAGCAGTCACCGGCCGGCTATTAAAGGCTCTCTAAATTTTAATTTGGTCTCGACACCAGCGGTCGTTCACTTGTGTTCGCTCCACAACACAGGTAAGGTAGGGAGAAGCAGAACATCTCAGGTGGGATCTAATTCTCTGAGGCAGCCTGTGTCTTGGGACTGCAGGCCTGCCCACCCCTCTCTTCCTCCCCTCCTCTCTAGATGAAAGGCAGGATGATGGGGCAGTGGGTGGGAAGGATAGGTAGTTTACAAAGAGTTAGCAGGCGTTGAGTAACAGTGGAAGGTGAGCTCTTCCCCTGAAGAGCCAAGCCTGTGTGCAGAGGTGGGCTGTTTTGCTGTGTTTCCCCAGCTCTGCGGAGGAGGAGAAGAACCAGTACCAAAGTTCCCAGGATAGAATCTGGATCTTGGTTGTGCTGCCCTCTTCCTCTCTGCAGCTTTCTCCCCTTCCCCAGCTATCCTGTGCTCTGAAGTTGCTCCCTAGTACCCCACAGCCACATCCCAGATTAATTTGTCCTTCCCTAAGGGTTTCCATTTCCCTTATTTCTCCTTCCCTTCTGAAACTGCCCAGCCTGCGTGGGAACAGGTATTAGGAGGATAACCATCTGGTTAGTCTAATGCAGTCTAAGGTGTGACTTACTGATAAAGGTGGGGAAGGGTGGAGAGATAGTCACTGAAGCTATTTACATTAAAAAATGGTAACTTTTACCTAAGTGGAATTTCAGGCACTGTGATGATAAAAGTTGTGGAGAAAGGATTGTTTGGTATTCTTTCAGTTAATTCAACTTGACTATTAAATTAGCTGAATTAGGAAAGAGGGTAATGAGGGTTCTTTTTTTTTTTGTTTAGGTCTTTCCCCCCTACCTTCTGGAGGGAAGGGGCAGTACTTTCACTTTGAATTTCCCATTTTTGTAGAATAGTTACTCACTACATATATATACTATATACCACAAGTTTTATGGGGCCCTGAAGATGCAAAAATGAGAAGTATGTGGTTCTTGCTTTCACAGAAGATATATCTTGGGGAACAGAGGGTAGGCGCTAAGACATAAATAATTACAAAAGAAGGTAAGGAATTTAATAATAAAGATTTATATAAAACACATGAAGCACCAAAAAAAGAGAAACCAGCCTTTAGAGGCCTTAGGGAGATGCCATTCGAATAGAGTCTTCAAAAATAAGTCAGGGGAAAAAAATATAGGAGAGGGACCAGCCTGTATGAAGGTGGTGTAAATATGTAAGACATACTTTAAGAATTGTGAAAAGTTTGGTTTGCCTGGGGAATAATGTCTGTATGAGTGAGTGCCAACAGATAAGATTGGAAAAACAGATTGAGGCCAGATGGGGAAGGACCTTTAATACCATCCTAAGGAATTTGGACTTGGTCCCATAGTCAGGGGGTGGAGCATTTAAGGTTGCTAAGCGGGGGATGGATATGATGTTAACTTTTTGGAAAGATAACATTGATAGCAGTGTACTAGATGGACAAGAGGGAACTGGAGGTAGAGAGATGAGAGGGCGATTTGCAATAGTCTAGGGGTTGGGGAAGAGACAATGAGAACTTCAAGAAAATAGCAGTAGGGTAGTAAGCAGGGGTGGGGGTGGGGATAGAAGATAAATGGTGGCTCTTGACTATTGACTAGTTACCAGTTGATGAAGAAGAGGGAGGGAATCTTAAATGTCAAGAGGTTTCCAGCTTTGGACTTTGGGAAGTGCCATGAACTAATATGGAAATGCAAAGGAGGAGCAGGTTTTGTGGGAAAGATAGTGAGTTCAGGATAAGGAAGGTTAGGGATGAAGCACCTGTCAACACTTAGTTAAAGATATATTCCATAGGCAGTTGCAGTGTGGGTCTGGAACTTGTGCCTCGATTTGAAGTTACTGGCAAAGAGCAACTCTGAAACTGAATGGGATTTCCCAGGGAAGATGAATAGAGATTAGGACCAAGGATAAAAACTCAAGAAACTAACATTTAAGGAGAAACAAAAGAGGTTGAAAGGAAACACTCAAAGCAAAAAGAGAGAACCAGGAGACAGAAGTTTTAAGATTTGAGTTTCAACTTCTGCAGAAAGATCAGGGAGAAAGAGGACTAGGAAAATGTCCATGATATTGCCACAAAGTCCTTAGAGACCTGAAAGCAAGACTTTTCTGGACAATTTAGGCCCAGAAGCGAGGCCATCTGTTATGAGGGAAGCAAAAGATGGAGATGGAATGAAGCCATCTGTGTCTTGTATTGCTGCAACATCATTCTGAGTGGGCGTAGAAGATGAAAGAATGGTGAGGGAGACAAGGGTGGAGTGAAGACATGATTGTTGGGTGTAGACTGCAGAAGCAAGCTCTTCAGTGCTTCTGGTAACAAACAAAAAGAGAACACCTGGAGAGCTAAGAAGTGATGTAGCACTTAGGTACCTGGCAGGAAGGAGTAATCAGAAATAATAGTGACCCAAGGATCAGTGAAGTCTCCATCAGTGATGGAGGAAACCACTTGCTGAATGATTGATTTAAATTTCATTATAGAGGACTTATAAAGAGCAGATGTGGTATCTTTTAAAAATGATGGGGGAAAATCTTACACTTTAGAAGAGTCACTGTGGTGAATGTTCATTGAGTCTGGAAGGTGTGTATCATTCTCCTTTGTACTTTTAAAATAATAGACTTCATTTTTAATTTTTTAAAAATATATATTTTTAAGTTGATTTCAGGGAGGAAGGGAGAGGGAGAGAGAGATGGAAACATCAATGATGAGAAAGAATCACTGACTGGCTGCCTCCTGCATGCTCCCCACTGGGGACCGAGCCTGCAACCCAGGCATGTGCCCTTGACTGGAATCAAATCCGGGACCCTTTAGTCCACAGGCTGATGCTCTATTCACTCAGCCAAACCAGCTAGGGCTATACTTCATTCTTATGTACAGTGAACCTAGGGGCTGCCCTCTGATAGTTGAAAGAAGTAGTTAAAGCTGCAAATATGGATGTGACAGTGAGATATCCCCATGAACTTGGGAGAAAAGGAAATGGTTTTTTTTCCTAACTAAACTAGTAACAGTAAAATATAATCTATCTTCTGGGGCAAAAAACTGGGTAAAGAATATCAAAAGGGGGATTTAAGGAAGTTGCCTTTGGCTTCATCTTAGGGAGAGAGTTTCTGAATTTGGGCACATGAACAATCTTGCCACCAGGGAGGAGTGGCCTAGTGTGGCCTCAGTAAGATCTGGAGGGAATGTCCCTCAACTCCATTAACCTCTGCTCAAATTCTGAAGCTTTTGGATTCCTACTCTATCCTACCAAACACACCTATAGTGATTAGGAAAGCGGTCTTGACCATCTGGAAAGAAATGTCTCTTGTTGCTAATAAACTGGCATACTAATTTATACATTAGTATTGTATGAATGCAGTTATTTTAAATTAGCCATCAAGTGTCAGGTTTCTGCTGGCAAAGTCCAGTTTCTGATCATGAAAGGCTGAGAGGAACCAATGGACAAGGCAAATTTTTCTAAGTAATTATAATTTATATTAAAATATCTATTTCTATTGATAATCCATTTTTGAACTGCCTTCTGTCTGTCTCATTATATATTCCCATACCTTCTATTAGTGGTTTTAGAAATGAAAGCAGTAAACATTATTTTCAACACTCATTTGGTAACAGGAACCCAAGGAGCTTGTATCCTTGTCAGAACTGATGGTGAAAAATAAAAAAAATAGTTTTAGGAAATGGGTTGATGAGAGTTGACAAACACAAAACTTCCTTGCTGCCCCTCTTTTCTCCTATGTTCATGGCAGACACTACTAATTGATAATGATGCTCTTTCTTGCTGAAGCTAGACTGGCTGTAGAACTCTTATTAATAACATTAATCCAGGAAGCCATACCCAGTTGCCTAGGTAGGATCAATGTGAGCTAAACTCTCTATCCTTTCTAGTTTAGATGGGTTGTTGGGGATTCTGGTCATCAAAACTACAGAATTCAGCCAGAAAGGACCTAAATGATGGCTTATCTTTTGAGTTTGATGTGGAGGAAAGCTAATGTGCTGTTTGACGAAGAGTCTCTGGGTATTCTGATAGACATAATACCAGACTAGAGAAATTGACAGAAAATTTTGGAATGAAATTCTCTGGACCACCAATACATTCACTGTCATGGTGTCCTCCAGGACAGAATTTTCAAGGGAACTTAAAAGTCATTTCCAGGTTTTAAATCCCAGGTCTGTCTATCATTGAGTGTGTGATAAACTCTTAACAACTTAACCTTTGTAAGCTTTAGTCTCCTTACATGAGAAATAATATTTAATGCATGAATTTGAGACTACCAGTTTACATAATATACCCAAAATGTTTACTAACGATAGGTACTCCTAAATGCTAGTTCCTGTCTTTCTTCCTTTGTTAAAAATATTTAAAACCAAGCAGAGCTCCATTATCAAATATCTCTGGTATCTACTTGAATATTTCCAGTGTCTTTCAGGGTGTTTCTGTTTTTGAGCTGCTCTCATTACTAAAAAGTTGTATTGAACTGAAACCTGCCACCCAGAATATAGCTTGCATTCTGCCACATAGAACTTAGAGGTTTTTGGATATTTGAAGAGGATTACTCTACCCTTATAAATCTTTTGGTTTTCATAGCTAAGGGGTCACCAGTTCATTCAGTTGTTCCTTAGATGACATGGTTATTTACTTCCATTTATCATCTAGTTTGCCATTACTTGGATTATTTATAAATCTGTAGGGTTGACCTAGTTTCTTTTTCATTGTCTTTACTATTAGTTCGAGGAATATATTTTTTGAGGAATGCATGTTGACTGTGTTTTATTCCATTGCATCAATTTCCAGCATAATATGACTTCCAGAGATGTAATATAGCCCAGAATTTCTTGTTTTCCTATTAAATGTATAGAAATTGTTTATTTAAATTTAGTAATTATTAGTTACATAAAATTCCCCTCCTCCCTTGGTTTCAGGGCTTGGTTTCAGACAGCTCAGGTGTCTTGAACACATTTTAATGGAAACTTGTTTTACTTACTTTTTGGGTTCACCCTTTTTGCCTGGGTGTGGGACCAAGGCTTGTCACTTAGACATTTCTGATCATAGTGTTGATTAACTAGTTGGCTTCTAAACTATAATTACCTTCCTCCTTCAATTAAAGTTACATTTCTGTATTACAACATGAACTATTGCAAAACCTAATAATTCACATTTGAATTTTATTTCCCTGTAAGCAAACTTTCCCTTACAATTCATATTTTTTTCTGGGTTATTCAAATGTCAGATGTTGCTGTTAAAGTACTGCTGAGTAGGACTTTTCTTAAAGATTGATCAGTAGACACTTTGCAATATTATTTGTTCTGCTTTCCTATATCCTCACTTGCTATAATATAATTATTAAAATACACTGTGCTATTATTTCCAGATTATAGATTTTCTAGTAACTCATAAACTAGAGCCATACCTATGTGACTGCATAATCAGTGCCAAAATGAAAAATTCAGTCAACACATTCTTTTATTTTAACATGTGACAAATTATTTTCATTGGATTTCAGTCAATCCTTTTCTCTGAATTTTTCAATCATCTTGACAATCTGTAAACTGAATGTGATGTTTCTAAACATCACTTCGACCAAGGTGTATTTAGCATACTTACATTCTGCTAGACGCTGTGTTAAGTCTGGGAATTTGTTTCTGATGACAATTAATTGTACATGGCCCTGCCTTTGAAGAGGAAACAGGCACACAAACTCATCATCTAAAAATAAAGGTCACACCACCGTGGTCAAAGAACATAGGGTTCTCAGAAGGTCACTTAGTCTTGCGGGAGAGCAATCTTTTTTTACCCTGTTTCTGCCATTTTAACACGGTGCATTGAGATTTTATACACTTATCAAGGCTCCGCTCAACTGCTTCTTCTGCAGTAAGAGTGGCCGTCTTCCAAACTTCTGTAGCACCCCATCTGCACTTTTTCTTATAGGCAGGTCTCTTCATACCTCAAGGTAAACTTATTTGCATATGTCTATGTTTGCTCACAGTTGCTTCTGAAATACCCAGTAAATATAAGTTCGATTTGGAGAAAAGTCTATTTTAGATAGAACACCTTGGTTAACTAAGGGGGAACAAGTTCTGTTTTGGTCTAGACAGATAGTGATGATGATAAAGACTAAAATGTTCATTGGGTTCTCCTTCCTGCTGAAACCTACCTTCCCCTAGAGCGATTCTAATCTTCCCATTGGTTAGCATTCAGTTCTCCTTGCACCTTCCTTCCAACTCTGTAAGCTGTAAAAACACCTCCCAGCGTCACATAGGGAGGGAGAGCTTCCATTGAAGACTCACTCAGTGGGACTGAGTCAAATTCTCCCACCTTCACATCACCCCTGAGGGCTCTTCCTTACCCCCAGCCCCTGATTAATGAGACCTGGAGACTAGGTTTATTGTTCTGCTTTATCTATGACACCACCGATAATGAATTCCTAGTGGCCTGCATCCAGTTCTGCAGTTTTTGTTCCAGGATTATCTCTTGATTAGACGTGAATTGTATTGTTTGTTTGTTTTTTAAAGATGAAAATTTATCTTATTATTTATTAGCCTACTCAGTTACTTTTTAGATAAGTTAGAGAAATTTAACATTAAAATTACTCTACCATCCAGAATTAGCACATAAAGTTGTTTAAAATATGTGTCCAGTGATCCAGTGAAAACATCTTAAAGTACCTTGAAGGTATTTTTATATTATGAGAAGTATAGTATGAAATATAATTAAATATTTAAGAGTATCATAATTTAAACATATACCCTATAAGTAAATATTTGCTTAACAGTATGGGTTACTCCTTTATAAAACTTCTAAAACTCATAAAAATGAATGAGGAGGCGTCATATCTTCCAGCAGGAGCCTCGTCACACCTCTGTTAAATACTCAGCCTATACCGCAGGTGGGGCCATGACACTTGGCAATTAAAAATGATCATGGCTTACCTGATTTCATGTGCACCAATGCACAGAAAATGTGTGAAGTTTTATCATGTATTTATCTTTCGTTCATAAGAACTGAGGTCATTTTCAATAGACGATGTAAAGGCTTACATATAGTTGGTGCTAAATAATTATTTGTTGAATGAATGAATGCACAAATGAATATGTGATGCCCCACATGTGTACATAAATACCCCAAATGGACTGTTTAAAAAAGTTATACTTCAGCTGGTTAAAAAAACTTGAATTGCAGTTCTATCCACTTGAAATGTGAAGTTGCAGGTTTAAGTGATTAAAGAAAATTCCATGGTTTTTGCAGATACATTTAAAAAATATATATTTTATTGATTTTTTTACAGAGAGGAAGGGAGAGAGATAGAGAGCTAGAAATGTCGATGAGAGAGAAACATCAACCAGCTGCCTCCCGCACACCCCCTACCGGGGATGTGCCCGCAACCAAGGTACATGCCCTTGACCGGAATCGAACCCAGGACCTTTCAGTCCATAGACCGACACTCTACCACTGAGCCAAACTGCTTTCGGCATGCAGATACATTTTTCAAAATGGACATACTTTCCTCAGCAGAAACTGCATGTCTGTATAACTGTAGGAAGTGGGCTCCAGTAACTCTAATGAACATATGTGGACCAGTCAGGTTCATAGTGCCCTGTGTTTATGGGGTTTTTGATGAGGATCCTAAAAGGTGGAGCTAATGCGATTAGACATATTATTATTGTCTTTTGTAAAAGATGAATCATTTCAAGTTGAGTAACTTGTTCTGAGCAAAATGATGACTCACTGAGCAAAGCCTGAAATATCATCTGGTTTCTATCTGCCAGACCTTACCACCTCTCCGTGGACTGTTCCATTAGTATGGTTTATGCAAAGGCCTGCTTCTAAGGGCTGTTTTCACGATTTTGAAGAAAAATTGCATTTCTTTAAGACTATATGCAGAATGAAACATTGACAATGACATCTATCAGCAGCCAGAATTCACAGTCAGTTTAATTTGAACTGAAGGACAGAGGGGTAAATAAAACCACTAGAAGGAGGGAAAGCTGGATCCCAAACCGAGGCGACCAGCCTCTGCATCTGGGCTAACTGCTGTGCTCAGTGGTGTGCCGGTGTGAACCCGTTCTCCTGGGAAATACATATGTAGAGCCCAAGTTCCATAGTATAAATATTCCCATCATGGCCAATGCCACGCTACCAATGGCTTAATAGCCAGATTGAAAAATTCCTGAAAATCTGTCAGTTATCACTTAAGAGCAGATGCAAGCCCATCCTCGAACACGGTTGATTATCCTACATGGCCTCTTTGTGCTTTCAACACAGCATCTCCATGAAGAAAGACTAGTGAGTTGTTATTATTATCCTTTTAAATTTAACTTTATGATGTATGACTTACATATAAGAAAATATACCTATCTAAAGTGTACAGTTTGAAGAATTTTGAAAAATGGATATACCCACGTAACCATTACCATAATCAAGATACAGAACGTTTTCATCAGTTCTAAAGTTTCTCCTGTGACTCTTCCCAGTTAATCAGTTAATCCCCACTTCTCCACTAATATGCTTTGTCACTATAGATTAGATTCTCCGCCCCCCCCCCCCCAGAATTTCATATAAATTGAATCATGCAGTATGTATTATTGTGAGTCTGACTTCCATTGTTCAGCATAATGGTCTTGAAATTAACCCATGGTGTTTTTGTGTTAGTAGTTCCATCCTTTTTAATTGGTATGTTGTATTCTATTATGTGGATATACTTTAATTTATCTATTCTCATGATTATCTTTCAGCTGTGAATTCTGGTCGTCATAAATCCTTTTATAAAAATGTTGCAGTCAGAGCTTTTTTTTTTTTTTTTTAAATTTGTTGTTGTTGATTTCAGAAAGGAAAGGAGAGGGAGAGAGAGATATGAGAGAGAATCATTAATTGGCCACCTCCTGCATGCCCCACACTGAGGATCGAACCTACAACTCTGGCATGTGCCTGGATTGGGAATCGAACCGTGACCTCCTGGTTCATAGGTCAATACTCAATCACTGAGCCACAGCAGCCAGGCTTGCAGTCATAGCTTTTTAAAATTTATTTATTTATTTATTTATTGATTGATTGATTGATTTCACAGAGAAAGGGAGAGGGAGAGATAGAAACATCAATGATGAGAGAGAATCATTGATCAGCTGCCTCCTGCATGCCCTCTACTGGGGATTTATGAACCCCAGGCACATCTTGGTCATCCTGAAAAATGCTGCAGTGAACATAGGAGTGCATATATCCCTGTGAATAAATATTTTCAAAAATTTCAGGTAGATATCCGGAAGAGTGGTTGAGGGTCATATGATAACTCTATTCTTAATTTTTTGAGGAGCCTCCATACTGTTTTCCATAGTGACTGTTCTAGTTTACATTCCCACCAGCAGTGAATGAGGGTTTTTAAAAAGTTTATTTCCTACCGAAGCCGGTTTGGCTCAGTGGTAGAGCGTCGGTCTGCGGACTGAAAGGTCCCGGGTTCGATTCCGGTCAAGGGCATGTACCTTGGTTGCGGGCACATCTCCAGTAGGGGGTGTGCAGGAGGCAGCCAATCGATGTTCATCTCTCATCGATGTTTCTAGCTCTCTATCCCTCTCTCTTCCTCTCTGTAAAAAATCAATAAAAAAAAAAAAAAAAAAGTTTATTTCCTAAAATTCCAGTAGGTGGCACTCTTGCAAAACCCAAAAAAGTGGATGGTTGGTTTCTAGATTGTGACCTACTTGCAAACTCATTTGTTCTGGATAGCTAAAATTCATCCCCTCCCCAGTTATCAAAGTTATACATGTGGTTTGTTAAACATTTACAAAATGTACAATAGAACATACAAAATACAGGGTGTCCCCCCAAAACGTATACACACTTTGAATGATTATAAAGGCAGTGTTTATTAAAATACATTTAATTTTCAAAGTTGAGCTATCAGCTATTAAAGTGTGTATACTTTTCTTTCTTTCTTTCTTTCTTTCTTTCTTTCTTTCTTTCTTTCTTTCTTCCTTCCTTCCTTCCTTCCTTCCTTCCTTCCTTCCTTCCTTCCTTCCTTCCTTCCCTCCCTCCCTCCCTCCCTCCCTCCCTCCCTCCCTCCCTTCCTTCCTTCCTTCCTTTCCTCACACAGCCTGTATTCTTCAAACTGATTGCTAATCCCAAAAAGATAACCACTATAATAGGTTAGTATAAAGAATATTTTCCAGACTTTTTATTTACTAGCCTGTACACACAACAAATGCATAACATTTATATTAGTAAAGTTTCACATTTTAAAATAATCATATGTAATATGTTTGTCTTTTGTTGTCTGATCCTGTAGTTTTTTTTCTTGTGAATTTCTTTCTTTCAAGACAGACCTCTCACTTATGCAATGCATTAATGACTAAGTCCAAAAGGATATTTCGTGTCAGTATTGAATTAGGGCTTGTGGTCTTGTTGTCTTGTGAATGAGGGCTGGAATATCATGATAAGGATGCTGTGCTAATTATATTTCTTGGCAGTGAGAGTAGGGCAAAGTACTTTTAATAAAAAAAATATGATACCTCCTTTGCCAACTGAAGACTGTAGAATATTTTCACTGAGATATTAGTGATTTTGAATTGGGAACTTTGTGAAATCCCTGACTTTTTTGGGGGGGTAGTCCCTCTCCCCCATAGAATAAACTTAAGGGCAGCTGATTGCTCCCAGAGTGAGCAATCTAATGACCAAGCCAGAACTGAAATGCTTTTGTGACCTAATGTTGAAGGCCACACACTGTTACTTGTTCAATAACTCGACTCTGTTCATTGTGGGAGGGGACTATACATGAGCCCCAAGAGAGGCGGATCATTGGAACCATCTTGGAACTAATCAAGGCATAAATGGTCCCTTTATTTTTAATTGAGGTATAATTGACATACAACATTATATTAATTGCAGGTGTACAACATAATGATATTATATTTATATGTAATAATCATCACAATATGTTCAGGTAATATTCATCCATAGATTGTTACTTTAAAGCCGTGGCAAAAAAAAAATAAAAAAAAAATAAAGCCATGGCAGTAGATGAGGTACCTAGGGACAGAGTGTAGTGGAGGAGACAAGAGGACTGGGCCAACATTCAGAGGTCACAAAGAAGAGTCTGAGAAAAAGCTTCCAGTGAGATGACGACTCTGGGAGCCCCCTGGAGAAAATACTTCCAATGGAAGGGATTGTTGAGAAACTAAGTTAATAGCTAAGAACTAACCACCAGATTAATACTTGTGCAAGATCCCTTTTTCATTTGAATCTCCTACAATTCAGAGGTAGTTGTAAGGGAAACAGATGTTACATAACACCATTTGCAGCCACGCCGAGTACTAGAAGAGTGGCATTATTTGTTATTTGTGGGCTATGGACCTTGTTCAGGAAAAGACCTCAGTAATCTCTCTGGGTCTGAAAAGTAAGGCTGTCCTAGGACACATTCTGGAAGGCGAGGGCAAGACAGAGAGTTGAATTGCTGTTTGTAACCAAGTGAGATGAATGGAGTACCTCTAAACACTAGCAAATATTAAAAGGAAGCGGGACTTCAGAAAGCTGCCTGCTGAAGCAGGGCATCTTAAAATGGCATCATAACCTTCCATGGGCCTTTGTACTCAGCACTGGAATTCCTCCAAGCTTGCATGAACCCACCCTCTCCCTTCTGCTCCCTTTCACACTCCTCACTCATCAGTTCCCCGAGTTCTCGGTACCATTTCGGTTCTATACAGCAAATAATAACAGGACACAAATATTGAGTACTTGCTAGGCACCAGGTTCTGTTCCTAGTGTTTTATTTATGTTACCTTATTTAATCTTCACAAATCCACCCCACTTTAAAGATCAGGACCTCGAGGCACAGAGAGGTGGTTAACTAGCTGCTATGTAGCAGAGCTGGAATTTGAACCCAGTCTGGCTTCAGAGCCCAGGTTCTGATTCATTAAACCCTGCTCTTGTTTTTTCTTCTTCCGGTTTTGAATCTGTCCACCCAGATTGAACCATCATCTACTCAGGCTTAGACTTTGCCTTCTGCTCCAACCCAGCACATGACATCTGTTATTGACTTATGTGTCTGACCCCGCCCAATAGAAGCCCCAGCCGTGGTGTCCCTGGTATCAGATAGGAGAATGGACATTGCGGCAATATTTGTTCACTCCCTTGTGAACGATGTGTTTCCTCTGTCCGCATTCTCCTTTCTCTGCCTGGCTGAGTTCTATATGAATCATTTAGTCGCCCCCTGACATATTGTTCACTTTCTCCTCCGTGTGTCCATTGAACTTCTATTTGCCCTATCTCATTGTATCGCCATTCCTGGAAGAGTGTCCAGTCTGGCACACTGTAAGGGTTTCTAGATTGAATGAAAGAAGGTTCCAGGAAATTAACAGGACAGCTGTTATTGTGGACAATAGAATTTTGCTGTGAACTTGATGGGATAATGTACAAAGGAAAGGACTTCAAAAAGGAATCTCTTAACTTAATCTCAAACCTTGACATGTTTATCCCAGTGTTTATCTACTTTTCTTATTAATATTTCACAAACCTCTCTCTATGCTTTTGACATTATTGCTGGAGTCAAGAAGGTACAGATGCCACATTATTACCATTAATCTTTTAAAATTAATTTTATTAAGACAGTAACTACTTGATCAAAGCCCTATGATTAAGAACATGTTCCAAGTTACTAGAAGGAAGTTTATTAAAACACTACTCCAGATCCAGAAATTTATAAGGCAATTTTGGTTTGTTATAAACACCAACATGGCCACAATGACTCAGAGTTGAGTATTGTTTCAGACGGGCAGAAAGGACTCAAAGTGAATAGGAATCTAAAGAAAATGAAACAAAAACAGAGCTTGAACTAATAAAGCATCTTACTCTGAAGGGAATAGTTTCTACTTGTAAATTTCTCGTGCCCAAGGACGCAATCATGGGGCAGGTCTTGTGAAATTTTATATTAGTTCTTCAAGTTCCTGAACTTGATATGAGACCACCTCCTCGTCCACCACGGTCTGGAGAACTGATTTGCTTTCTAGGGGTTTGGTAGGGTCTAAAGACAAAGAGGGAACAAAGGCTGCAAAAGTTAGTGTTTCAGATATTCACCTAAAATTGGTTGTTGTTTAACTTAACCTTCTATATTAGGTATTGACTTTAAATTTAAACTTTCAAAAGTGATTTTCACATTCTTAAAAAATGTATTTTATTCAATGAAAAGGAAATGCATTTAGTGTTGTCATATGCACAAATGAAAATATGTTTAAGCATTTAAATACAGTTATGATGCTCAAAATACCTCTTTGCAGAGTAGATTTTCCCGGGCTTACAAGAAATTTTAATACAATACAGACTACTCATTTTTCTGCAGGGATGCATAAATGGTTTTTCATTGGCTCAGAATATAAATATACTTTAAATTATTAATAATGCTGCAGTATTCAAAGACATTTTATAGTTTTAGTCATTAATAAATATGACTGTGACCTAGTCTAAGTGACTCTTAAGGAATCTGCATACCTTTAGAGGAATCAGTGGGCTGTGCTTCAGATTTGGAGTCAGTCACCGATGAAGTTTCATCCACACCATCCCTGTAGAGAAAATGAGGGAAATGATATCACATCATGCTTTCTGGGATGAGGAGAAATAGAAGTTTGCTATTTGAACTAAAAATTGGAAATGTACCTAAAACTATAGACAAATGAGGAAGGGATTCCAAATTGCTTGATCTAGAATAATTGAATGATAATATTATAATAACCTTGCATGGTGCCAGGTGGTACTGGAAATATTTGGGGAAATGCTTTGTAAAGTATTTTAACCACTATGCTGTACACGTAAAACAAATACAAAATAATATTGAATGTAAACTATAACTGAAAAATAAAATTTAAAGACCTCAATTGGCAAAAACAAAAAAGCGCAATGTCCTGGTATTATAACTAAAAAAATAAAATAAAAGAGTGATTGCATGCATCTGCTCCCTGGTGGTCAGTGTTTGTCAGAATGACCAGTCGTTCTGACATTCAGTCAATTTGCATAGTAGCCTTTTATTATATAGGATTATCAAATAAGATAATGGGTGACAACACTTTGCAAAGAATAGAGTGCTTAATAAGCCCAAGTCTTGTTTTTACTAGATTTGTTATTTGTCAACTAAAAACCCTTTATTCCACTCCCCGCCCCCAAACTCCATTGGGGGGTTGGTCAGCCACTGAGGTTATTTCAACCTCCGTTATCTATTCACCCGAGGGCTTCGCCATCCAGCAGGTCGAGGTAGGTCTCAATCTCCACCTCCAGGCTGGCCTTGACGTTCAGCAGGCGCTGGTGGTTGGCGTTCTGGCACTCCGCGTCCCTGCGCACCTGCAGCACTTGCTCCTCCAGGCTGTGGATGAGCTGCTGCACCTGGGACAGCTGGCTGCAGTAGTCCCCCTCGGTTTGGGCCAAGGAGTCCTCCAGAGACGACTTCTGCATGTGGGAGGGAAATGGAGGGGGCTGAATGAGGGAGCAGCCACTGGCCTAACAGAAGTTGGCTGTAACGTTCTCTTTGGAAGTCCACACGATGCTCCCTCACTTTGGGCGGGCCCTACCATGGCGAAGTGGGACTGGAGCTCCAGCTCCAGGTTTTGAAAGGCGCGTCTCAAGTCGGTCATCTCGCTCTTGCTACACTGAAGCTGCTCAGTGTTGGTGCTGATCTCCTTCTTGAGCTGCCCACTCTGCCACAGAAAAGAGGAGCCAGAGGACATGAATGAGTGCTTTTCTGCTAATGTCTCAAACCAGGCCTTTTGTTGTCGTTAGTGGTACCTTTGCAATGAACCAGGCTTCCGCGTCCTTACGGTGCTGCTCAGCGATCGCTTCGTACTGCGCCCTCATGTTGTTGAGGAGCCTGGTGAGGTCCACTCCTGGGGCAGCCTTCATTTCTACACTGACCTGGGCGGGGCCATCACACTGGAAGCTTCGGAGCTCCTGGGGGCAGCAAGTGAGAGAGGGGTTCAGGGGCCCATTATGACTTTGTGGGCCTCTTCTTCTATAACAAATATTACACATTGTGTTTTATGACTGAGTCAGTATAAGTCAAACATTAATACAATATATTAAACATTTTTAACCCCAAAACTAATATTTTTTTTGATTTTAAAAGAACTGAAGACATTTTCCTGGGCCCCTGAAATTGCCATGGCTCTAGGTGCTGTGCCTGCCATCCCTCATGACTGAGTTGGCCCTGCTTCTTGGGGACCCAGGGCCTTACTAAGAAGGGAAGGCCTGGTAGTAACAGTACCTTTGGGAGTTCCAGCTCAGCGGCCAAACTGAGGGCAGCAGACGGTATCTCGGCTTCCTCACCGTTTCTGTCACAGTCATTGGTTTCCAGTAGAAACCTCCTTAGAAGCCTATTGCCAGAGTCATGACTAATGCCCATGCTACCCACCAGGTTCTGATAGGCAGTGTGGCATGCCAGAGTTCTGGGTGTGTATCACACAGGGTAATGCCGCTTTCTCTGACATGTATAATGTTATGTGTTATTGGTATAATTTGTCTTTTAACTTAAAAAAAATCACTAGATCAGGGTAATTAAAATTCTTACTGTCCTTGCCTAATGATGAAAATGAACAAATCAGAAAGTGCCTTTAATTGGATAAACTTTAACAGGAACTACTATCAATACCACCACCAGCAGCTGGCACATAACACACACACACACACACACACACACACACACACACACACACGAAGTTAAAATGGCCATTTTAACAGGGAAATGTATATTCTCCATGTCTGCTCTTCCTCCAGATTTGTGAACTTGAGACTAAAGCAGCCCCTTGTGTCTGACCTCCTCGTGGCTCTTCCTCAGGTAGGCCAGCTCCTCGCTCAGGCTCTCGATCTGCATCTCCAGGTTGGCCCGGGTCAGGGCCAGCTCGTCCAGCACCCGGTGCAGGCCGTTGATGTCGGCCTCCACGCTCTGGCGCAGGGCCAGCTCGTTCTCAGACCTGAAAACCAAGTGCAAAACAGTTTCGGGACTCATCACACCCATTTAAATAAGGTGCCTGCGTTTTTCAGAGCTATATTGTGCATAAATCTGTGCGACTATTTTAAAATGGCAGCATTGCAATGTATGATGCTGTTTTTGCTTTTTATAACTGTTCCTTCCCTTATCTATGATAGTTTAATGCTCAGATGGAGAGAATTGAAAAAATAATGAGGTGATACTTTCTCTCAGCAGTGAACCCCAATAGCACTGCATCCCAGGGAACAATCTTTTTGGCCGGCTGCCCTCTAGGACTTTCAGATGGAATCCTAAAAGCAGTTGAAAATAAAAATGATAATTAGTCATTTTTTGCTTAAATTTTACTCATAATTTAATTTTAAACATTGGTACTTCTTTAGTAGCTTCTACCAGGATTTTACAGGCTCAGGATCATCACCACCGCAGCATTCTGTGTGGAAGTTTTGTGGAGCAGAGGAGACATTAGTGTTTCTTCTTTATGTCCAGAGAGTGGCGTAGGGGGATGGAGGAGAGAATATAAAAATCAGGGCATGGTTAATATTTTAGGTGTATGTGTCATCAGGAAAAATATCATTTCATTTAACTCCCGAGCAAAAACATTATTAACTCATTTTGATATGTGGAAGGTTGAGCTTTAGGACGTTGGCGGAATTTCCGTGTCACCTCATGAGTCAATAGCACATTGCTCATGAAGTGACATAAAATTCATCCATAGCCCTATGTTTAAGCAACTTTTACTTCAGTACATGTAATGTGTGAGTTGTATTTGAATCCAGTACTTTCTAGAATGCCCAATGTAAATTTACCAGAACATTGAATGAATGGAGCAGGTAAACTGCAGAAAGTTTGAAAGTTTGGCATCAATGAAGGCAGGAAAATAGGGGATAAGAAGAAATGGTGGGACATGTTAGTTTCCATGAATCTATCTTTTATTCAACTCACTTCATTCTGAAGTCGTCGGCAGCCAGGCTTGCATTGTCGGTCTGTAAGATGAGCTGGGCACTTCTAGTGCTGGCAGAGATGATCTGGCAAAACAGGGGAGGACACACTAAATAACACTCTAAAGTACCAGTATTATACAAATACGTTTTTGAGAGATAATTTTTAGGTGATGTTAAAATGCTATTTTATTAAGAGTTTAAGACAATTAAATTTTACATATACATGTATTGATTTCAAAGAGGAAGAGAGAGATAGAAGCATCAATGATTAGAGAGAATCATTGAACGGCTGCCTCCTGCATGCCCCACACTGAGGACTGAGCCCGCAACCCAGACATGTGCCCTGACCGGGAATCAAACTGTGACCTACTGGTTCATAGGCCGACGTTCAACCACTGAGCCTTACCGGCTGTGTGGCAATTAAAATTTTTAAATAATATATATTGATGGAATATTTTAAAAGTTAAAGGAACATACATTTCCTACAGAAAGTGGAAATAGAGTCCCTTTATGGTAAATGGTAAAATAAACTAAATATCTCAATATGAGAAATTTCTCCAAGTATAGTGGAATTGAAAAAAATATCACTGTTAAAACACTGTAATAGCAAAGCAACAACAACAAAACAACATAATTCCCAAAGCCCCTCCAAAAACCATATTGTTACCTTATTCCTGAGGTCTTCAATCAGTGGATAATATTTACTGTAATCATCCCGTGATCCAGGATCTTCATTCCAAGATCCTCGTGTTTCGTACCATTCATGAATTTTGTTTTCTAGCTCAGTATTAGCCTCTTCTAGAGCTCGAACCTTATCTAGGTAGGAAGCCAATCTGTCATTAAGATTTTGCATGGTTTCCTTTTCTGATCCAGAAAGAAGGCCTCCATCATTGCCAGAGAGAATACATAGAGAGCCCCCTCCTGGGCTTCCTCCAAATCCAGTCCCCAGGCCTCCTCCATAAGCAGTGCCCAGCCCTCCTGCGAAGGAACTTGCAGAGCCAACACCAAAGCCTGAACTAGAACCAAACATGGAAGCAGCAAAAAAACCTCCCCCACAGCTGCCTCCAAAGCCAAGGCCACTTCCCCCATAGCCACTTCCGACACTGGAGGCAGACATGCCCCAGGCTCTGCCCAGTGTCCCACTCTGGGCAGACAGCTGCCTGGACAGCTCAGAGTTCTGCACCAAGAGTGACATGGTTGTGCCAGAGAGATCCACAGCTGGGGGAAGGTGGCCAGAACCTGAGAGGAAGCAGTGTCAGCCAGGCACAAAGGCTACCCTTTTATAGATCATGAAATGGGAGTTGCAGTTGAAAAGTTCACTCTCTCCATTCAAAAATATAGTGTTCCCCCAACCCCCTTTTCTGACCAACTCAACATCTAAATGATGAATGCATATTGAAAATTCATTGGTATAGAAATAATTGAATAATTGTGGAAATCTGGGTGGAGTAGAGATGGTTGTCATAAAGAATCTTTCTTCTCCAAATTGCCTGTATAAAATAAAAATGAGATATCACTTGCTTACAGAGTCAGAAGGAATGTACCAAGTTCAAAGTGTGCCTTAATGACTTGATCACATAATATGGGAAAATGATTAACTTCAGTTTTTGAACTTGGAACCAATTTTGTGTTGAAATGTATACTTTCCAACTCTAATGTATATATGTAAATTTAAATAATTTTGCTTGATATCTATACATTGTTTTTACACATTATACCTTTATGTTTCTGCACATATTATATATTATCATGGTCTGTAAGTTTCTCAGGTAGGACTATGTCTAATTAATTTTTTATCCTGAGTCAGTCTAGTGTTTGGCTAAACTTTATCCACACACTCCTGGAGTTATTTCACTTGAAAGAACTTAATTCTTAGTATGCTTGAAAGTGTCATTTAAAGTTAATTTCATTTGAAAATGACATTGCTCTAATTTTCTGATATGTCTTGGCCAAGATTTATTCTGACTTCAATTATAAATGGGGAGCAACTTCACAAGTTGGAAAGAAATATTTATTCTTCAGTGTGTATTTTTTGGGGGTGTGGCTGGGTGGAGGGAGGGATATGTTAAATAATCATACCTCTATTCTGGAGTTTTTAGAAGTGGAAATAATTTTGTTGACAGCTGTAAAAATGTAGGAAGGTGGGGATGCATAAAACAAACAATCTTGGTCTTATTGGCAAAGTGATTACATAAGTTGAGGCAGAGAGGAAAATGACTAGAATCAGGGTGAACTGTTAAAAAAAATATTATATCTTCATTTTCATAGAGATTTTGAAATACTCAAAATGGAGATAATCATTTATGTGGTGCTTGTAAATGTTTAGGTTTTTATTAAGTACAATGTGTGCTCATCTTCTTATGTCTGACTAGAGGCTCAGTGCATGAAATTCATGCACGGGCGTTGGGTCCCTCAGCCCAGCCTGCACCCTCTCCAATCTGGGACATCCCTCTTGCTATCTGGGACCGCTGACTCCTAACTGCTAGCCTGCCTGCTGGCTCATTGCCCCTAACCCCTCTGCCTGCCTACTCGATTGCCCCTAACCACCTCTTCCTGCCTGCCTGATCACCTTTAACTGCTCCTCTGCCAGCCTGATCATCTCTAACTGCTCCCCTGAGGGCCTAATCGCCCCTAACTGCCTCTGCCTCAGCCCCGCATCTGGGACTCAGGCTTCTGTCCTCCGACCAACTGCAGACACCCTGGGCTTCCCTCTCTTTGGCCAACCATAGGCACCTGGGACCTGGGCCAGCTTCGTCTGGGACCTGGGCCAGCCCAGAACTGAGGGGGCTGCTTCACCAGGGCTGTATATGGATGCCTGTGACCGCGGGCAGCTTCTCTGGAGTTGGCCGTAGCCATAAGTGCCCGTGACAGTGGGCAGCTTCAGCCAGACCCAGCTTTGTCAGGAAGCACATCAGGAAGATGTCTGGCCTAATTAGCATATTGCCCTTTTATTAGTATAGATTGGGTACTTGTCTGATCTTTCAGAATTTGGCACCTGAGTTAAAGACTGATAAACCTTCCTGCAATTCAGTGATCACATGGTCCATACCACCTTCCACTTTTGTGTGAACAAAAACTTAAGGTCCCATGAATGAGTGAAAGAATATTGGGTTACTGCTGATTTATGCTGTGCTTTTGAGACGAAAATGAACAAGGACCCCAGGGGTCACACTTGAGGATGAGTTCTATGAAATTAACCAAGAAATTACCTTTATCAAGAATCCAGAGCCCCAGAAAGGAGATTTTGCAACTCAGAAACAGAAGAAATTTGAGAGAAAAAGGTTTATTTGCATAGAACCTCTGCTTCACGAGGTTTAGTATCATTGAGATGTGCTGTAATTTTCAGGACCATTCGTGAATTGATATTAGGTGGTCTGTAGCTTGTAATTAATGTTTCATGGTAAAGATGGCAGTGATGATGTTTTAAATATCCTCCTGCTCATTGTATTTCACTTTTGCTGGCAATTTGCAGTTCCTTTGAGTAAAACATTTACGTTCAATTACAGAGACTGGCAGATAGATGGGCTACCCCCTCCACCCCACCACTAGAAGGCGTTAATGGTGCTTTCTGATGGCCGCTTTCCTGTAGGGAGCAAACGCTATAGCTCCACTTATTTCAAGACCTCAGCAGCATCTCCTCCTGGCAGGGGTTTATATACTTTCTTCCATTTCTTTGATTTCAGATGACACGACCTTGCCATCCACTACTTCTTCCACCACTGTCTTAATCTTCCTGGTTTTCTTCACATCTGAATTTAGACAGAAATACAAAATGTTAATTCAGACACATAACTCTGCTAGTTTATAATATTCAACTTTTAATTATTTTGTATGGACTTCCTTCTTTTAGACAAAAGTTTTTTCTTAAATGATCTTAAGACCATTTAAAAAATAAATGCAGAAAAGGTGCCACTCTCCCCAAATTTATACATTTTCTGCTCTCCCCACCCCCAAAGAGAAATATACAATAATGATTTAAGAAAATGGCACATTTTCACCTTCTTTTTCATTTTCAAGATTTCAGGCTGTTTCAGGACAACAGTAGCGTAGGGCCAAGAAAACCACCCTGTCATGGGGGTGTGACAAATTCCCACAGGGAGGTCTCCTTTATGTGATTACTTGGGTTTCTGAATCCCAAGGGTAATACAGCTCACTTGAGAACTGATTTCCCTTTACTTTTCACCAGTGGCAGATAAGAAGCGGTAAGCTATTGAGTGAGAATTTAGTCTTTCTGGAAATGTGTGAAATTAGAACACTTACCTGCTTTCTCCTCCAGGACGCTATTTTTTTAAGAAAAGAAAAAGAAACAGAAAAAAAGTGTTATTGTCATTTTGAAAACGAAGCACCATCCTATCTTTTTTGTTTCAAAATAAAGTCTGAGTGATATGTGTTTTATCCTGTGTTTATATTCCCCCCCCCCCCCTTTATTATGCTTGTCTCTTCTAACTTGAGTGTCTTACTTTTTTGTTGTTGTCAATCCTCACCCGAGGGTATTTTTCCATTGATTTTTAGAGAGAGTGGAAGGGAGGGGAAGAGACACACAGAGAGAAAAAACGATGTGAGAGAGACACATTGATTGGTTGCCTCCTGTACGTGGCCTGACCCGGGCCAGGGACCGAGGTACTCGTGCCCTTGACCAGAATTGAACCCTTCAGTTCAAGGGCCAAACTCTATTCACTGAGCCCAACTGGCTAGGGCAGAATATCTTACTTTTTAACTTGAAAAATACATAGCTTTCAAACGGACTCATTTAACACATGCTAGACATTGTTCCAATTAAAATAGTCCAACTATAATAGAAGTTGAGATCTGTGTTCCCTTGTGACTTTTTTGGGTGTGGTATTTGCACACAGTTGTGCTGCAACACCAGTGATTCTTCAACTGGTTCCCACAGACCTCTGTGGCCGGTGGTGCAGTTCATGACCTCTTAGTGAGAATTTTAAAAAGTCATTTTGCTTGTAATTATGTATTAATTGTAAAAATTAACATTTGCATAATCTTTATCATCTCTAATAACACAGACTCAAGTACAAAACCTGTATTAGATATTTTTGGGGTGTGTGCACTTTTGGATATATTTTTGTTTTGGTGTTGGTGTATGTGTGTAATTGATTTTGTGATAGGCATTGCATTGATGCTGGGGAACGAGTGACAGGGTTTAAGGTGTGGACATTAAAATAGCACATCGTGTAGACATCTCTCTGGATTCTAATAAATTCCTTACAGCTCTTCTCCTTCCAGAAGGCGCCGGTAAGTAGCAATTTCCTGCTCCAGCCTGATCTTCATGTCCAGGAGCTCATTGTATTGCTTGTTCTGGCGTTCTGCATCGGCTCGGATCTGCATCAGCTGGGCCTCTATGGAGTTCAGCAGGGCCTGGAGGGCGGCCAGCTGGCTGTGGTAACGAGCTTTGGTGTCTTGCAGTGTCTGCTCCAAAGATTGTTTCTGCCAGCACAAGAGAAAATGGACATTTCTTACTTGAGGGCTTAAGAGGTGGCTCAGTTTTAATTGTTTGAGAGGAATTTCTGTAGCTAGTTATGGGCATCATGCATAATTCTGGCTTTATCTCCCACTCTCTTCCTCTAGGCAAGCCCATCAGTCAGCTAGGACCATTAGCTCTTCGTTCGTGTGTGTGTGTGTGTGTGTGTGTGTGTGTGTGTGTGTTTTGTTTGTCTGTTTTTAGCTTTGCACTCACTGTCCTCTTATAATACAAATGTATATTGTATTATTGTTTTCAATATTTGCTTCCCCTCCCTGTGGTTTATGGTGCCACTTTTTATTTGGAGGCTTAGCCTTCCTCATGCTGTTGACACCAGGCTCAGTAATATGATTTTCTTTGGCCAATGAGATGCAAGTGAAACTGACAATTGCCTTTTCTGAGAAGCTTTAAGAGGGATCACGTGGTCTGAGGATTGCTCTTTTCTTGGGCCACCACACTGACGTGCCCCTGCTAGAGCTGCAGCCAAACCATGATGGATGCGGTGTTGTGAGCCACTATGATTTTAGGTTGTTGCCACAGCACAATTAACCACATGCTGACTGATTTGCTTTGCCTAGAGTGTCTTTACTCCTATTCCCTAGTTTAAAAATTAATCTAAAGTTTTCAGACCTAGTTGAAATGCCACTTTCCCTGAAAGTCTTCCTGACCTTCTTCCTCTGCATCCTTGCAGTACATTGCCCCTTTTCTTGATTTACTTCTGTTCTTTCATTCTAATCTGTTGTTTGGCCCATTTTCCTGCCAGCTTTGTAAGGGGAGGGATTATTTCTTATTTTCAAATTCCTAATGCAGGCGCTTAGTAAACAGACACGACATCAAGCGCTGGAAGTGAGATGTGCTTTACCATACTGAGATGGGACCTGTGGTCTATCTCCAGGTTCTGGTAGGTGCGTCTCAGCTCCTTTACTTGAACCTCTGATTCCTTTAATTCTGCAGTGTTCACTGAGACTTGTTGCTGCAGAGCCTCAGTCTAAAATTCCAAAAATGAAAAAAATAAATAAGGGAAAAAGAAAGAAAGGAAAAAAGAAAGGAAGGAAGAAAAAGAGTTATCTCTTTTTGGAGGACAACTTCTACACATTTGCTTATTTTTTATAATTATGCCATTACCTGTATCTCAAACTCTTCTTTGGCTTTCTTAAGGTTCTCTTGGGCCAAGACTTCATATTTCTGCCTCATTTCATCCATGATGGCACTGAGGTTCAGGGCGGGAGCAGCATCCAGCTCCACATTGACAGTACTGCCCAGCTGTTTGCGTAGGGTGTCCACTTCCTACGAGAATGAAAATTCTGGCTGATTATAGTCTGAAGTGTATTCTCAGAAAAGGCTGGGCAGAAAAGGCTATTCATTTTATGGCTTTTTTCACTAGGAGAGAGCCAAAAAAGGAAGAACATAATAGGTAGGGCTTTTTATGGTCCAGATATTTCTCTAAGTTATTTAACCCTGATAGAAACCTTATGAAAAGAAGTTAGGGGTAACATCATTATTGTTGTCATCTTCACCATCACCACCACCACCTCCACCCAATCTTCTTCCTTTTCTTCCCACCATTCCCAATACCACTTCTGAAATTTATTTATTTTTTACCTCCTGATGGTCTTTTCTGAGGAGAACCAGGTCTTTATTCAGTCCTTCAATTTGAACTTCCAAGTCTGTTTTGTTTAGGGTTAGATCGTCATAGACCTTACCCAGGCCCTGGAGGTCAGCTTCCACTGCTAGGCGCATACCTCTTTCAGTCTCATACCTGTGAATTAATGAGCAGAGGTAACTGAGTCCTTCTGAAACCATGATAGAAGAGATAGATGTATATGTGGTATATGAGGATTTCAATTTCAACACATTATACATTATAATCTTTATATATTTCAAAAATGTTCCTGAGACCCTAGAAATCAGATAATTTGCCCCATATATAATCGCTGTGATTTGGTTAAAAAAAATCAATCTGAAATTACTTTAAAAAGTTTCTAGCCCAGCCTGTGTGGTTCAGCGGTTGAGAGTAGATCCATGACAGGAAGTCAAAATGTGTTTCCCGATCAGGGCACATGCCCAGATTTGGGCTCCATCCCCAGTAGGGGACGTGCAGGAGACAGTTGATCAATGATTCTCTTTCATCATTGACATTTCTATCTTTCTCTCCCTCTCTCTTCCTGTCTAAAATACTGGGGATTGAACCCGCAACCCAGGCATGTGCCCTTGACAGGAATGGAACCTGGGATCCTTCAGTCCGCAGGCCTACACTCAATCCACTGAGCCAGACTGGCTAGGGTCTATGCAAAGTTTTAAATTGCTTTGTTATTATTAGGTTCAGTATGTGAGAAGGTAGGTAGATGCTGGGTTACTTAACAAGAACATTCTAACAAGTAGAGCTAACCAACAAGAACAGGAGCAGTTAGTGGAGATATTCATTTACTCGCTGGGTAAGGAAACCTTTAGACTGTGAGGGAGGGACTGTACCAGATAGTTTGTAACAACCTTAAAATGCCAAGATTCTGAAAATACTTAGTGGGTAGCTCCTTTACCAACAGGGAAAAGCTTAGTATCATGAAGGATTACTGAAAGACATTCCTTTTCAGGAACCTTTGCCATGTATTAGAGGACCTACTTCATTCTGAAGTCCTCCGCCGCCAGCTTGCCATTATCAATTTTCAGGACCCACAGAGCATTTTGCCGTTGGGCATCTTTAATCTGGAAAACACACGAGAAAGAAAGGCATTTTCAACTGGATAGGAGTTTAAATAATTCCATTTATACTCAGACACGCCTACTATTACATCAGAGATGATGTACATTTCAATAACTTCCACATGAAAATGGAAAGGAAGAAAATGGAAATATGGCTGTTGAGCTTAATTGATTTGTAAAATGCAATGCTAATCTCACAGTTTGGTCAGATTTCTTGTGATTTCATCAAAGGAGACTTGAATTCAACTTGACATCAAACCTTATTGAGTGCCTTGCCTTTATTCCTGCTTAGAACATTTCTCTGAGCTCCTCCCACTCAGAGAACCCCTCCTCTTTTTCCTCCTCCTCCATGTCTCAGCTTAGACCTTCAGTGCTTCAAGCCTTCACGATTTCCTCGAAAGAGAACTGCTTGTGGCCTTATTGCCCTACACAGCCCCCCATGTGTGTGGGATAAATGTTGCCTTGTCCATGTCTGTTTCCCCCTAAATCACATTATGTTTACCATCATATTTCCCATTGTCCAGCATGGAAACTAGCACCTAGTTAGTGTCGACTACATACTGGCTGATGAACCGACACTGATGTGGTGGGCGTTGTGCTGTGCGCTGGGGCTATCAGGGAAGATAAGCCCCTTCTCGGAAGTAGCTGTTACCTATCGGGTGAATTCTCTAAGGTTCCCATGGATTAGAAGTCTGCTTGTAGAAAATGTCATAATGACATATCTCTTTTTTATCCCTTCCTTCAAATACAGAGGCTGTCCAGCTAAATGGAAGAAATTGGAGCAATCTGTAGTGGATTCAGAATCATGAGCCATGAGACAGGTAGGGGGAACGGTTGGCTGATTTTGAATGTGACTAGTGGGAGCTGGAGAAGAATGACCTTCGGCAGAAAGGATCATTTAAACACCTTTGCCTCTCACACCCACAGAGTTCCTGAAACACCAAAGTAACTTCCTGTGGACTCTGCATCAAATTGTACTGCTGTCTAACACAACACAAGAAAAACAGACTTGCTGGTAAGTGGCCTTCGCTCTAAAAGAAAACGAATGTTAAAGTAGAAAGGAAAATAAAAGAGATACTTTTCTTGATTAGATAAGAATATTTCAGCAATGCAAGTGCTCTGAGTCATATCTGAAATCTTCAATTAGGAGCAAAGTCTTCTTTTATTCCACACAATCAATAGAACCCCACCTTTCTTGGATGACATGGTTCTGATACAATTGCCATAAATTTTAATTGGGGGCAATAGAACATTTTATTACTATAAAAATGGTGTCTATACTGCTTGCTGTTGATGATCAGATTATTAAATAGGACATTTAAAAATCCAGGTGTCATTAAGACCCATCCTCCTCCCCCTCATTTCTACCCTGAATAACTTTATCATTGAAATCTATGATACAGCATTCTAATACCATTTATGTAAATGAAAGGAGGAAACTCTCTAAATTGACAGGGGTTTCAAAAATTGATGGGACCTACGTGAAAAACTGAGAGAGTTATTATCACTTAAAAATTTAGCTTTTTCAGGCTGAAACCGGTTTGGCTCAGGGGATAGAGCGTTGGTCTGTGGACTGAAAGGTCCCAGGTTTGATTTCGGTCAAGGGCATGTACATTCGTTGTGGGCACATCCCTGGTAGGGGGTGGGCAGGAGGTAGCTGGTCGATGTTTCTTTCTCATCAATGTTTCTAGCTTTCTATCCCTCTCCCTTCCTCTCTGTAAAAAAATCAATAAAATATATTTTAAAAAATTAGCCTTTTCAGAAAAAAAGTGTTACTATTTTCTTAGCCCTGACTTAGTAAACTATGACAAAAAAAAAATAAATACAGAGTATAAGATTGGAGGATAACATTTTTATATTTTACATATAATTAGATTTTAAAACTTTAAAAAGTATGATTTACAGTCATCCTATTATGTAGTCAGGGCAGATGATAGAACATACCATTTTTATAGATGTTGCATTTCAGCCTAATTTGCTTTACAACATCCATTTGGACCCACCCAATGTATATGCCCTCTTGATATATCATGCAGCTAAATAATGGAGTGGAAAACACAGCATCATCCCTTACCTGAGCTTGCAGCTCTTCAATTTGTTTGTAGTATGCACTGTAGTCCCGAGCGGTGCTGGGCGCATTTGATTCATACCATTGCTTAATCTGCAGCTCAAGTTTGTAGTTGGACTGCTCCAGGGACCGCACTTTTTCTAGGTAGCTTGCTAGGCGGTCATTGAGGTTTCTCATGGCCATCTTTTCATTGCCAATATTCAGGTCGCCTCTGTTGAGATCATTCCCATAGCTCACCACGCTTTTGGAGGTTGAGATGCGGGTGCCGTGGCCTCCAGCTCCCCCGTAGACGCTGGGTGCCATCCCCATGATCTGCCTGCTCCCCGTCCTATACATGCTGGCCATAGACGCCTGCGAGGAGGAACTCAGGCTTCTTTGCAAGCTTCTGCTTGTGAACTCCATTGGGAATTCTAGGAGGGAGCACCTGTAGCTTCAGGATGGGTGGAGCAGAGTCTGTCCCTCTGTGGTGAGTGAACTGCCTTTTATAGTGTTCACAGGAGAGAGACTCCTCCTCTGCTGACATCTCACCAGAGGATTGACACCACAGTCCACCTGCCCCCCCCCCCCCCCCCCCCGGCCCAACACTTTTATAGAAATCTGTTTCATTCCTTTCTAGAAATTACCACTACAGGCATTTCTTAGAGGCTTTTCTCAGAGGTGGCTTCTTTTGTTCATCAGAGGTAACAAAAGGAAACAAGAAAGGGTGTTCTTTTAGCTCTTGCACCTGCCTTGGCAAATTTTCTCTTCCTAATATACACATGAAGAATATTTGCAACCTCCATGAATAATTTGGGTACCTAAAAAGACAGATGTGGCTACATATAAGTCACAATGGTGATAAAGAACAATGCTTAAATTTTTTTTCAATTATTTTTTTTTCCTTTTAGGTGAGAATATTTAAGTTCTATTCTCTTAATTAAATGTGATTATACAATACAGTGTTATTTACTATAGTCACTATTCATTTTATAGCCAAAAATTTGTCCTCTTTTACCAACATTTCCTTATTTCCTACCCCTTAGCCCCTGGCAGCCACTTTTCTGTTTCTATGAGTTTGACAACTTCTCCTCTTTCAGATTCCACATATAAGTGATACCATGCAGTATTTGTCTTTCTCTGTCTGGCTTATTTACTTAGCATAATGCCCTCACGGCCCACCATGTTGTTCCAAATAGCAGGACTTCCTGCTTTTTTATTAATTTTGTGAATACACAAAATTTGTTTTATTGCTTAGTAGGGAGAAGGAGATTTGATTAAAGTCACTGGAAAATTGTACTGTTTAAATTATACACATTTTACAGTGTCTTAGTTTCAGCTAAGAGGTTCATACTCTAAGGCATATGATGCAGGTGTGAAGAAGCATTATTTAAATAAAGAATTAGCTTTATAACTAAAAAGGAATATAAATGCAGTTGTTAACATAATAATTTTTGAAGTCCTCTTCTTTAGCACAATTCCTCTTTATGTCTGGATCTAATAATGTTTAAGTGAGTTAAATTTCACTAGAATGCTTAAAACCATTTTGAATATTTTGGAGAAATAATTTTGTCTATGTGTTATTCTACCAGTTTTTTTTTTGGCTAGTGTTTGCAGGTTTTTGAGATTTTAAATTTAAATTAAATATGGGACATTAGCATATTTTATGGGGTTCAGTCATCCAATCTTCTCCTTTGTTGGGTAGAATAGTTTCTGTTGTGAAGACTTCTACATGTTTACGTAAGGACAGGGAAATTTGATGGCTCCTCTATCACATTGAGTTTTATGCCTTGGTAGGTTTTTATATCTTATAATATGATCACAGGAAATCAGGATAGCATTTCACAGCAGTTACATTTTTTGAATTACACTTGAGGACTAGATACAGATCCTGTTGACTCTTATTTACACATAAGTCATGAATTTACAACTCTCGATATTCCAGACTGTTGGATGACTGCAAAATATTTATCAGATCCAAACGTCCTT
This sequence comes from Pipistrellus hanaki, assembly GCF_964339955.1. Lineage (NCBI taxonomy): Eukaryota > Metazoa > Chordata > Mammalia > Chiroptera > Vespertilionidae > Pipistrellus > Pipistrellus hanaki. Next base: position 6,937,519 of record NC_140518.1, on the reverse strand, counting down.
ATGACTAATGGGAGGCACATTTTTACCTCATAGATAGACTCTGCTGAGGGTGTTAATGATTAATGTTAAGTATGGCCAGTATTTTGGAGAGTTATCATAAGCACTGTCGTTTTAAGAGGACTTTGGACTTTCCCCCCTCATTATGGATAAGCTATTGCTGCCCAGATGTGACACACAGAGAATCTGCAGTCTGTGGGGAAGAGTTTTCTTTCCCAGACATCTCAGTCACGATACTTGCTCTGATTGGTTGAGAAGGATGGCACATAAGAACTGTGCATGTTTGTATGCATTGTGGTTCTAGATATTTGCCATAATACAGAGTTAAGACAGAAAAAAAGTCATGGTCTCTGTGCTTTAAAACTTGGTTTACTTAGTGAAATAGTTACAAGTGAAAGGATATGCTGTCTTTGATTGGCTTCCAAATAAAATGGGATGGAGGGAGAGGGAGTGGGGAAGTATAGAAGAGGTAAGTTTGGCCATGAGTTATTTGTTGAAGCTGGAAAATGGATATATGGGAATTATAATGTTCTAACTACTATAGTGTTTGTTTGAAAATTTCTATAATAAGACATTTTAAGATCCAGGTGCAGTGAACTTTCATTATTGTATTTTACATATTTAATCTGGCATTTTCAAGCTTTGATTTGTATTCATTTGGTGCATACTTCAGTGAGTTGGTAGTTTGTCTCAGACTGGCTCAAACATAGTAGGCACTTGATGTTCACTTACCATATGAATGACAAATGAGTGAATGAATAAAAGTGCTGATGCCTAATTTAAAAGAGAGAAGAAGCATTTGTGGGGGATTCTCTGTGCCCCTTGACTGCTCTTTTTGCTAATCATGTTAAGAAAGTTTGAGATTATACCAGGGACAAGAGGGTACTTATTTTATATCAACTTGACTAAGAGAGAGCCCAACCAACCTCCCAAAACAGAGGAAGTTTGTCCCCAGGACAAATTCTAGCTTTTGTCTTTAAAATTACAGTTAAGAAATAATTGATAATTTTATATAATAAAAGCCTAATATGCAAATTGTCCCCTTGACTGGGTGTTTGACCAGGAGTTCATCCAGGAGTTTGACCAGGGGGTGGGGCCAGTGGTGGCGGCAGCAGACGGCCAGGGAAAGGGAGGCACTCCTGGCTGGTAGCTGCTAGGGACCCTACCCATGCCCAGATTTCATGCACTGGGCCTCTTGTTGAAAAATAACAGCTTAGCTCCTGGCTTCAAGCCATCAACAGTTCATAAATGTTAAGGTTCTGTCTCAAAACACCTGCCTGCAAATGCAGATCTGACTATTTTACCTCTCTGAGAAACTTGTGACACTTAAGTGGTCAAGTCCAATACATTGCTTTCTAAGAGCCAGCCTCTGCCTACCTTTTTTAGAGGCCCCTTCCCACCCTCCATGTCTCAACGTGACACTTCATTAACACATGCTACTGGTGCTCCTCCGTTTGGTACTTTTGCAGGTACTGTCCTCTTCTTTTCTGGGCGTCATTTCTTCCAGGAAGCCCCCCCTTCCCTCCCAAATTTCCTCCTTTCCAAGATGACCAGTTATCTTGGTTTGCCTGAGGTCTAGAAGCTTTCTGGGATGTGAGACTTTCATTGTTCAAACCTGGACACGCCCAGGCCAGCTGGGACAGTTGGTCATCCTGTTCACTTCTCCTGTACGCGTCTCTTACTTCGTTCAGCACACGCACACTCTTTGGCCCTGATTCTGCTGTTCTCCGTTGGCTGGGTGGGTGTGGAGCATGAGGAATAGGATGAGATAAGGATGACTCACGGAGTTCTGACTTGGGTGACTGGGTAGCGATGGCGGTGTCCTTTACTGAAAGGGGGGAGGGACACTGGGACAAGGTGGGGGAGAGGGTCTGCGCAGGGATTGCTGCAAAGGGGTATATGGCATGTTTGTTTGCGGACATGCCCCATTTGTGTTGTCTGCATTACTAGATCCAGTGTAGAAGGTCTATAGATATGTTGTGTATTCTGATCTTGAGAGACCTGGGCTGGAAATGTGTAATAAGATGCAGGAAAGGTTGCCTTCACTCTTGTTGGTTGTGACATTATCCCTCATAAAGTGACCACTGTAATTCTAGTTTCCTCGGGGGCTTTTCAAACCTCTGCGTGGACAGACCAGAGTGACTGGGAGAAGCGTTGATCTAGTCGCTGCCTAACAGTTCCTCTTTCTCTAAACTGCCTGCTGCATTAGCACCTAACCGAGCCTTCCATTCATGGCGACAACCAAAGATTTACGGTGCTGGAGTGAAATTTGTGCAAGATCCAGAAAACCTGGACTAGATTTAGCTAACTAAATGGTAATAACCAATTAGCATTGAGTTTTTTGGATTATAATTTAAGGGAAGAAGTAGTGATCAGTTATTTCATTTTATGATATACTTTCATGTTACTTAAACAACCTAAATTTAGTAACTTTGAAGACAAGAAGGCAAGTGGCAGTTACTCACCATGTGTTTTTATTTTTCATGGCGCTTATTTTTCAACACAAAGAACTGTAGGCTTTCCTACCTGGAAGAGACCGTGAAAATCATGCAGGCCATCCTTCTCATTTTACAGACAAGAAAGCAGAGGGGTTCATAAATTGAATGACTTGCCTGTAGCAACAATACAAATATAGAAAGTTGAGATGGATCAACCTAATGTTTGCTCTCTAAATTGATTCCCTGTACATTTGCCTGACCCAGGAAAGCTGCCTTACAAACACTACCCCGATATGTAAATAAAACTCTCACCAATTAAATTACTGCTTAAAAGGCTAATACAAGGTATATGCCCCACACATTCTAGTCTCCACTTTGGGGCTAAAGACTTACTCTTTCAATGTCTCCCTTCATTTGCTCCTATAACACACGATTGAAATAGATTCTCTAAGACAGGGCAGTGATCACTGGCCTCAGAGTACGCCTAGAGCAAGGCACTATCTATACAGATACATCAGACCAGATGAAGAGATGCATTATTAATTCGTCTTTCAGAACACGAATGGCAGATGTGTTCTCATTTTAGCTCGATTGGGTGCTATGCCATTATTTTTTAATGTGCACACATTTAAGTTAAAAGAACTATATAAAGCAGAATATTGATTAAAGAGAATCCCTAGATACTTAGAGAGAGAGAGAGAGAGAGAGAGAGAGAGAGAGAGAGAGAGAGAGGATGAATAAGCTTTTCCTATTGATGAATTTTGGGCTTTGTTCATTTTAGTGTTCTGTCAAAATGGATTTAACAGTTTGCATATTGTTTTTATAAATTTTAATAAAACTTCCTACAAATATTAGCATTGTCTGAAGCAGGCAGTTGGCAATGCATGAAATGAAAGTGCGACAGCTATCTTTTAAAAGTGAAAAAATAACTAGGCAAATGAATAAAACGATTTATTCTTCAAGTATTCATTGAACGCCTGTATTCAACAAAAAGGGTGGTCAGACACTGCTTGCAAGGAGCTTGTGGTCCAGCAGAGGAAATACTGACCGGGATTTTCATTTTCATTTTCAAGTGGGTGGATAAGAACCATGGATGTGTGAGCTGTGAGAGCAGAACACTGAGCCCCAAGGAACCCTGAAGATAGAGAATTAGGTGAGTTGTCAGTCTGCAGACCCTGGGGCTCAGGTTATGTATTAATAGCAGAGTTGGGATGCTAGCATATAATAAGATAATAAATCATTAGATAATCCTGCTTGGGCATCAGAGGGTCAGGAGGAAACCACCCTACGGCCAGGAGCCCCATTTAACCTGATTAAGAGAAGTGAAGGCAGAGAGCCAGTCACTGTAGCAAGTGACAGTAACCGTTGTCGTTAGTATAGCTTTTTGCAGTTTTGTGTTTTGTTTCTGTGATGTTTCCTGGCTTTATACTCAACTCAGAGCTTTACACCTTTCTGGGGACTTACTGAGTGCCAATGGAAACTTGGTTTATTAATATTTATCAAAAATAAATTGCTACTCTTTGACTCACACAACACAACTAATATTTCTGATGCCTCAAGTTCCACAAAGGCCCTTTTGTTTGGTGTTTTCTGCTTTTTTTTTTTTTTTTTTTAAAGCCATGAAAAGGTAGAGAGCCTGGAGCAATTTCTTATGTGTTGACACATGTGTTTAGGGACACTTAATATTTGCTGCCCAGAGCGAAATATAACAGGGTTTTATGGGCAAGTCTTACAGTGACAGAGTGGTCAGGCTGGTAGCTACACACACTTTTTCTAAATAAATGCATCTCTGTGGAATGAGCTGTCAGTAGGATTCTAGGTTTTAGAAGCCTGGAGTAAATAAGGAGCAATATATTGGTTCTGAGGAACAGACATTAATGTTGACACGTGATGTTTCTTGTCAATTTGATCTATACCAATAATTCATTTTATTTTCTACTACAGTATTTGTTTTGTTCCTAAGTCATTTGAGGCTTTATTAAAGGTTTACCTGGTGGCTTTTTAAAAGCATAGCATTTACTATGGTATGTGTTCATCATCAGTTATGTTGATTGAATATAATAACTATAACATTCAACCAGAGTTCAGGCTTTTACCCTCTAATTCAGATCCATCACCCCCTCATACTGACATACACTGACGCAGTGCCTTAGCTTTGTCAAAATGGAAAAACTTCAGCAAAATTGATCCTAGAAGCAATGTCCAGTTAATCAAAGACTGAAAATGGAAACCAATTTTTCTCGCCTGTCACACTGTCATTTTAAAACCATGATTCTTAAACTGCTTTGTCACTATGGTTGTCATAATTTTATCTCCATCATTTTGCATTTTAGCCAATGTATGCAAAAAATATAATCGATATAAAATTATTAATGAGATTTTATCTTTTTTTGGACTGTTCTGGAAATGCAGTTTGCATATCCCACAGCACATCATCATTTGGACAAGACACTTTTTAAGTGCTTGATAGGGCCATGAGGTTAGTGGCTACCTTAATGAATAGGGCAGTTCTAGCACTCGGCTTCTCAAGCTGGTCTGGTCTTCAGTTTCAGGGTAAGATCCTTAGTGAGTCACTGGAGTTTGAGATGTGCTGCCTGATGACTTGAGAAGCTTACTGTTTGAGATTACACACCCTCTCCTCCCATCATATTTGTGCTATTACATTTTTTTAAAAATCATAGATTAGGTAAACCATTTATCATCATCAGACCAAAGGCAGAGTTCAGTTTCATCCTGGTTGGATTCAGTGACATCTAGTTAGGTTTTTCTTAATCAGAAAGTTGAGATATTTTAGCAAAAAGGAAAGGAAAGGTAGGCCAAAGATAAGACAGGGATATATATATATATATATTCCCCCCCCCCCCCCAACAATCTAATGAATGTTACCACCATCACACCATAGCTATTCTTTTCTGACATTTGTTTTGAGAGGGAGAAAGAGGGAAAAGTTGTCTGTCAGTCTCCCCCCCCATGATTGGTTTCATGAGCATATGACCTTAGAAGGGTTTAGCACTTGGTTTAATGCTCTGCGGTCACAGTGTTGAAATCCTTTATTCTGAGCAAGAGGTTCTGCATTTTCACTTTGCTCTGGGCCTTGAAGTTTTGTAGTTTGTCTTCCCCTCCACCAAGAGTCTACTTACTATTTACCTGCAGCTATAAGAGAGGAAGTGGATTAGGTAGGTTTTGGGAGGAGCTGAATGCTCTCTTTCACTTTCCCATCACCACAATCTTTTTATAGCCTAAGAAATAAAAAATAAAAATAAAAAAGAGATAATGCAGGCCTTGGGGGATGAGGGTGGCGGAAGAAGGGGTAGGACAGGACTCAATGATGCAGATAATGGTGTTCTAAAGGCAGATGTCAATGAAGGCTAAATGCTATAACTACGCAGCACAACACTACTCACCACAGGACAAAGAGCACATTTCTAAATCAACATGGATAAGTCGCCCCACCCTTCCAGCCATCTCCGCCAGGTTTATAATTATCTGAACTGTTTGAACAGAGCCTGGGTACATCTGGGCAGTGCCAAGGAGTCAGCTGGGCCAGTTTATGTTGGAAGTTTCATATGGGTGGAAGTTGAAATGTTAACTTGTTTTTATTTTGTCAGAAATTTTAGTAAAGTATAAAAGTATATTGGTAGTTTTAGTACTCAGGCCCAAAATCAAATGCTTCGAACCAACGCAAAGCTTAGAGACCTAAGATTAATTTAATGCGAATCTACTGGGTACAAGTTGTAATGCCTTGGACTCAAGAGTTTGGTCTGTGGACCAACAGCATTGCCATCATCTGGGAACTGGTTAGAGATGCAGATCCGGGACTCCAGCTCAGACCTTAATTCTTAAATTGCTTTGTCACTATGGTTGTGATAATTTTGAGTAAAGAGAGTGTGACAGTGGAGACAAATGAAGGGGCCTGAGGTTGGGGTAGGGTGCACTTATATATAGAGTGACTAGGATTGGCCTCCCTGTGAGGGCAATATTGGAGTGGTAACCAGAAGTTTTATAGAGAGGCAAGAGTGATGTAGAAATCTGGGGTGCAGAACCTTCTAGATGCAAAGGTCTGGAGCTGTGAGCAGTGGGGAGCTCAGAGCTGGTGCTGAGCAGTAGGAGGGAGAGTGGTAGAAAGGAGGTCAGAGGTAAATGGGAATATTGTGCTGATGGCATTGTCCTTCAAGGACTCTGGCTTTTAATCCATATAATATGGGCAGCTAATCCTCTATGCCTGTGAAATAATCCCCTATATTTTTGAAAAGAGACATAAAGACCACACTTTTTAAATACTGATTTTAAATGAACAGGATAGATAAGACATATTTTCAAATGCATATTTTTCTTTACAGTTATTTGAGAAGGTAGAGCAGTGTTGGTGGTAACATACACAATTTTGAATGCAAGGAAATTAAAATTAAAGCTAAAGAACAAACTAATAATGATTCAGAGTGAGAAGCTTTGGACTCTGATAAGAGTCTGAGTAACTGAGTTGCCTTTGTTCATGCATCCACCCAGTCCATCCTTTCACCCACCCATCTGGTCATTAGAAATTCCAAGAACCTAGCATCATCTAGATACAAATATGAGTAAGCCTGTTCCAGGGTTCACAGTCTAGCCAGAGAGGCTGGCTTAGGGTGTGCAGCTGGCGGTATAGGTGGAGACTGGAACAGGCAGCATGAATATTGTGCCACAGATGCCATCTGGCAGAGATAGTATTCTTATGACAAAAAACTGTTATTTGGAGCTTCCCCATTCCTTAGAAAAGTGCCTCTCAAGCCTTTGTGTTTATTCCATGGTTATCAAACAATTTTTGATACTCAGTTTAATTTGTAGACACACCAATCACAAGACAAAGGTGCACTGGACAATGGTAAAACACCACCAACGACACTTTCATTGCAAATGAATAGGGGTCTCTTGTTAATGGGGTTTACATGATTCAATTTCCTTAGCTCCTGATCAACCCTGAGTGGACTGATAAAGTCAAATTTCTGAATCATGTAGTTTGGTCACTGGACCTTTGCCAACCAACATGTGCTGAGTGAGTAAGTGTATAAAGTGCAGTGAGTCTGGAAGACTCACCTGGAAATATTCTGTCCATCTTACCCACTAATACAACTGTACAAGTGTAACATCAGCAATCACACAGGAAACAGTACAATAATGCCTAGTAGTGTATCACAGGAAATGGGCTACCGGAAGCAGGGGCTCATATAATCCAGACTTCAATACAGGAGTGTAAAGGGATCTTAGGTGAAGGTGGACACAGTGTCTAATATAGTAAGGGCACAGTTGGTACTATGGTAAGTGAGTGAATGAATGAATGAATGAATGAGGGGTCCAGTGAATCTGTTTTAAAGAGGAAGATGTCTTTGTATTTTCCTCAAAAATCCTTCCTGTTGTGGTGTCTGCTACCAATTAAAATATATTTTTCAAAGGTTCTTAATCTATATAAGGAATTTGATGTGTACTTCTGTAGGGCAATTAATATAAAAAATTCACTTCGTATCAGCTTTGCCCTGGAAAAGAACACAGGACCTGGAGTCAAGGGACGGAGGATTTTATTCTCTGTGTTACTGTGGCCATGTTTATTTACTCTTCAGGAAATAATATATTGAAGATAAAATGAACCATTTGGGTTCTGAATTGTTAAGCTTCCATGTTTTGACTAAAAAAAAAAAAAAAAAAAAAAAAAAAAAAGTATTGATTTACCTCTTGCTCCCTCTGCTGGAAGATTGGCTTTCTGTTTTGGTCTTACACTGAATACATTGTATAGGTGTTGAATTTTGTTTTTCCTTGTTTTTGTATTTAAAAATTCCTGAGATTATACAGAATTATACTTAGACTCAAGAGAAACCCTTCAACTCATAGTTTACATCCTTAAGGTCCACATTGTCACCTTGGGGGTTGGCCCTTGATGTTATAGGTTAAGAATATAATTCAGGCTTTTACTGTGTTTATTTTTTCCCCATTTTTTAATTAAGGTGTTATATGTGTACATATCTTCCCGTTGCTTTTACTGTGTTTAGTGTTTATGTCCTAGAGGAGGGCATTTGACCAGTGTTTTCATATCTGAGAAATCAGACACGATGATTCTTTGTGTTTTTAATCTAGGGACTATTGCTCTAAATCATCATGGACTTTTTAAGGAATTACAAGTCTCCATGTAAGTTTGCTTAGCATTCAGAACTTTTAAATGTTCTCTTTCCAGAGTCTCCCACTTTCAAATCAGCAGTCCCTGCCCTCTTAGCACTTGGTCCTTGACAAGGTCTGTGTCTGTCCCAGCCCCAATCCTTGACTGCCAGTGGTCTCCATAGCACAGTCAACCATCGCATTCCCGCAGTTCCAGTCAGTGGGCCTTTTTCGTCACCTGTTAGCAAACTTTCCTGTTCACTAGAATGTCAGAGTGAGGCAATGGTGAGATCATGATTTACAAATCTCCTTTTTCCTGAATCTCTTTTATTAGGATGCTTATGTTAAAAAGAAAACAAATACTATTTTACAATTTATTAAAACATGGAATAGTGTTTCCTAAAAGACAAAGAGATGCTTTAAATCCCCACCCTCTACTTTTATTGGTCAGAGGAATTCAGAGGAAAATGTGAGACCAGAAAGCTTATATACAGTATCCTCAGCTTCCAGTCACTGTGTCCATCAGTCAAAAGGGAAAGCCTGCCCCCACCTTCACACCTTTAGGCTGCGCTCTTTATCTTTGTCAATTGTTGATGGGCTCATAATATTCAGGTAGGACCACAGTTCATGAAATTACCGTTTCTATGGACTAAATTAGTGGAATATTGGCAACCTATTGTGAACAAAACCCTTGGCCAGTATTATTTCTAAAATGAGGAATTAAATTCTTTTTCATTGTTAAAGGAATTTTTATTCAGTTAGTGGTTGTAGAAGACAGTACATAGTTTTATGTTTATTTTTAGTAGGGAGGCAGGCTTAAGGGAGAGAAGCAAAAACCTAGTGATTTCATGTTGGTGGGTGTCCTGTGCTACCATACATGTTATACAAAGCATGTACTGAGATTTAAAGTTGCTGTCATGCCGTGGGCCATGAATTGTGGATGTTTGATATTGCTTTATTTCTTCACAAGGCTCTGTTGATCCTTGTCCATCCTGAGAGCCCTGATCAGGAAAAATATTGCGTTCAGGCTGAAGTGGCCTTTCTGGGCAGCAGAGGGCACTCTCTTCACGTCTAATAAAGGCTAACGCAACCCTTCCAGTGCTCCTATTGAAACCCAAGTTTGTGAGTCATAACCATCCTCCTTTCTGTGTTCAGTTGGCATCTTGCAAAGGACAGCATTATTTCTTGGTGAGCAACAGTTGACCAAAGTATTTGGGAAACTCTACAATTTTAAAGTAAAAAACAAAATATATTCTTTACCTGATTTTTATTTTTTGCAGTAAGCCTGAATCGCCTGGGAAACAGCAGATACTTTTCAATCTTTTAAATTGTTATACCAGTCCTGAACTACCCAGGTATTCTTGAAATTAGTCATGTTAATATTTAGTAGCGGGCAAGGGGTCCAAGGCCCTCTAGTTCTAGGGAAGGTTTACGGGCCGGTCCCTGTGCCCTGGCAGAGATGTTGATACAGATGGGCCTTCCTCTTCCTGATGCCATTTCAACTCATTTTCTCCCACCCTAGTATGCAGAGAAGGGGTTGGCAATTGTTTTATCTGAAAAGGCCAGATGGTGGGCCAGAGGGACTCTGTTCGAACTACTCAACTCTGCTGCTGTAACCCCCAAAGCAGCTGCAGAAACCATGTAATCAAGTGGGGTAGTTGTGTGCGAATGAAACTTTATGATTTGGCTATCCTATAACTATCTGTAAATATTGAAAAACCAGTTAACATCTTCCATATAGCTGTTATTTTATATACTTTATAAACACAAATACTTTCCTTTTGTTTTTTGTTCTTTAAAAAACAATTCTTTCTAATTAACAAGAAAATAATTAAATCTTAATGTCCATCTGGTTCCACTATCATTGGAATTGATGTCTGTCCCCCTTACAGTGTTCCTGACAAGCGCCATGGTTAGAGAGTTTAGACTTTCTCTTTTCCATGAAAGAAAGGCAGGGGCCTGGGAAGCAGAGCAGATGATGAGAGTGCACAGGCGTTTTTAAGTAGTTAACACAAACAGTTTATAAACCGATGCTGCTGGAATTGTGAACTTTTCATCTTTTCATTTATTGTTTTAAAAGAAAGATGCCACAGTGTAATATAACAGGCACTGACTGGCCTGAAAGATCCCTGGAAAATCTGGTTTCAGAGTTTTCTAGGAGTTGATCCAAGAACATTTTTCTTTCTTCCTTTTGATCTGTTGAAAGATACACAAGATACTTGGATGCCTGGAGGCCATAGATGCCAATAACGAAGGAAACTGCAACAAGTTGTCTGGTAAAGGGAGCCAGCAATTATTCGAGAAGGGATAATTGCAAGAGCAGCAACTGGAACTTTTTAATCTACTGCCTGACCTCAAACCCACCTTTGTACTTTTTCTGTGTATGGGTTCTGTTTCTTCCAAGTTTGAGTGGGTTTAGGGGAAACTGAGGTAATAATTGCTGCCTGCAGTTTTAGTCCCTCTTCATCTCCTCTTTACTTCCCCTTCCCCTCTCCACTTCTGAGAGCCAGGGGTTACCTGCCCTTTCCCTCTCTTCAAAGAAATGATTAGCTGGCGCTGACTACAGAGGGGAGGGAACAAGAAGTGACTAAGAGGAGAAGCCCTGAAGATGTTTTTATATCAAGACAATCCTATATAATAAAAGCCTAATATGCTAAGTGTCTGGTCGACCGGTCGGCCATTTAACCAGTCAAAGCGTAATATGCTAATGATATGCTGTGGCCACTTAACTGCTTGCTATGATGTACACTGACCACCAGGGGACAGATGCTCCAACTGGTAGATTGGCTTGCTGCTGGGGTCCTGCTGATTGGGACTGAGCGAGACTGGCCAGATACGCCCTGGAACCCTCTCTTGGTCCCTCCCTGGGCTGCCAATCTCCCACATCTCTTCCCCAGCCCCAATCATGCACCAGTGGGGTCTCTTGGCATGGCCTGCGCCTTCTTGCAATCTGGGACCCGCTCAGGGGATGTCAGAGAGCTAGTTTCGGCCGCAGGCCAGGCCGAGGGAGCCCACTGATGCATGAATTTGTGCACCAGCCTTCTAGTTTTATATAAACATGTACTTGTCAGAGGTTGCTTGGAGCACTAGAACAAAGCTGGGGGCCAGTAGGAAGCAAATTTGAGAGGCTCCCAAGCTCTCCCTGCGAGGGGATCCAAACAAGCACAGGAATACCTTCCACAGAGTGTCAGATCCTTTAAGTGTGGCAGAGAACACTTAGAAAGTTTTCTTTCCAAAGGATTATGGGAGTCAGCTCTGAATTCTCCTCTTTACACACTCCTGGAGGAGGAAGAAGGGTGGATCAAATTCCAACCACTACCAGGAAGATCCTGGAAGAACATATTTCTGTATCACCGCCTTGAACTCCTTGACCTGGACTCCACCTTCTGTTGTTCCCCCACTTCAGGTGTCTGTGGGTCCCTTGACCCAGCCTGCCCAGAGCTACCAACCCATAGGTAGCTCTTCCAACTCAGCACTGTAGCAAGTGTAGTTAGCTGATTGTCCTTGTGTGTATGCTAGATCTTTCTTTGAATAGCTAAAACATAAATGGATTTAGATTGTCCATGGCTTCCCCAAACACTTGAATTAATGTTTTCTTGGAATGCCCTTTTTGGGTCTGCCAGCTGATTATTATTTTCAGAGGACACTAATGACAACCCAGGCGTGATGTCTACGAAACCCCACATTAAGGCAGCTTGCAAACCTGCCATTCAGGTAATGACTGCCGCCCTCTGGAAAAACAAGCTGGGACCTCCCCAAGGGAAGGCTGTGTGGTAATCCTGAGTATTTGAGAAGGGTGTGAGTGAGGCCAGTCCTAGGAGTTGACATGGTAGAACTGGGTAAGAGGGTCACCATGGTTTTACGAAGTTTTTGTTGGGTGTGGGAGAAAATTTCAAGGAGGAAGAGCTTTACTGAGGAGACATGCTTCCTTTTTTGTCTCTCAGCTCAAATCCATTTCCTTCTAACACCCACAAAGGTAATAATTATCATGACTACTTACCATGATTATGGGTGACAGGAATTGCAGTTGGGCAAAGGGACTGTTTTGTATATTTAATTTCCTTCTCTGAAATTCTGACTTCACAAACTTCCTTATTTTGTCTTCCTAATAGTGACTGGCTCCATAGCAGACACATGTCATGAGCCTAAGTATTCTTTCACTGGTCCTTAATTCCAATTCATATGCGAATTTTTTGAAAAGAAAGAATAACCGCAGTAACACTAATGAAAGCAGCCAGTGCCAGCTGGATTAGCTTAGTGTGGAAAAGGACATAATTTCACAGAATTATTGTTTTTCTGAAAACTTCAACCATTGTTTGGTTAACTGAAGAAAATTTAGAATTTTATAAGTGAATACTCACATGTAAATAGTGGCCTACTTTTTAGTGCTGTTACCTAACACAATAGATGACATTGGACAGGTGATTTTCATCCGCTCCAGTGAGTCTGGCAGTGGTGAACTTTCCATGACTGTACCAATGCATGGAAGCCAGGAATAGTTTGGGACAAGGTGATTGATCTCTTTAGTTTACAGACTTCATTCTGTTTTCTACTCTTGACCAGAACCAAGAAACACCTTCTTTCAAAGGCTTCCTTAATCAGTGTTCTTGCAAGTTTCATTTGCTTTGAGCAAGACAATGCTAATGGGATTCTAGTGATGCCACCTTACCTGCTGTATTTTTCACCTAGCTCAAACTGTATTAAACCTACTGAGGCTGGCTTTTAGATAACAATTTGAATCTTCTAGGGGATATGGCAAGTGGCGGATGGATTGAACTCATCTATAATCTTGCTACTCAGTGTGTTCTATAAATCATCAACCTTAGCATCGTCTGGGTGCTTGTTAGAAGTACGGAATCTTGGGTCCGCAACCAGATCTACAAGAAATTCAGAACCTGCTTTTTTAAGAAGATCCCCAGGTTATATATATATGCACATTAAAAATTTAGAAGCACTGATATATTTATAAGGTGGAATTAGATGTTGACCCCCAAACTACTGCTTCCTAGAGTGTTGGAAATGGTAAATAGAAATCTTCACTAATCTTCGCTAAATAGATGAGACTGATAAAATATTTCCAACTGATGACTTGAACATATTTTGTATAAGTATGGCCTGTCCATCATTACTGTCTTCTGTTTACCTTTTTCTCCCTTTTCCCTTCTCTAAGTGCATGGGGAGCGATCATTTTTGATAGAAACTAGGCATGAGTGTAAGGTCTAACTGGAAAGATAAAAGGGTGAGGTCCACTGGTTTTGGAACTTGCTCAACACTTCCCTCGTGTTAACTGATAGAGTTTTAGGCTAAGGGAATGGCAAGTTAAGCGACTACTTGTGTGCCCAGAGGATTGAATGCTTGTGTTTGGGTAATGGGAAGGTGACTCTTGGGTTTGGGTGATAGCTCTTGTTTATAAAACCCTGTTCCTCCCTAGTCCTTACAGATTTCTGACTCCTGTGCATTATTTTAGTAACATGTATATTCAGTTTTCTCATCCCTGGACTCTCACCTTAAGTTAAAAGCTATTAGCAAGAGTTCATCAAGACGTGTTTCCTGTGCTTAGGTTTCGCATAACTCTTTAGCAATTATTTATAACTGGGTGACACAGTAGAAAGAGCAATTACATTGGGTACAAATCCTGATTCCACCATTTTTAAGCTATGTGACCACAGGTCAAGTAGTTCACTCTATGTGAGTCTCAGTTTCCTCAACTGTAAAAGGAATATAATAATACTTTGCTGTGCTGTGACAAATGTTAAATGAGGTTAGGAATGCAAATGCCAGTCAAGAATAGTTGTTATTGTTATGTGACGCAGTTGGTTGGAGCGTCATACACCAAAAGATGGTAGGTTCAATTCCTGGTCTGCGCACATACCCAGGTTTCAGGTTTGATCCCCTGTAAGGGCGCATGACGATGTTTCTCTCCTCCTCCTCCTCCTCTTCCTCCTCCTCCTCTCCCCCCTCCTCCCCCTCCTCCTCCCCCTCTCCCTCCTCCTCCTCCTTCTCCCTCTCCTCCTCTTCCTCCTCCTCTTCCTCCTCCTCCTTTTCTTCCTCCTTCTTTTCCTCTTTTTTCTCCTCCTCACCCCTCTCTAAAATCAATCAATATAAAAAATAGTTGTGATTGTTAATATTTCCTCTAGTATATGTGTGTATGTATATCACATGCATGATTGTTAAGTTGTGTATGCACACTTTAAAATTTAATATAAATTGACTTGTAGTTTTGTTAGATGACTCATAATTTTATTAGATGGCTACTAATTTAAATTTCAAAGCCTGGTTTTGGTGGGAAGGACAATCCATGTGTTGGTATCTCTCTCTCTCCCTCTCTCCCTCTCCCTCTCCCTCTCCCTCTCCCTCTCCCTCTCCCTCTCCCTCTCCCTCTCCCTCTCCCTCTCCTTCTCTCCCTCTCCCTCTCCCTCTCCCTCTCCCTCTCCCCCCCCCTCTCTCTCTCTCTCTCTCTCTCTCTCTCTCTCACACACACACACACACACACACACACACACACACACACTTCTTCAGTAAGACTCCTAAGTATGGTTAAGTCATCAGATGAAGTATGTCAGAGATACTGTCTTTTTTTCCTTTTTGCATGACCTAATTGAAAATATTTTTTAGAAATTCTTGGATCCTCTTCAGAAAGATGATGGTGACATGTAGATGTAATAGAATACATGAAATGGGGAATGAGTCACACAAAGGGAATGTAGTATGATGGAAAAACCAACATCATTATGATACACAAGTAACCAATAAAACACCGATGTATAAAAACACCATAAATCTTAAAAGTATTTATTGATTAAAGGCCATGTAAGAGGATAGCATTTAAAGTACACCATTGTGAAGAAATATACCTAGAGTAAATGGTCAATAGTCAAGGGTCTTAAAGACTTAAAAACTTAAACATTATAATTAAGACCTACCTGATAATCAGGATCGTCTTACTCTGTAAAGGCCTTAACAGTTTCTTGGCGAAGGAGAGCATTTCTTATCTACACTGAAAAGAGGTCACCTTTCAGTGAAACTCTTGATATGTGTAATACTTACTGTATGTATAAATATTTATAGAGAACTTGTTGTTAATGTCCCTGGAATGAGGAACTTAAAGACAGAATCAAAAGGAATCGAAACTGCAAGATAAGAAGGAGAATATTTACCTGGGCATCCCAGCATGCTCTAGTGAAGAGCAGGGAATGTACTATTCTTCTGGTAGTAGTTACACTGCTTGGCTCCCATTTGTGAAGAGGCAGAGAGGGTGGCTATGACCATTCATGAGCAATGGCTTTACTCTGCCAGAGGGAATGTTTTGGCTTTTTTTTTCTTGGAAACTTTGGTGTTTTATCTGTGGTCATTGGACCACAACCTCTGTAGAGATCCATTTCAGTGTTAAAATGACTAAAATTCTGGTCAAAAGTTTGGTGGGATGCTAGTGAACTAGCCTTAAATCAGCTATTGTCATTGAGCAAATAATAGACTCTAATATTTTAAATACTTTGTTTTGCTCATCCATTGCCACATGAAAAATCCCCAAAACTTACAGGTTTAGAACAATAACATATTTTATTTATTCATAATTCTATTGGTCAGAATTCAGAATACCAGGGCTGGCTTATCTCTGCTCTGTGATGTGTGGGACTCCAGCCGGATTGGCTTGACTGTGTGGGAACCAGCTGGAATGGCTTGATCAGAGTCAGTCTGGAGCTTCAGTATGGCTGTTGGCTGGGCTCCTCAGTTTTCCTCCATGTGGCTTCTCCAGGAGGCTGGCTTGGGCTTTCATTTAGCATGGGAGTCTCAGGGTAAATGAACTTACATGGTAGCTAGCTTCTTAGCAGGAGCATTCCAAGGAGATAAGCCTCAATGTGAAAGCATTTATTAAGTCTCTGCTTGTAAATCAAGCCACATGGCCAAGCCCAGAGTAAATGTGGGAGAGAATACTGACAAGCATGAGTCTGGTGGTATGGATTCATTGGGCCCACCAATAACTACTGCTATATTAATATTTATGTCAACAAGTTCTCGTAGTAAAATGATATAGAAAAAGAACTAATGATGTTTGATATGAATCCATTCTCCCCATACCCCTCAAAACACAAAAAGTCATCACAAAGATAACTTATTGAAGATGTTGGGGTATTGGTTATTTTTGAGAATCTTTGAACTAATTATACAGTAAAGATGAAATTATAATTTTACCCCAGAGGATTAGAGTATTTCAATTATATCAGTAACATATTTTGTTACTGATTTAAATGATGTTATTATTCTGGGTTCCTTTTGCCTAATTCCAGATCCTTTGGGCGTTAAGAATAAGAAACAGCCAAAACCAGTTTGGCTCAGTGGATAGAGCGTTGGTCTGGAGACTGAAAGGTCCCAGGTTCTATTCCGGTCAAGGGCATGTACCTTGGTTGCAGGCACATCCCCGGTGGAGGGTGTGCAAGAGGCAGCTGGCTGATGTCTCTCTGTTATCGATGTTTCTAACTCTCTATCCCTCTCTCTTCCTCTCTGTAAAAAATTAATAAAATATATTAAAAAAAGAATAAGAAACAGCAATTATTGTCTTAAACGGAAGAGTAACCTAGTTTTTGCCGATATCCAATTCAGAAAATATCAACAGCAATCCTTTCTAAGAGTATTAAAACATAGAGACAAAAAATATAGGACACATTGTCAGTGCTTTACATCGCAGTAGAATTAAATTATACCCCTTTTAGTTTAACAACTATTAACAGAGCTAAGAGAGCTAGATCTAGACCCAACTGCAACAATCCAGTGAGCTTGTGGGTAAATGCCTTTATTGCTCTGAGCCTCAGTTTATTTGTAAAATGGGAGATTTTGATTAGCCTGTGCCTATGGGCCCTTAAACTATTGGTAATTCCATGTACACATTCTGATGATGTCTTAGTGGATATGTGGATTTCTAGCTACCTTTTCTCCAGCATTCCTCCTCTGAACCAGCCTTGGAACAACGGCTCTCACAGCTACGATTTGAGAAAGTGGCACTTTCTTTAGGGGACAGAGGTGCATAGTGTCTGTGCATTATCCCCTGCCACCCCTCAGTACAATTGTCTGGATCCTGATATTTAGAATTCGAATGTTGGACAAGTCACTTCCCCTTTTGGGTCTTAGTTTCTATCTGTAATAAGAATTTTCCCCCCTGAATTTCCTTTTCTAATGTTAACTCTCTGGTAGGCCTTAAGCTTTTAACTAATTAATTAATACTTTTTAGCCGAGACCAGTTTGGCTCAATGGATAGAGCGTCGGCTTGGGGACTGAAGGGTCCCGGGTTCGATTCCGATCAAGGGCATGTACCTTGTTTGCGGGCATATCCCCAGTAGGGGGTGTGCAAGAGGCAGCTGATCGATGACTCTCTCTCATCGATATTTCTAGCTCTCTATCTGTCTCCCTTCTTCTCTGTACAAAATCAATAAAATATATTAAAAAAATAATTTTTGGTCCTCTCTCATTCAAGGGAGGCTTTCTGGGCCTCCTCTTCTCTGTTTTCATCCTTGTTGGCAGAAGTCTGGAGAGGCTCACGAGCCACATCTTGTCCCTAAGTCGCATGGCTGCAGGGTAACAGTTCTACCCTGTATGTGTGGCTGCTGCGGACATGTTCAGAGCATTCAGGTCCCAGTGGGTCTTTTATGGAGAATGCTCCGAGTACCCCTGGTTAAGAGGAAACCTTGAAGTCTTGTGTTGCCTTATGATATAGAAGAGATATGATGCAGCTGCCATGGAGGTTTGTTAGCTACAAAACAGGTACACAAGGATGGACTCTGAAGATTACAGTGGGAAAGTAGAGCTTTAAGCTCATGAACTCATACTCTGATTCAAAAGTACAGCAGTATATTAAGATCATTATGGAATGTCTGATGAAATGGTTACAGAGAAAAATGTTGAGTTTGATAACTCCAAGGATATCTCTTAGGACTCACCCGTTTGTGCCTGGGCAAGGAATGACTTTCGATTGCAGAAAAAATAGTTTTTAAAACAGGCAGAAACTTTTATTAGCCTCATGCATACTTTTGGATCTCATTCACTTGAGAATAAACTATTCTTCCATTGATGCTCTCCTGTGTGATGGCCTTGATCTTGGACGCTACAGGTGTAGAGGAAAAGAGCAATGAAGAGGTCAGTGCCATGCTCCCGCCACCATCTGAACTGTGTTGTTTTCAGCACCCTATGGCTCTATGTGCCTTCCAAAATGATCACTATGCAATATGGCGGTCTCTGCTGGAGTGACAAGGTTATTCTTCCCACTCCCTAAGGAATGAGGGTGTCTGGGCAGTGCCAACTTCTAGGGGTCAAGACCTTCAATCTAGGCATGCCGCATACAGAATCTCATCACTGACCACAAGCACTGAGGAGTCCGATTGCTTATGTGGGTTTTGTAGCATGTGCACCATGGCTCTGTGAGTGATAGAGCACTAAAAGCCATTCTGGGCACCTCATTTTAAGATCTAGCAAGCTTCCTATGTGAGGGATGGCAACAAGCCAGGGATTTTTATTTTGGTTACCATATTAAAAAATACAATTGAGTTGAATAAGTGCTTGTTGACACATCAATAAATTGATTCTAAACCCGGAGGAAGAGTTGAAACCATTAACAGAGATACAGGGAGAACTTAGTTAAAATCAAACCTCTCCAGCAGTAAATTGAACCACGCCATGCAGTATTGGGTTCTGCATCGCGGGGTTTGGGTAAAGAGAGAGGCTGAAGGACCATCTATGGAGATCTTGCTGATTCGACCACCTGTTCGACCACAGGTTCGACCACCTGTTCTGTGATGGTTACTTGAACTCTGAATCTCTAATGCCTTAGGATATTTTTACTTCAGACTACTCAGAAAGTATCACTTGTTCCAGATTGGTTTCTTGGAATTTTCTGTGAGATGTTAAAGGCTATCTGAGAATTAGACTTCCCAGGTCAAAGTGCTAGGGAACACTGGGTTAACAGAATAGAACTTTTGTCATTCTTTCCTATTCTTGTTCCTTTCCTTCTCTGAAAAGTGCCTTTCCAACATTGTTTCATCTTTAATAATGTTTCATCTCTAATAAACACGAGATGGCTCTTCACAAAGAGGATACATCTTAGCTGGTCATAGAACACATCTTTCATAATACACAAAATCTCATGGGACACTAATGTTCAACAGAAGACAGTTTGGGAAATTATGTGAAACAATTTCCTTGTATTCTCTTCAGAGTGTACTAAACAGCCTTCATTAGGTAATAGAGACACAATAACATTAATGATTATTTTTATCTACTTTACCCCTTGCAAAGAGCTTTCATATATATTGTTGAGGACAATATTGAGAGCTCACTTCATATCATCTAATTTGTTAACTTAATTCAAAATTTGGGAGTAAAAGAAAAATTGAATACAGAACATTTGGGAGTATACCAAAGATGATGAATACTACAGAATGAATAAGCAGGCTGACTTATTTTTAAAAAGTAGATTCAAACAATGGAAGAAATTTATTTACCTCTTGCGCTCAGCTTAGATTCCTCTGTTGTTCTATAAAAGTAATAAAGATTAAAGTTCATTTTAGTATTAGCAATAATCAAAAAATGTCTTACATTGAACTGCCTTCCTTTGCCTGCTTGCAAATTTGTTTAATGAGGATAATTCTCTGAGCTAGTCTCAAGGTCATGGGGTCATGGAAGAACCCTCCTGGACCCAGAAGAGAGGGAGTGCTGCCTTCTACTAACCTTGGGGGCAGAGAAGTCTCATGACCCACTTCCACCCTTTTAGCCACCTGCAGGCTTCACCTTCATCAGGCCTTTCCAGGGTCTGGGTCTGAAGCCCAGAACCATGGGATTCTTGAGAGCTTTATGCATTTTTAAAAAACTCTAACTCCTTCTCTTGGATTATAAAATATCTGTGCCCTGTTGGTGGTCAGCTACTTCCCAAGGTAGTCAGAAATAAAAAGTTAAAAATCTAGGTACCCTAATCTCTTATGAATATCTTCCTGCTGTTTGGCTAAAATATTCCCCCAATCTCCCTTTTTTTGGAGCCCGAATTGTATGTATTCTCACTGGGAAACAATAGAGCTACCCTTCTTGATGGTTTCTTTCTAGAGATTTTAATATATTAATTTCAATAGTTGACCTCAAATCCCAGTGTCCTGGGATTAAGCCTTGATTAATTCACACATTCTGCTTACCGAAATACAATCTGATCTAAGTGTCTTCAGGAGAAAT
This sequence comes from Pipistrellus hanaki, assembly GCF_964339955.1. Taxonomy (NCBI): domain Eukaryota; kingdom Metazoa; phylum Chordata; class Mammalia; order Chiroptera; family Vespertilionidae; genus Pipistrellus; species Pipistrellus hanaki. Next base: position 6,916,754 of record NC_140518.1, on the reverse strand, counting down.
TCAACATACACCTCTTTGCTCTAGTGATGACAACGGCTAACAGAACCGTAGGGTACACGAATGTACATATGCTAGCTGGGTACCCTTGGCGCCCTCCCTTGCCAGTCTTGGCCTCACCCTTGGCTCTCGCCCTCCAGTAGCTGGCGGTAGGTGGCGATTTCCTTCTCGAGGTGGGTTTTGATGCCCAGGAGGACCTTGTACTCGCTGTTCTGCCGCTCCAGGTCCTGGCGCAGCTGCAGCAGCTCCTCCTCGTAGCGGGAGATGATGCGTTGCATGTCCTGGAGCTGGCAGGAGTACCGAGACCGGGTCTCCGATAGCATGTTCTCCAAAGCGGATTTCTGAAAGAGGAAAGGATGTTTCTGACATTAATGGGCTGACGGCTTGATTGATTCAGTAACGTGTGCTTGCTGAGTAGTTAGAATCCGCCGACCACTCCGCGAGGTGTCTTGGTGGCTGCTGGGAATGCAAAGAGGAGAAGCAGGCTGACTCATAGGTTTGGGACGTGGGCAGCCAGGAGTTGAGCAGTGTCTGGATTTTTGAAGCCCATTTTCTTGGCATACAACCTTTGTGTCGGGGTTCTCTTGGCAACTCTGCTGCAACTCCGTGGCATTTATTGTTTATGCTGCTCATTTGGAATGGGGCACGAGGTGCCTGCTCTGATCTGTACCTTACCTCCTTCGTTCACATGACCCGTCTCAGGATGGTCCCAGCTCAGACTCACCCTGTTGTGCTGTGCCTGCAGGTCAATCTCCAGGGCCTGGAAAGTGCGCTTCAGCTCGTGGATGTTGCCTTGGTTGCTCTGCACGGCTGTGGGGCTGGCGGTCTCCTGGGCAATGGCTGCTGACTGTGAGAGCGAGCAAAGAGCAGAAGCATTGGCATTGGACCACGTGGAAATGGAACCTTGGGGAAGTCTGGACGCTTTCTTTTTACCTGCTCTTTATACCACGCATCCAAGTCTCGATGCTTCTTCTTTATCATAAACTCGTATTCTTGCCTCATGTCCTCCAGGATCTTAATCAGATCTTCCCCTGGGGTTGTATGCAGCTTCACATTGACCTTGAAGTCATTTGGCGTATGCTGTCCCTCCATTTCCTGTTTAATAACACAGAAAGAAAATGAATTGGCTGTGACGATCAGAAGGAAGTGTGTTGTTTGGCAGCGGTTAATGGATCTTTTAAAAATTTTAGCTCATGTGGTTGCTCCTCTTTCACTGGGTTGGTTTGGCTTCTCGGTTATTAGTTATCGATGATAAAACATTATGTGAATTTTTCCTCTTACACTTTTGTAATATAAAGAATAGCACCAGATAGGTAATTGTATGGCCTCTATGGTTACTGACTTAATCCGTGACTGAAAATGTTTCAGCAAGAATTACTCTTCTATAGTGTGTAAAGTACTCGTCAGCAAATGTTTATGGGTGAAGTGATGACACAACTAAGCAGTTGAATGTTTCAGGATATAGACCAAAGTTTTTGGGAAGCGGTTCAGTAATCCAAAGCCAGAGGCTTTTAAAATGTCATCAGTGCATTAGGATTCTGTAGCATGAAAATCAAGGAACCTCAGGAAAGGTTTAATACTCATTGTCTAACTAGCTTTGATGTTCATAATCAATTTTGTTTGCCTAAAATAGGAATTGTGTTTCTACCATTTTATCAAAGTCTCAGGGACTTTAGATGGATGGTAACTTTTCAAAAATGGGTTAAATGTTTCTGGAAATAGGATTCTTAATTTTTGCTACTAGTCATAGATAGTAGCAGATTCTCTTTATTCTGTTGGCCCTCAATTTGCTGCACATTGGGTCAATGAAGGAGGTTAAGTGTCACACATTTATTCCTACAATATTTTTAAAATATTTTTATTGATGTTAGAGAATCAATAAAAGGGAGAGGGAAAGAGATAGAAATATCAATGGTAGAGAAACATCTATCAGCTGCTGCCTCCTGCATAACCTGTACTGGGGATTGAACTGGTAACTAGGGCATGTGCCCTGACCAGGAATCAAACCAGTGACCTCTTGGTGCATGGGTTGATGCTCAACCACTGAGCACACTGGCTGGGAAGTATTATATTATCAAAGTAAACATTGCATATTAAAATTGTTGACCCATCTATAATTAATTGTGATAGTATTTTGGCTGTTGTATTTGACATCTGAGTAGATAACCTTGGAATTGGAAAAATTAGATGTTTATATGGTGCCTTATGATTATTTAGGTTCAAGGACAATAGAACTGGCATAGAGGTAGTAGTTTCTTCTGTAGCTATTGGATAACCTAAAATGTGCCAATTAATAGCTGTGCTGGGGATTGTTGGGGAGTCCTACCTCCCCATGGCGCTTCTTCATGAGGATGAGCTCTTTCCTCAACCCCTCGACCTCCTGTTCCAGGTCTGTTGTGACAATGGTTAGGTCATCCAAGGTCTTTCGGAGACGCTCCACTTCAATCTCCAAGTCTTTCTTGAAGGAGTGTTCATTTTCGTACCTTTGGTTAGAAGGAAGAAAAGAGCACACCCGTTGTTGAAAGGCTGTGGTCTTTGTGAGGATTCACCTTCATTTAGAGGTGATGCTCATACTTTGTAGGCTTAATGCAAAAACAGTTAATACATACCATTTATTATTTATATGTGTGTTTCATTTATATTTTTCTATAATAGTGACTCGATGTTATTTTAAAAAAATAGAATAAAATAATAAACAGCCATGTGATCAACACCTAGCTTTAGCAGTCATTAACAGTTTGCCTTATTTGCTTCATCTGCATTCCATTTTGTATTTCAATGTAAATTTTAGACATAACATTTTACCTCTACATGCTTCTGAATGCATCTTTTAAGAAAAGTACATCTTTCTAAATGCGGATAATAACATTATCTCATCTAAAACATTAAAAACTCCCCCCTTTTAAACACCTCTACCTTCCAGGTTTAGGTGTTGCAAAAATCTATTGCAAAGATTTATTTATTTATTTTTTAAATCCTTACCCAAGTACATTTTTTCCATTGATTTTTAGAGAGAATGGAAGAGAGAGGGAAAGACAGAGAGAAATAGTCATGTGAGAGAAATGCATCAATTGGTTGCCTCTTGCACGTGCCCTGACCAAGGCCTGAACTGGGGAGGAGCCTGCAACCTCTGTACATGCCCTTGACAGGAATCGAACCTGGGACCCTTCGGTCTGCAGGCCAATGCTCTATCAACTGAGCCAAATCAGCTAGGGCAGAAACCAACTCTTTAATGTCATCTAATTCTTGGTTCTTATTCAAATTTCCTCACAACAAAAAGTGTGTTTTATTATCTGATTTGTTTAAATTAGGGTCCAGCCAAGTATTTATTCTTGTTTGCCTTTTAATTATATTTACGTAAGATTTTTACATGTAGCTAATGGTGAGATAAGTTTCCTGAACAAGAACAACCCACAAAACAAAACAAACACCAAACAATACTCCCCCTGCCTCCCACGACACCGAGGAAGGAACTTACTTGAGGTTGAAGTCGTCCACTGCCATCCTGGCATTGTCAAGGAGAAGAAACACCTGAGCGTTGGTCATCTTACCGTCCAGTATCTGTAAGAGACGCACCAGCAGTCATTTCCGTGGGACACAGGACACAGGAAAGCTACATTTCTGTTCTCTAGTCTCCTGGTCCTGTGATTTGTTAGAACAGATGACTTGTTTCCTGGCAGTGAAGCAATCACACTGATAAATATTTATTGAGCACTTTTGAGGTGCAAAGTATAAAATGATTTTATAGTAAGGATATGGTCTGCATTGTCTTTTTTTTTTTTTTTTTACATGGAGTTTTGACAGGTTAGGACTGATGCAAATGCCAAAAGGAAGAGGAAAGAGTGTAATTATCCAAAATGCCTTCTAACTTTCTAGTTCTGTAAACATATCTTAGTTTGGCTCCCCTAGAGTAAAATAATTATTTTAAATGAACGCAGTTCTTCCTCATGATACCATTCATATTTCTGATCCGCGACTCCTGAGCAAAGTATCACTTGGTACAAAATGTCAACTGATAATAATTTTTGAAACTGATTTGAAACGTATTTTATTATGGTCAATATATACCATAAGTCATTTTTGTCTAAAATATCTATAGTCATGTACATAACTTGTAGGTATGTGCTTTTTAATTATTCCGTGATGAGAATGCCCCAATTGTAGCTATAACTGGTAAAATATTCAATGAAAGGATTCTTTGCCAGCTTAGTAAACTTTAATTGTGGTAAAGCCTCCTGTCAAACACTTTCACTAGATGTTTATATACTTTTTCACTTTAAGAGGAGAAATGTTATTGAAAGTTCATCTACTTGAGCAATTGTGTATACATAGAGGATTTGTAAACACATTTAGGACATTTTAATCAAAGAAGTAGTCCATATTTGCTGTATGTCTCTGTCTTCAGGGAAATTGGGTGGAAGATATCTCAGTGTCAAAAGTATAATGCTACTATTGTACCAAATATTGTGCTGAACTAGGAATTGGGAGATTTTCCTTTTCCTTCCTGTTGCTGACCATCGGCATGAACTTGGGCCAGTCACTCCATTCCTTGGGCTTCAGTTCCATCACTTGTTAGATAAGGAGTTTGTACTAGAAACAGGTGAGCTTAGAGGTCATAGCTTTAAACCTCTGTAATTTATTTGGGACCAGATTTTCTTGTGACATTCCAATTATATTTATACAAATAATTCCTTTCTTTAGAAAGGGTTTTCTTAGGACAAAGTTATACTTGAAAACAAAGACACCTTTAAAATATCTGGTCCTATTCAAAGCTTCACTGGCTAGATGGAATTTGGTATTATGAATGCACAATAGCAGGATTCAGAGGTGGTGACAACAGTGGGCCTGAACTCCACCAGCTGAGTGAGCTTGCCACGTGTCTGTTTCTTCATTCATAAAATGACAATGAAGTTATGAGAATTAGATTAGAAGAGAGAAAATGTTGTAAAATCCTTATTTTCTGGGCATACTGTAGACACTGAAAAATTAGTTCAAAAATTTCTTCTTTAAAATCTAATTGGTAAGGCTGAAACCGGTTTGGCTCAGTGGATAGAGCATCGGCCTGCGGACTGAGGAGTCCCAGGTTCGATTCTGGTCAAGGGCATGTACATTGGTTGCGGGTACATCCCCAGTAGGGGGCGTGCAAGAGGCAGCTGATCGATGACTCATCGATGTTTCTAGCTCTCTATCTCTCTCCCTTCCGCTCTGTACAAAATCAATAAAATATATTTAAAAAAAATCTAATTGGTAAGGTATGTACACATATAATACCTTAATAAAAAAATGAGGAGAAAAAAAATCTAACATTTAAAAAAATATATATAATTTATTGATTTTTTTTTTTTTTTTTTTTTTTTTTTTTTTTTTACAGAGAGGAAGGGAGAGGGATAAAGAGTCAGAAACATCGATTGGAGAGAAACATCGATCAGCTGCCTCCTGCACACCTCCTATTGGGGATATGCCCGCAACCAAGGTACATGCCCTTGACCAGAATCGAATTGGGACCCTTCAGTCCTCAGGCCAACACTCTATCTACTGAGCCAAACCGGTTAGGGCAAATCTAATACTTTTGTAACTAGAGCCAATGTTTGCATTGGATAAATCTCAGGATTTATATGTTGAGATGTACCCTAAACTCTGTTTGTGGTAGGAGATGCCAGGTTGGCTTCCCCTGTCCACCTTCATTCTTCCCTTGGCGGATGGATTCCAAATGGTACTATGACTGCTTCCTTTGCTCACAAAGAGATTCTGTAGATATTTCCTTGTCTTCCCTCTACAGTGTTTCTTAGGGACTTTCTTACCAAATTCTCCCCCTCCCCATAAACTTTTTCTTCTTTGAATTATTTAAGCTCATGGGAAATAAAAAGTAGCTCCCTCCAAAAAGACCTGGGGACCCAGCCTTAGTTGTACATGGAGATATTGATTGACATGCAGAGAAACCATTCCCTGTAGATTCAACAGAATAAAAAAATACCATCTTTAGTGAGTTAAACTGATCATTTATCAATTGCAAAGCCCCCACATCAAAACTCTGGCTCTCCCAGCCAGCATTCTCATAGTGCACGAGTGGTGAGCTCTGAAATGCACTTGATATAGAGCACATTTAAAAATGGAAACTATTTCCTACTGTTTGGGTTGCCTGATACAATATTATGACACAGCCATTATTTCTGAGACATCCTTTGCAATAATGAATGGATGAGGATGGATTGAGAAATAATAGGAGGCATAGGCTTGGCATTGTGTATTATAATTAATCACCTGGATTCTCCCCAAAGCCCCGAGTTAATTCTTTTAAAATAATCTAGTTGGTGTATTAGCAGTGCAGCATCATTGCTCCAGGGTGTATAATCTCCTACCAGGGAGAGGGATGTAGAATATTTTACTGTAATCTAAAGCACCAAGTAGAGTTCTATTATGAGTTATTCTAATATTTCTGTCCAACTCTGTGTTTCAAAAGGAGTGGATTAATTTTTGAACATAATTTCTTATAGACTTTTGGAATAACCTTTAATATCCCTAAACAGGGGTGGGAGAGTAATATAGCTACTCAGAACATTTCATCAGGACCCAGGAAGAGGCCAGCCCTGGGTACTTGTGGGACCTGTCTGGTCTCTGTTTTCTCAGCTGCAAACAGGAGAGAGTGGGCTGGACAGACAACCTCAGCTTCACAGAGTTGTTTTCTTCCAACATGGAGAAAATGTAACAACTGAAGTAAGAAATACAGAAGAGTGTAATTCAAAGCTGAAGAAGACTCCTATTTAATGTCAGAACTTAGATTCCAGGGACGCCTGAAAAATGGGCAAGCTGCCCCCTCCTTGTCATTGGTCCCACTCACTTTTCTCAATGCTGCTGTAATGAAGTTAGGCAGCCACTTGGTCTCAGTATGCTCATCTGCGTATTGGGGATAAAAGTACCTGCTTCACAGGATGAAATGATGTGTATGAAATAGGTATTGTATAATTAACAATGCAAATGCACTGCAATATCTTTATTAATGAGCAGTATCATTGTTGTATGAGGAAGGCTAGTTAGTTTCGTACTGTGTGGAAATTGAGGCCATTGGAAGCAGAGTTGGGTTAGAATCCCATCTCTGGCTCTTTCCAGTGCCTTTGGGTTGCTATCTCACTCTTCTGAGCTTCGTTTCTTTCCAGGATTGTTGTGAGAATTAAATCAGATGCTATAGAATGTTTCCATTATTGCAGAAAACTTTTGGATGGCGCTGATAAGTGTATTAAATACCTAACATGATGCCTGGCATATAGTAAGTGCTCAACAAGTATTTCCCTCCTTTCACTTTTCCTCCTCTACACTGTCTGCTAATACATTATTTGACCAGGTCTAACCTCAGATTTCTTTTGGGAGTTATATTCTCAGCTGTCCATTTACAAATATCTTCTATTCTTTCCATTCTAAAACCAAAGCAACTTTATTAATGAAAAAATATGGTGAGGTTTGTTGAGTCACCTTGTTTTTCTTTCTTTTTTTTTTTTTTGTAAAGACAACCATGTACTATATAGTTAAGGTAATTACACAGTCAGTTATTAGGTTGCTTATTCAATAATTAGGGTTTATTATGAGGACAGATTTATATTATCTTGATTGGTCCTTCCTACATTCACGCAAGGATGACTGAGTGTTGAGAAGTAACATCATATGCATATTGGAAGCCCGTGATGCCCTTTTCAGGGTAGGTTAAGTCATGATCCTGCAAGACATTTTTTGGGACTGCTTTACATAGAGGGAAGTTATATAACTGAAAAATAACTTGTGAGATGACTGGATTCCTTCTACTCTAGCCAATGTTATGAGATGCCCCAGAAGGTGTAAGCTTAGCTTTAAAAATATTTCGTTGAAAAGTTATTTATTTTTTGAAGAAGTCTCCATAACCCAGCCTAACTCTAAGATTCCAAAAATCATGCTCTTTTCATTATTATTTTTTTCTAGCAATATGACTACTAGCACCTAGAAATCCAGAACTTCGAGTAGCCCCCAAGAAGAAGTATCCAGGGATGTCACAATTCTGTATTTGCGTGTGGAGTGACAGCTTTTAGATGTGATCTCCAAAATAGTAGAACTCAGCCTCTCTTTGCCAGATACTCCCACTATTGCCATTTGAGGTGGAGCAGAACTGATGCAATGAGAAAGCAAAGGCTGTCTCGTGCCTTGTGCAGTCATTGAACACGAGGAATGCAGTCCAGCCTTTGTCATTATTATTATATCGCTGGGCCACAGTGACACTGGACAGCAGCTGATTGCCTTAGACTCTTTAGATTTCCCCCCACATAATTTATGTACGGGTTTAAATAAATACAATAGACTTTCCAAAGTCCAAATGTAAGGTAAAGTAAAAAAATATCCTCAAATACCTTTGTCCACAATTACTCTAAGCTCTTTTGCCATTTTATGCTGATTTTTCCTCCCTCGGGGTATGTCAGAGGACAGATGGTGGGTTTCCTGGAAATGCACCACCCACCCTGACTTCCGGGGCCACCCGGGATCTTACCTGCTCCTGCAGGCGGCTGATGTTCTCCTCATACTGGGAATAATCTTGCTTACTGCCAGGGTCTCTCTCCTGGTGCCACTTCAGGATGCGGCTCTCGAGCTTCACGTTGGCCTCCTCCAGAGCACGCACCTTGTCCAGGTAGGAGGCCAGGCGCTCATTGAGGTTCTGCATGGTCTCCTTCCCATTGCCACCTAGGAGGGAGCTGCCTCTTCCGGACCCCCAAGACCTTCCAGGGGGCGGGCAGCCTGGGGAGGCGAAGGAAAGGGAGATGCGGACGCCCCCCGCACCCCCGTGGACGCTGGGAGCCCGGGGGAAGCCCCCCGGCCTGCCCCAGCCACCTCTGGTGCCAGGGAGGGAGCCAGAGGCGATCTGGCCGAAGCTGTGGCTGGAGCTCATGGTCCCATTTGTGTGTGGGGCGGGGCGGGGCTCTGCTCTGCTCCCTGGCACCGCAGAACTGAGCCGCCCCAGACTGCCCTGGATGGTTTTATGCCCTCTGCTGTGGGAGTTCCCTTCTCTGACAACTGTACCAACAAGATCGTATCATTGTGCAACATGTGTTTCCTCTTGGTCAATCCCGGAGCGCCCCGGGCCTCCACGCACGCTGTTGTTGTTTAGAGCCACATCGATATACCAGTTTGTTTCTCCCTTCCAGTCCTAACCCGCAGGAGTGGCCGCGACTTAGGTGGCTGTTTGTCTCAGGTGCCTTTCTAATCTTTCCGTGGAATTTTCCCATTGTTCGCTTATCTGAAAAGGGTCGGATGCAAGTCCACAAAAGGGTTATTTGATGTAGCAAAGATTTTTCTTTTGAAAAGTAGACAGTAAGCACACAGACACCCCTCCACCCCCAATAAATCCCAGCTCTGAAGCAAGGGGGGTGGGGTGGGGTGGGCAGAGACTGTTCAGATCAGAACAGAGTCTCCGAGTGAAGATACTCATGCTGAGGAAGTGGAGAATGCGCTGAGTATCTGACGCCTTTGTGGCAGGCAGTGTTTGATGGAAAGTAATTTCAAAGGAATCATTCTGAAGAACAAACCTTCAATTATAATTAATTAATGAATGACCGAGCCTTCCGCTTTCAAGGTGCCTTTCATCCCGTGCACACCTCTAAACCAAACAACCCTGACCCGCGCTCAGGACTTCCCTTGGCTCCCGGGTCCCAGCCGCGCTGCGCCCCAGAAAGGCTGGCTCTGTGTCTGTGACCCGCAGAGGGGGTGAGGGGGGGCGGGCAGGAAATATGCCATGGGCTGGCTAACATGCTGGATGAATTTTTCGCTTCGTCTGCCAAGATAAAGGTTAGGAGGGAATAAAGAAACAGTCTCGAGGCGGGGAGCCACGTGCTGGCTCCTGGCAATTAGATTTAAAGAGGACTTAGAAATCAAATGGCAGCTGCGGAAGGGACTTCATTCCTTGGTTCAAGCCACTAATTTTACAGGTGAGGGAAACTGAGTCTTTGGGGGAGGGGGTATGTCAGAGGACAGATGGTGGGTGAGCGGCAAAGCCAGAGTGATTCTTCCTGCCACATGGCACTGTGATCGAGTGGAATCTTGACAGAATCCTGTACAATACTTCTCTTTCATAGGGTGGTAATGGGACTTCCCAGTTTACATAGCCCTTTGATATTCTTTTTTTTTTTTGTGTGTGTGTGTGTGTTAACCCTTACCTGAGGATATTTTTTTCCATTGATATTTAGAGAGAGTGGGAGGAAGGGGAGAGAGAGAGAGAGAGAGATCATGTGAGAGAGAGAGACACACATCGATTAGTTGCCTCCTGCATGCTCCCTGATGGGGCCTGGGGATCAAACCTGCAACCCAGGAACATGCCCTTGACTTGGAATAGAACCTGCTATCCTTCTGTCAGCAGTCTGACACCCTAACCATTGAGCCAAACTGGGTAGGGCTAAAATTTTTTTTATAAGAGTTTATTTGAGCCCAAGTGATGATACATGCCAGGAGGCAAGATCTCAGATGCTCCGCACTGACCACGCTGTGCTGCATTTGTTACACCCCTCTGGGTCTGCAGGCTGCACGAAAGCAGGGATTTTGTCTCCCATCTTTCAAGCACCAAAGTCTGGCTTCTTGTGCCATTTCATAAATGTGTGTTAACTCAATATTGAACTTTTTAGAGTCATGATTTTTTCCCTTTTTTTTTGAAGTTATTGGGGTGACACTGGTTAACACAATTCTTCAGGTTTCAGGTGCACAGTTCTGCAACACATCATCTGTACTTTGTAATTGCTGTACTCTAATTGCCAGTAGCCAGCACGTGTCACCACCCCAAGTCAGGTCTCCATCCAGCCTATACCCTCTCCATTTATCCAGCCTATACCCTCTCCACTTTTCTCTCTCCCCTCTTCCTCCATAGAATCATGATTTTAACTCAGGTTCTCCAACACCATCACCTCCTGCCCATTTTAGGAGCGTGAGCTGTAAAACCAGAGAGTAGAAAAAGCCTCTTCCAAGGGTGAACTAGCTAACCACAAAGGCAAAATCAGCCCTAACTGCAAATAATATCACTAGAGCACACCCAGCTCTGCTTGTCTGTGCTGGCAACAAAGCCTTGCTCAGGTCCTTGGACTTTCCTCCTCTCACTATGGGCAAGATGAGAAAATTTGGTCAAGACTAAAGGAAGCCTTGGGGATGTTTGGAAGGGGTACCCTTTTAAAGTGTTCCACAGTCACTTACATCTGTGAGCAGGAGGGGAAAAAGGGAGACAAGATAAAAAGAGCAAATGAGAGAAACACTTATTGAGATGTATGGTTATGAGCTGATGGACATGGATTGGACCTGACTCAGGGTAGGATCGGATGGTGTTCACAGTGATCCAGCCACATACATGAGAGCACCATCTGTAGGATATGCAAGGTTTCACATTTGATTCATCTTCCTGGTAAGCTGAGATGCTGTCATTAAAAGGGAAGGAATACTTTGCAGGAGAGGTTGGTTGGGATTGAATGAATGGGTTGCTTGTGGGTGTATCAGGGCTCAGAAAGGAGGCCTGTCCATGGTTAGCTATCATTAACTGAGAGCACAGTGTGTTTGTGCCCTTTAAAGACAATTGTCCCATCCCCGTGGCATTCCATGGGCAACCTCTTGTTTATAGTGAGAGAACAATGACCAAACAATCCTCAGATAGATTTTACTATGCATGACGTTTCAGAACAGATGAGTAGTAAGTCTCCAGGCAAAATTGCTATGTCATTATCCTATGATTTGGCAGGTTACATATAAAGATTAGAAATTTATAGAAATAAAACACAGCTTCTGTAGTGATACCAGGTCAGACATTTCCTAAGTGCCTAAGTTTATCATACTGTAGCCAAATAATAATATAATTTTCTCATATTTTGGTCTTTCCAGGAAAAGGGAGCTAATATACACTAGAGGCCTGTTGCAGGAAGATTCCTGCAAGAATAGGGTTTCCTGTGGCTGTCCTTCCCCTCACACACTGAGTGGCGGGATTATTATGCATTCAGAGATCATAGTAATCTGGCCACTCAGTGTAAATAGATGGTTCAAGCTATACTGTACTCCGTATAGTATTTTAGAGTAGGAGGGGAGACAAGTAAACTTAAAGTTGCTTCCAAATAGTATTTGTATTTATTTACTTTGTACAAGGAAAAATAATGAAAAACACACATAAGCAAAAATACTTTTAAAATCACAGACGGTCCATCCATGTTGTCGCAAAGGGTGAAATTTTCTTCCTTTTTTATGGCCAAATAGTATTTTATTGTGTAAATGTACCATAGCTGTTTCATACATTGCTCAAGCTGACGGACATTGGGTTGCTTCCAAATCTTGGCTATTACAAATAACACTTCTGTGAACATAGAGGTGCTTATATTTTTTTCAAATTAGTGTTTTGGGCTTTTTCAGATGAATTCCCAAAAGTGGAATTGTGGATCATAAGGCAGTTCCATCTTTTTTTTTTTTTAAGGAAACTTTATACTGTTTTCCACAGTGTCTACACCAATCCTCATTCCCACCAACAGTGTACAGGGTTCCCTCTTCTCCACATCAGCACTTCTTTATTGATTTATTGATGATAGCCATTCTGACAGGTATGAGAAGATACCTCATTGTGGTTTTAATTTGTATTTCTCTGATGATTAGTGAAGGTGAACATCTTTTCATATGTCTATTGGCCATCTGTATATCCTCCTGGAGGGATCTGGAGAGCATTGTGCTAAGTGAAATAGCCAGTCACAGAAAGAGAAGTAACAAATGATTTCACGCATATGTGGAATTTAATGAACAAACTGAACTAACCAGCAAAATAGAGACAGACTGATAGATGGAGAGCAGGCAGATAGCTCTGGTGTAGGGGTGGTGTTGGGAGAGGTGGAGGAACTGAGCAAAAAAGAAAAAAAAAGAAAGAACTCACGGACACCAACAACAGTGCAGTTATTGTGGAGGGGAGGTGGTGAGTTGAAGTGGAAGAGGTTGTAAGGGCGATAAATGGTGATGGAAAAAGTAAAATAAATAATAAAATGTATTTTAACTTAAAAAAGATCATAGAAGTTCTCTCAAAGGGTAGATAATGAGACGGCTGTTGGAAACTTCTTAATCCGATTTAAAAAAATACTTTCTTAAATTTATTGGGGTGACATTAGTTAATAAGATTGTGTGGGTTTTCACTGTTTAACTCTATAATACATCATCTGTATATTACATTGTGTGTTCACCTCCCAAAGTTAAGCTCCTTCTGTCATCATGTATCTGACCCTCTTTACTCTCTTCTACCGCTCCACCACCCCCTCTCCCTTTGGTAACCACCCTACTGTCGTCTGTGTCTCTGAGTTCTTGTGTGTTATTTACTTACTAGTATTTGTTGCTTTCTGTTTTATATCCCACATATGAGTGAAATCATGTGCTTCTTGATGATTGGATAGAGAAGATATGATACATATATACAATGGAATACAACTCAGCAATAAGGAAAGATAAAATTCTGCCATTTGTGACACGGATAGATCTTGAGAATATCATGCTAAGTGAAATAAGTCAGACAGAAAAAGTAAAGTTAATCTGATTTTAAAAAAAATATATGTTGATTTTTTTACAGAGAGGAAGAGAGAAGGCTAGAGAGCTAGAAACATCAATAAGAGAGAAACATCGACCAGCTGCCTTCTGTACACCATCCACCAGGGATGTGCCCGCAACCACATGCCCTTGACTGGAATCGAACCCGGGACCCTTCAGTCCGCAGACCGATGCTCTATCCACTGAGCCAAACCGGTTTCGGCAATCTGATTTTTATAAGCAGTTAAGAATTAAGTAAGGATGCAGAGGTAGATGGAGCCTGTTAGTGATGACAAACAAATAGCATTCAGGCCTTAAGAGTTAGGAAATTTGGAGAAGAGAATATATCAGAATAAAGAAAGATAAAGTACATTTCAGTTAAATAAGATCTGTGTTGACAGAAATCCAAGTTGGTAAATGTTTATTGAGATCCCAGGAATGGGTTCTCTGGGAAGCATATTTCTGAGCAATTTGGAACATACAAAAGGTGAAAGACATCTTTGCAGCACAGACTGCACATCAAGCAACATTATCCCTGCCCTTAAATGTAAGGGAGCTGAAAGGCCAGGCTATCGTTGGCTTATCTTTAATAAGCTCTTTGCAGGAAAGAGCCACTTCCAGTTCGTAGAGTGCCAAGGCAGGCCCTCTGTCAGTGTTATTAATTTCAGTCTTGGAAAGAATATACAGCACTAGTGGACTGTGTGAAAAAGACCGAGTGAGATAGAAATAAGATGAAAAAGAAAGATGGTTGTGGGCCAGTGCAGTTAAAAATGAAGAGATCTTAGTTAATAGAGTCAGAAAGAGTGGCTGGAAACACAAATCCTGTAGAATTTCCCAAATTCTGGATTTTGCTAATTGAATCCCCAGAGTATTTTTAACGTGTTCTTCTGACTCCCATGTCACCTGTAAGGTAGATATAAGGGCTTTATTAGATTTAGGTTTGCCATTTTTGGCAAGACTACCCCAGAGGGAGTGTTGTGTACAGTACTTCTTAATGTTCATGCCGTAACAGCATTTCTCATATCCGCCTCACCTGACCTTTGATACTTAAGCTCTTGTAGCTTCTGGAACCTTGTGAAAATCTCCCAACTGAAAAAACAAGACAGTGCTGAGGTTTTGTAACTGGGAACTCGGCGGACAGGCTTCAGGAAGGTGGTAAAATCTCTAAAACTGTGTGCAAATTTTTCTCTGCATGTTTATATGCTCACTCTTCTGGGGAGAGGTCACAGCTTTCGTGAACTTTTTGAGGGAGTATATACATTGAAAAAGTTAGGGTCCAATGTTCTAAAACTGCAAAGGTTCCTTTCTCTGTTGGCCTCTAGTTACCAATAGAAGGTTTAGGATTTTCATATTTTATAGGAACATCATATTAGATTTTGAAATGAACTATAATTAGGCTGTCTCATACTCCTAACTTTACAGACAGACCCATGGCCAGGTGATGGGAGAGTAAGACTTCATTACATTGTTGTATTGCTTCTTATTATCTCTATTATTATTATTATTATTATTATTATTATTTATTTTTTTTTCTTCCTGCAAAGAGCTTTATTGTTTCCATTGGGTCCAATGCATGGGAGAGGGCTCCAGGGTGGTTAAAAGAATAGCAGGTGGTTTCGGGAGAGACTCAGGCTAACGCCAGACACTAAGGCAGCGTTTTTCAACCGCTGTTCCGCGGCACACTAGTGTGCCGCGAGATGTTGCCTGGTGTGCCGTAGGTGCAGACAAGACAAGAATTTTATAATTTTCCACTATTTTGTTTACTTAATATTTCATAATAAAGTAATTATAAAATACTTTCTTTGTGTTTATTTGATTCCTATTCAAGAGAATTACTTTATATATAGTCAATATAGGCACAGAGTTAAATTTTTTAACATTTTCTAATGGTGGTGTGCCTCGTGATTTTTTTCATGAAACAAGTGTGCCTTTGCCCAAAAAAGGTTGAAAAACACTGCACTAGGGGGCCTACGGCCTGTGGGCACCAAAGGCTCCTGGTCATTCTTGAGATACTTGCTTTTGAAGAGATACTTGCCCAGTCCAGCCTGGGGCCGGCCGGCCTGTGGAGGTGAGTCATGTGTAACCCATCTTCTTGATTATTCTTCACCTCCTTACCCCGGAAGTGGTTCTCCAGGAAGTCTCAGAGCTGAGGGTCTACAAAGGTAGAACCAAGGGCCTGCAGCTCCAAAAGGGCAGTTTCCATGGCGTCCTGAGTTTTGTCCCATTCACCTTGGGAAGGCAGCCATCGCACTGGTTCTGCATCTCTAAGAGCCGCTCAGTGCCCTTGTGCTGCTACTTCTCTGCCAACTTGCGAAAGAAGCGGCTCACATCCTGGAGAGCCACATTATCCTGGCGGAGAAAGAAGCCCGGAGAGAGGCAGGCGTGGGCGCCCGCAGATGCAGGTTGGCCAGGCAGTTGACCGCAGCCTCCAACTCCGTGGAATAATTCTGAGGAATTTGGGAGCTCTTGGTTGTTTGGCAACAAATAATTTATGTAGGAAAAAACCCCCAAACAGTGTTGGCTGGTCTTGGAGGCTGAGGTGGTTGTGAAGGTGGAGACTGGATAAGATGCTGGAGGGGGTTCAGAGGCTGGAAGAAGGGCATCCCTGGGTCTGTTCCGTCCAAACACTTTTGAAGCAAATGACAGATCCAGGACCCCGAGGGCACTGCCTCTCTAGTATTACTTTTAAAGCCCTAGAGATGACACTCTGGGTTCACTAAACTTTTTGCAGTTGTGGGATGCTGATCCATGTGCATTTACAAATGGCTGGCTATGTCTCAAATGTTTTCTTATTACCTTTTTCTCCTACCCCCATACTATACATTTTGTCTCTGATTTTATTGTTGGCTAACATCCATAGCCACAGATAATTAGGATTAAAATCCTCTCATTTAATTCAATGTATTTTGGAGCTGATCTGATTCTGTGATTAGAGAGCTTAATAAGGCACAGTTCCTGCCTTCAAGGATCCTTCAGTCTATGGACACAGGGTTTTATTTTATTATTATTATTATTTTTTGTGTGTGTACATGCTTGGGAAGCACATACACCAATTTAATTAATTAATTAATTAATTAATTAATTAATTTAGCTAATTCAGTACTTTGCCAAATGACACAACCTGTTAGGTGAGAATCTGTTCTGGGTGCTTAGGAGCAGTCACTGATCTTTACCTTTTTATATTTTGAATTCTTGCCAGTTCTCAGGCAGACATGGCAATTTAACTTTATCACCAAGAGAGAAAACCTCGTTTTCCAGGCTGTCAGAATCTTTTCACCTGGTGGTGATGAAGTCATCATCGTTTCAGTGACATGTTTGTCATTCAATACTTCAGTGTGAAGCTTGGAGAGAATGGCTCGGCCTATCCCACGAAACCGGGAGTTGAATGGACCTCGTTTATCACTGTCACCTTCTGAGAAAGGAGCCGCATCTCCTCCCCTTTTCCCATCTGACACGGGACCTTTCTGAGAAGGCAGATGTTCCAGCCAGATACCATCTTTGAAAGGAGTTGTCCGGACAGTGATGCATTAGGTCCTTTTGCACTGCCTTTGCACCTCTCCAGGCCAGTTGGGGTGATCTTGTTCATTTGAGCCACAGAAGAGAAACCGATCCCCATGAGTGGGTGGGGAGTGCTAGTGCAAGACTCAAATGATCTCACTTTTTTCCCCTCCTCATCATCTTAATCCGAATAACATGATAGGTAATAAAGTAAATCCTTTATGAAAGGGCTGTTGTCGTTGATAATCCTTGAATTAACTACAAGTTAGCTTTAGTGCTCTCTGGGTGTTGCTTTCTTTTGCCATTTAAGGAGACATTTTGAGTAACTGGTTTTGGTTTGCTGAGACATCATCTCATGCAGTTTGCTGAAATCTTGTCCTGGGAGGTTTTACCTTTAGCTCAGTGTAGTTCATGTGGCATCGGGGCCAGTGAGTGTAAGGTTTTATACTCCAGGGGTCTTACCCACTTGACAGTTATTGGTGCCTGAAATATAGCCATTTATTCCCTTGGTTCACCAAAATATTGCTTCCTTTTAAAAAAAATATATTTTATTGATTTTTTACAGAGAGGAAGGGAGAAAGATAGAGGGCTAGAAACATTGATGAGAGAGAAACATCGATCAGCTGCCTCCTGCACACCTCCCACTGGGAATGTGCCCGCAACCAAGGTACATGCCCTTGGTTTATAATCGAACCTGGGACCCTTCAGTCTGCAGGCTGACGCTCAATCCACTCAGCCAAACCAGTTTTGGCTGTTGCTTCCTATTTAAGAAAAAACCTTAATGGATTGTTCCTCCTTTCATTCATTCATTCACCCATCCATCCACCCATCCATCCACCCATCCATCCATCCATCCATCCATCCATCCATCCATTCATCTATTTGTTCAAATACTTTTTGCATACCTAATCTAAGTGGCTGAGGCCTAGAGAGCAAGGGGGAAAGTAGAATGAGATGAATCAGGTAATGCATTTAGGTTCTGGATGTCCCAGGCTTTCTAAACTCTTCTAAGTAGTTTGGTCTTCTACGTAAGAGCCGTGGGAGACCACAGAAAGATTTTAAGCAGTGGATTGCTGTGCCTTGATCATGTTTTAGAAAGATGACCCTGGCTGGCTTGTGAGAGAAAGAGTAAACGTGGGGAGCAGCTGGGAGGTTATTGCACCTGTCCAGGTGACAGACAGTGATGTTTTTATAAATTATTTTTGTAGAAGAATAATTTAGTAAAATATGCAGGGATAGTAGAGGAAAAGCACATCATTACTCTTCTGCCAAGAAAAAGAAGACATTGAAAAAAAACTACTTTTATGGCATCCATGTTATATATATGTCACATTTGTCTATTCTACAGGATTCTATCATAAACACAGTGCTTATTATGCTGTCTGAAACTGCACGTGTTTGATGCATATCCTGATGAATATGCATGTAGACAGGAGTAATCATATATTTTGCTAGCGTAATCTCTTGTTCACGGCTCTTAACTTGCTTTATGAACAAGTAACTACTATGATGGACACTGTTTTATAGATGAAAGAGTTAAAGCAGTGAAAGGAGAAGGACTTGCCTAAGGTTGTCCAGTGAGTCAATGGCAGAGGTGCCATGGAACCCAGCCCTGAGTAACATTGGCTTCACATTTTATCCACGGGGTTTAAGGTGACTTAATGTGTATTTACAGGATCCTTGCAGACTTATTTCTAGGTTGCTCCTTTCTGTATTTGTGTGATATTCTTCTGACTTATTTTTCCCATTAATTACTTTCTCTCAATTAGGGAATACATTCTTGCAAAGTGTATATTGGTTAAAAAAGGAAGAGGCAGTTTTGCATGATGGTTAAAAGCACAGGGTCTCAAGTCGCACAGTCCTGGCTTAGCATCGTGGCTCTGACACTAACTGTCCATTTGGCTCCGCTGTATGTGTGAGCGGCTCATGCCTCAGGTTCTGCACTGGTAAAATGAGTAATTGTGCAGAAAATGCACACACAGCGCACTGAACACTTTGGGCCTTTGGAAATCCTCAGTAAATGTTAATTGTTATTATTGTTGCTGTAAAAAGATGGCCCCCAGTAGGTGGTGGAGTATGTTTACATCTTCCAACTATTAGTTAAGGTGTAAGCCTTAATATAAATTATCTTTACATCAGTTGAGTTCCCCGAGGCTTGAAGTACAGCAGGGAAACCTGATTGGTTTGTGGATTTAAATACTCATGACTTCATTATGTATGCATCAATCTCCAGTTTTGGTTTTGGTGTTTTATGGAGATAATTCATGACCTCTCTCTTTTTCTTTCTCTCTCAATTTTTCTTTGGTTCAATTGTAGGTGAGTATGGTAGGCAGAATAATGTCCCCTTAAAGATGTCCATTTCCTAATACCTAGAATCTGTGACTCTGTACATTGCAAAGAAGAATAAAAGTTGCAGATAGAATCAAGGTTGCTAATAAGCTGCTCTCAGAGTAGGCTAGTAGCTTGAATTACTCATGTGGGCCCAATATAATCACAAGTGTCTTTAAAAGTAGAAGAAAGAGGTAGAAGAGTCAGTCAGGGAGGGAGAAGATGAAGGCAGAATTCAACATGATGAGATTGTTGATTTTGAAGATGGAAGGGGGACACAAGCCAAAGGGTGTGAGCAGCCCCCAAAACTGGGAAAGGCAAGGAGACAGATTCTCCCCTAGGACCTCCAGGAAGGGACTCAGCCCTGCTGACACCTTGATTTTAGCCCAGTGAGACGCATGTCAGGCTTCTGAAATAGAGAACTGTAAGAGAATAAATTTGTTTTGTTTTGATCCACCAAATTTATAGTAATTTATTAGAGTGGAAATAGAAAATTAATATAACAAGTGTCTGTGTGTGACATAAAAATAGGAACTCTAGTGATTGATCCCCTCCCGCATAGATTAAATTACAGTTAATAAAAAAATTTCCATGCCATTTAAAAATAATTTATATGTATTTTAATATGAATTTTTAATTATCAGCATAACAGCAAAGATGGTTATACTGACCATATTTTATCAACCCTGCATAATCAAATTGTAGGCAGATTTTTTTATTTATTTGGTAATTAATTTATATAATACTAGTGGCCAAAGAGGGTGAAGGTTGATATATTATGGGGAAGTTTTTTCCAACTGAATTCCATAACATTCTGGAAAATGTAAGAGTTGGCTTGGATGCGAGAAGAGTTGGACCTATATGTAGTAATTATTTCACTGTGTATATGTTTATCAAAAAATACCTCAAGTATATACAATTTTTTAATTAAAAAATAAGTAATAAAGTAAAAAAAAAGAAATGTTCTATTCTTTAAAAAAAAATATATATATTTTATTGATTTTTCACAGAGAGGAAGAGAGAGGGATTGAGAGTTGGAAACATTGATGTGAGAGAATCATTGATCAGCTGCCTCCTGCACCCCCTCCACTGGGGATGTGCCCACAACCAACATCCATGCCCCTGACAGGAATCGAACCCGGGACACTTCAGTCCACAGGCCGACGCTTTATCCACTGAGCCAAACCTGTTTCGGCAGAAATGTCCTATTCTTATCAGAATGGCTTAGTGTGACCTTGGCCATTGTCACCTCAAGTGAAATACTTCATTAGCTTGAGTGTGATTGTTTTGCCAATGGAATGTAAGCCTCTCAGAGCAGCACAATGAAATCATACTTGCATTGTTATTGGGTGCCAGGCATGCTCTAAGAGCTTTGCATGCATTCATTAATGTCATCATCTCAACCTTATGAAGTATATGCTATTAATAGCCTCATTTTAAAGATGAGGAAGTGGAGATAGAGAGGTTAAGCAACTTGCCCAAGATCTCCCACCAAGAGGTGGCAGGGCCAGGAATCAGACCCAGCTGGTCTAGCTTCAAATATCTGTTCTTAATCAGCATGTGATTTTGCTTCTTGACCGGAGATGGTTAAAGTTCTTTTCTGGCTCTTCCTAACGCCTTAGTAGAGGCCACTTGTTCTGAATTTTCATCTTCTTTTCTCCCTCAAATTATAGAGTCCTCTGAAATGGGTTATAATTTTTAATTTGCTTTCCACTTTGAGACTTTGCTCTGCACCAACAAAAGTTTTGCTGGGGGTACAGGTGGGAAGGGGGGCGGATTCTATGAGAGTGGCAGTGAGGGGGCGACACAGTTATTTTTCATCTGATGGGTCAGTGGAACATGAGCTGACAAACACTTATTCCCCGTTGGGGTGCAGAAAGAAGACCTTCCTACTCTTGCATACAAGTTGGGGACAGGCAGTTCTCTACAACCAACTATAGGGATTTGGAGAAATTCAGCCCAAAGTGTGGCCTCTCTCTCTAGGTCTTCTGGGTCAGTAGAGTTAAGTTGCTTCTCTAATAGCCATGGATTTCAAGTAGGTAAGGGTTACCCTTGAGGATATTATGCTAAGTGAAATAAGCCAATTATAGGAAGACAATAATGCATGATCTCACTTACACGATATATCTGAAAACATACAAACACATAGAAATAAGGAATAGAGTAGGGGTTAATGGGGGCATGAGGGAGGGGAAAGGAAGTGTTGCTAATCACGGGGTTTGAAGTCTCAGTTATGCAAAATGAATACGTTTTAGAGATCTGCTGTCCAGCATTGTGACTGTGGATAACAATACTGTTTCTGTTCTTGGAGACTGATTATATAATGTACCAGGCACATTTTTTTGACCTTGCTAAGGAAATCAAAGTACTTAACATTCAGTCTAATTTTTGTGTGGCATTGGGCAAATCATTTAACTTCTCTGTTAGTTTTCTTATCTTATAAATGTGAATATTAATAGTAGCTACTTCATGTTGGTGCTGTGAGGATTAAATGAGTTTGTAATAATTATTAACTTATCGATTTACCACCCCACTTTATAAACAGATGACTAGTCATGTAGGGGAAGAACCATCTGCAAGTGTGGTCATTTCTCAGGCTAATGTCAGAACCTAAAAGAACCTTAAAAAGGCACCGAGTCATCCAGGTCTTTAAACCAATCAGAAAGCAGTGGCTTTTACTTCAGCACACATGCTTCAGCTGAGGATTTTGTTAAAACTTGGATTCCCGGGCCCCACACCTGGCGATGGTGGTGCGGGCTGTCTGGGGTAGGGCTCCAGAATCTGGATTTCACAAGCTCCCCAGGAGATTTGGGTGTAGGTGGTTTCTGGGCTGAGTAGAGAAAGTCTGGTGAGAAGTAATGTGAGGGGTTAAACTGACCGAACTCTAGGAAAATCTTCGGGCAGCCTCTTCTAAGCGGAAAATGATGGAGCGATCCTGGAGGATGAGGATGGAGAGGTCGTGGGCCATGTATAAGGGTGGGGGTGCAGTGAATGGGAGAGAGACGAAGAGGAAGAGAGAAGTCGAAGTAAGGTTACCCCTGTGTACGAAGCGGTTTAAACCAGCTCTCATATGAAGGTGGAGTCAACATGAAAAAAGACAAAGCGTAGAGAAAATAAGTTCCCTTGTTTATAAACACCAGTGGGTGCTGATATCCCTCTCCGTCCGAGACAAGCAAACAAGAGGCCTCCTGGCTCCACGGAGTCAGTGCTCAGTGAGTGTCTCATTAGGACTTCCGGGCTTGGAGGAGGGAACCTGGCATCACACCTGCCTTCCAGGACTGGGACTCGCGGATGCCTTGGTTTCAGGTGTCTGTAATTTGGCCTGGTGTTTAAGAGCATAAGTTTGGGGTCAGAGAGATCTGGGTTCAAGTCCTGGCTCTGTCACTGTCTGGCTCTGGGAAAGCCATTTATTCTGTCTGAGGTTTACTTTCCTTGTATGGAGAGAGGAGTAAAAAGAGCTGCCTTGTGGGAGGGGCTGTGCTGAGGATGAGAGGCTGTGAGGTGAAAGGCTCTGCCGCCCAGGGCCTGATACATGGGAGATGCTCAGCACACCGCAGCCATTATTATTATTATTGTTGTTATTATTATTATTAGTAGTAATAATGGCATTATTATACTCTATAGCACTTGTCTCCCAAGGAGGCTCACTTTGGTGTTACATTTATATTAATAATGGCAATATTTATAAGAATAATTAATATATATATTGAATATGTGTTGTGTGCCAGATACTTCTCTAAGTACTTTACATACTTTATTTATTTAATTCTCACAATGATCTGATGGTGGTTATTTTGCCGATGGGGAAAGCCATGTTCAGAAAGGTTCAGTAACCCACTTGAGAACTCACAGTGAAGAAGCAGTGGTGGGACTTAAACTCGGGCTCCAGGGACCATGCTGTTTTCTGAATCATGCTTGGCTTTTGGGCTAAAATTATATTTGTATTGACTCCTCCTTCCCCTCTCCATCAGCTCCTTTTCTAGCTGCTGACCTTTTCTGAACTGTGTACATATATAAAAAAAACCCACCTTTAACTCCCTCCTGTGGCTGCATAGGATACTGGTTTAGCTTCCTGGTAAAAATCTGGGCCCCTCATTGTTTGAACACTCATTTACCACGTCTAGCAGATGGCTTTCCATTCCTTACATAGAGAAGACACTTAAAGAATCTGTACACCTGAGTGGTCAGAACCCCCTCATTACGATGCAGTCTGTAGTTTATTTTTATCATGGAAGGCATGCCGGATGCTTTGCCAAGTGGGAGGAAGATGTCCTATTTCTGGGATAGATTGTCAGTGGCGTTGATGCACCAGACTGAGGTTAATCTGAGTCCAGCGAGGTTCTGAAACCCTGAATCCTGTTGGAATTAAAACTCGGAGCAGACTGAGCAGCCTTGGCCTCTTACCAGTTGGTTTCCCAGTCTGTTGATGTTATGTAGGGGGTTGACCAGGTGCCATCACTGAACCAACGCAAAGGAAGATGGCATGGAAGGAAATGCCATATGCCCGGCTTTCAAATTAGAGAATAAACTCCATTCTGCAGAGCACTTTACAGTGTACAAAACCCTTTCACCATCACGATCCCATTTAACCCTTCCAGCTGCATGGGAGGCAGGGCCCACATTGGTATGTCCCTTTTATGCAAGGTCACCCACAACGGCTCGGTTGTGACTCTGCCCTCCAGTTGCCTGCTCTGTCCACATTTCCACCCTCCATTTGAGATAGTATGCAGGTAAGTGCTACCAGGGCTAACAGGTGAGAGAGAAGTTATTGATAGAAAAGAGATCGCCCTGGAAGTTCTGCATTCCACTTGCTTAGTGTAAGTTGCTACTTGTGTGGAGGGAGTAGATTGCTGAGCTGTGAGTTAATGCTTTTGTCTTTGATGTGGGCATCAGTCATCAACTGATACCTGATACATATCCTAAGACTTCAAGAATGCTTTATTGACTACAATTGCGGGCTTGGTCACAGGGGAGCTTGTTCTATTCTTTGTCCTCCAAAGCCAAACACTGTTAAAACTTCAAAATTATGACTGGGTAGATAAATTCATGGAGAAAGAATTTTAACTTGAGATGATAATGACACAGGTCTAGAGCCATGGCTAAAAACAATTGCATAAACAGTTGCATTTGATCTTCATAATATCCGTGTGAAGTAGGCATGATCCTCATTTAACAAAGAAGGAAATTAAATTGGACGAAGGCTAAATGTTTGCCCTAGGAAATGGCAAGTTTAGGACTTCAGACTTTCTGACTCCCCTTTCTGTGTTTGATTCAGAATTATTTACTAAAACCTCTGGAAATGTCAAGTAGCCTTCATAGGGAATGACCTACACGCTCTGAGACCCACTGTGAGAAGCTTTGATAATGGCTGGGACTTAAGTGAACCTTCTCACTCTGGGACTGCCTTGTGCTTGCAAATAGAAATTATTCCTGATTACTTTCTTGTACAGTTTGTGAATATTAAGTCCATTCTCTCTGGTGGATAGACTGAAGCAGGCACCTAAGTTATTTTTCCATAGTGACCCATCACAAGGACACAGAGGAGCAGGGTTATGTCTTGAGCGTTCCAGCTACATGTCCCTTGTAAAGCAATCAGAACCAAATCCCATTCCCTAAAGAATAGAAAGAGAAATAGCAAACATTTAATGAGAGGATCCATGCTATTTCTTCAAAATGCTCTAGATCCACTCCCCATAATTGTTCCCAATTTTCAGTGAAAATATTTGGAGAACCTAATGTTTTCCCAAAGTTTTGGAGAACATGGACATCTTTAAAAATATCTTGGGGAAGATAAAATATGTACGCATGGGTAAATAGTAATTAAGACAACAGAGTTCAATAGGACTTAGATTCATGACAATCTATTCAAGGAAACTAAATATTAAGGATGTTTTTCTCTATTCATGCTGTTCCCATAGAAGCTTCTTTCTACATCCAAAGAGGGAGTTAAGAAGGGAAGATTGTAGCTTTTCACCTTCATGTGCCACAGCCAAAAACAATCCCAGAACTTGTCTGACTGGCTCTAAGGAGGAACGCAAGTAAATAAGACCTGAATAAACAAAAGAGAAACCTGCCCATCACTTGCGGGCAGTAATGTAGGTCACCTTCCTGGGCACTTAAAAATCAGTGCTTGTTCCTTGGATAAATATGAAATGGAATTCCAGAGAATGTCAGGTTTTTTTTTTTTTTTTTTTTTTTATCATGTTGACCGCAGAGTCTTGGACAGAAGCAGAATGTCAATGGGCACCCACTGTAGTAGAAAGAAGCTAAGTACCTGAAGGGACTGGGGAATGCTTAAACCTTTCTGGCAGGAACAAGTATTGGCCTCTCTTTCATGAATGAGGGTCACTTTCATCACCGTGGGATGTTAGACTTTGGCTGCTCTGATGATGAAGCAAGGCTGCACATGTTCATGAGAAGAAATGACTTTCCCATCCTTAATCTCCTTGGTGATGGTCAGGATTTTAGCGAGTAGTCGAGGCAGGTCTCTGTAGGCGCAGTTGGGCTGGGGTATCCCCTGGAGAGCTGAAGATGATGTGTAAACTGGGACAGTGCATTCCATGGCTGTGCAAACTGAAGGCTCACACTTAGTGGCACACGGGTTGCAGGGAAGCCTAGAAAAAAACAGAATTGTACCTGTGATTGCGGTAAGGCAACATTGGCTCTGGAGAAAAATGGCGGTGGTTAAGTTTTCAACACCCGTCACTAAAGACAAATACTTTCAAAATACTTATCCTGTTGTCTCACTTTGTACTATCATTGGTGGAAGGAAAAGAATCAGACCAGAGGCATGGAAAAGCAGCATCCTAGGTTCAGAAGTATTGGATTATGTTAGCTTCCGGTACAGGCAATGCCACAGCACCATGGAAGACCACTACACCCGGTGTCACAGACGGCAGAGAGCCCAGTTCTGCTGTTATCAGCTGGTGTCCTCAACCCTCCTGATTAAGTTTTTCATCTGCAGAATGGATATATGGGAACTAAACTTACAGAATCAACAGTGATAATAGACAAGGAGCTTATTATCTGAGGAAAGGAAATTAACCAGATACTTTTTTTTTTTTTTTTAAATCAGGGAGTTAATCAAGGTATGCATTACTGGTGGGTGGCCTGAACCCCATCTATGGAAGAACTCTCAGTGCTTCATTGGGAAGCTCCAAAGCGCCTTCTGGGTGTATTTATAAGTGAATATTTTTAAGAGAATTGGAGTTAGAAGCAGTCAGAACATCTTTCTTTGTTATATTATGGCTCCCCAAGGTGGTAGAATTGGTTAGCATTGGTTAGCAATGTGAGTGTGCCAGTTAAAAGAATGCTATAGACAGAGTTCATTGATTATTTGGGGGAGGGAGGTCTTTTTAACAATCCTAACTAAGTTTGCCTTTGTACTGGGTTGCTTCAAAGAGCTCATGCTCTTGGTCAGTTTCTTATAGGCTGGTAAGCTTCTTATCATCTAAAAACATTACAACTTCTATAAAAATATGCTGAAAAGTGCATATGTACATGATACTGTTGGCACCAAGGAAGAGTGGCTGGACAGGGATAAGGGTTTCAGCCTGAGCAGCTTCCTCCAAAGGGAGCAGGGTTGTACCGTTCAACCTCATGACATTCAGACGTTCATCTCACTGGGGAAAATCTGTAAGTCAGGAATCTTCATCTTTAAAGAAACCACTTTCCCCCTAGTAATTTTTAAAAGTGTAATAAGTTAAAACCTGTAAGGAAGTAACCAGGAGCACCAACTTCTCAAAAAAAATTGAGCTCAGCTTGAGTAGGTTACTGTGTGGATGTCCAGACAGCACAGCTGAAGAGAGTGTATGGACCCTTTGATCCAAAGCTCCCATCACTGGTCAGATAAAAGCCCTGTCGCCCTGTTGCCAGTGGTAGTACATACATACACACATGTTGCAAGTGTCTTTTTCATAAAGATGTTGGTACGTTACGCACTTGCTGTCTGAGCTCTCCAGCAGGCTGCGGTAGGTGGCGATCTCACACTCCAGCTGGGACTTGATGTCCAACAGAACCTCGTATTCTTGGTTCTGCCTCTCCAGGGCACATCGGATCTCCGCCAGCTGAGCCTCCAGGTTATCGATCAGACACTGCATCTGGGCCAGCAGGGCTGTGTAGCGGGCCTCCGTCTCCGCCAGCAGGCACTCCTGGGAGTCTCTCTGCCTCACAGGAGGAAAGCAACATTTATCATGATGACTCCTTTAAGCCCAGGTCTTTGAGATCTGTACCATTCTGAACAGTGATTTCTTTGTGACAGGTACTAATGAATCTTCAAGTCCTCTTACCATCTCCTAACCCAGTGGTCGGCAAACGGCGGCTCTCTCAAGCCACGGTTTGCCGCTCTGTTGACTAATGAGTTTGCCGGCCACTGTCCTAACCAACTAAGTCCAAAACCAAAATTATCAACTATGCTAAAGCTTGCTACTCTCTCTTTCTTTTTTTGCCTCCTTTTAAGTGCTACTTATCTTTCTCTTTCTTAATCACTTGATAATCTCCAACCACACTTGAGAAAAAAGTACTCCAACTTATTTCACACCTAGGAATTAAAAATCCATTACTGTGGTACCTCAAGTGTGTTTGTACCTTAAAAAGGAAGTGAGCAGCATTAAGCCACCTCCCTCAGAAAACTATTTTATACATTTTGATAGTTTGTAACTTGATCATTGAATCAATTTTTTTATATGTAAAATATGAGAGTTGAAACTTTGATGTTTAAAGTTCTTTCCTGCTCTATCATTCTGTAAGTTTTATGGATAATGGCATTTTATATTTTAATAACCTATTACTTGCATGATTATCCCCATGTTTATAGATGAGAAAACTGAGGTTCAAGAGGTTAAATGAGCTGCCCCAGACACATGACCAGCTGGTGACAAAAGCAGCTTTGGGGAAGGTCTTCCTAATACTCTTCCTCTCTGAGCTTTTCGATATTTCCTACTTCAGAGAGTTAGTAGGTGGTGGAATCAGTTCTAACTTGGGAACCTGAGTTCTGGCTCAGACTCATAATTCTTTTGTGACTTAATGCCTTAGGATGGTAGTGCCTCCTCCACCTATAAAATTGGTGAGATGAAACTTATATTGGATTTGGCTTGGGAAAATCACCTTAGCTCTCACCTGTCAAATTGGCTTAATAATTATGCCACCTCCCTCAGAAGATTATTTTATAAATTTCGATACTTTATAAAAATGCTTTGCATAAAATAAAATTCCCTTTTAGTGTTTCCCAAAGTGCATTCATGGAGCACTATTGCCATGAGATAGTCTTTGAAAAAGGAGTCCACAGTCAAGTATGCTTTGGAATGCTGAGTACCATGTATTCCCTTCTTGGAGATTCATGGTACATATCAGCTTCTCAAAGGCCTGCAGGAAGGCCTCCTGCTTAACCTTGTTTAATCCAGCGTTTACCAGGCTTACTTGACCACAGAGTCCTTCTTTGGCCATAGACCCTTTAACAGACAGAGGGACTATTGTTCCGAGGGACGCAGTTTGGGAAACATTGCAGCACACGTGTCAGGAGCTATTGCCATATAGGGTGCTAGGCTTGGTCAGTTGGTTGGGTACCATTCGGTGCTGGGCCTGTCGCTCCACCTCCAGAGCATTCATGGTTCTTCTCAGTTCGATGATCTCCTTCTGGCAGCACTGCTGCTGTTGAGAGCTGGTCCCCACCTGCTGGTTCAGCTCCTCCATCTGAAACACAGTCAAGGACCATGGATATGATGGTGGAAAACATAAGTTTAATTAAAGGGCCCCTGGAAGGGCAATGTCTGCTCACAGGTTCTGACTTTCCTGCCCTCCCCACCTGCGTGTTGAACCACTGTTCCACATCTCTGCGGTTTGTCTCCATGATAGACTCATATTCACATCTCATTTCTTGTAGAACCCGATTCAGGTCAACAGAGGGGGCAGCAGTCACTTCAATGTTGAGTCTGTCCCCAAGCTGGCTCTGTAAGGAATTGGTTTCCTATGGAAAGAAAGAGAGTGTGAAGTCATTGGTGAACAGATGACCTCCTTGCTTTCTTGTTTCAGTCTAATAGCAGTAATGTAGCTTAGTCACGTCTGGACCATAGCCCACAATAAAGGAATACATGATTCAGAGGTGCTTTTGAGATGCTATAAGATGACTTAAGGCTATTTCAGATGTGACTGTGTGTTTAAGTAAGTGCAACATTAAAAGGAATTGACGGCAAGATCAGGGTTTAAAGGATTTAGATCATTTTCAGGGACGGAGAAGGGGGTGAAGCCGCACAGAGGTGGGCTTTAATGCGAGGCTGTGGTCCCTATGGTGCCAATGTGGGCTTATGCCAATATTGACCTACACCAGTAGTGCCCGGAATCTGTATAGGGATGTCTACTAAAGTAGGGGAAACCTGTAAGGACAATAAAATTGGGCTACTTCCTTCTTTTAGAAAAGCTGGAGAGGATAATGGCGGTTTCAGATACTGTATTATATGCAACTGATGTGAACTACATGGAACCAGTGGTAACATTAATAGTTATGATCAGGGCTAAAAAACAGAAGACTATCTAGAGAGGACACCCTTTATCAAGCTCAACTCAAAGGGACCGATGCTATTTTAAGAGGCTTAGCTGGGGCTTTCTCTAACCTCTTCATGGTTGCTTTTGAGGCAAAGGAGCTCCTCCTTCAGAGATTGGACTCGTGCCTCCAGGTCAGCTTTGTCCAGGGTCAGTGCATTCAGGATCCGCCGGAGGCTGTTGGCATCTGCCTCCACTAGCTGGCGCAGGGACACCTCAGCTTCATACCTTTGACAATGAGACATTTTTAGAAGTAAAAGACATTAAAATGTAGGTGGTGTTAATCAAGCCAAGCAGAACTAACTGCCTTGTGGGTCTCTCATTGCCTGCCTTTCTCATGTGGGTTTTCTTCTCTTTACAGGTGGAATCCTTAGATAAACATCACCACTTAATTATTATTCCTAGATTATTTTGCCAGAGTGATGCTACATTGCTTTTCTTTGAGATGAGGGCATTTATCCTCCTCTCCCTGCCCCTAGAAGTGATGCATTTAAGTGCAGAGTATTGGATTAGGATTTAAGAGAATTTGCACCCAAGATTTGGCTCTTTCTTGTACTACTACCCTGTTTCCCCAAAAATAAGACAGTGTCTTATATTAATTTTTTTCTCCCAAAGTTGCGCTAGATCTTATTTTCAGGGGATGTCTTATCTTTCCATGCGCTAGGTCTTATTTTCGGAGGATGTCTTATTTTTGGGGAAACACGGGTAGTTGTATGCCTTTGCATAAGTAACTGAACCCCATTAAATCACAGTTTTCTCATTTTAAGTAGTGTAACAATATATTTGCCCTACTTATTTTACTGAACTACTGGGAAGGTAATCAGACGGGTTTATATGTTAGAAAATACAAGCTCTGTATACATGCGAGTGGTTATTAATTGTAACGCTTTATTGAATGTGAAGGTCTCTTCTGAGCTAGTGCCTTCATGGTGGGTGCGGAAGGGTTGGTAGACTCATGTATAATCTTATTGAGGGTATCAGCACCAGATGCAGTGTGAATTCTGTCAGGAACGACAGTGCTGGGTGGGCTTACTTGGCTTTCAAGTCATCAGCAGCCAGTTTGGTGTTGTCAATTTGTGAGACCAGCCTGGAATTCTCAGCCTTGGTACACAAGATCTAGAATTAAGAAGTTGTACACACAAATGAGACAAACACCAAGATCCCTTCCTTAAAAACCAAGGGGCTGCTGTGTATTTCAGTTAACGGGAAGGCTAGTTAGGCTTTTCCTAGCTATGCTTAGAAAGCCTGAAAAACTTGGGAAAATCAAGGTTTTTGTTATTTTCCTAAAAATTAAGCAAAATTACTTTAATAAAAACTTGTGTCAATGTTTTATTATTAAAATATAAAATCTACCTTGAATTTGTGTAAAATATATGATCCCCCAGAATGTAAAATCCATGAGGGCAGGGACATTTTAGTTCACCAGTATGTACCCTAAGCTAGAATCATGTCTGGTACCTTGATGTGATGCTCAGTAAATATTAGTAAAACCAATGAAGCAGTATAAATCCAGCACATATATTAGCAGCATTTCACTCTGAATAGGAAAGTTAGGTTTGGTGTGGGGAAAAAACTACTTAAACAATTGGGAGATGAAAAAATGAGCATAAAATAGAAAAAGTGGTGATGGTGGAAAACATGAACAAAAATTAAACTAGGTAGGAATTTATTAAAACAAAATTGATTTTCTCAGATCCCTATTTTCTTAAAGAAATAGCAGCAATGTATTGTTCCCACATTTTGGTCCTGAATTTTCTGGTTAAAATAATAGCAGAGTTTATCTCTAGAAAATGAAAATCTATAACTATAACTATGAATATGGCATCAAGATGACAATTTCCTTCAAGACATGTTCTTATTCTATAAAAATATTTTTCAGCATAAAAGGAAATAAAGAAATTGGAGAATGTAAATTCAAAACTTGAATATATAGGTTGCCAAGAATCTTACCTTCTGCTGGAATTCCTTGATGGTAGCAAAGTAGGACAGGTAATCAGGACATATGACAGGGAACTCTTTGTTACACTCTTCCTGGATTTTACACTCCAGTTCTGCGTTCTCTCGTTCCAGCATCCGCACCTTTTCCAGGTAGTTAGCAAGGCGGTCATTCAGGAATTGCATGGTCTCTTTCTCATTGCTGTGGATGCCTTCACCACACCAGCCACAATCGACGTTGTGAACTAAGCAGATGGGCATAGGGCAGAAGCAAGGAGTGGCTTGGCAGCCCTGGGACTGCCAAGTTCTCAGAACACGGCCAGTTGGTTGGCATTTGTTGGTTTCAAGTAGTTGGCAGCTGGTGTTGGAAGAGATGATCCTAGAATTTGTAATCCTAGAGCGGCCTTGGCATGGCGTTGAAGAAGAAATAGCTGTTGAGCAGTCCTTAGTATCCATAGTGTGTGCCCAGCTTTGGTTTAGTACAAAGTCTGTGTTTCCCCTGCATCAAAAGCTTAAGCTACTGTGACTGAGTCTAAATTCCGAGCCTTTTGTGGCTTTTGCTTCTTTGAAGTGCTTATATAGCCTTTCCTCGAGGCAGTGTCACAGCAGACAGGATGTCTTCCTGTCTGGTGCGTATGTCGAATCCCACAGGAACATCTCATTAGCCTGCTTTTTACTCGCCTGAGAAGAGTTACCTGGTCTCATAAAAACGTGCATTGAGGCTGTTACTAAGTTATTACCCATCACAACTACTACCTGTCATTGGATTCAGAGCTTCACACTGTTTCTTCAAAAGGAGCTGTCGTCACAGGTCTAACAGCATCCATTATTAAATAGGAATGAGCATATTGCATTCATTAAGTCCTTGTTGACCTCTCCACCTGGACCAGGAATGAGCATTTATTTTTCCTTTCTTCTCTAGAAAAGGGAAACTATTACTATCTAATAATTCTTGGTGTGAACTTAGAAATCAGTATTTTATTTTGTTCTGCCCAATCGATTTTCCGGTCTTCTTTTTCATCTTTGTTCTACTCAATGTTTTCCCATTTTTATTGTGAGTATGGATTAAAACGTCACTCCTAACTAAGGCTCTTTTTAAAGGCAGTTGTCAGAATTCTGTCTTAGCTTTCCAGATAGGTTTTGATTGCTAACGAGAAATTTCTTGACAAAGAGGCTGGTTACCTTTTGGTTTTTCCAAAGCCCACATTTGATAACATTTTTCGTGCTCAGTGTTTGCTTGTGGTATTACATTAGGTAAACTTTGTGAGCATCTTGGTTTATATTTGATGTTTAAATACGATCTGTTGAAAGATATGTGTGTTCTTTCTCAGGAATACTTACTCAGCATTTTATTGAGAAATTTATTAGCTCCCAGGCCTTTATAGAGGCACTAGGAAAGGATAGTTTCTTTGCCTTTTCCAGTTTCTAGAGGCCGCCCACATTCCTTGGCTTAGGGCCCCCTCCCATCTTCAAAGCCTGCAATGGCCAGTCCAGTCTTTCTCACATGACCCTTCAGCTTCTGTCTTCCGCATTTAAGGGCCCTTCTGATTATATTGGGCCTACTCATATAATCTAGGATAATCTTCCTATTTCAAGGTCAGCTGATTAGCAACCTTACTTTCCCATAGCTACATAGCCTAACATGTTTAAATGTTCTGGGATTAGGGCATAAACATCTTTGGGGACCCATTGTTCTGCATATCAAATGATATAAAGAAAAAACATAAAGACACATCATATTTTTGACCTGAAATGCTATATTCATCATTATAAAAACACCAAGTATTTTTACATTAATTAAACTGAGAGCCCAATGAATTTATTGCAGTCCTCTCAAACTGTGACTTTTTCAACTTAGACAAGATAATTCTGAAGTTTTATGAAAAAAAGTAAACAAATTTGAAGAGGTAGGAAAATTCTAAAAAAAGAAAAGCCCAGAGAAACTAGTCTTTTTGGATATTAAAATATATTTTAAAGCCTCAGTAATTAAAATAAGATGGATGCATAAATAGACAGGCTGTTGGTATAGAATAAGCAGTTTAGAAATCCCAAGTAGACTGGGATTTAGTATATGATAAAATGTGAAATTTAAAATCAATTTGGAAAAGATAAACTATCAATAGTCTGGAGATAATTCTGTATCGCTTGGGGAGGGGTAAGGGCAGGCAATGTTGGAGCATTTTTTCTCTTTTTGTGTCTGCAACTGCTGGTGTTTCTCAGTTCTTGGTTTCTCCAGTTCCCAATACTGGATATAGGAGACAAAAAGAAAGCCCCCCCCCCCCCCCAAAAAAAAAAAAAAAAGAATACCGGGAAACTCAGCACCATGTTGTTCCTTGGATATCAAGAACCCTAGATGGTTTGGTCTCTTCTTCCACCTTTCAGAGTCTGCTTATATTTGTCTATATAATTTCCAGTTTTTAGTCATACTTAGGAGGGGAAAGAGGAAATGTCCCTCTACTTCTTCTTTGTGCTTATGTTGAATTATCATTAATGTAGAACCCGATTTAGGTCAACAGAGGGGGCAGCAGGCATTCCTGGGAGTCTCTCTGCCTCACAGGAGGAGAGCAGGGGATGCTCTTTCCTTTGCTTTTTATATGTGTAAACATATAAATGATATATATGTTTATCATATTTGCTTAATGTCCAATAACAGACCAACGTACCTTATGGTATTTTATGAAGTCACTAAAATAATAGTCCACAAGATGATCTTATACATTTATTAG
Source organism: Pipistrellus hanaki (assembly GCF_964339955.1). Classification (NCBI taxonomy): domain Eukaryota; kingdom Metazoa; phylum Chordata; class Mammalia; order Chiroptera; family Vespertilionidae; genus Pipistrellus; species Pipistrellus hanaki. The sequence continues at coordinate 6,882,207 of NC_140518.1, read as the reverse complement.
GATTGAAAATACTTAGATGACTTATTGAAAAAAAAAAAAGGTTACACAAGTAGATGCGTATATAACTGATACTACTACAGTATACGGAAAAACCTACATAAGAAAAAAAACTTGGAAGTTCCCAAGATTCTTACAATCAATGTTAAGGGTATGGAATTATGACTGGTCCCCCCTCTCCCTTCATGTGCCAAATTGAAAAAAAGGACTCTAGTACTTTTATCATAAAAAATAAAATGTTATATTTTATTTCCAAATTTCCTCTTCAAGAGTTCCATACAGCTGTCTTCCATGATATTGACATTTTGCAAGGATTAGTTAATCTGTTTGTATTTGAGGAGTTAAAAAAAATATTTTCAGCTTGGGTTTATGGAATATTAGACTATTGGCATGGGTTTAGACAATTACCCTGGCATCAAATGGTTATTATACTAACAGTAATAAGCCACAAAGCTATATTTACCATGCTGAAAGGAATGAAATGCATTTTATTTGGACATCAGCAAGAAAGCTTTACAAACTCCTAGGATATCACAAATAAGCAGGCAGGAGAGGAAACAACAAAGCAGAAATGTACGGAGGCTGCTTAGAGGACACTTTTAGGACATGAAAGCCTTCTTGATTCGAGTTTCAAGTTTGGATGTTCCTGCTTGAAGCCCCATCTCCTTCTTAGGACCCTGCTGGCTTCAGTCCCTCCATCGGCCGGGCTGGTGCTCAGCGGTCACGCACAGCAGTTTTCCACCGTGCAAAGCACATACACTGGGCCCTGCTCTCCCGTGCTGCTTGACGCGCTTGTCGTGGAACATGGGTGACAGGGGAGCCTGTGGAAAATCCATTTGGAACTAAGCCTCACAGGGAAAGCTGGATAAAATGGCAGCTCACAAAAAAATCATGCCAGAATTCGCCCTGCAGATTATGCTCTGAACGACACTCTTTGTAGAATAATGTTTGACTTAAGCTGTCATTCCCAGACCCAGGATTGCCACTTCATTTCGCTGCAGCAGCAGCAGTTGAATAAGTATTTGCTTCACTTTGCAAATGCCATCTTATGCATGTTCCTGATTCCCTTTAATGGGAGGCAGATTCCCTCCCACTCCCCAGCGTGAAGAGTTATATAATGATATTTATTCTGCTTTGTGACTTTAGGATATTTTTGAACATTTTTATGGCCATGTGATTAGCACTGGTTGCTTTTCATCACTCTTGTAAGAAGATCCTTTAACACCATGGTTGGCAAACTGCGGCTCACGAGCCACATGTGACTCTTTGGCCCCTTGAGTGGAGTGTGGCTCTTCCACAAAATACCACGGCTTGGGTGAGTCTATTTAGAAGAAGTGGCGTTAGAAGTTTAAGTCTAAAAAATTTGGCTCTCAAAAGAAATGTCAATCATTGTACTGTTGATATTTGGCTCTGTTGACTGATGAGTTTGCCGACCACTGCTTTAACACATTAGGGAGTTTTGACCTTGGCCAGATCTTGGGGAAACAGGATTCTCCTCCATAAGACTCTCTGTGACTTGGGGTGATTTTGAGAATGATTGTGTGGAACTTGCCTGCTGTCCTCGTTCTCAAGGAGACCCTGGTACGTGCTGATCTCGCCCTCCAGCCGGGCCTTTGTGTCCAGCAGCACCTGGTACTCCTGGTTCTGCCGCTCCAGGTCGCAGCGGATCTCGGCCAGCTGCTCCTCCACGTTGTCAATCAGGCACTGCATCTGGGCCAGCTGGGTGCTGTACTGGGCCTCGGTTTCTGCCACCGTGCATTCCAGAGATTCTGCCTGCAGAGAGAGAGATGTAGAAAGGGCTGCATATTATCCGGGGCCAGACTGCCTGTTTTCAAGCCCCTACCTCCCTTTTCTAGCTATGTGACTGGGAGAAAATCACTTAGCTTCTCTGAGCCTCAGTTTTATTCTATAAAAAGTGGGCAGTGCAAAGTACCATCATAGGATGGTTGTGAGGACTAACTGGGTTAATATGTGATAAGCACCTGAAAGAATTTTCAGGGCGTTGTGTTAGTTATTGCTACCACCACTAGGACCATCACAACCTGCAATCTATTTCTGTAGCTTAAGGAGGATCAACAGCAATTGGGAGGAAACAATGAGTATGGGCTTGTGGCAGGGGGTGGGGGGAGGGTTATGGGGGGGAAGGGGGAAGACTGTGGTGAAGAGAAGAGGCTCTGGGATTGAGCAACTGGGATTCAACTTCCACTCTCATTTCTAAGAAAATTGCATGACCCTTTGTTACTTATCTGAGTCTCAGTTTCCTCATCTGTATAATGGGATTAGGAAAGGGATTTACCGCCATACATTTTGATTGTGAGGCTTCACCAAGATACTCTCTATAGGACCTAATGTGACACACACACAGAGGTGTTCGACTGGAACTGGTTAATGTAATCTTGAACGCAACTATTCTTGTTGCTTGGGTGGAGCAGGGTGTAGTGAAGGGTCTGGTTGAGCAGTGGATCCTGAGAAGATTTAGGATAGTAGTTGAATGCAGAGTATGTATTCCATTCTTTGTTTTAGATGCGATTGTGAGCTTGGAAAACTGGCCCTCATCAAAAGAGAGTTAAAACCCACTGGAACGTCTGAGTGCCTTTCTCTCGTTCTGCTCCCGCCCTTTCCCCTCTCTCCCTGTCTCTGGAGGATGCTGCAGGATCACGCTCAAGCCCAAGAGAGAAGGTCGGGGCACCCTACTTGGGACAGTACAAGCTGTTGACCTTCCACTTCTGCTTCTAGCTGCTACTTGGGAAAGGCAAGAAAATACAATCCTTGCACACTGGAGATTCAGACTTCCTGCCACATGAATTGTGTGGTCTCTCCTCTGGGTTATTGGAGACGGGGTAGAATCTTAGGGCCCGATTCTTCAGTGACAAAACAGAGCTAGCAGCATTTCCCTTACACACCAGGCTTTGCTGGGCTTGGAGGTCGATTTCCAGAGCGTTGGCTGTCCGTTTCAGTTCCAGGATCTCTATCTGGCAGCCCTGCAGCTGCTCCGCGCTGGACAGCTGCTGCTGATTCAGCTCCTCCGTCTGCAACACAGGCACAGCATGAGAGAACGAAGTAGGCAGAGGTCTGGAAGCCTGCCATTTTACCGCGCCAGGTGCTGACCTGAACAGCGAACCATTCTTCCACGTCCCTGCGGTTGTTGGCGAGCACTGTTTCATACTGACAGCGCATCTCATTCAAGACCTTGTTGAGGTCGATGGTGGGGGCACTGTTTAGCTCCACGGTGAGTCGGTCACCAAGCTGGCCACGGAGCACGTTGATCTCCTGAAAGTGGAAATGAGGTGAAGAATGTCAGAGTGGTGGGAAAAATCACTTTGACATCCATGGCCTCCCTTCTTTGTTTTGGAGAATAGTGAGTAAGAGTGGGATTTAGATTCAGATGGCCTTTGTTGAATCTCTTCATCACGCAGTTTCTTCATCTGCAAAATGGGTATAAAAATTTTACCTGTTCCAGAGAGTTATTGTGAGCTATATGAGTTAATATGTGTAGAAACACTTATAAAAGTCCTCGGTATATAGTAAAATCTCAATAAATGCTAGCTGCTATTATCATCAACAGATGTTCAAGGGGGAAAATATACTTTGTTACACCATTTAGCTTTTCACTTGTTAGCGTCATCAACATAGCATAATCATATACTTTATGTTTTAAGATTTAGAAAAGTTGATAGATGCAGAATATTTTTAAAACACTGGTTCAAATGTTGCGTGAGTTTGTACTCCCTTTTTGAAATGGCCTTTGCACGCTGTGTTTATCAGCCTGGTTTTCATACCTTATGGATTAGAATTAGGCGTGGGGTAAAGCCTCTAAGGAAAGCCAATTGTGGAGTTACCTTCTCCACAAAAGCAATGGCAGGTGAAGAGTTTGGTTCCTTCATCTAGCTCTGGCAAGGGGTCATTTCACAGCTACATTCAGAGAGACACAGGAATGATCAGGCCAAACAGTAACAGTGCCTGGAGTAAATTTGTTCCAGCTTTAGCCATATTTATCCACATTTATCCACTTTCAGCTTATAGATACACACGGAGTTGGTCAGTTTAGTTTGTCATTCTTACGTTCTTTCAGTGATTTTGCCACTTGCCTCACCTCTTCATGGTGCTTCTTAAGGCAAAGAAGATCCTCCTTCAGGGCCTCCACCTGGGCCTCCAGGTCGGCTTTGCACAGGGTCAGCTCATCCAGGATCCTTCGTAGGCCACCAATGTCAGTCTCTACCAGCTGGCGAAGAGACAGCTCCGACTCGTACCTTTCACAAGAAACAAAGGGACAGTCAGTGATTACTTTACTAGATACTGTGCCAAGCACTAGGGCCTACTGACAAATGACATATGAACTCAAGGAAGCCACGAGCTGTAATTACTTTTACATCCCAAATAATGATAAATTTTAGCTTTGTGAACATTCTTAGCTTAAAAAATATTATATAGAGGACATGTGTGATGTGTTTGTGTGTGAGTGTGTGTGAAAGAGAGAGAGAGAGAGAGAGAGAGAGAGAGAGAGAGAGAGAGAGAGAGAGAGAGAGAATATTAAAAATATTCAAATTTAAATTAAACTTACTTTGACCTAAAGTCATCGGCCGCCAGTCTGCAGTTGTCAAGCTGTATAGTGAGTCTAGAATTCTCTGCCTTTGTACACAAGATCTGGGAAGTAAGTTATTAAGTAATAAATGGTTCTTTGAAACAAACATAAATATCTATACATTTAACAGCTATGCCATGATTTACCTTTTAAAAATCTTTGTAAGAAAGTATAACATAGCTTTTAGCCTGCTTTTTTCATTGACCATGTCACTGCATGAAGAAAAAAGGAGTACCAATTTACAAGTGAAACAGAGAAGAAAAGCTTAGTTTTGTAATGACCCAAGACATTTTGCAATATTCTTTGGCAGTCGAACTCAGTTACATTTTTCTCCATAAGTTGTCTATATTATGACTATATGCCCATCCACGAGAATAAAAATTCACCAGCAAGAAAATAAAATTATCATTAGGTGAAATAATTTGATTTAAAAAATGATGTTTCAATATCTATGTTAAAAATAATACAGATATACAGTGTTACCTACAGAAGTAATTTTATATACAGCACAATTTTTCCTCATTCCATAGATGACAAAGCCTAGAGGTATGTGAGTGTATTGTGGTCACTCAGTAATCAGTGGCGGCCCCTGGGTGAGCTGTTTCCTGACTTTCAATCCAGACCCCTTTCCTCTGCGTCACATCGCCCCCCGGAAGTCCCTTTTCCTTGGTTTCCTTCTAGAGCCTCTTCCAGTGTGAAGAGAGAGCTCATCACAGATTGTCAAAGTGGCGCATTAGGAACAAGAAGACACCAGACCTTTCGTTGGAGATCTTCAATGGTGTCGAAGTAACACTGATAATCGGGGCACACCAGTGGGATGTCCCCGCCACACTGTTCCCGGATCCTGCGTTCCAGCTCGGCATTCATCTCCTCCAGGGCATGCACCCTCTCCAGGTAGCTGGCGAGTCTGTCATTCAGGAACTGCATGGTCTCCTTCTCATTGCTGTTGAACACCCCCTCCTTGCACCAAGCACAGTTCCCCACCACGCATGGAAGGCTACAACTCCCAGCGAGGTAGCATGGTGTGAAGCAAGTGGTTGGCAAGCAAGTCGTGGCCAGGAAGCTAGGAGTCTGGCATCTGGCTGTAGCACAGGTGTTGGGGAGACAAGTGGTTTCCGTGGGACCAGTTGAAGCAGTTGCACCGTCGGAAACCCCGGCAGGGGACTCAGAAGAGCAGGATGTGGGGGAACTGTCAGAAGTCATCTTATGAAGTGAGGCACAAAGATCAGCAGCAAAACTCAAGTTGCCTGACTCCAAAAGACTCCTTCCCTCCTGGGGCTTTTATATAGCCCCCAAATGGGTATTTACAGAATGCACGGATGTTTTCTTTATCACTGTTGGTACCAGTTTCCATGTGAACATTCATTAGTGTTGTTTGTTTGCTGAGAAAGAATTTTATGCCTCATAAAAGAGGCATAACTTCAGGTTACTAAATAAGGACACCATCTCCATGTGCTAGTAGGATAATATACTTGTTTTAGAAAATCTTCAGAGGAACCATTGTCCTTTTGGCAGAATAAGGAAAGAAAGAAAATTTGGCCAATACAATAATGATCACAAATAAGGAAAATTACATTTCCACAGATTTTGATGCTGTGCATTGAAAATTGTTCATGTCTCTGTGGGAGGTGTTTTCCCTCAGTCTGGCCTGTTCCCTCTCACAGTCTAGGAGCTCCAGAGGGAGGCCCCGCCTACCCACTGCAGCCTGCCAGTTGGTGGCCTGGGCCTTCCTCTGAAGGGCAATCATGGGGTGATGGCTGGGCCCCCAACCAATCGCATGGCACCTGCCTTGGCTGGCCTGGCGCCAATGGGTGTCATAGCGTGGTCGTCTGGACGGTCATTCTACTGATCAGCTGTTCGGTTAATTTGCATATTATACTTTATTATTATAGATTTCAACACATTAAATACCATTTATATTGTTTGTGCCACCACCATAAAAATGTTCTGTGTGATTACCAATATTTGCAAAACTTTTGTGCTCTTGCTTGTGCTCACCTGGTAGAAGAGGGAGACATGTACTGGGTTTGAATTGTGTGTCTGTGTATAAATGACATCTGTCTGCATGCAAATTGAAAAGTCACTTTAATGATTGATGGGCATCATTTGTGCCCTCCAGGCCAAAATATAAATGAAACAGCAGACCTTTTATTGGTTATCAAGACCTGGAGATGTGATTTTTCAATGCCCTGAAACATGCCTTCTCCACACTTCCTATGTCTCTGTTTTAGATCAAGGATACTATTTTTTCTCCTGAATTTCTAATAAGAGTGAAATATAAATTCTAAGTTTCAATCTTTTAGTCTCTTGGAAATCCTCAGTGATTACGCCTCAGAGTAGGGTCAATCGAGCTATGGGAGGCTTTTCTTTGGAGATATGGAACTGTTGTCATTCATTTATTTATTTAAAAATTATTGGGTGACATTGATTAATAAGGTTATATAGATTTCAAGTACAATTCGATGATGCATTATCTGTATATTTCATTGTGTGCCAACCACCCAAAAAACGTTCTTCCTTCACCATATATTTGACCCCCTTTACCTTTTACTACTTCTCCAACCATCATATTGCTGTCTTTTTTTCTTGATTGTTTTTGGTTGTTTATTTGTTACTTTCAACTTTATATCATACATTTGAGTGGAATATATGGTTCTTGATGTTTCTGGATGACTTATTTCACTTATCATGACATTTTCAAGATCCATCCATGTTGTCACAAATGGCAGTATTTCATCTTTTCTTATGGCTGAGTGGTAGTCCACTGCATGTTTGTACCACATTTTCTTTATCCAGTCATCTATTGAGGGACACTTTGGTTTTTTCCTCCTGGTTCATAGGTAAAAGCTCAACCCCCAAGCCACACCAGCTAGGCATGTTTAAAAATTCTTGTCTGCTAATTCTAACATCTGTGTATCTAGGGACCTGTTTTTATTGGCTGCTTTTTCTCTGAATCATGGAAGACATTTTCCAGCTTCTTCACATGGCTGACAATTTTTAATTACATGCTGTCTATTCTGGAGGATATCTTTTAGGAAGTCTTTTAGGAAGTCTTGATTATATTGCAAAGTTTTGAGTCTTATTCTGATAGGAAGTTAAGTCACTGGAAGTTCCTCTTGATCCTGTCAGGTGTGGCTTTTTAGGATTTTCTAGGGCAGGTATAATTTTGTGTGTTCTTTGCTCAAGGTTGTGATCCTTCCTCTTTTGGTGTGTCTTTCTGGAACACGGAATGAACGCTGGAGGTACTCTGAATGGGCTGGCACACTCGTTAGTGTTGAGTGACTTCTGTATCTTCACTGAACTCTTTGTCCCCCAGCAGGCTCTCTTGGCTAGCCTTATGGAATTGCACCATGTGTCATGCAACCCAGCCCTCTGCAACGACTTGATTAAAAACTTTCACATAGACTTCTGCATCCTTTCTCATACATCTTCTTCCTTTCCTTGCGCCATTGTGCAAATTCCAGCTGCCTAAACTCTGTTTAGATATGCCACTTGTGCCTCAAACTTGACATGTCTTCAGCAGAACACAGTACTTATTTTTTTAAATTTCTCCTCTTTCTATGGTCCCTTCTCTCCAACTCTTTGCTAAGTTGGTGGCATAACTCCACTGCCTAGTTTTCCTTGGATGCCCTCTTTTTTTTCATACCCCTTTGGCCGCTACCTCCAGTCAATTTGTTTTTGACCATGTCTTTCTCCTCTTCATCACCATGGCAGCAATCTTAATTTCTTAATTGTTCTCAATTTTATAGTAGAACAGCACTTTACTAAAGTGGCAAATCACTTGTATTTTCTTATTTTAATTCAGTGCCTGGCATTCAATAAATAATGGTTAATTGTCTGAAGGAATGAGTGGGTATTGTGCATGTATATACCTAACCTGTCAGATTGTCAGCTCATTTTAAGCAGGGACAATAAAATGCAGAATGTTCAGTAAGTATTCAAAAAATAGAAATTCAGTAATGACATTATATTATTAATTTTTTCCCCATAAATAGTCACCTGGATGAGTTAATATGTTATGCTAGAGGCCCGGTGCATGATAATTTTGCACTGGGTGGGGGGTTCTCTCAGCCCGGTCTGCACCCTCTTATAGTCCAGGAGCCCTTGGGGGATGTCCAACTGCGGGGAGCAGGCTTACACAGTCAGTCAGACATCCTTAGCGCTGCTGTGGAGACAGGAGAGGCTCCCGCCACCACCACTGCACTCACCAGCTGTTAGCCTGGCTTCTGGATGAGTGGTGCTCCCACTGTGGGAGCACACTGACCACCAGGGGGCAGTTCATGCATTGAGCGTCTGTCCCCTGGTGGTCAGTGCATGTCACAGCAACCAATCATTTTGCCGGTTGATTTGCATATAAGCCTTTTATTATATAGGATCATATTTGATCTTCAGATTATGTTCAGTATTTCCCAACCTATCTTAAACAATTTTTTTGAATGGACAAGTCAGATAAAGTCTACTTTCATGTATGCCAGTGTAATAAACCATCTCTTATGCAAGAATATTTAGTTTTTTTATAAGAATGAAACATTTGTACTGCCACCATTTTCAGTCTTGCAGATGTTTTCATTTTTTTCTTAACCATTTTTACACTATAAGCATCTATAGACACAAGCCGCAGACCTTTTTTAATTAAATTCAAAACATTGTGGCAGTTAACTGGTTTAAATGCCGACTTTTGTAGTTAATAAATACATTTAAGGAGTTAACAGAAAACAAAGCAATTGTAAACATTTGTGCTATGCCAGAGACGTAAAATTTATTAGAAAGATCATGAAGAAGCTGCTCAATTTCTAGGAAGATGCCATCCAAGACTGAAAACAGAATTCCCAAACACCGAAAAAAAAGATATGCTTTGCTAGGAAGGAATTGAACAACTTTGGCAGATCCTTAGGCATCTACCTGCTCAAATTGTCCTTGATTACTGATATTCCTACATGGCATTGAAAGCCTCTTGGTTTCTTCTTGTTCTTCTTCTTCTAGTTCTTTCTTTCTTTTTTTTTTTTTTTTTTTTTGCGGGATGGTGGTTGTGGTGTGTCAGTAACAGTGCCATCCTTGTTCCAACTTTGAAAGCAAAGTCAATTAGTTGCAGATACTGAGACGGGTGAACAATAAAGCTTCTGGGTGGACTCTTTCACGCCAGGCGGCGAGTGCAGCGGCCCTCCATCAGCAGCAGCTCGGGAGGCAGGGCTCACAGCAGGGCTGGGTGCAGGTGGTGAGGTTGATGGTCTCCAGACACGGCGTGGGCTGGCAGGAGTTGAGCAGGAAGCAGGTGGGCACACAGGGCTGAGGGATGTGGCAGGGCGGGGGGCAGTTGTCACAGCAGGTGGGCTCCAGCAGCCAGGTGGTGTGCGGGCAGGTGCTGGGCAGGCAGACTCCACAGCGGCAGCACTTGTCAGAGGAGCAGATGGTGGTGGCGGGGCCGGTGGGGACGCTGCAGCAGCAGGGAGCACAGCAGGCCATGGCGGCGGGACTCGGTGGTTCTTATTGGTTTGGTTTCAAGACAAATGAGGTTTCTGAGACACGGATGTCTCCTGGCTCTGGGGTTCTTATATACCCTCCCCACTGGGTGTTGTCCAACCAGAAGGCTTCTTTCCTGGTTCTTGTTTATGTTATTGTGTCCATTATCCTTTGACATTTAGATGCTTGTAAATAGTTTCTATTCTCCTAATTAACCTTTACGTGAGTTCCTGGCTAATTCTGAGCTGATTACTCTTTCTGTTTGTCACGGGAACGGAAGCTTTATGAGGTATCACCAAAGCCTTCTGCTATTATAAGTCCAACACAGCCCTGCTGGGGAATATTGCATCATAGTACCCCTGTGGTCTAGTGCTGGTCAGTTTTTATTCTCCTTATCTTTATCTGCATCCATTGATCTGATGAAGTATTCATTGACCTATGAACCAGGAGATCAGGGCTTGATTCTCAGCCAGGGCACATGCCCGGTTTGTGAGCTCAATCCCTACCAATGTGGGCTGTGCAAGAAGCAGCCAATCAATAATTTTCTCTCATCATTGATGTTTCTATCTTTCTCTCCCAAGGTCCTTCCTCTCTGAAATCAATTTTAAAAAATAGACAACATCCTTGTTCTCATGGAACTTAGAGTCTGATAGAAGTTCTGTCACAACCATAATATATTATTATAAATTATTGTTGTTATACATTTTGATATAACAAAAGAAGACTGGATTCTAAGAGCAGAAAAACAATAAGCAGAAGGAAATTATTTTGAAAATTTTAAGAAAGACATTACAAAGGGGCTTGCAGACTTCCACAATTGGAATTTCATGATAGAAAGATATCCATCTCTTATGTAGATACAGTGTGACTTTGAATAAAAATTATAAGAATAAAAGAATTGTTACTATTCTGTGTAAAAGTATTGACTTAAGAATACACATTAGAAACAGTTGTAAAATAAATCTATGCTAATAAATTCATCTCTTTTATTAAAAAGACTTGCAATAGTTTATTAAAATTTATTTTCTCTGCAATGGTCAAGAGACCTGAGAATTACTTTCCTGTTTCCACATTAGAATAGTGAGTCAAAGAGAAGTGAGATAATTTGCCTTAGGTGGTCCGGTGACTGACTTGTTAAACACTAAATATAGGACCTATAAGGATAGAGCTACTTTTTATGTGGTTTAAAATGAAGTCTACAGTATGTGTCAGAGGTACTAAACATTTTATTTTTAGAAACAAAGGGTATTTTTTTTCCTTTAAGTAAATGTGGGAAAACCATGATGACTCTTATTAGATGGTAGATTTTCAAAGTGCTAAAAATCTACACACACACACACACACACACACACACACACACACACCCTGGAACATGTCCAGTTTGTTTTTTTTAAAATAAATCTTTATTGCTCCGATTATTACAATTATTTTTTCTTCCCCTCCATAGCTCCCTTCTACCCAGTTCCTGCCCCACCCTACGTGTTCAGTTTTAAAGTATGCCATTCTATAAGCAATAAGGACATCTGTGACAGTGAAGGCAAAAATTAAAGATTGACAATAAAAAGAAACAGAAGTAAAATATGATTGTTAGTTTCTTGCTTCAAATCTCTCATTGCTTTGAAGTTTTTATCTAGACCCCTTCCTCTGGGGAGCCATCACCCTGGGCCTTTCCATTTTTTCTCTCCTGCTCGCCTCATCCTCTTATCCCCGTGGTCACTACATCTATGAGTTACTAAGCTGCTGTTCTGCCTGGAACAACTGCTCCCCACCCCTCTGCCTTGTAATGCTCAGCCTGGATAGCTCGGAGCTTTCCATAACCATTCCTCACCCTGATACTGAATCACCAGATCTGAGCTTTCGTTACTCTGTGCATGTTTGCATGCTTGCTGCTCGCATCTCAGTCACAGCAGAAATCACACAGCATTATAATTATATTCACTCAACATATATAGAGCACGTAAATCATGATTATAATAACTCTCCCAGATTTGAGAGAAACTTGAGGACACCTTAAGTAATCACATTTCTTTTATTTTTATACTTCTAGAATGGATATGGTGCCTAGCACAGGGGAAGTACTCAAGAAATACTGGCCAAAGCAGTGAGTAAATGGACTAAATCCCTTGTTGATTTGCGTCCTGGCTTCTAAGTTCTGTTCGTTTAAAGATGTGCTGCTAACAAGCTGTGGGGTCCTCTGAGAAATTCTTCCCTGGAGAGACTGACAGGTACACTGAGGACATTTTTCACTTTTAAAAATATTTTTAATTTTTTTCAATTATAGGTGATATACAATATTATATTAGTTTCAGATATACAACCAAGTAATGAAATATTTATATAACTTATGAAAACATCACCTCAATAAATCCAGTACCCATCTGGCACCATACATAGTTATTACAATATTACTGACTATATACTATACATCCTCATGACCATTTGTAACTACCAATTTGTACTTCTTAATTCCTTCACCTTTTTCACCCAGTCACCCAAAATCCTCCCCTCTGACAACTGTCAAATTGTTTTATGTATTTGTGAATCTGTTTTTGTTTTGTTCATTTATTTTGTACTTTTGATTGGCATATGAATGAAATCATGATGTTTATCTTTCTCTGTCTGACTTATTTCACTCAGCATAATACCCTCTAGGTCCATCCATATTGTCACAAATGCCAAGATTTCATCATTCTTTCTTATAGCCTCGTAATATTCCATTGTATATATGTGCCACTTCTTTATCTATGCATTTATTTTTGTCTACTTAGATTGCTTCCATATCTTGGCTATTGTAAATAATGATGTAAATAATAATGAACATATGGATGTTTATGTCTTTTTTAATTAGTTTTTGGGTTTATTCAGATAAATACCCAGAAATGGAATTGCTGGGTCCTTCTTTGTCTCTTGTTATAGCCTTTGCTTGAAAGTCTATTTTGTCTGGTATAAGTATTGCTACCCATGCTCCCCCCTCCATTTTCATTAAATATTTTTTTTCATCCCTTTACTTTCAGCCTGTGTGTCTTTCTATCTGAAGTGGGTTTCTTGTAGACATGCTAGCATATGTGTGGGTATTATGTTCTTATCCATTCAACCACTCTATGTCTTTTGATTGAAGCATTTAATCAATTTGCATTTAAAGTAATTGTTGATAGATATGTATTTATTACTGCCTCCTCCTCCTTCTCTCCTCCTCTTCTCCTCAGCTCCTTCCCTTCTCTTCATCCCTCTCCTCCTCCACTTCTTTCTCCTCTCCGTCTCCTTCTCCCTCCTGCCTCTTCTCCTCCTTCCCTGTGCTGGGGAGTTTGGTGTAAGGCTGGGACTCCACACTCCTCAGGGGGGACCTCTATAACTGAGATATTCCTCCTGGTTTTAAACAGCCACACATGGGTGTGGGGCCAGCTCCTTCCACGTCTTAGCCCCTCCTGCCTATTTCCAGGTGGCTTCTTCTAAATATCCTTAGTTATATGACTTCTGTTCAGCTAGACTTCGGTGGTTCTCAGTGATGGTTGTTCTGTAGTTCAGTTATAATTTTGGTGTAGTTGTGGGAGGATGTGAGTAATACTGCATTTACCTACCTACTCTGCCATCTTGACCAGAAATCACACTGAGGACATTTAAAAACATGCTTATGTAAAGGCATTCCCTTCCCCCCTTCCTTGCTCTACGTTTTTTTTTTTTTTTCTTCACATGCACTGTTTTGGTTTAGTTCATTACCTTTTCAGATTTTGACTTGTGCTTTTATATATATGTTACATGTAATTTATATATAATATGCCATATTGCATGAGGGTAATATGCCAATTAGACCTCTGTGCTGAGGATGGTGGAAGGTAGAGAGGTATATTCCTAGTGCCCTGCTACTAGAATGACCATTTGATATCTTCCTAAGGAAAAATGAAGTCAAAATTGGTAGGCCCACTAAATGACCCAGATCTTAGAATTGAGTACCTGTCACTTTTAATCCGTGAGCTAATCTATCTTTTTCTATTACAATTAGATAAGATTTTGTTAAGATTCTTACATTTTTTATTTCTCAAGCATATTTTCAGTCAATGTCATAACTCTGTTCACTAAGCTTCTGGCGCTTTTAGTATTGGAAGTTCTGTGACGTGGTAGAAATAATTGGCCTTTAAAGTCACACGTGCAAGGAACTGAATTCTGGTTTTCTTAGTAACCAACTTTATGACTTTAAGAAGGTTGAATAACTCTTAAAGCTACATCTTCCTCACCTGTTAGTGCTATTTTTAAAGATCACATGAGTTAACACATGTAATCTACCTGGCAAAGGATAGGTAAATAAATGTTGGCTCACCCCCCAAATGGTAGTTTTCTGAGTAAGAGGAGACAGAAGGTGAACATAAAAGATTACCAATTAAAAGTTAGCAAGCCATGGTAGTAAGCTCGTTTTAGTCCTTCCTAATAGATTCTTTTAAAAAAAATAACAAAATAATTATCTTTTATCTTTTTTAAAAACATGAAAAAAAATATACCAAAAACACAAATAAAGAACACATGTTGCCAGAGAAACAAAGTTTATTGGAAAACACATTACGAATTTTTTCCCCCACTTTATGAAAATATCCAAGAATATGGAATCCAGGAAGCAACATGACCAAGAAAATATTGTCTGAAGTCTCGCAGATTTTAATGTCTTTTGACAATAGATGATAGTCACCTGCCCAAATGAATCAAATGATTATCCAGCCAAATAACCATCACCATTTTAAAATTTTCTTTCCATTAAAATGAAAGGTAGGTTTTCCGTACTTGTGCCCTCTGGTCTGCCTCGACCTCTGATAAACTACTGAGGCAAGTGAATCCTGAACAGACAGCTCCTGGGTCCTTCATCCTCAGGCGCCGAGTGCAGCGGCCCAACATCAGCAGCAGCTAGGGAGGCAGGGCTCACAGCAGGGCTGAGTGCAGGTGGTGAGGTTGATGGTCTCCAGACACGGGGTGGGCTGGCAGGAGTTGAGCAGGAAGCAGGTGGGCACACAGGGCTGAGGGATGTGGCAGGGCGGGGGGCAGTTGTCACAGCAGGTGGGCTCCAGCAGCCAGGTGGTGTGCGGGCAGGTGCTGGGCAGGCAGACTCCACAGCGGCAGCACTTGTCAGAGGAGCAGATGGTGGTGGCGGGGCCGGTGGGGACGCTGCAGCAGCAGGGAGCACAGCAGGCCATGGCGGCGGGACTCGGTGGTTTTTGGTTTTCCCGAAAGAGAGCTGAGGTTTCTGAGATGCAAATGTCTACACTGGCTTTGGGGCTCTTATATACGCTCCCCAAATGGGTGTTGGTCTAACCAGAAGGCTTCCTCATCTTGTTTATGCCACTCTTTCCCACTAAGATTCCCTAATCAGTTTGGAATTTACTTGTCCATTAAGAGTCCTTACCCTTATTAAAGTAATCATCTTTTTTTACTCATAGACTTGTCATTTTTTTGTCGTAAGATGATTACATTTTGCCTTCACTGGGTCCTGGCTTGGCAAATCTTACATAGATTATGGATCATCAGACGAAGTGACAATTCAGCTATAGTTTCAGAGGTGATGAGTACAGGCATCTGACATATTTGCCTTATTTATTGATGACATAATTCAGGTTCTGTTGAGCAAGCAGGGTGACATCTATAATGGAATAAAATGAAACCTCTTTTTATTATTTTAAATAAATCTTTAGTGACTTCCCAAAATGAAACCTCTTTTTATTATTTTAAATAAATCTATAGTGACTTTCCAAAGGTGGTGGTACTTTATGGGTTTTAAATATTTTTTACTGTACTTTTTATTATTATTATTTTTTGCTGTTGACATTATTACAGATGTCCCCCATTTTCCTTCTCTTTGCTTACCTCCACCCAGCCCCTTCCATCTCCCCTGGCCTTCACCACACTGTTGTTTGTGGCCACAGGCTGTGCTATATATTCTTTGGCTAATCTCTCCACCTTTTATCATCCCCTCCACCTCCTCCTCTCTGATATCTCTGTCTGCTCCATGGATCCATGCCTCTGGTTCCATTTTGTTCAGTTTATTTTGCTCATTGGATCCCACATGTGCAATCATATAGTATTTGTCTTTCTCTGACTGGCTTTTTTTTTTTTTTTTTTTAAACAATCTCTATTCTCATGGTTATGTCAGTCTTGTAGTGGGTCAAAGTGTAGATTTACTGGAGGGAAGGATCCACCCAGTTGCTCTCTTTCGTTAAATGTACCATTAAAAGAAAAGCCCCTCAGTCTTCATTCATTTTCACATGAATAATATATTTAACTTAGTAAGATGAAACAGCCCAGTCAGTGTGGCTCAGTTTGTGAGTGTCGACCTATGAACCACGAGGTTGCAGTTTGATTCCTAGTCAGGGCTCGATCCCCAGTGGGGGTCATGCGGAGGCAGTCCATCAGCGATTCTCATCATTGATATTTCTACCTGTCTTTCCCGTTCCCTTCCTCTCTGAAATCAATAAAAATATATTTAAATAAATAAATAAATAAGTAAATAAATAAATAAATAAATAAATAAGACAAAGCAGAAGTCAAAAGGAGAAACCATAAGATACAGTGGGTTCTGGAAAGGGATCTGATCAAATGTGATTTAGAACGTTGGCATTCATACAAGTTGTTTCTCCACTGACTTGCTTTCTGCTTGGCATGTTTGTTTCTGTATCTTGGGTGTTCAATTAGGTTGTAAATTCCTTTGAGGAATGCCCTAACCAACACTGTTCACCTCCGCTGGCCTTGGTCTGCTTGCCAGCAGGATGGCAGATGAGGAAGTGACCCGGATCATCTCCAATGTGGAATAGTCTATGAGTCCAACACCTTCACCTACTCCCCCATGGTCAGCACAAAACTGTGCAGATAGTGGAACCTAAATCACACAGTTTGTTGAGTGGCAAATGGTTGAATAAACACCAAGTACAGATTAGTTGGTGGGTTGTTTCTGAGGGCGCATTCATGAACACCAGCATGGCCTGTTTAAGTGGGAAGAACGCTTTGTAGTGAGAAATCTAAATAGCACTGGTAAATAAGGCCATACATTTTATGAGTAAAAGAGCTTGTTACTGAAGTTGGTTTGATTTTGCTTAAATATTAATATTTATCATAAAGTACATCAAATACAAAGGAAGTTTGGAGTCCCCTAGGTACTTTATACTTCTGTGATCCTGATCATATTATTTCTTAAAAATATCCTTCCCCAATTCTCTACTTCTCAGCTCTTACCGCTCAAGCATCAGCTCAGATAGCTCATAAAGGAACTTTAGGTGGTTCTTCTTGTTTTCATTCTCTTCTGTGTTCTCACCAAGTGTGTTGTCCGTCTTTTCCTGTAGTCCTTGTTTTATTCTGTTCTATATTATAGTTTTTCACTTATCCTGTCCTCCTCACTCCAATGCAAACTCCTCAAAAGTGGGAATCTTGCCTTAATCTTCTTTGTCTTTGCCAAGTACCTAGGACAACGCCTGATACATAGTAGGCATTTGATAAACGTTTATTGAATTGGATTACATTATAGATTTTTCAGCAGCAAAATGATTCATTTCACTTGTGAACTACTTTACCGCTGTCAAACAGTTTTACACTCAAAACTTCACCTAAATTAGACAACGAAAAAAGATGGCTTTTCTCCGTCTTTGGGGCCCTTTCTGTGGGTGTTGACCTCTATGTCAGTGTCTCAGCCTCTTTAAGGATGTATGTAAGTTACTTAAAGAGGCAGAGGGAAAAATAAAAATTTAGAGTAGGCACTACCACTCAGAATTTAAAATGATCCTAAGGTTAGAGCTTAATATATTTTATTATCCATACAATTTTTTCAGGTACTTACATATCATTGTGAGGCTTTCTTTCTGGATGAGATTTATGTTGATGTCATCAGAAAGTGCACTTCCTCTGGACACATCATAGTTTATGATGTATACATGTGTCAAGAGTTGTGGGGTCATTATAGCATTAAACATTGAGACAGTATGTGGTTTCGGGAGCAGTGGTAGTTCTTTTAAAGTACTAAGGAGGACCATGATAGCATTTTTCTCTTCTCATTTGAAACCATCTTTCCAAAACACAGAAGGAACACTTCTTCTGCAAAACTGAAGGCACAGAGTCAGAACATTTTCTTCCAGAGCTTCGAATTCAAGACCATTTGCTGAGCAGCCCTTCATGACTATTGCAGTCCCTTGGGGCAATGTGGGAAGCCCTTTTAAACATCTTTGGCTGGCACTAGGTGCTTCACACTCTCAGGGCTGGATGCAGGTTGGGACAGAGGTCACGCTCAGGTTTGGAGTGGGGTGGTGGCAGTGGAACTGCCTAACAATGGCGCTAGGAATCAGGAACTCGGCAGGGTGGAGGGCAGGTGTCACCGCAGGTGGGCTGAAGAAGGCTAATCTCATGTGGGCAGCTACTGGGAAGGTTGCCTCCAAATTGACAGCACCCATCAGTGGAGACCCTATAGCATCCTTGGAGACAAGGCTCCCAGCAAGACATGGGGACAGTGGGTCAGGTAGATTTTTATAACAAAGGGAGATTTTGTTCTACAAAGTCGTCCTCGGTTGGTCTCTTATATCCACTTGTGTCAGGGAACGTGGCTACGGTCCATCAGAACATCACAATGTTTTCTTACTGTTTATATAATCCCGTACAGATAACTCACGAGCTTGCTATTTATCAGCCATGGGATGGGCTCTCCTGCAGTTTTATTTGTGTTGCTCTATTTCAAACTATTGTCACTCCCTTGCTGATGCTGGTGATTCTGAGAAGATGCAATGATGCCATTTTTTTTTTTTTTTTTTGAGTGCCGGAAGCAGCTGGAGACAGGAATCTATTGCTTCTGTCAGATAAAAAACTGTTGCTGGGGCAACAAGACCCTTCATTCTTCCTCAGGCCTTGCAGTCTCTCTCTAGCACCCCATATTGGTGGAACCCAGTAGTAAACCAGCCAAAGGAGGAACAGGGTCATCACAGAGTATCACAGGTTGGACTTGGAGGTTGACAATTAGCACATACTGTCCTGTGGACGGCACCTGGTTTACTTAGATAGTACAGCGTTCCTGTACACCCTGCACTCAGTTTCCCCTCAATAATAGGATCTTACAATACCCTTGTGCATTTGTCAAAAATTAAGATGCCAACATTGGTATATTGCTATTAATTAAATGTCATACTTTATTGAGATATCACTAGTTTTTTTTCACTAATGTCTCTTTCTGTTCCAGGACCCTCTCTGAGGCACCAATTACATTAGTTAGTCCTCTCTGGTCTGTGACAAGGTTAGAACTTAATATATTTTATTAGTTTTTCAGTCTTTCCTTGTTTTTCATCACCTGGGCAGATTTGTGGTATACTCAGTGTTTTTTAGGATACATACTATTTTTAATCTTACTTATCAGTTGAGGAACCTGAGACATAGACAAGTTAAAAGACATAACCAAGGACCCATAACTAGTAAGTGATAGGTATGACAGCCTAGTTTTGGAAACCACTCTCTTGACCATTATATAGGGGGCACTGCTCTGACTAGAATGTAGGTTGCATGTTTCTCCAAAGTTAGTAGCCAGGAAGATTTGTGAAGATGACTATATCAGGTTATTGAGGGCTTTAGAAACACACTGAAGAACTTGGCTTTGAGTCAGTGAAAA
This sequence comes from Pipistrellus hanaki, assembly GCF_964339955.1. Taxonomy (NCBI): domain Eukaryota; kingdom Metazoa; phylum Chordata; class Mammalia; order Chiroptera; family Vespertilionidae; genus Pipistrellus; species Pipistrellus hanaki. The sequence goes on along the minus strand of NC_140518.1, from coordinate 6,862,558 downwards.
CAGACATCTTGAGTCAACCTAGAGTTTTAAGCAACTCAGTTTAAACAATATCAGGGACAGGAGCCTTGTCTGACAGGAATATTGTTTGGGAGGAGGAAGGGGCAGAGAATACTGGACTCAAGGACAACTTGGAGACTGTAGTTGTCATCAGGGGAGTGGTGGTTAGGGTCTAGGTTAGGCTAGAGTCAGTGAAGGTGGAAGGAAGGATGTCAGGAATAGTTTGAAAGAAAAATGAAATGACTGGTTTTCTATTCTGTTATCAAGGGTAAATAATTATTAGCTTTAAGGTTAGTTTGTTTTTACCTTGAACTAGATTATTAAAGCTTATCAGAAAATTGAAAATCTGTCTGAGTTGCCAAAGTAACCTTCAATGTAAGGTTAAAGACTCAGCCAGTATTTCTCCTGTACTGATATTGCTAATCGGTATTTAAAGTCTGGCTTAAAAAAAAAGATGATTTGCTTTCACCTTAGAACTGAAAACAGTTTTTTCTAGACTCATTCTATTCACCAGTTTTGTCTTAAGGCACCAGAGAAAGATGAGTTACCATATACAACCAAAGACACACTTCAGAGGGATAGTAGAGAATGTTGCCAAGGGGAATATACATTCTCCTGGGTAAAGAGAGACACGTGTAATCATATTTCTGTCTGCAGAGGAGACAGATACTTTGGTGAAGTGGAAAGATAAGGGACTTTGGATTCAGGCAGTTTTAAGTTTAATCCCTTCTCTGTTACAGTTTGTGCACCGTTGGCAAGTACCTTTCTCAGCCTCAGTTTCCTGACCTGCAAAGTGGGGAGAATAATGGTAGGCACCTCTTAGTGTTTTTGTTAAAAATAGATGACATATGCACATAAAGCACTTATTTGAGTGCCCAGTACATTCACCAAATGTTAGATATTTCGAATGAAAGCAGTACAATTAATAAGGTGGGATGGGGTTGGTTAATGGTGTGGGGTACTTGTTACTTAAAATGCTCTGGATAATCTAGAACCATAGAATGTTAAAACTAAAGTGACTGTAGAGAGAATCTGGTCAACCAACCCATTTTACTGGTTTAAGACCTGAGACCCAAAGAGTTCAAGTGACTTATAGAGACAGCTGAGGCAGAGCCAAGACTAGTTCACCCTTCTCCTGGTTTGCAGGTGGGCTCTTTAACTAGCCTTGAATGCCTGAAGGTCCACAATGGCAGTCCCAGGACACTTAGAGTTATTTTCAGTATTAAAAATGAAGCCTAAGTATTTATCTCTCACAAAGATATATAACATCAAACTTCTTTGCTTTGGACTGAAAAAAAAAAAAAATGGTAACTTGGCACAGTAATAATAGTTCTATTAATCCTAATACTCTCACTGATACTTATAAATGTATTTATGAACAAAAATGAAAAAGATTATTAAATTAATATTTTTAAAAGCCATTTGGGAAAAGAAAACATTTTTAAAGAAATAAAAGGATGGCCCTAGCCGGTTTGGCCCAGTGGATAGAGCGTTGGCCTGTGGATCAAAAGGTCCAGGGTTTGATTCTGGTCAAGGGCATGTACCATAGTGGTAGGCTCCTCTCCTACCCAGGCCCTAGTCAGGGCTCATGCAGGAGGCTACCAATTGATGTGTTTCTCTTACATGGATATTTCTTTCTGTCTTTCTCTCTCTTTCCACTCTCTGGAAAGAAAAAGAAAAATATCAATGGAAAAATATTCTCGGGTGAGGATTAACTGAAAAAAAAAGAAAGAAAGAAAATAAATAAATAAATAAATAAATAAATAAATAAATAAATAAATAGATGTCTTTTGGTGATAAGGCTGGGAACCAGTGTGTGGCAGTAATGGTGGAGCCTCCCCCTGTGTCTGGTTTGCTACTGTGTACGCTTTGGGTCATTTGACCCTCACAATAGCCCTAGGACGTAAGCAGAGAAGAGAGTATTATTTCTGCTGCAATGACGAGGAAGCAGAGGCTGAGAGAGAAGCGAATGTCTCAAGGTCCCAAGGCAAATCCAAGAAAAATATACAACTAGGCTGCATTCTGTATACTTCCTGCACAAGCCTTCCTGCTCTTTGATTTTTCCAGGACAACAAGGAGATGAATTACTGTTCATTGTAAAAGTTTGTTGTAGGAGGAAATGTATGTTTTCACTCCCATGATTGTGAGGCTATTTCTGATGTATAGAGAATACTGCACTAGTCTGATGTTTTTAGTATTATATGTCATTTGCACTAGTAAGTTTATAAATATAGTTATGACTAATGGAAGCCAAGCCTAATTTCAGGAAATAAGGAATATTCTATAAACGCTAATATTCATAGAAGACAACATATATAAGGAAATGAATATATATATCTACATTTGTATATATAATATGTATATATATGGGAGATATATATACATATACATATACATATACATATACATATACATATACATATACATACACACACATATATATATATATATATCCCAAAATTGCATAGCATTTTGAACTTGGAATTTCAGTGATGACTCTGACTAAAGGAATTAAAATTATGTCTACATACTAGCAAAGTGAGTTGTTTGTTTAGTTAGTTAAGGAAGAAAGAAAAATCACTTTTAGGGGTTATAGAAATTAAAATAAAATATTTAAAAAACATAATCTCTAGACTCTAGCATAGTGCTTGATGCAGAGGTTATCTTAAAAAGTACTTATTGTATAAGAAGATTCTACAGAAGTTTTTACTTTTTAACCTACTACAAAGAGCCAATATCTAATTTTCAATGATTCCATCCTGAAAGCTCTCATTCTGCTGGGGGGCGGGAATCTTGGGTAGTAGGATGACCTGCTGTTCAGGTTTAGGAAGGCATTCTGCTTTCTCTGAGAGGGAACGTGGAATCAATAATCACAAGGCCACATTTGCTAAGCCAGAATGAAGTTTATTAATGAGTAGTCAACATGGTTATTTCTCAAAGATCAGTAAAGTAGCCTAAAAGAGAGAACAAAGGCCGCCAAGTCTCCCCAGAGGAGGAAAGAACCAAGAAGTTGGACTAATTCACGAACACACGGCCCAGGGAACAGTATGGAGTTGGCCCGCCGTAGGTAGCGGCGTGCTGAAGGCTGGGTGATGTGTGGGACGCTGAGCAGCACATCCCGGAACCTGTCAAAGCCCTGGCGGCCTAGCAGCAGGGCTCGCAGGGGCTCTCACAGCAGGGCTGGACGCAGGTGGTCACGTTGATCCCGTACAGGCCGGGAGTCGGGTGGCAGGAGTTGAGCAGCCAGCAAGTTGGCACGTAGGTGTCAGGCTCGCAGCAGGGTGGGGGGCAGTTGTCACAGCAGGTGGGCTGAAGGAGGCTGATGTCATGCGGGCAGGTGCTGGGCAGGCAGACTCCGCAGCGGCAGCACTTGTCAGAGGAGCAGATGGTGGTGGCGGGGCCGGTGGGGACGCTGCAGCAGCAGGGAGCACAGCAGGCCATGGCGTGAAGATGGGGGTTTTTGTTGGGTTGAGGAGAGAAGTCTCTTAGTGTCTGGGTGCTTCTCTCTTCTGCTCTGGCGCTTATATACCCACCTCCCTGGGCGTCGCCCTATTAGCAAGGTTTTCTTCCCCATGTTTCACCTTCTAGCTATTTCCATAAAAACCGTCTAATTACTTAAGTGTTTATTTGTCATGGCACCAGCATGTCCTTTCAGTGTTCAAAGGCACCAAGTGATGGTCTTCTAATCATTGCATATCTGTTAATGACGGCCTGGCATGCTCACCCCCATGTCTTTTGTCTTCTTTCACAGGAAGAGAGAAGTAGGCTTTTTGATTGCTTTTCTGCCAGCAACTATGTGATACTTTTGGCTTTGTGGCTTAAAAGTGATAAGGTTTGTAGATTTAGTCTTTATTTATTTGTAGATTTATTCATTTTTGTATTTTAGTTTTCATAGATCAGCTTTATAGGTTAGTGTTCAGTGGAATACTCTTGGGAGATTCCCAAATTACATCTAAACCACTATGACCTTAATAATAAAATAATTATTATTTTAGCCTGTTTGGCTCATTGGATAGAGCGGAGGTCTGTGAACCAAAGGGTTCCTGGATTTTATTTCAGTCAAGGGCACGTACTGTGATTGTAGACTCCTCCCCAGCCCAGCCCCTGGTCCTGGCTCCTTTAGGAGGCAACCAATCAATGTATTTCTCTCACATCGATGCTTCTCCGTTTACCCCCTCTCTTCCACTCTCTCTAAAAATCAATGGAAAAATATTCTCATGTGAGGATTAACAAATAAATAAATTCAATTACTTAATTTTAAAGACATAAAACAGTGTGATGTTTTAGAATTACTTTAAAGTAGGAAAAATAGTAATTGGTAAAATTTTAGGTGTGTGTTAATTTGAAAGTCTTAAAAATGTATATCTTTTCTGACCCATCTTCAGATGAAATGGTCCAGGCTTTGAAAAATAATTTAAAATTGCTCAATATAGAGGAGCCAGAAATCAAAGGGCATGCAAATCAGCAAGATGCTGGATGCAAAGGATGTTTAACCTGAAAACTGCTTTCATTTTAGTCATTTTCTAACTAGAATAATTTCTGCTGGAAATTAGCTTTTTCTTCAATAGGTATCTCTTTGTTCAACCGGACACTTGTTGGTTCGGTACCTGCTGTAAGTCAGACAGCATGCAAAAAGGAAGCAAATAGGTTTTTGTCTTTGAGGAAGTTGCAGAGAAGAAAACACAGAGGAGTGAGCTGCCAATGACAGCACAAGGTGGTGCATTCAGGTTTTCTGGGTAAGGAGTGGGAATTTAGAGCTGGGGTCACTGCCTGAGAGATTTGGGGAGAACTTCATGAAAAGAAAATGTGTGTGGGTGCTGAAGCCAGTAAAACTGCTCTGGTATATTCCTGGGATGGCGGAAGTATTGGCTGGCGAAGGCACAGATTCTGGGTCTCCGTTTGGGAGGTGTCGGAGGAGAATGGTGAGAGACAGCATTGGAAAGGTGGGTTAGTGCCACGGTGGGAAGAAGTTTGACTGTATAATATCCCACACTCATGACCTTGAAATACATCCTATTGCTAGTGAGCATTACTGGAAGGGTTTTGAATGCGTATGGGACATGATTGGATTTGTATTTTAGAAAGATGACTAGTTTTTGAATGGAGGCCCATCATCATCATTGTCATCATTATCATCACTTACTAAGCATTAGGTTTTGTGCTGAGTGCTTTATGTATATTACACATTTCTCACCACAGCCTTACGATGTACGCAGTGTTACTGCCTTTGCCATTTCACAGGTGAGGAACCCAGGCACAGAGAGGCTAAGTAAGGAGTGAGTGAGGGATGGAGCTGGCATTTGAAGCAAAGCTGATTCCACGGTCTAAGCCCCTGTGTGTCTTCCCTCTCATGCTGGGGCAGAGTTCTGACTAGAGTGAGGATGAGCCTCAAGATTAGTTGTGTGTAAGATTGCTGAGAGGGGTGGACTGGCTTATTGAAATCTTGAGACCATAGGAGGAGTTGATTTTAGAGCCTATTTTCTTAACCTAAGTACCTTTCTGTAGAAGGGAGATAATTTGAAGGCAGGGCAGTGTTTGGGAAGCTGTGTGGGTATTCCATGGGAGTAATGAGGAGGGAATGGTTTCTTTCTTAGAGCTCATGATTGGGTGGGAAGAGAGCAGAGGGGCATATCTGGGATCCTCATCACATCATTCAGTTTTCTGGTGACTGCTATCTGGATGGCATATAAGTTTCCACAAAAAATTATTCTTCTTGTTTTTAATATAACTCCTGATCTTATCCTCCACTAATAGCTAGCAGTATTGAATGTGTACCATGTACCAGGCATAGTGCTAAGTATTTTATGCACACCTTTTTTTCTTACAACCTTATAAGATAAAGAATATTCTTATACCCACCTCCTAGATAGTGAAACTGAGAGTAATGACATTAAATAATGATTTAAAATCACACAGTTAGTGAATGATGGCTCATCTAACAATAGTACCTCATACTTACTAATAAAACTCAGTATTTTTGTGGAATTAAATTTTATATAATTGTAAATTGTGTTCATTCTCCTCCTCCCTCCATTTATTAATTCATTAAGTAAAATGTCTAGCAACATGCTTGGTGCTAAGCATCCTATATAATAAAAAGCTAATATGCAAATGGCCATCATGCCCTCACACCATAATGGCTTAGGCACTCAATACTGGGGACATAGGAATGGGGACCAGCCAGGTACAAATGAGCTTGTGAGAGAGGAATGGTGACCAGCCAGGCTGCTGCCCTGGAGAGGGACAAGCCGCCCGCCCCATGGTCCTGGGCACCAGCACCTGCAACTGTGGCCCAGGGAAGCTACCTGCCCATGCTCCTCTGTGGCTATGGCTGGCCCTGGTCCTGGGTGCCTGCGGCTTGCCGGAGGAGGGAATCCTGGGTCCCAGGTGCCTGCGACCGGCCAGAGGAGGGAATCCTGCTTCCCAAGTGCACGGCAAGGCAGAGGCAGTTAGAGATGATCAGGCCAGCAGGGAAGCAGTTAGGAACGATCAGGCAGGCAGGCAGAGGTGGTTAGGGGTGGTCAGGCAGGCAGAGGTAGGTAGGGGAAATCGGGCAGGCAGGTAGGCAGGCAAGCGTTAGGAGCCAGTGGTCCTGGATTGTGAGAGGCAGTCAGACATTCCCCGAGGGGTCCCGGATTGGAGAGGGTGCAGGCTGGGCTGAGGGACCCTCCTCCCTCCCAGCCTGTGCATGAATTCCATGCACTGGGCCTCTAGTATAGAAATAAATAGGTCAGTTAAGGTCCTTGTTGTCAAGGTGCTCATTCTAGTGGTTGAGACAAAAAAAAAAAAAAAATCAAATGAATGAATAAGAACTCAGACAGTGACAAGTACCAAAAGAGTAAAGTGAGCGTAGTGCCCCTCAGGGAGCATGTCTGCTTCGGCTCGGTGGTGAAGGACAGTCTTTGCCAGGTGGCTGGAACATGTGAAAGGGAAGGAGTGCGATAGGAGGATGAGGTCAAGGAGGTGGGCAGGTGCTAGGACAGGTACGGATGTGTAGGCAGTTCCGCAGAATTCAGCTTTTATTTTAAGGGCATTGAGAACCCACTAGGTGATTTATGGCAGGGAGTGGTAAGATGTGAGTTAATTCCATGGAAAAGGAACTGCGGAATGGAAACAGGCATAACAAGTAAGTGGTTCAGGTGAGAGGATGAACGGGGAGCCAGCGGTTGGTGAATGGGTAAGAGGTGGGAGAGTGTAGGGGGCATTTTTGTAAATAGAGATGGTAATGCTGATCAAGAGAATGGCCAAGGACCATACTTAGGTTTCAGATTTTCTCATGAGTGAGGGGACCTAAGCCCCAAAGCTGCCATCTAGGGTAGCAGGGAAGGGACTGACGATGAGTTCATGGGTTTGGTGTGGGGCCTGCAGAGTGAGCAGCCAGAAGCCCATGAGAGGGAGCTGGGCTGAAGGTCTGTGACGCTCCAGTGCACCCATAAAAATGTACTTACTGTAAGTTCCTGGCTGAGATCAAAGGTTGCTTTTATGGGTGTTAGTCACAGTGTGTTGTGATCCTCTGTGTGACTTACCAGCATCCATCTCCCAGCAGCTCGGTGGATTTCGGGATGCTGTCAGGACAGTCTCCCATGACGGCCCCTCCCACATCATCAGGCATGTCAGTGTTGGGAGGTTACACACGGCAAGGCACTCAGTTTCCTAAGCGCTTCATCCCCTCACACAAGCAGGACATAGGGACCTTTTCAATTTGTCATCCTAATAAACATGCCTGTAAGTAAACACTCTTGGTTTTTATTTCCTGAATTGCACCATCTTTTACATTTCTGGTGAACTCCTTTATGATACACACACGGGGAGAAAGAGAGTCTAATATCAGCCATCGACATCAATCCTTTCATTGCGGGAAGTCCCCCTGGCTGAGGGGGCGGGCAGAGGACTCCCGGTTTAGGTAGAACGGCAGACTTTGGGGGCCTTTTACATCAGGACATTTCCCCCCAGTATGTGGGGATAGTTCATGAGCCGGCACTGACAACTACTCTCAAATTGGATTTCTTTCAAATAAAAGTAATGCTGTTTTGCCCCTTGAGGACAGCTGACATTGGCTATAGTTTTGTAAGTATATGTGACCCAAAGGGGTGACCCTTGGGTGCTGCGTCACTTGGACACATATGTTCCCATTTCCGTATGCCAGGGCAGGTCTCAGCATGTAAACTCCCGGGGCACATGTGAGCTTAGCCTGGCTTCTGCTGGCTGGATGTGTTGCCTCTTTCTCTTGGGAATCTTACGCTTCCACTTTAAACCTCAAGTATTATTTATTGTAAGCTATAGAATATGCAGGTAGTCGCAGAGACTTATACCCAGTTAAATAAGGTATAAATATATGCGTTCATTTAAATGAGCCTGGTTGAGAAAGTAGATGCTCAATAAATATGAATAATCATGATGGCAAGCAGGTTTCTTAAGTCAGAGTTATGGTTTGGGGGATAAGTTAGTAGTTAACAAACAAACAAACAAACAAACACACCATCTGCTGTCAGATTTTGCTGGAACAACGCATTTTACATGGAAGGTTTTTAATAGAAAAGGAACTTTCTAAGTACCAAACTCAATGGTGCTGAGCAGTGTTTCCAGTTCCCAGCCGGTTCTATCAGGCCTAAAGTGGTGTCATGCTTTGGCTGCCACCTCCAAAGCTCAGAGACTGATTTCCCCCCTTGGTAATCAGCAGCTGTGATTAAGGGAGGGAGTGAAAAGTCTGAACAACGGCTCATGAAATAATCTGAATTTTAAAAGGCAGTAAGAGTTTAATAGTGAGGGGCCCGTCCTGAGACAAGAGCCACACCCATTATTGAATGGAGTGAATTTTATACGAAGACTTTTAAACTAGGCTGTTCACAAGGTAACTAACTAAAAGGAAGAAAAAGAAAACCCTGAGATATAAATGTAGGAAATTCAGGAAGCCCTAAGAGCGAGAGTTTCTTTAAAGGGAGGAGGGGAGGAATTAAAATGTAGGAGTTTAGCTGGGAGATTGCCCTGCGGGGCTGAACCTCAGGCGTCCTCCAGAGAACTGGCTGGCTGATGCTGCTGTGACTGAGGCAGGCACAATGATGAGTGTTGAGAAAACAGCACGCTAACTTTAGGTGTTGCTGTGGAAAGCCAGGGAGACCTGGCAGCAGGTGGTTTTTTGGTAATGTATGGACTTATCCCCATACCTGGATCTGCTGTATGAAGAGGTGTTACTGGGGTGGTCATCCTGGGACCCCCAGGGGTTCAGGAAGCCCCGATTAAACAAAAGGAAACAAATAAGAAGAAACAAGTCCCTCCTTCCTCCTCCAGCTTTGTCGTTTCCCTCTGTCCCCCTCTAGTGGCAGAGCCGGACATGGTGCAGCTGGCAAAGCTCTCACATGGTATGCAGAGCATCATGGAGGCATCACAAAGCCAAGTATGGAGGGCGGGTATGGAGCTGTGCGATATCAACTTCACACCTGGCATCAAGAAGAACTTATTCTGAAACCCTTAAGCTGAACCTGCCCACACTGTTCTTTCCTTTCAGTCCCTTAATTTCATTGTTTCTTCATGCGTTTGGGAGTCAGAGTTGGAATCATATGTTAGTTTTTACTTATGAGCTGTGTGACTATAAGCAAACTATTTAACTTCACTTATCGGTCTAGTATTTACTTAATAAAAACTCTCGATTGAGATATGATTGAGATTAAAAAAAAGTTGCATATGTTTAATGTATATAATTTGATGAGTTTGGGGATAAGTACACATGCATGAAACCATCACCACAATCAATGCCATAAAAATACCTGTCACTTCCAAATTTTCTCCCTGCCCTCTTTTTGGTGACAAGGACACTTAATACCTACCCTTTTAGCGAATATTGAAGCATACAGTACAGTATTGTTAATCTTAGACACTACTGTGTTTCCCCGAAAATAAGACATCCTCCGAAAATAAGACCTAGCGCATGGAAAGATAAGACATCCCCTGAAAATAAGACCTAGCGCAACTTTGGGAGAAAAAATTAATATAAGACACTGTCTTATTTTCGGGAAAACAGGGTAGGATGTACAGTAGATCCCCAAGACTTACCTTGCATAACTAAAACTTTGCAGCCTTTGACTATCACCTCCCCATTTTCCCCACTGGCAAGCCCCTGGTAACCACTTCTACTTTCTGCTTCTATGTTTGACTCTTTCAGATTCCGTATATAATGGGATGGTGTAGTATTTACTCTTCCGAGTCTGGCTTATTTAACTTAGCATAATGTCCTCTAGGTTCATCCATGTTGCTACAAGTGGCATGATTTCCTTCTTTCTTAATGTTGACTAATATTGCACTGTGTGTAATTCTGTTTTTTTATTAATCTGTTGATGGATATTTTGGTTGATTTCATGTCTTGAGAATTGTGAATAATGTTGCGATGAACACAGGAGTGCTGATATCTCTTTGAGACCCTGATTTTAATTCATTGAACCTTCTTTAGTCTTAATTTACTCATTGACAAAAATATCTATTTCACATGACTGATGTAAGTATTAAATGAAATTAGGTCTACATGAAGTTTACTTAGCTGTGGTACAGCATATGACATTAAACAAGGGAAGGAAAAAAGAGAGGGAAATAACCAGGAGAAAAATATACACAGTTTCTATAATTTTTTTTCTAATTGGTTACAGTGCTATAATTAATACTAAACTCTCTTCTTCCACTACCCATTTCATGTTTTCTTTACCTTCAGCCGAATGGGGTTCTTTACTGCTGGACGTGATTTAAGTCTTTTCTTGAGAGGTCTGAGTTCACAGTGGTATTGGCTTTTTCAGGTTATCAGTAAGTGGTTAAATTAGTATATGTTGACTTCAAATCCAAAAAAGCCCACCCAAAGCCGTGTTTTCTAACTGAAGATAGTTCACGGGTGCAGCAGTATTGCGTTCACGTTGGAAGTGAAGCCTCAACATGTCCCAGACCAGTGGTCAGCAAACTCATTAGTCAACAGAGCGCAAAGCGCGGCTTGCGAGCCGCATGTGGCTCACCAGCCGAAGTTTGCCGACCGCCGTTCTAGACCATTTGACTCCAAGAAACTTCACTGGGGTTGTAGTATGTTTTATTAAGACATGGGAAGTACTTGCTACTTCCTGCTCATCAGAAACAATTAGCACGATGTCACCAATGTAGTGGACTGATATGATGCTGTGTGGAATGTCAGGATGATTAGGATATATCCTGAGTATATTATGAGGAGGAGCGCTGACATAGCCCCAAGGCAACACGCAGAAAGTTACTGTTAGTCATACCAGGTAAAAGCATATTGCTTCTGATTGTCCTTGTGAACTGACACGGGGAAAAAGGTATTGTTCATTCAAAAGATGCATACCAGGGGCCTGGGGCTGCATTGCTTCGTTTCATTAAAGATACTCCATCTGGAACATCAGCTTCAATTGGGGTCACTACCTAAATTTTCTTTATCCATCATTGGCCGATGGGGTTGCTTTCATGTTGTAGGTATTCTGTGAATACTAATAAATCATTATGCTGTTATTCTCTAAGATTTGCCTACTCTTTCCATAGGACAAACAATAAGTAATAATAAGTAGTTCTTGTTACATAATAAATAATTATTCTATTATTCTTTAAGATTTGCCTTCTCTTTCCATAGGGCTAACAATAAAGAATAATTAATAAATAATTATTCTGTTATTTTCCTAAGATTTGTCTACTCTTTCCATAGGACAAACACTTTTGTAAGTGGGGAGATGCTAGATATCACCACCCTGGCTTTATTCAAGTCTGATCGCGGTGCTCATTTTCCAAGTTTCCCCATGAATATAGTATCATTTTTAGTTTACTACTCAAGTAACAAGGAGACCTTCCAGGAGTTTCTACTTGGCCCTTTCTACCATATGAGCTTTATTCCTTAAGCCAGAGTGCTGATGTGGGGATTCTACCAATTGTCAAGCATGATTATTTCAATTATATGTTCACAGATTGAGGAATTGATCTGCAGACCTATTTTCACACGTTCTTTTTTTTTCTTTTTTTCTTTTTTCTGGATAGTAAGGTCTTCAAGGGTAAGAATTTTTCATCTTTCTGATTTCCATAAACACTTCTTTGAAAGTGGTGGTCCATAAATTTTTATTGAATGAATATACTACCTATGGCTTCAGTCTCTTTTTAAAAAGAAACAAGTGTATTTCTTACAAGTGGACATTCTTGAACTATAAGCAGTTATATACAAGTGGAGACACTGACCATGATTTCTTTGCCTAGTATATAACATTTATTAAGAAATGACAGAAGACACTGCATCACAGGTATAATTAAAATAGCCAACAGGAAAGATCATTATGATCCCCCCACAAGGGGTGCAATCATAGGTTGAAATATGGGAAAGACTGGTCTACTTCTTAGAAGCTCAACGTTGGGCGAAGAGCTTCCATTCTCTGGTGACATCTGAGGAATGTCGCTTGGCTATCCTTTGGTGCCTTTACTGTTGAAAAAAAAAAATCTAGGTAAATAGAAGCTAAAAATAGATCACAAAGCAGGGGAAAAATAGACCTGTGGACAGCTCTCAAGGATAAAATCCACAATATGGCAGCAATTTTCAACCCTGCGGGAAAATCAGGAATAGTAGATGCAAAGCAATTTGATGATCAACAGGTGGCTCACAGCACTTCTGTGTCCGCAGTGGAGAGTCAAGGTATTCCTTGTAGAGTGGAATCTGATATAACTCATGGGCTTGATAGCCCCCATAACAGAAACCCAAGTAGAAGTCTAAGAACTTGTTGAGGTTTGTTGTTGAGGAGATACATTATTCAGCTACTGTGTCCTGGGCAGTTAAACATCACCAAGTTGGCTTCTTAGCAGGTGGGCTCACAGCAGTAGCAGCAGCAGGCTGGGCGGCAGCAGGACTGTCCACAGTAGGACGGGCGGCAGCAGGCGGCCTGGGCATGGTGAAGCTGGCAGCAGGTTGGGGGGGTGCAGCTCACCACGCAGCAGGGGGGCAGGCAGGTGTCCTCCACGCGGCAGTCAGGGCGGCACCACCTGGTGCGGCAGCTCACACCTCCACAGCCACAATCCTGGCCACAGCCAGTGCCACAGCTGGTGCCACAGCAGCTGGTCTGGCAGCAGGTTGGCTGACAGCAGCTGGTCTGGCAGCAGGTTGGCTGGCAGCAGCTGGTCTGGCAGCAGGTTGGCTGGCAGCAGCTGGGGCCACAGGTCCCACAGGAGCAGCTGGGAAATCCACAGAAGCTGGTTTGACAGCAGGCCATGGTGTCAGGAGTTGGGGTGCTTGGAGGTTTGGTGGTGACTGCTGTGTTGAGCCTTTTATATATTCTGACCAGCTGGTATTTAGACAGTTCTTAACATATCTTCCTTGTTTTTGTTTAAATTTGCTCCTTAGTGGGCCTCTGATTGGCTTACATGTAAATGCTTATGACACATTATGAGCAGCAGTTTAGAAATTACTTTGTTTTATAGTTTATTTGGACTCCTCGGATCGGTCTTCTGCTCTTTGGAATAGGTTTGTGGTTTTCAGAGTCCTCCTATTTTTGTCCATGTCAACACACGTGCTTTATAGAGGTGTTTTTTCCACATGACACTGTTCTAGGGCTAAGGATAATTGTGCTCCTTTAAAAAAAAAACAACTATTATTCCCCCCCCCCCTCTGGATTTATAGACTAAATTCTCTTGAATTTAGGACATCAGAACAACCACTGAGTTGAAAGCATGTCTTCTGCCATGCATAATTTAGTTTCCAAGTAATTTACTCCAACATCAAGTCTGATTCCCATTATAGTTCCTTTTATTTTTACCAACTTGAAATGTGCAAATACTATTTGTGTTTCAGGCCAAAAATCTTTTCGTGTGAACCAAATGACATAGTATATATAAAAGTATCTGGCAGTGCTTACCTACTGGTGGTACTTCAGTATTTATTGAATATGATTTTGAATGGGAGGAGCAAAAGGCATGATTCATGGATGCCTGTACCACTTAACAGTGATTGAATAGAACTTGCAAGCTTAGTACCTCCCATGAAGGAGTCTTTGTTATTGTCAAAAGAGACAAGGAAATGCTGACAATTTTTTCCTGCATTTAATAGTTGAACCAAGGCTCAGGAAAAGCATCTTGGAGTTATGACATTTCGAAGAATACACTGCCATTTACTTTATTCTGCTACTAATTAAATGGTAGAGGTAAGTGCTGGGAGCTTGTAAATAACTTGGGAAAGATGTTTTAAAGTGATATTTTGCCATGCTGTATTTTGTATGCTGCACTCAAATACTTAAAAGTTAATTGGTAAAAGGTATTTTGGGTCAAGATTTGTGCTAACTCCTCAAGAGAACATCTTTCAAATTGGATTGCAAAGTGCAAAATATATAGTTGTTTTATTTTTCTAATACATGTGTCTGACAAATGGTGATGGTGCACCTCAATGGGTATCTACATAGTTGTTTATTCTATTTCATTTAGACCAATGGTGCACCTTATACATACTTACAATATAAGGAGGTCATTGTTGGGAGTTGAAGCTTAGAAATCAATTTGGGGGTCAGTGGGAAGAATATATTAGGGAAAGGCATAGGAATTAAAACCTAATGCTCTTGGAAAATAGTGTCTGATAGTATCTGGTAGATACTTTCAAATCTACTTAGTTGGTACCACAGTTTCTTTAAATATTAGGCATGCATGAAGGAGAACATCTAGTAGATTAAAGGGAAAGAGATTAAAAGTCATAGAAGTACATCTAGGTTGAAATCCCATTGCTTTGATCGACTTGAACATTTTAGCTAAAAGTGGCCTTATTCATTTAGATTTAATCTTAATAGATTTGGAGCATGTACATTTTTTAATAACTGAAAGTATTATTTAATGCATGGAACATCTCATTAACTGATGGGTGGAAGCATATTATTGTATTTTTCTGGTTTAGACTTTATGTTTATGCCTTAGGATTATTATCAAAGTGCAAATCCACTTCTCTTGAATTTCAGCTGAAGGTGGACAAGCTAAATGATGGAAGAAAATGACTCAGTTTGCTTACACAATTAAACATTTTATTTTAAATTAAGGGGGTATTGAAGAAGAAAGAAGGTCTGAAAATGAGTGGGGATCATGAAATAGGGAGGAGGACAGAGCTGTCATTGATCTGACACTGATAAATACACGTTTTCAATGGGCGAATTCAGCACACTCAAGAGGGGCCTAGGACTTGTCATTTCTAAGCGGCTTAGAAACATCGCGATACATAGCATCCAAGTAAAGTCGAACACTTCTTCAGAGATCAAGGCAGTTTTCCCGAGTTGCTCCTTTTATTCTTAAGTACTCAGCAGCCTTCCTTTTAGCAGGTGGGCTCACAGCAGTAGCAGCAGCAGGCTGGGCGGCAGCAGGACTGTCCACAGTAGGACGGGCGGCAGCAGGCGGCCTGGGCATGGTGCAGCTGGCAGCAGGTTGGGGGGGTGCAGCTCACCACGCAGCAGGGGGGCAGGCAGGTGTCCTCCACGCGGCAGTCAGGGCGGCACCACCTGGTGCGGCAGCTCACACCTCCACAGCCACAATCCTGGCCACAGCCAGTGCCACAGCTGGTGCCACAGCCGGTGCCACAGCAGCTGGTTTGGCAGCAGGTTGGCTGGCAGCAGCTGGTCTGGCAGCAGGTTGGCTGGCAGCAGCTGGTCTGGCAGCAGGTTGGCTGGCAGCAGCTGGTCTGGCAGCAGGTTGGCTGGCAGCAGCTGGGACCACAGGTCCCACAGGAGCAGCTGGGAAATCCACAGAAGCTGGTTTGACAGCAGGCCATGGTGTCAGGAGTTGGGTTGAGAGGTGTGTTGTTTAGAGAAGTTTCTGAGTTTTGGCTGCACCTTCTACACCTGGCCTTTTATATAGTCCCAGAGGCACCCATTTTCCTCACATTTAGCATCTTTCCTTGAAACTATTTGCAAAGTCAGTCTCTGATTGGCTAATACCTGAGTTGTTTAGAAAGTTATAAATAGCATTTTAATAGGCTGCTTTGGTCATTGCTCAATTAAGTCTCATTATGTTTCTTCTTTGCCCTGTGGGGCAAGTGAAGACTCATTGTGGAAGGCAATCATGGCAGCTCCTCTGTATGTTAGTCACATCAAGGACCAAACTTGAGCCAACCACTGCCTAGCTTGCTTTGTCCAATCTGTCCTTTGATAACCTTCAAGCAGAGTCTATCTGGACTGAACATTTTCTTTGTAGGCGGTCACTCAGTTAGGATCCTGATTCATAAACACGTTGTCTAGACTTCAATGACCTTAGTGTCATCAAGACTTGAGCACTCACTTGGTTCATCAATATCCAAAAGAAGTATGCCTTTCTGTGATCAGAGGGGGGCAAGTTACAGGATCCTCAGAGCTCTAGCGGGCATTTGCCTTCATCATTAATGTACATATTCCCAATTGAGACCCTAATGACTTCAGCTTGTGGATTGTTTTCTGACTGTACTAAATTAAGAATATATGTCGGTAAAGAACACATTTTAACAAGTCAGGCAGTACCAAAAGTTAATATCCCCCTCCCCTTCCCAAAATACACACATCCCTTCCAAAAGTAGTGTTCCAGATGATAACCAATATTAAGTTCGGTTCTTGTTCTCCAATACTTTCTTCCCGTTTTTGTAAACATGAAGCAGCATCTATGCACATAGATCTAATTCAGTAGTTGGGGTCTCCTATACTACTTATTTTTAAACAACTTAATTGTAAAATACACATATAATTTATCATTTTAACCATTTTTAAGAGTGCAGCTCACCTAGTGTTAAGTAAATTCACATTGTGAATTCGTTTTATCTTGCAAAACAGAAATTCCATATCCATTGAACAACTTTCTCCTCTCCTCCCCAAACCCTTGACAACCACCATTCTACTCTTTGCCTTGGTGAATTTGACCACTCTTGGTATCTCATACAAGTAGGATCATCCAATATTTGTCTGTTTTGTGTCTGGCTTTTATCACTTAGCATAATGCTCTCAAGAGTCATCCATGTTGTAGAATATGTCAGAATTTCCTTTTTAATGTGTCAGATTTTATAGTGTGGGCTTTTTGTATATGACTTTTATTATGAAGAGATAGTTTCCTTCTATTCTTAGTTTCTTGAGTATGTGTGTTTGTTTTTTTTTAAGTCACGAAAGACTGTTAAGTTTCATCAAATGTTTTCTCTGCACCTATTGAGATAAAGCATGTGTTCCCCCCCCACCCCCACCCCCCGCCTTCATTCTGCTATGTGATGTATTGGATTGAGTGATTTTCATATGTTGAAAATTTACTTGGTCATAGTGTATATCCTTTAATGTGCTTTTGAATTCTGTTTGATAGTTGTCTGTCAAGAGATATTGCATCAATATTAATCAGGGATATTGATCTGTAATTTTCTTTTCTTATAGTGTCTGTCTGACTTTGGTATCAAGGAAATGCTGGCTTCATAGAATGAGTTTGGAAGTGTTTCTCCTTTCATTTTCTTTAAGTGTTTGTTAGAATTCATTAGTAAAGCCAACTGATACTGGGATTTTCTCTTTTCGGATGTTGTTTATTACTCATTCAATCTCCTTCTTAGCTATAGCTCTGTTCAGATTTATGTATCTTCATGATTCATTTTGATAGGAAATACACACTTCATCTAGATTATCCAATTTGTTGGCCTATCCTATCATACCATTACAGTTTCTTTTAAATAGCTATGTGGTATTCCTGAGTATGATCACACTGCACTCTCTTCAGTCATCCCCTACTGATAAAATCTCAATTGTTTTTAGTTTGTGCTTTTGAATTTTAAAAAATCATAGAATTTTAAGCTGAAAGTAACTTTAAACAAGTCCAGAGTTAGGAGATTAGAAGTGGCCATATGATGTAGGGAACTGAGCTTTTAACTGAGAATTAAATTAATTCAACCAAAGAGGCTTCTCAAACTGGTTCTACCGTTAAGTAACTGAACCTCAGAAAAGTCACATAATCCCTCTGAGCATTGGTTTGTTCATCTGTGAGATGAGATGCTCTCTCAGACACCTCCAGGGCGAAAATTGTGCTATTGCTCCACCAGATCATTGGTCCCTTAAGGACATGATCTTTCCATGTCTGGTTTACCTTGATTTCCTCCATAGTAACTTCTGCACTATCTGAGTGTCAATGTTCAGTATGCACTTGCTGAATTAAAGAGGGAATGAATGATGAGGAGTGTATGATAATGATAAACATCCGAATTTGCCTCCTACTAAAGTCACTTGTCTATTTATTTATTTATTTACTTACTTACTTACTTATTTATTTATTTTTCTCATCTTCCTTTCTGTTCTGGTGTTCAGGGAGTGTTTTCTGGATTTGATTAGATTTCTAGGTGCTGCGTCAGAGAAAGTGGTTCTTTGCTTACATGTTATCCTTTATCCATGCTTTCTAATTACTTGATGTTTATTAACCTATTGATGAATAAAGCATTGGAATTTTAACCAAAGTAATATATATATATATATCAATATCAATATATATATCAATATATATATCAATATATATATATTAATCCTCACCCAAGTTATGTTTATTGATTTTAGGGGGGAAGGGAGAGGGAGAGAAAGAGAAACATCATTTTGTGTCTCTGTATGCAGCCTGATGGGCAATTGAACCTGCAACCTACGTAATGTGCCCTGATTGAGAATCGAACTTGAAACCTTTTGGTGTACAGGATGACATTCCAACCAACTGAACCATCCAGTCAGGGCCAAGGTAATATTCTTAAAAAAAAAAAAAGAATACCTTCAGTCTCATCCAGTTCTAATCCCAAGAAACCTTGAATTAACCATGATACTTTCCCCAAAATTTGTGAAATATTCTGCGATACTTGTGTTTAAATTCATTTTAGATATGTATTATATATAAATGCATGTATATGTATAATGCATATGTATTTCTGTTAAGCGTACGTTTTAAGCCAGTATGCAATATGTTGCTTCTAAAAAATAGAGCAAAATCTTTGTTATCCTCACCTTCAGTTTAGAAACTAGGGAAGAGAAGTTTTTGGAGTAAAAATCTCCATCTAATTAAAAGCATATTTCCTCAGAGAGGCTTCCCCAACTTGTAGTCTGCTTGCTTTATTCTGCAAGACCACATGCAGATGGAAGAGTGGGGTTTACTAGCCTAATTACCAGTGTTTGAAGATCGCCTGAAAGAGCATTCCTTTAACAGATGCGAAAAAATGACTCATATTCTGGCGCTAGAGTCAGAGGGCCTGGCTCTGTAGCTTTCTGGCCGTGAAAGCTCTGTGTGAGGTCAGGACTTGGTCATAGAGCTGTGCCACTTCCGAGGCCCTAGAACTGCCTTTTCTGGATGTTTTTATGGGGATGAACCTCCATTGGAGCTCATCAAAAATTTTCCTAACATTGTATAAGCAGAGCAGTGTGGCGTAGCAAAACCAGATTAAAATATTTTGCATGACTTTCTATGAAATATGCACACCCAAGGAAGAAAAACAGATATATCTGCTGCACCAAATAAATATAATTTATTAGGCCTGAGTATAGTATTCCTCTTTTATGGAAAGTGCAGTTTGCAGGATGGTAGAGTAGAGGAGGTGAATGCGTCTGAGAAGTATAGACAGTTCCTCCCCGGCCGCAGCACTGAGTCCTGGAGCGTGGGACCGAATACCTGCTGAAGGTCAAGCCCAGTGCAAATTGGTTTTCCCATTTCTTGAGTCAAATTTGTATTTGGCAGCTTCAGTGGGGAGATCAGGTCTGTGGGGCTCATTCCCACAACAAAAGCCACACAAAAGTTCCAGAACTTGTTAGTGGTCCAGGGGTGGTTGAAGAAATAATTCGTTCATGGATGGAGTTGGAAGTTGAAACTTCAGGTTGAAAATCATTAACTTGGCTTTTAGCAGGTGGGCTCACAGCAGTAGCAGCAGCAGGCTGGGCGGCAGCAGGACTGTCCACAGTAGGACGGGCGGCAGCAGGCGGCCTGGGCATGGTGCAGCTGGCAGCAGGTTGGGGGGGTGCAGCTCACCACGCAGCAGGGGGGCAGGCAGGTGTCCTCCACGCGGCAGTCAGGGCGGCACCACCTGGTGCGGCAGCTCACACCTCCACAGCCACAATCCTGGCCACAGCCAGTGCCACAGCCGGTGCCACAGCCGGTGCCACAGCAGCTGGTTTGGCAGCAGGTTGGCTGGCAGCAGCTGGTCTGGCAGCAGGTTGGCTGGCAGCAGCTGGTCTGGCAGCAGGTTGGCTGGCAGCAGCTGGTCTGGCAGCAGGTTGGCTGGCAGCAGCTGGGGCCACAGGTCCCACAGGAGCAGCTGGGAAATCCACAGAAGCTGGTTTGACAGCAGGCCATGGTGTCAGGAGTTGGGTGGAGAGGTGGGGTGCTTGGAGAAAATTTTTATGTTTGGTGATGACTTCTACATTGGGCCTTTTATAAGCCTTGGCCAGCTATTATTTACATAATCCTCGAAGTCTCTTTCCTGTTTGTGTTTAAATAACTTGTTTGTGAAGGATAATTGCCCTGTTCCTGAGTTATTTGTCCAATCTTCTGAAAGCCTTTAAAGGTTGATTTTATTTGGTCTTCATTTAGGATTTTTTACCGTGGCCCAGCAGTCATTAGCGTTCCTTGAGGACATAACCCCTAATTTCCCATATTCCTTACAATGTTTCTCATTGCCCAGGGAATAATTGGCTGATGCCTCACCTTTAAGGAGTGTAAATATTACTCAATGTTGACCCTAATAATTGAGCTCTTGGGTCTCACATGACAGTTTGATGCTCAGCCACGTTGACAGCTGCCCCTTCCCTACTCTTTCTTCTCTTCACTTTGCCAGAGCAGCAGAGTGATTCAGCTGGACAGAACGGAGGCTTCCATCGGGGGCTGGGAAATATGGATGAATTGTTACTGAAAAACATTTGTGAAACACTTGTGTCCAAACAGTTCTGAGTACTCTGCTTGCATCAATTTATTTAATTTTCACAGCAACACCCCCGGGGCAGGTATCATTGCTGTTATACCATCTCTATGAGGACAGTGAGCCACAAACAGATGTCAGTCATTCGCCCAAGTTCACACTAACAAATGGTGAATCCGAAATCTGAACCATGCCATCTGACTCCAGACTAAACTTGCAACTATGATTGTCTTTTCCACGTAAGCAGAAGTTCTAGGGAAAACCAATGGAAATTTGCCCTACTTCTTACAGACTTTTTGAGAGTAGACGGAGGAAAGACAGAGTTTAGCATGAGTAATAACTCCGTGATTAGAGATTTCTCTGGAGATTTTATTTAATTTACTTTAAAAAATATATATATTTTTTATTGATTTCAGAGAGGAAGGGAGATGGAGGGAGAGATGATGAGAGAGAATAATTGATTGGCAGCCTCCTGCACGCCCTCCACAGGGGATTGAATTTACAATCCAGTCATATGCTCTGACCAGGAATCGCACTGTGACGTCCTGGGTCATAGGTCAATGCACAATCACTGAATCATGGCATCTGGGCAAGAGATTTTACTTTTTAAAAACTATATAATAGAAATACTTCAAGAAAATCTTAAGTGCTGAAAGAGTTAACATATGACTTGTGACTACTTGACTTGCGACTTCATCCAATAGAATTAAGTGTTCTTTTCTTAAAATTGAGATATGATTGACATATATTAGTTTTAAGTGTAAAACATGATTTGAAATCCTATATAATAAAAGGCTTATATGCAAATTTCCCCTCAAGAAGGAGTTTGACCAGGAGTTCAACTGGGAGTTTGACCAGGGGGTAGGGCCAGCCAGCCAACTGCCCCAGCCCCTCACCCTGGCCCACCCCATCCCTTATCCCTCCCCACCCTAATCAGGGGCAGGGCTGGCCAATCACCTGTGGTCCCTCTCCGCCCCTCCCCCCCACCCCCCACCCCCGTTGGCCAGGCCCTAAGGGCCTGATTGGGATAGGCCAGCTGGACCCCACCTGTGCACAAATTCGTGCACTGGGCCTCTAGTACGTATATATTGTGAAATGATCACCACATCACCACAGTAAGTTAAGATCCATCATGACACAGAATTTTTTCCTTGTGCTGAGAATAAATGTTCCTAACTGCATAAAAATCACACTCTTAATATATTAAAGCTGGGGTATGTGGCATATTATGGAGTGTTAGACCTAGAGTGTGCAGTTTATTGTAGTTGTTAGAGACTAATCCAATGCCATATAGAGGGTTTGAATCAGAACGCCTAGTGTTAATTCTGCTTCTCTTGAAATGACAGCTTTGAGATCAGATCATAACTCTTCCCAGGTGAATTAAGACATTTTCAAATTCTACATCAAATGTGAATTGAAAGGTATGGTTCTTTGTGAATATTTTTGCTTTTCCTTTAGCAAATCTGTATCACCAATTCTTTAATTAGCTAATATTTCCATATTGGATGTTTTAAATATGTGGATTTCTTGTTACTAAAATCTCAGGAGCTAATTCATACCTAAATCTAGCAGAATCCTTGATACTAAAATGATTTATCTTTTTTTGTACATATTTCAGATGTTTGAGGAGTTAAAATTCATATTGACAAGGACACTGGAGATAGAGTAGCATTATATATCATATTTCCATTTATGTGCTTCTCTATCATGGAATTGCTTTCAACGTTTTTCTCAATGAAAAATTTAACTCAAATTTTGTGTTTCTGGTCTTTAGTTGCCCAAGGAAAGAGCTGTAGGTTCAACAAGTTGTGTAATTCTTGTAATGTGCTAGTGGAAAATTCTATCTCTTTGACTTTAAAAAATTGAGGTGAAATTCTTTTAATCATATATTTTGGCTACAGAATATTGGACCACTTAATGGCAAGACAAAGAATAACTACCTTTTAAAGATGATTATTAAAAGCATAGTACTGAAAACCCACAATGCTATGCCACATTTATTGAGATATTAGAAAATCCCAGTATCAATACAAGTTTAAAAGAAAAGAACTCTTCAACAATGATTTTATCACTGAGGAATGAAAATTTTTATTAAATCCCAAACCCAATGAGCTGTTGAAATATTTCAGGAGATATTTATGGTAATATATCATGCCTTCTTTTCAGATTGTAGGACTTCAGTTGATATCCAGGTCCATGAAATAATTTTGGTCTTCTATCATACATTAATATACATCGTAGGGAAATTACGCAGCTTTGTGACAAGAGGTTACAATCTGGGTTATGAGTATTGGAGCTTAGAAGTTTGTTGAGACTCTAACATTGGTTAGTTTGGATATGCAGTTTGCTCAGGATTCCCATCAGAAGGAGGTTTTTCAACAGGTGGGCTCACAGCAGTAGCAGCAGCAGGCTGGGCGGCAGCAGGACTGTCCACAGTAGGACGGGCGGCAGCAGGCGGCCTGGGCATGGTGCAGCTGGCAGCAGGTTGGGGGGGTGCAGCTCACCACGCAGCAGGGGGGCAGGCAGGTGTCCTCCACGCGGCAGTCAGGGCGGCACCACCTGGTGCGGCAGCTCACACCTCCACAGCCACAATCCTGGCCACAGCCAGTGCCACAGCCGGTGCCACAGCCGGTGCCACAGCAGCTGGTTTGGCAGCAGGTTGGCTGGCAGCAGCTGGTCTGGCAGCAGGTTGGCTGGCAGCAGCTGGTCTGGCAGCAGCTGGTCTGGCAGCAGCTGGGGCCACAGGTCCCACAGGAGCAGCTGGGAAATCCACAGAAGCTGGTTTGACAGCAGGCCATGGTGTCAGGAGTTGGGTGGAGAGGTGGGGTGCTCGGAGGAGTTTCTGAGTTTGGGCTCCTTGTTCCACTGGGACCTTTTATAGGCTTTGGCCACTGCTTTGTCATGGATAGCATTTTTCTCTTGTTACTCTTTAAACAAGCTTTCCCAGGGCCCTCTGATTATTCAGATACTGACTTATTTTAAACATGTCTAAATTGGTTTTTCCTTATTGCTCAGCTGGTAGTACTCACCAAATGTGTCCAGTACCTCTTAGTAAGTTCTCCACCCCCCTCCCCCAAACAATGCTGTAATTTTTACTTAACAAAGTGACTCTCATTCACCAAAACTCAAGTCTTCAGAAAAAAATTTAACCATTGACTGTTATTGTTAACCATTGCCTTTATGTAAGGCTATCTTCCCCCCTCCCCCCAATATATATATATATATATATATATATATATATATATATATATATATATATATATATATATATATATATATATATGTTTAATTGATTTCAGAGAGGAAAGGAGAGGGAGAGAGAGAAACATCAATGATGAGAGAGAACATTGATCGGCTGCTTCCTGTAGGTCCCACAGTGGGGACTGAGCCTGCAACCCTGGGCATGTGTCCTAACCGGGAATTGGACCGTGAACTCCTGATTCATAGGTCGACTCGCAGCCACTGAGCCATGCTGGCCAGGCTATGTAAGGCTGTCTTTATGTTTGTTTAGATTAATAAGGTATCAGTCTCTACAACCACCCACGTAGAAACTCTGATATACTACCCTTCATAGAAATTAATAGATCTTTCTAGAAATTGGATCTTTCTAATTTCTATGCTCTCTCCTAAACTTCACAGTCAGCCTTGAGGAAACATTTATCACTCAGGAGGATATAGGGAACAAAACCTGTTCCATTCCAATTTATTATGGATATTTTGTTATAAAAACTTCAAAATAAGGGCTAAAATTCATATCTAGGAATTAGGAAAAAATCACAAAAATTTTAAGTGTAATTTGTATTTCTATGAAACATGAAAATCATTGCTGTACAGTTTATCTGGATAGTATTGATTTCTCAGAGGTGGGATTTAGTTCAGTTTACGTCATTTTATGTAACTACACCTTGTGTCTTATGGAAAAATATCAGACCAAAGAGCAAAACAATTTAATTTATAAAGGGAATCAATAAAATATGTAGCAGGAACTTGGAAATACTTTTTATGCGTATAGGGCAGGACAGAAAATGGATGATAAAATATTGTACAATATGTGCAAAGGAAAATGGAAACAATTCCTGGTAGTTGGGTAAAAGAAAAAAATTGATGTTTATGGTTACAGGGGGAGAAATGAAAAAAATGTTATGTCGAAAAGAACATAGTGTTGCTACTTATGGAAGGCTTATTCCTTCCTTCCAATCATGAATAGATGTACATAGTTAGCTTTTATGAGATAGAGGTGTTGGATAATACAAGGATAGAATTCATGCCAGTGTCAATAAAGATGTTCATGTCATATGATAACCATGACTGTAGGTACGAAGTTGAAAAATGGTTAAATGGAATCATTACATATTAGAGATCAAAACCTTAATAAATCATCTTGTCCAACCATTTAATTTTATAGGTACAGAAACTGACATCATTCTTTTTATAAGTAGCACATGTTTATTAAATCCTGTTACATATGAGGTACTAAAGTGTTATCTAGAAAGCAAAACCTAATCTGTTCGCCTCACATTTGCTCTAGTGCACAAATCAGTATAGTATTGATAGGAGGGATTGATCAAGGAAAAGAGTCAAATATAGTACCCATTTAATCTCAAAGTTCTAAATTGGGACATTAGTGCTAATGTTATGAACTAATTTTAATTCCTTCTGAACATCAGTTGATGTTAAAATACCATTGAGTCTAGAAATGGCTGCATTTTGGAGAGATTATTGACTTGCTACATTCACATAGCCAGTACATAGCCAGAAGAGCTAGGTATAAAACACTTATCCTTCGCTTCTAAATCTGTTCCATTTTATTTTCTGTTGCTGTCCAGATTTAGAGTTAGTAAAATTCATTGTCTCCTGTTTTAAAAGTATTTTACAATGGCTCAAGAATGTGAATATTACTGGAAGGCAGAATACATGGTGGAGTAGTGATTTTAAACACACAGTAAATAAGCATAAGTATGTTAACTTTCTTTCAGGTGTCTGCTTATCAAAAAAGTTCCATCTAGAACTGCTTCCTAATTGTTTCTTATTTCCCACATTGGGACTAGCTAATATTCCTCCAGAGTTTCTAGGTCTGCCATCCTCTTTGTGTCTTCTTTATTCTGTTGCCATCATCTTAGTTTAGCTCTCAATTTGTTTCTGTATAGTCATCATATGTATAGCCTGTGGTCTTCTGTTTTTAAAAGCCGTGACCATAGGAACTGCCCCAATGTCCAACTCCTGTCATGCCATTCCCCTGCCTCAAGGCTTTCAACAGTTCCTTAGTGCTTATTGCCTTGAGGGCATATTCATTTGGTTAATATTCAAAGCACAAAAAGTTTCCAAATTTACCTTCTACTATTAGTCTATATATATCCAGTGCCCTCAGGCAACTCTCCTCTGAACAACCTGTCTATACCTGTGTGCATACTGTTTCCATAATTGAGAATGCCATCTTCCTTCAGAACTGTACCCCAAAATCTTAATGCTTATAAAATGCTGGGTTCTCCTTTCAGTCTTTCTTGTTCTCCAGCAGTGATTTCTTGTTGGTACCAAATAGGGTGTTGTGCTTTGACTTTTTTCATATTCTAATTTTTAGTTGATTGATTATTAATTTGATTCACCTTTCTGGAAGTTTCTTGAAGAGGGGAACATTTTAAAGTCAATTTTGCTTTCTATTATATACCATACCGTGTGTAACTTGCAAATGGTAGTCAATCAGCACATTTATTAAAATTGAATGAACAAAATTAGAATGAATAAATAAAACCAAAGCTGTGATTGCTAGGCCAAAGAAGAGAAGTTTATTAGAAACCAAACATGCCAAAAAGACCTAAGATCTAAGATGGAAAGAAAGAAGTTGCTACTATGACCAACACTTGAGAACAGCCCAACTCTTAATAGATGAGTTTGGATCTCCATGCAACTTCTGGCTGACTTGAGGTCCTAATGGCTCAGGGTAGGAGTTTTGTTGGGTAGAGAAGGCTGATTGCTTGCTCTAGGCAGCTCAGCAGCAGCAGGAGGGGCAGGTCCTGCAGGTGGTGCGGCAGGGGGCAGGCTGGCAGCAGGGGGGCCGGCAGCAGGGCGCCTGCACACAGATGGGCTGGCAGCAGGTGGAGGCCCAGCAGCAGGGGCGGCACACAATGGCCGTGCAGGAAGTGGGGCAGCAGGCGATGGGGCGGCAGCAGCCCTCCTGCAGGCCACAGGGGTCACAGCAGATGGGGCGGCGGCAGGGCTCACAGATGGGGCGCGTGCAGCGGGTCACGCAGGTCACGGGGCGGCACACGGTGGTCTGGCAGCAGCAGGGGCGGCAGCAGCAGGGGTCTCGGCAGCAGCAGGGCTGGCAGCAGCAGGGCTGGCAGCAGCAGGGCTGGCAGCAGCCTTCCTCACAGCTGGAGCAGGTGGAGCCACAGCAGGAGCCGGTCATGGTGGTGTCTGGGGCTGGGATGGGCTGGACTGGAGAGAGGAGTTGGGTGTTCTCAGGTGTGAATGTCTTCCTCCCCCACAGGGTCCCTTATATACCCTGGTTTTGGTGGCCCCTCTTGTTTACCTTTTGGCCAATTAACAAGAAGTTTGTTTTGACTAATGGTTGCATTGCTCATGACAGACTCATGATCTCATTAAGGAACTATTTTCGTACGTCAAATATGGATATATTTATGCTGTTTATCATAAAAATGTAAGCAGTCACAGTCGTTTCAGATGATAGCATCTTTTGATGCTCATTTTGAGTAGAGAGCACCTGATGAATTCTGGACAGATGGTTCTACAGGAATTGCAATTTTTAAAAGAAATTAAGCATAATATAGGGGTTTATAGAACAACGACTAGATCCTAACGTTGGCCCTCAAAGAGCTCTCTGAAAAGCCTACATATTAATCACACAGGTATTGCACATGTCCTTCCTTGGAACTACATATTACTTGCTATAATGGAATGTATGTATACTTAGAATAAGACTGCAGCTCATACACTTGTATGGAAAGCAAAAACTCTGTTTTTGTAAACCACGTGAGTATTGGAATAAAGCATCCAAGACTGCCATCCATTTTTTATTTCTTTTCTCAGTTCATACTGTGCATATCTCTGGTCCTTCTGATCACAGAATGATGGTCATGAGACATGGCATTTTAAAAAATATGTATATGTATATATTTTTATTTCAGAGAGGAAGGGAGAGGGAGAGATAGAAACATCAGTGATGGGAGAATCATTGATTGGCCGCCTCCTTCATGTCCCCTACTGGAGATCAAGCCTGCAACCCGGCATGTGGGGAATCGAACCACGACCTCCTGTTTCATGCTCAACCACTGAGCCATACTGGCTGGGCAAGAGAGATGGTATTTTTTATACTTGGTTTTCTTGTGTATGTGATCAAGAATGATGTCATGAGAAGCTTTTTCTTAATTTACCTGCGCATGGTGCTATGACTAAGAAGTGACAAGATGGGGGTTTCCCACCAGCAATGCAAACATGTGCCATACCTTATTCAGAGGCATTGCCTTGGGAGCCCACACAGCTGCTCTGCCATGGCTCAGCCAGACATGTGACGGACACACTTCTCCTGGAGGCAGAGGCAGAGGCAGAAAGGAATTGCATGGAAACAACCTCATTCCTCCTCTGTGTCACCCCTCCTATTAGTCACCAGCCAGGATTGGGGATCACTTCGGGATCTTTCTCATTATTCAGAAGAATGTGCCTTGGGCTCCCTAAATGGAATTTCAAACATAATTTCAAATCTGTAAAAGGAATGTAAAATGACTAAACATGTAGTCACCACTGGGGAAAACAGGAGGGAGAAGTCAAGCGGTCTCATCAGTGAAGACGTTTGATTCGCTCACATGTCACATTCTTTCTCTTGTCCATAGACACACGTGATTTTTTCAAAGCAGTAACCAGAGCCTAGATAAGAATTGGTATATTCTGCTTTCTTCCCTCCCCCAGGTTTATTAAGGTATAATTGATATATAATCTCGAATAACTAAAATGTATATCGTGACGACTTGACACATACATGTTGCAAAATGTTCACTCCAGTAAGGTTAATGAACATATCCTTCACCTCCATAATTATTTTGTTGTTGTGGTGGTGGTGAGAACATCAAAGCTCTGCTTTCATAGCAACTTTCAGGTATACAATAGAGTGTTGTTAACTATATTGTATTGTATGCCATCCATGTATGTTGTACATGTCGATCCCTGAACTTATTCACCTTATAACTGGAAGTTTGTATCCTTTGGCCAGCACTCCCATCTCTCCTACACCTCAGCCCTTGGCAACCACCTTCCTATACTCTGTTCCCATGAGTCCTATGATTTTTGGTTACGTGTATAATGCCATTAATGCCCAAAGATAAGCAGCCCTTGGGAGTTGGTGTGGATTTACAATCCACAAGAGTGGATTCTAATTAACAATCAGATGCTAAACATCGCAGGGAATGCACTATCCGGTGCCATTACTCTTGGCCTCAGAAGACAGGAGAGCTCCTCTGGCCAGAGGAGCTACACTAACGGGTGTGTTAGACTTAAAGGCTTATTGTCAGGGGGCTTGCCTCTCCTGGGTCTTTTCTGAGCCTTGGTGGTTATAATTACATTAAAATTATGTTACCAAGGACTTACTTCATGTCTCATTACTCATTGCTCCTCAGCTTCAAAACCAGATGATTGGCCGGATGTCACCTAAGATTCCTTTCAGCTCATAGAAGGGCACTGGGCTTTCTATGCTGTGCCAGCGGGTGCCAGGCCAGTGAAGAAACCCTCGGACTGGGCTCCATATGTCAGACAAGAGCCTCCTTACCGATCATTGGGAAGGTGTTTTGTGTGTCTGAATAATGAGTGTAAGTAACTCTGTACACGTGTTGAAAATGTAGCCATGTCCACCTTCCTCACTCAGCGCCTGGGCCTTATAAATGCTGTTTACAGGAATAACAAGGAAACTAAGCAGATGTAGATTATTGCATAAAACAGTGGAAGATGTTTATTTGGCATCTTGTTTTGAAGTTCTCTGGTCAAAACAGAGAGACAGAAACCCATGGAAAGGAAACACCACAACGACCACGATTCCTATGCTGTGAGCACAAAGTTTATTCGAAAACAGACACCATGGTTTGGAGCTAGCCCAGGGCACTCTTCACTGGCAGTTAGCCTGGAAAGGTGTCTCCAGGGGCTGTTTGAAGAAATGAGAGATGGTCTTCTCAAGAAAGGCCATGTTGTTCTGCAGTGAAGCTAAGGGACAGCGGGATGGACCCGGCCATCTACTGAGGGGCTTTGGGGACGATGCACTGCTCAGCAGCAGCAGGAGGGGCAGGTCCTGCAGGTGGTGCGGCAGGGGGCAGGCTGGCAGCAGGGGGGCCGGCAGCAGGGCGCCTGCACACAGATGGGCTGGCAGCAGGTGGAGGCCCAGCAGCAGGGGCGGCACACAATGGCCGTGCAGGAAGTGGGGCAGCAGGCAATGGGGCGGCAGCAGCCCTCCTGCAGGCCACAGGGGTCACAGCAGATGGGGCGGCGGCAGGGCTCACAGATGGGGCGCGTGCAGCGGGGCACACAGGTCACGGGGCGGCACACGGTGGTCTGGCAGCAGCAGGGGCGGCAGCAGCAGGGGTCTCGGCAGCAGCAGGGCTGGCAGCAGCAGGGCTGGCAGCAGCCTTCCTCACAGCTGGAGCAGGTGGAGCCACAGCAGGAGCCGGTCATGGTGGTGTCTGGGGGTGGGCTGGGTTGGACTGGTGAGAGGAGTTGGGTGTTCTCAGGTGTGAATGTCTTCCTCCCGCACAGGGTCCCTTATATACCCTGGCCTGGTGCTGGTGGCCTCCAGGACGCAAGGTTATTTCCTTGTTTTTGTGTATTTATTTTGAAATGGCACTGATAGGCTAATAAGTCTCTAGACACTGTTTTTGGTGCGCAGGTACTCATAAAAGACTTTGTTTTCCTTTTTTGGTCAAGACTCATTATGTTTTGCTACTTATAGTTCAAATCTAGACTTAATGATCTTAACTTCAAAGTCTCCAATTATCTTTATAACTTAGCGATGCTTTTGCCAATTGGTGTTTTGATAGCCCAAGAGTAGCTGTCGTGCTCTTGGGAATACTTATTGACCAGGAAGTGGATTCCCGAGTTGAGTGTCCTTTTGCACTGCTAAGCCTCCTGCACAAAACAAGTTCAGAAAAATACTAAGGGATGTTTTTAAAGTCGTGGTTTGTCAGGAAAAGAAGAATTTTTTAGTCTATGTTTTGGAGCTACAGGAATGCATCTTCCTAAACTTCTATCATCAGTGTTTCTTTTTATTTCATTTTTTAAAAACATAGAATGTTTGGTAAAATCCATGTGACATAAAATGGACTATCATTGCCATTTTTGTGTATACAGTCCAGTGGCATTAAATACTGTCATATTATTGTGTAACCATTACCACCATCCATCTCCCGAACTCTTTCATCTTATAAACTAAAACTCTACCCATTAAACACCAATTTTCTCTCCAGCCCATGGCAGCCACCATTGTACTTGCTTTAAAAAAAATTATCTTCTCTTTCCCCTCAAACCCAGCCTATGGTAACCACCATTCCACTCTATGAATTTTGGTGTTTTTAGTCTTAAATTACATGCTCATTAATTTTCGTAATTATATTTTTCCATACCAACGTGGATTTTATTATTTATAACCATCATGTTAGCCACTATTACTTAGCTCTAACTCTGTTCCAAACATTATGCAAAAGCAATAAAGGCATTTACTTTATTCTTTGTACAATCCTATTAAGTAGGCATCATTATAGTCCTCATTTTACACATAAAGAACTAGAAATTGGCTTCCCTAAGGTCAAGTATTGTACAGATACCAATAATTACTCTAAAACATCTGTGGGAACATTACATTGTAAGCCCAAGAAACTGAAGAATGGAATTGTGGGCATCATATTTCTTGTCATTAAGCAACATCTGTTTTATTTAGGAATACTATCAGTGAATTTATTTTTCTATCATTGCTATATGTGAAATGGCTAATTTTTCCAGTCACCGGAAAGGACTCTATGTCTCACCAATATTAGGAATTGGGGGAATTATCTCCCAGGCAGCCTTCTCAAAATTCCTAAGGAGATAGTAATACAAATTGGACATAATTGCGTAGCCATGAGGCACTCTGAACAAAACCACAATCTAGATGCAGTCCCACAATCTATATGCAGTCCAGCGTGACAAAATCCCTGGGTAGTGAACTCAGCCAGAGGTTGTCTCCAGGCCCGCCTAGTGCATACCCCAACACCTCTTGCTCCACTGTCTTTCCGTACTGTGCTGAGCTTTCTGCCCACAGAACCAGCTGTGATATTCAGTTGTCTCAAACTGTCTGTAGGAGAACCTTGTCACTTAGCAACTTTTCCACTTCTGCCTCTGGATTTGCTTGGTTCTGGCCTTTTGCTTTACAACTAAGTCTGTTCTAGGTATGTGGCTGAGGCTCCAGTTGAAGCCTTATTCTTAATCATTCTGCTCGCACAGTCCCTTGCAACTTACCCAGACCTGCACCAGCCACCATGGCTGTCCAGGCATGAAGTTATTGTGGAAGCAAACATGATCCAATAATAATGATGACCTTGGGAGGAAACAAAGCAATCTAAATCTGAGAAGTTATTTTAGGATGAAGAAGTCTCTTGAAGGCTAACAAAAAAGATTCTGGGATGAAGGAAAACAGATGAAGTTAGAGAATTTTAAGAATGGCGGTTAGGAATATGTAGAAAGAAATTGGACCTGTGAGCCTATTCATTGGTAAACTATTAAGCCCTTAGTAAAGAGAAAATTCCATTGTGCATGAACTGACAATGTTAAGATTTTAATATAATGGAACTTCTGTTGAGAAACTTTTACCATATTTCAAGAAAAATACTTTTCCTCTTGAGATGGCTTGTTGTGTTAATGTAAGAATGCCCATGTCTAGCATGAGGAGATAGTTAGGATCACTCTCTTCCAACCCTAGAACTTATTCAATGATTCAACAAATAATTTCTGTTCATATACTGTGTGCCAAATACTGTGTAGGTCAGTGGGAATCCAGTGGTGAGCAAAGTCAGTTAAGATCTGGGTCTTCACAAAGCTTATCTTGCCTGACTGCCCTCACTGAGCAGGTAGCTATGTCCAAGTATACAGTCAGCACATTCCATAAAACTTATAGATCAGATGTTGGAAACTCAATACATATTTCTCAGTAACACAATAATAGTTTTCCTGGCCAGAATCAAGATTTTTAACAACATATCCAATGTGGATTTATGTTACCACTATTTCAACTGCATTGGCATTGTTTTAATGGTAAGATTATTTGGAGTTCTAAATTGGAATGTTTCCAACCAAGGTATATTTCTCTCTTCCTGATCAGCAGCGGTGACTCCATTGAAATTGGAATTGGCCATAGTGGTGCTGGTGGGACCATGGAAAAAGCTGGGATATGGTCCTTCCAGTGTAGGCATTCAATTGTTAGGGATTGCCAGGTACCAATTGACATTAATCACTGTGTAGTTTCTAAATTAGGGAATTAGAGGAGCTCTGATTTAGGCTTCTTCCCCCTCCCTCATGTGCTGATGATTCATGAGTCAAGTTCATGGTCAGAGAGACCCGCTGAAGCCTCTACATGTCCTCAGCATCACCACAAAACCTGTGGCTTGAAATATGAAGGCACTTAAGATGTTCTGAATTATTTGAATTTCTATTAAAATTACAGACTGTGTACTAGAATTGTTTTTAAAGCTAAAAATATGGCCATGGAAAGTCCTTTTTCCTTTGGTTCTTCTGCATACCATAATTTAAGCGGAAACTAAGCTTTTGAAGATTAACAAGCAATGAAGAGAAACACATTTGCTTCCCAGAAGTAAAATTTTATTATTTTACTGTGCAGAAACACCCAAATAAATGTAATCTATTCATAGAAAAATATCCCATCTTGAAACAGTAGAGGAATGATGATGAGTCAGTAGGGTAGAGTCTCATTCAAGAGGAACTTTTGACTTTGTTTACTCATTTTTTTAAAGCTAGAAACTCAAATGATGAGAGTTGGAGTCTTTCTAAATATTCTCAAGGAGGGCCAGAATGAGCTGTATAATTATTATATGGAAAATGGATAGACGTTTACTGTTGAGTTAGCTGTTGAAGATCAGGTAGGTTGCAAAGGTGCTATCTCTCATCTGACCCATTGGGGTGGGAACATTTGTACATTTCTGAACACTTGGAACGTTTCCTGTGGGCAGCTCAGCAGCAGCAGCAGGGGCAGGTCCTGCAGGTGGTGCGGCAGGGGGCAGGCTGGCAGCAGGGGGGCCGGCAGCAGGGCGCCTGCACACAGATGGGCTGGCAGCAGGTGGAGGCCCAGCAGCAGGGGCGGCACACAATGGCCGTGCAGGATGTGGGGCAGCAGGTGATGGGACAGCAGCAGCCCTCCTGCACGCCGCAGGGCTCACAGCAGACACGGTGGCGACAGAACACAGCCGTGCAGGATATGGGGCAGCAGGCAATAGGCTGACAGCAGCCCTCCTGCAGGCCACAGGGGTCACAGCAGATGGGGCGGCGGCAGGGCTCACAGATGGGGCGCGTGCAGCGGGGCACACAGGTCACGGGGCGGCACACGGTGGTCTGGCAGCAGCAGGGGCGGCAGCAGCAGGGGTCTCGGCAGCAGCAGGGCTGGCAGCAGCAGGGCTGGCAGCAGCCTCCTCCACAGCAGGAGCCGGTCATGGTGGTGTCTGGGATGGAATGGGTTGGACTGGTGAGAGGTTTTCTCTGGTGTAAATATCTTCCTCCCCCACGGGGCCCTTTATATACCCTGGCCTGGTGCTGGAGGCCACCAGGACACAGGGTCATTTCCTAGAGCTGTGGTCACCCATTGAAATGAGCACTCCAGATTGGTGGATCCCGTTGCTGAGGCAACAATTCCAATATCACTGAAGGATGCTTTCCTTTCTTCCTGCTTTTCCCCTTGTAATGAATACTTGATGGTTTATAGCTTTAGAAAAATTACTCATTGAATAGCCAGTTTTTACAGACCACGTGACAAGTTGAAGAATCCAGTGTTGCCACCATCACACTTTTCTCTTGTTAACTATCCATGACCAAGTGAGAGACTATAATATTCACATGCCTGATTATTTGCAATGAGGCAAGAATTCCTTAAAAACCCCAAAACAAAACCAAAGAACTAAAACGGCTCATAAAAGATGTGTGCCAATTCTGCTATGAAAAGAATGGTGCAGTGCTTCAGTAAAACAACATGTTGCTTCTCCATGTTTATATGGAAATAACCACCCAAACCACGAGAGTGGCACGGTTATAGGCCATTAGAGCTGACCTATTACTCATAGTGACTTATGAGACACTAACTCTGTAAACAGTGCTATACTCCTGGGGGCGTGGAGAGGGAAAATACTCCTGGGGGCGTGGAGAGGGAAAGGAAGGAAAAATAAGTTCTAAGTAGTGTCTGGTCACACAGTAATTACACATTTTAGGAAGGCAGGACAAAGGCAGATAAAGCAATTGAAGGAGAAGAACTCTTCACAGGACAATAAGGCCAAAATAAATGTGGATTTTATGGATTTTGTGTCTGATATGGATTTAGAAATGAAATTTAAGTTGAGGTATTTCTTTTTATGTGTGACATAAGCATGTGTATTGAGTTCTTCAAAGTATATTGAAAATATTTGTAAAGGAATCAATTATATTTCAGTAGTAGATGCTTAGGTTTGTTGGCTAAGGGTTTTGTTCTTCATGACGGATGAAATTGGGCTTCTGAAAAGGCTAGGACAGTGGTCAGCAAACTCATTAGTGAACAGGGCCAAATATCAACAGAACAACGATTGAAATTTCTTTTGAGAGCCAAATTTTTAAAACTTAAACATCTTCTAACACCACTTCTTCAAAATAGACTCGCCCAGACCGTGGTATTTTGTGGAAGAGCCACACTTAAGGGGCCAAAGAGCCGCAAGTGGCTTGTGAGCAAGTGGCTTGTGAGCCGCAGTTTGCCGACCACAGGGCTAGAGGAATTAGGGAACTAATGACTGATAACATAGCTTTGTCTTTTTTAGGCCCGGCTAAGGAAAATGGGGGTATAGAAAATGAATGTATAGTTGGAAGGTAGGTTAAAGATAACATTGTCCAAGGGATGCTGATGGCTGTCAGACGGAATTTGTCTCCAAATTATGTTTGGTTTGATTTAATCATTTTATACACTCTTTGGTCCACCAGGGTCCCAGACCTTGAAGGCCTTTGACTTTGTGGACCATCGTACTCCATCACAGTTGTCGGAAGACCAGATCTGTGAAATGATTTCTCATAGTCACCCAGATAAGAGAGTGGCAAAGTTTTAACAATACCACAGGCCTTTGTGGAGTATAAACACTGGCCAGCTGGCGTGGCTCAGTGGTTGAGCATCAACCTATGAACCAGAATGTCATGGTTCGATTCTTAGTTAGGGCATGTGCTCGGATAGGAGGCTCGATGTCCAGTAGGGGGCGTTCAAGAGGCCACCTATCACAGATTCTCTCTCTTCGTGAATGTTTCTCTCTCTCCCTCTACCTTCCTCTCTGAAACAACAAAACAAAACAAACACTGGTGGTTGACTCCTAGTCTTTGCCCAATTCTGAGTCACTTCAAAGTAGTGAAAATGTACTAGTAGTTATCAGAAATTTTACCCCATATAGTGAAATAAGAACTTGCTTGATTTATGGTTTAGCATATTGTTATCTGGCTTAGACTATATACAGAGATCCAAATATTAGCAACAGGAATACATCTGTTATTTTATTCACTGTGTTTTGTATTTCTAACAGAAAAAAAATGCATAGTAATAAGAAATCTTGCATTTTAAAATTACAGACTGTCAGAAACTTGCCTGAGTGAAGTCACCGCTGTACGAACCCATTATTCCTGACCAGGATCTTAGTCACCTTAACACAGAGCAACAGCCTTCGTATCCAATCCAGAGGCAGAGTTTCAGGTAAGAGATCTTCAGACACGACATGGGCATTTATCTTAGCTCCACAGGATCTGAAGGCCTTTGGCTTTGTGGACCACCGTACTCCATCACAGTTGTCGGAAGGCCAGATCTGTGACATGATTCCTCAGAGTCACACAGATAAGAGAGTGGCAAAGTTTTAACAATGCCACAGGGCTTTTCACGGGCCAGTCCTGATGCTCATTCTTTTGCACAAAGCCTTCTGCTTTGAGCAGAGCAAAACACCATTTCATGTAACTTCACTGACATCCACTATTTCTCAAAATCCTACAGAAACCTTTCCTCCTCTTTTGTTCAGTGGCCCTGTACTGTGCGGTTTCCTTCACTATAGCACATTAATGGGCCTAAGCTTATGGGATAAGAGATGTGTCCCTGGTCTTCATTACGGGGGCTTTTTGTGTCATATCATTCAAATGACAGGTTCTGCAAGAACATAATTACCAGACTGGGAGCAAGTAAATGTTAATTGTTGTGGTGATCAACCCTAGGATATTTCATGGTTGGATTGAAAAAGAATGTAGTGTTGATGACTTCTAGTGATGCTGACCCGTACCCTCATCTTAATAGTTTCCTAAGCTGTGTTTTGGTAGGAACTAGTTGTGGGGCCACTGGATATTAGGACACTTTTAAACTTATGAAAACATAACACTGCCCTCCAAAGTGATCTCTAAAATATCCTCAAATCCTAAGAGTTAGAAATGGGTATGAGGAGGATTAACGGGGAGGGATGGGAGGAGGATGGGGAAGACAAAGAAGGATTCAGATCCTTCCTCCACCACCCAGCAGATGTGTGACTTAGAGCAAGTGCTTACACCCTGCCAGCCCCAGTTTCCTCATCTGTGAAATGGCAAGACTTCACAGGCCAGGTTTATCATAAGATCTACACAAATGTGAAAGATGGAAGAGAAGATTATCATTCATTGAGAAGAGAAAATATTTTAGTTGGAAAAGACAGGAAACTCTAGATGATCAGGGGACTGGTGGGATTCATTTCTGGAATGTAAGGAAGAAATATATCTTCTAAGTGATTTAGATATTCATCTGCCTAAAGCCCGGGAAAGCTAAACCAGGTCATCTTTTGGCCTCTCTTATAGCTTGGGGTTGATTCCTTTGGGTGCCTCGGGGTGAGAGAAAAGTCTGTCTGATGCATGTATTTTCCTCGACTCTGTTTTGCTCCCAATGCTAAGCCCCTCTTTGCTAATCCTGTAATCGGGGACTCTTTCCTGTGGACTTGTAGGTCAGCTTTTAAAGGACCCTTTCATTACAAGACAGTCTTGATCTGATGATGAAGTTTTTGGCCTTCTCTATTATATTTATTAGAAAATTTATTTATATATTATAAATATATAAATATATTTATAATAAAAATATAATTTTTATTATATAGGATGGTACTAGTGCTTACTGTGTGCCAGGCACTTACATACAAAAAGTCTTTTGACTTTCCCAGCAATCTACATTGATTAACATTAATTTTCCTGCTTTGCAGATGAGGAAACCTGAGAAGGGGGTTGGGAGGAAATCAAGTTATGCTGATGCTTAAGTAAATATCTATATTTAGTTTGATTCAACAAAGAGAATCTATTCTAAACATTGAACTCAGTGCTGAGAGCCAGAATGAATAAACTGTTTTTTTTTTTCTGGGAAGGAAGAGAAGTAGATAATCTTAATGCAATGCCTTATGGGAAGGGAGATAAGTATGGGATCACAGGATGCTATTAGTATATGTTAAGGCACATAACCTAGTGTGTGATGTGTGTGTGTGTGTGTGTGTGGTTGAGGGGTTCGGAGAAGCCTGAGTTGAACTTGGAAATGGATCAGGGTTAGGTAAGTGAAGAAAGTGGAGGGGAGAGGCAGGTGAAAAATGAAAGAACATGATAAAAGCAGACAAATGGAACAGCATGGCATGTGTCAGTTACTGTGAGAAATTTAGCATTGCTTAGTGAAATTTAGTGAGGAGTGTTAAGACATGAACCTCGAGACAGGGACAAAGGACAGGCATGGAGGGCCTGGTGTGCATAGATTTCCTACCCATGTGAGCAGCCCGAGGACTAGCCTGGCCATCCTGCACCCCTGCTCAAGACTCATACCAGGGTTCCTAGAAACCCTCTCTCTTTCCCTCTCCTGTCTTCCTCATCCTGTCTGTCTCTTCTTCCTTCTTCCTCTTCACTCCCCTTTCTGTTCATCGTCTGCTCATCTGGTACACTAATAAATGAATCAGGTAGCCCTGAGGTTTGCAGGAAAAATTAGTTTATTAAAAACAAGTGAACAGCACATTACAAATGATGCCTGGAGGCTTTGAGCAGCCTCCAGAGTTCAGGATGGGTTTGCCACGTCCACTCAGGGACTTTTAAAGGTGGGCTTGCCATCCATGTTGACTTCTGCTGACAGAGACACTGGGAATTTGGCTGAGAGTGGAGATAGAGATCTGCTCATGTGTCCAAATGGTAGGATATAAAAATGACGATTGTCACTTTATGGAAAAATCTGTTTTTCTTTCAATTTGATTAAAATGCAGAATAGGTGCTTAGGCTTCTGTGTATTGATCATGGAATTTCAGCAGCAGCAGGAGGGGCAGGTCCTGCAGGTGGTGCGGCAGGGGGCAGGCTGGCAGCAGGGGGGCCGGCAGCAGGGCGCCTGCACACAGATGGGCTGGCAGCAGGTGGAGGCCCAGCAGCAGGGGCGGCACACAATGGCCGTGCAGGAAGTGGGGCAGCAGGCGATGGGGCGGCAGCAGCCCTCCTGCAGGCCACAGGGGTCACAGCAGATGGGGCGGCGGCAGGGCTCACAGATGGGGCGCGTGCAGCGGGTCACGCAGGTCACGGGGCGGCACACGGTGGTCTGGCAGCAGCAGGGGCGGCAGCAGCAGGGGTCTCGGCAGCAGCAGGGCTGGCAGCAGCAGGGCTGGCAGCAGCAGGGCTGGCAGCAGCCTTCCCCACAGCTGGAGCAGGTGGAGCCACAGCAGGAGCCGGTCATGGTGGTGTCTGGGGGTGGGCTGGGTTGGACTGGTGAGAGGAGTTGGGTGTTCTCAGGTGTGAATGTCTTCCTCCCCCACAGGGTCCTTTATATACCCTGGCCTGGTGCTGATGGCCCCCAGGCCACAGGGCCACACCCTAGTTAATTTCCTGGCCAATTAAGTGAGAATTTAGCATTGACTAATGGTGCATTTGGTTACCCTCTCCTCATACCTGTACATGCATCCACACCACAAATGTTTTTCTTTTTTTCTGTATTGTTTATTCTCACCAAATCTAGACATTGGATGAGATTATGATGAATTTCCTTGTGAATATTTTTAAAATAAAGAGAAAAGAATGTTGTTGTTTTTTTTAAACCAGTATAGTTTCTAATCGCTCTGTCCTGTAGCCCTAAAGTTAGTATTTTATTCATGGACTTCAAAGGCTCTCATAATTACTCCCCAAACAGTGACTTGCCTTCTCTACACACATGCACGTGACAGTAACAGGTTAATAGCAGCACCCATGCCAACCAACAGTCATCTACTTCCCAGATGTCTCTTTCTACCACTCACAGAAAGGCAGGTTTTCACATGAAGAGAGACCACATGGCACCCTGGATCTCTGCCACCCTGGTTTAGTAACTTCTCTCACCCCTGGGCTGTCCTACCGTGATTGTAATGACTCCACAGTCACCTGGAATGCCGCTCACATCCTTCCAACCCCAAATAAACATCTGCCTGGATTGCAAAACCCTCACCGAGGATCTGTTGCAATTTTTGTCTTTGTCATTTATTAGGGATTACTCATTGCATGTGTGCAATCCAGGAAGAGACTGTGGAGGATATGTAGATCTATCCCTTCATTTGACAGGAGGAGTTACGGTCACACGGTTAGGTCTGGGATCCAGGTCTTCTCATTCCTCAATAAGCAGCCTCCATGAGATTTATGTTGACCAGGCTCCACCCGAGTCTTAGGATGGAAGAGAGACCGACTCAAGCCTTGAAGTAAGTAGTGTTGTTGAAAGTGATAAGGGAAGGTTATTAGGGAAATGCTTTACTCCATGACAGCTAGTCAGACCTGTGCATGAGCACAGACTTTTTTCTCTGAGGATGAGCAGATCTGGACTGTGGGATGTGGGGTGTAGGGTGGGGGTCACTTTTTTTCTGTATGTCAGTATCGAAGTGTAGTCTAGTTTCCCTTGGGAACTCGTCTTGGCACGGTGAGAAAGGCATGTGCTTGTTTCATTCCTTCTATTGTCATTTATCTGTACCTTCACCCTACATCTTACTTTACAATGAGTGTCATAAATTTACTTCTTACCAGTGGAGTAGATCAACACTTTTATTTGGATTTGAGTTAAAAAAAGAAAGAAAAAGAAATCTTTCCAGTCAATACCACTTATTCTAAATGAAAAAAGGAGGGCCAAGAGCTTTCAAACCACCATTCCAATGCTTTTTAATAGTCATTTGTCCTAAACTTACCTTCTCTGCTTCAAGCGGAAGGCTTTTTGTTCTTGTCATGGGTAATTAGTTCTATTTTTGCTTTGATGATGTTCTGGAAGATATAGATGTGAATTATACTAAGTTCATTCTCTGTATTCCTTATGCCAAGATTTTCTCTTGGCTTCTTTAGAACATTAGCTGATTTTATTTTTTACTGTATAGATTAAATAATTCTCTAAGATTATGTGACTAGAATTACATTCATTATTCTAGGCAAAGTCATATTACAATATGAGGATAATATTTTCTGATTTGTTTAAAAATAGCCTTCTTATGTAAGTTCAACCTTCTGTGGCCATTTTTGGCCTCAGCAGTCCTTTGAACTGATATAATATACCATAGTTTTACAAGGAATTTTCTTTTATTTTTTTAACGGGGCTCTTTACTGGAAGCTTACACCCATTTCCCTTTAAGTGCAGTAATGCTTTGTTTGCTGATATTGGTTATCAACTTCCATTTTTCTTCCCACTATGTAAGAACTTCAAGTTATGATTATATTCCAGGGACCTTATCAGTCATCTTAACAATCGAGTTAGATATTAAAAATCTAATTAAATATTTGATTAAATCAAAAGACTTTAAAGTTTCAATAGTCTTAATTTGTTGATTAAAAGGAAGCAAAAATATTATACTATATGCCTCTTGACATTTTTCTTTTATTTTAAAAAATACTTTTTGCCTTTTTTTTTTTTTTTTTTTTTTTTTTTTTACCATATCATGTCTCGGGTGTGTAAGGGCTATACCATCTCTGTCATTACAATGAGTTGATAAGAAATTCTCCCAACCCAGGAGCAACTGATGTCAGCTGGGGTCATTTTGCAATCTGGAAGTTCTCGTTTTTTCTTTGTCTTACATGTAGCCCCATCTCTGCCAATAATTGTAGCTAAAATTTGCTGATTGTTATGCATACACGTTAGGATCGAACATACCTGCATAAATGCTTTTACTTAGTATTCAGATGAATATAAGAGAGAAGAAAGGGATCCTCAAGACTGACATTGGCTTGACGGAACTTCCCCACATGGGCCAGCAGTGTCTTATAGCTATTCCCATCAAGAGATAGATTCTACTTCTCTATTCTTTGCTTCTGGTTTGGCCTTATGACTTATTTTGACCAATAGAACATGGTGGATGAGTTGTGTAAGTTCTGAAATTTAAGCCTCAAGAAGCCTTGACACTTCAAAGTGATTTTTCAACATGTGTTATTCTTTCCATATCTGCCTAGTTACTGAGTAAAATGATCATAAAAACAATAGAGAACAATGCCAATGAATTCTTATGTGAATAAAAAAGTTTATTAGAAAACAGAGAAACTACAAAACACGAGACATTCCCTCTAGGAGAATATACAGTGTATAAATGGAGCCCAGGTCTGGGAGTGTCAAATCGGTGTCACTCAGGGGCTGTAGATAGGGTCCACCTTGCTGGAAGGATAATCTAGAGCCCCCAAAGGAAGATAAGGAAGAATGAGAAATTCAGAGGATTGGGATAATTTCTTATCTGGTGGGTTAGGAATTATTACAGAGTTGGTCAGTATCAAAAGGAAAAGATAGCAAGGGAGTTTTAAATGACCCAGAATGTGCTCAGAGAGGCAATGGGACGGTGGTGAGCTCATTGGAATCATGAAGCCCAGTAGATGACCTGAGCCAGATCCCATGTGTCCTCAGGGCCATCACAAGAAGTGTGTACATCTGTGCAGACAGAAGTAAATAGAGATGATGGTTACAGAGAAGGGGCTCAGCAGTCACAGACGGCACAGCACATGGGGCGGGGGCAGGTGGAGATGACACAGTTGGGGCGATAGCAGTTGGTGTGGCAGGAGACCTGGCCACAGACTGGGCGGAGGCAGCAGCAGGGGCAGCAGCAGGGCCGGCAGCAGCTGGAGCCACAGCAGCTGGAGCCACAGCAAGAGGGGCGGCAGCAGCTGGAGATGCAGCAGGTGGGGCGGCAGCAGCAGGAGCCACAGCAGGAACCACAGCAAGAGGGGCGACAGCAGCTA
This sequence comes from Pipistrellus hanaki, assembly GCF_964339955.1. Taxonomy (NCBI): domain Eukaryota; kingdom Metazoa; phylum Chordata; class Mammalia; order Chiroptera; family Vespertilionidae; genus Pipistrellus; species Pipistrellus hanaki. The sequence goes on along the minus strand of NC_140518.1, from coordinate 6,819,294 downwards.
GAAATGCAGCAGGTGGGGCGGCAGCAGCAGGAACCACAGCAGGTGGGGCGGCAGCAGCTAGAGTTGCAGCAGGTAGGTCTGCAGCAGCTGGAGCCACAGCAGGAGCCACAGCAGGTGGGGCGGCAGCAGGTGGTCTGGCAGCAGGTGGGGCGGCAGCAGGTGGTCTGGCAGCAGCCTTGGCCACAGCCCTGGTCAGAGCAGACGGAGCCACAACAGGACATGGTGTCGGAGGGTGGAGGTTCTGGGTGAGTTTCCAGGAGAGTGAGGTTCTTGTGTTTGGGGGTCTCCTTGGCCCACACCTCCTTTTATACCCTGCTGAAGAGCTGCTCTCTCTATGTCATTATTTCCTTATTGTTATTTACCCCACTAGAGAGCTTAATTATTTAATTTCATAATTGTGTATTTCTAGTGAAGTACTCCAAAAATGGGAAGAAATAGCACATTTCCCTTTTCTGGTAAGTTTCTGTGTTCCAATTAAAAGACTTGTCACATGCTTTTCTTAATGGGTGTCACCTTTGTTTCTGACAGATGCAGTGACTTTTACAAGGCACTTGTCACATGACTCTGACATTTTGTTTTTGAATGGGACATTTCCTCCTATCTGTACACTGCTCCGTGAAAGTCATAGAGAATGGTTCTTACAGTGCTGATCTATCTTTTGTCAGCAAAGATGAGAGGAACGTGTGCTGGTCAGGGGAATAAGAAAAATCAATAAGGAGGATAACTGATCTGTGTGGGCATCTTAAAGGGTCAGGGAAAATAGATGGACACCAAGGAAGTTTCGAATTCCGTGTCAGATTTTATTTCACTGTTTCAAGCTGAAATTCTTAGCACTGGATCTGTTGTATATTTTTCACAATAGGACGGTAACGGTAGGAAATTTTTAATTTATCTTTTGATTGTTAAACCTTCAAAGTGGATATTTTATTACAGAAGCATTTGTTATATAAACAATATTTATAATTATTAGGCCTTCCGCACCATGCTTCCATGACAAAACTGAGGCTGTCTTACTTTGGGCACATCAAGAGAAGGCAGGCTTCTTTGGAAAAGGCAGTAATGCAGAGGGAAATAGAAGGCATCAGGGAAAGAGGAAGAAAATATGAGGTGGATTGACTCCGTATGGTTTGGGGTGGGACTGGGAGGATGAGGACAATTATGATATCATAATCAATAAAAATAAATAAATAAATAAATAAATAAACCATAGGAATGAGTCTATAGGAGCTGAGCAGGGCTATTGAGGACAGGACACTGTGGACATCACTCATTTACAGGGTTGCCAGGGGTCAGAGCTAACTCAACAGCATGGAACACCCACACACATATCCAAGACATTCTGTTGGGTATTATGGGGGCATGATGAAAACCCCTCATAATCTTTCCTGTGTAAGAATAAGACAATCAAGGTACATCCCCTGACCGGTTTGGCTCAGTGGATAGAGCATCGGCCTGCGGAGTCAAGGGTCCCAGGTTCCATTCTGGTCAGGGGCATGTACCTTGATTGTGGGAACATACCCAGTTGGGGATGTGCCCACAATCAAGAATATGCCAGGATTGCAAGCTCAATTCCCAGAGTGGGGCATGCAGGAGGCAGCTGGTAAATGATACTCTCTCATCACTGATGTTTCTATTTCTCTCTCCTTTTCCCTTTCTGAGATCAACTGAAAAAAACACAACCCCCCCCCCCCCCCACAAAACTTCTGTAAGGTTAAACAGAAAGTAAGCTTGTCTTAATCTCAGAGCAGCCAAGGACAGTGCCAAGAGTAACACTTCCAAGCCTTTGCTGAAGCAGTCTCATCCGCCCAGAATGTTTCTTCTTTCTTGTCAACTCTGCTGATTCCCATTCATCAGTCAAAAACCCAGCTGACAGTGCCTCCTTCTCAATGATACCCTCTCTGAAAATCTGCCCCATGCATGTGTGATTGTCCCCTGCATTGTGCCCCTAACTCTCTGTATCAGATGCTTGCTTCTGTCTCTCCCCCAGTTGCAATGTGGATGCCCTGAGGCTATGAGCTATGACATTTACTTTGTCCCATCATGTTTCAAACAGGGCTGGGGCAGAGGACACTAGTGACCAATGTCTGTTGAGTAAACGAAGGCTTTTGATGGCATAGGAGCATGTAATGGTCCTTTTAAAATAGTAACTTTTGACTAATGGAGAAAAGAGGGAGAAACATTCCAAAGGGATCATAGTTACACTCGAGGAAAATCACATCTATTTATTTATGTATGTATTTATTAGCTGCATATTATTGGTGAATAAAGAACCCCAAAAGATGGTGTTTTAAAAGATCACATTTTATGTTCAATTTTTGTAAACCTTTCTCATTAAAGTCATGGGTGCACCATGACTTTAGTTGCATTTTCTACTCAAAAACACCAGCAAATGATTAGTTGATTTGCCTAAGATTAAAAAGGTCTCTAGAGAAAACTGGTGACCAATGACATTTGACCTCTGTTGGAGGTTGAATAGTCTCTGCTGTCTGTCCAACAGGTACAGGCAAAATACAATTACCCAGGACCCACATATAAAACCTTTAAAAAAGGAGACTACAATCACATTTAATTTTCAGTGCCCAGAACAAAGAGGTTTATTTCGGTATAAGAAAAATCTTTGCAAAGGAGTACAAGAAAAAGGCTTCATTGGACTTCCATGTCAGAAGACTTAGAATCTGTGGCCCCACAAGTGCTGGAGACAATCTTCACAATCCTTAAGCATGAAGGATGGATGTCTTGGAGACAAAGGGAGAGATGTTGGGAGAACTTAATTCATTAGGAGGTTCTGAATGAAGGAAGGGAGTTTGGACAGAAGTTGGGATGTAAGCAGAGAATTAGTAGTGCTGGGGTTTGCTATGGGACCCAAGAGATCAGTTACACATGTTTTGAAAAGCAGGGTCTGCATCTCTGGGGAGGGAGGCAAAGAAGAAGTGATGTGTTTAAAGCAGAGATTCAGCAGTCACAGACTGCACAGCACATGGGGCGGGGGCAGGTGGAGATGACACAGGTGGGGCGATAGCAATTGGTGTGGCAGGAGACCTGGCCACAGACTGGGCGGAGGCAGCAGCAGGGGCAGCAGCAGGGCTGGCAGCAGCTGGAGCCACAGCAAGAACCACAGCAAGAGGGGCGGCAGCAGCTGGAGATGCAGCAGGTGGGGCGGCAGCAGGGACGGCAGCAGCAAGAGCCACAGCAAGAGGGGCGGCAGCAGCTAGAGATGCAGCAGGTGGGGCGGCAGCAGCAGGAGCCACAGCCCTGGTTAGAGCAGACGGAGCCACAACAGGACATGGTGTCGGAGGGTGGAGGTTCTGGGTGAGTTTCCAGGAGAGTGAGGTTCTCGAGTGAGCTCTCTCCTTGCCCTCTGTTGCTTTTATACCCTGCTGAGGGCTGCGGTGCCCATGTGCAGGACCCTTCTTGTTGTTGTTTGTCCTGGCTGGAAATCAGTTCATTTTAGTAAATTCGATAATTGTGTTTACCTGATAAACGTTTCTATTTTTAGGAACAGCACCATTTCCTTCTCCTGTGGTATAATGAGCTGTCCAGTCTGGTTAATGCCAGGTGAATCAGCGCCCATATTTCTCTGTCCCATGTGTTTTCTCAAGTAGACCCATTACATGACACCACTTCATTGGATTTTGCAAGGGTTAATTTTTCATTGCTCCATTTGACTCCAGAATAATATGTTGAGAATGGATTTATGATGCTAGATCTCTGCTGTCAAAGAGTAAATCATATCATGTACTGGTAGTAAAATAGGGTGGAAGACCCATCTTGAAACGGGGTGGGGGCAGTTATTTGTGTGCAATTAAGTATACCGTGATTCCTTTGGATTTCTTGGATTGTCAGGTATGAAGGATCGAAACAAAGTTCCTATCTGTTTTTTTCTTATTGAATCTATTTAATTTGAAACAGTTTGAAAATATGGCAGACCACCTCTCACATGTTAGATTGTAAAAAATTCAAAATTTGTCAACCTTCTCTGATAGTGAGACTAAGTAAAAACAGGCACGCTTCCACTTTTCTCAGGAAGATTTGACAGTAGGGAGCAGCTCCAGGCCATACCCATCTTCAGTCCCAGGACCTGCTGCCTCATTGGAATTATGAGGCCCAGTTTAGTTGAGTGACATCAGCCCCACTCCATGTGCCCCAATGGTCCACACAAAAGGAGGGTCTGCATCTGTGAGGACAGAGGTAAATGGAGATGGTGGTTACAGAGCAGGGGCTCAACATAAGAGGAGGCACAGCTTGGGGGTGAGGTGGGGGCAGGTACAGATGACACAGGCGGGGCAATGGCAAGTGGTGCAACAGGAGACCTGGTCACAGACTAGATGGAGGCAGCAGCAGGGGGGACAGCAGCTGGAGCCACAGCAGGAGGGGCGGCAGCTGGGAGGGCAGCAGGTGGTCCTGCAGCAGGTGGTCTGGCAGCAGCCTTGGCCACAGCCCTAGTCAGAGCAGCCAGAGCCACACAGGAGCTAACCATGGTGTCCGAGGATGGAGGTTTTGATGTTGGTAGGAGCCTGAACAGAGAATTTAGAAGTCACTCTTCTTATGTTCTCTTTCATACTGTGCCGAGGAACTGTGTCCAGGTCCTGGACCATTTTCTAGTTTATTTTTTTAAATAAATATTACTCTAAAATTAGAGCATCATGTTTTTCTGGTTAAAGATTTTTAAGATGAAGAAAAAGACGATTTCTCTTTTCTGATGTGTTAAGAGTTTCCAATCTGGCCTTTCTCAGAATCATCTTTCCTACTTTCTTCTTGGTCAAGAAGGGCCATCACGTGATTCAGTCACCTGTGATCTGTATATTATCCCATGATGCCATTTGGATCAATTATTCCCATGATGCTGAGATCTCTTTGATGTTAAAAGAGAGGGACTAGAAAGAAAAAGGCTCTCCTTTGTGAGTCACCTGTGTGCAATGAGGAAGACAGCCTATCTGTGAGACACGGATGCTCATTAGATAGTGGACTCTCTGGCTGCCCTCAAATATGTACTGAGTATTACTTCCTGCATTCAATGGGAAACCGTTGCCAATGACTCAATTGTTTTTAAATATTAAAAGATACTCTCACTCAATATGGAGCAGCGTAAGCACCAACATGAATAATAGCAGTAATGGATTTTAACTCATTAAATAAAATAAAAATCCATGACTCCATAGTGAGACTAATTAAATAAAAAAATATTTTAAAAGGGAGATGAGACAATTATCTATGACAGTATAATATCAACTAATAAATGTAGAGGAATAAAAATAGAGTTACCAAATCATCACTTAAAACCCTCATAATAAAGCTTGATTCAAGTAAATATTATCAATGGATGCTATAACTGTTGGGTTAAAGTTGGACAGATAATAGGCTATTTGCACACTTTCAAACTAGTTCTCCGTCGATTATTTATTCATCTCAAAGGAAGACATACTAACTGTGCTGTAGAGAAACTTGAGAGCATAACCTTCACCATGGGATCAAGGACACAAATGACAGTCATTTACATGTTAGACGTATGTTAGGTAATAGTAATGTATCAACATTTAATTTGCTAACTAAACTGTGGTTATGCAAAAAAAATGTTCTTAGTCTTAGGATATAAATCTATCTGTATCTAAAGCAGATCATTATCTATCTACTTACCTGCCTACTCATATTTCTCTATTGGAGAGAAACAAAATGTGGCAAAAAAGTTGAATCAGGGTAAAGGCTAATGGTATAAAGGAGTTATTTGGCACAGTTCTGTGTATTTGAAAATGTTCAAAAATGTAAAGTAAAAAATATCAAAGGGGATTGGGATTGAAAATATTTTTTTCTGCAGTATTAGTGTATTAAAAATAAGTACTCTGTGTCTTTTGGGGGAAATAAAGTATTTGACACATTTTACTTTGTAGGAGCCTCCAGTCCAAGATCCCTTGCTTATATTTCTAACCAATGCAGTCAACTTTCTCCCAAAAGAGAACCATTTTGTTGTTCATAGATGGAGCTGACATTAGAGAAGCTGAGAGTCTAATAAATTGGGTTGCATGAGTGATATATAAACCTTGAGGAGGACTCTCTAGTTTTCCAAGAAAAAGAGACAGAGGTAAAATGATGGATATGGGGAGAGGAAGGAAGAAGGAGAGAGAAAGAGGGAAGGAGAATGAAGGTAACTAAGAGAGGAGTGGAAAGATATGCTCTTAACATTTAAGAAAGGTTTGCTATGGGATATAATCCCACACAGTTTAAATAAAACTCTTCATTATTCTTTAATGCTTTTGGAATCATCTATATATTGTTATTATTTCTGGGCTTGTTTGTTTGCTTTTAATGTTAATACATGTTAGGGTTTTCCTGAAGGTGAGAACAAGAATTACAAAACCTGATTCAATTGTGTGTTGGATATAATTTCCCTGGAAATGAGAGGACAATCATCACAAAGTAAGAAACACAAGAACAATGTATTTCTAAGCCAAGAAAATAGAGCTTTATTTAGAAGCAACAATAAGATACTGAGGCATCCCTCTTAAAGGAAATATAAGATAGGGCCCTTTAATGTTTTCAGATCTGAGGCTGTGACATCAGTGGCCCTACAGGCCCTACAGGAATTTCCATATTTTGGACAGGATGACCTGGAATCCAGAAATCAAAAAATCAGATACAGAATGTGCATAAATCTAATAATTGCTTCTTATAAATGCCACCTTATTTCATCCTCTGGATCCATATCAGAGAAAAGTCAACTAAAGAGAAAGTTTGGCCTGAGGCCAGGACATGGACACAGAGTTGAGGGGAATTGGCAGTGCTAAGGCATCTCTGAGGTGCGCAGGGTCTGCTTCTGTGATGAGTAAGATGCAGAAGAAAGAGTGGGTTCAGGGATAGTGCTCAGCAGTCACAGATGGCACAGCACATGGGGCGGGGGCAGGTGGAGATGACACAGGTGGGGCGATAGCAGTTGGTGTGGCAGGAGACCTGGCCACAGACTGGGCGGAGGCAGCAGCAGGGGCAGCAGCAGGGCCGGCAGCAGCTGGAGCCACAGCAGCTGGAGCCACAGCAAGAGGGGCGGCAGCAGCTGGAGATGCAGCAGGTGGGGCGGCAGCAGCTGGAGCCACAGCAGCTGGAGCCACAGCAAGAGGGGCGACAGCAGCTGGAGATGCAGCAGCTGGGGCAGCAGCAGGGACGGCAGCAGCTGGAGCCACAGCAGGAGCCACAGCAAGAGGGGCGGCAGCAGCTAGACACACAGCAGGTAGGCCTGCAGCAGCTGGAGCCACAGCAGGTGGGGCGGCAGCAGGTGGTCTGGCAGCAGCTGGGGCGGCAGCAGGTCTCCTGGCAGCAGCCTTGGCCACAGCCCTGGTCAGAGCAGACGGAGCCACAGCAGGAGTTGACCATGGTGTCGGAGGGTGGAGGTTCTGGGTGGATTTTTAGGAGAGTGTGGTTCTTGACTTTGGATGTCTTCTTACCACATGTCCCCTTTTATACCCAACTTAGGGACTTCTATGATTATGAAAATACTACTTCCTTATTTTTGTTTATATGACTAAAAATGCATTTAGTAAATAATATCATTGCATTTTTTTCTAGTAAAAACTTTCATTATATAGAACACAGTCATTTCCCTTTTATCAAGTTCCCCAGTGTTCCCACCTTTTGTGTTTTCCCCTTGTTTGCAGTGCCATAAGATTTCACTCCCTGGGTGTCATGACACAGGCAGGCCACTATCTCTTGTCTGGTCCTCACCTTGACATAATTTTGGGTGCGCTTCTGATGGGGCTAGGTTTTCTGGTGGAAAATTTTATGTTTCCATCAAATGGAATGCTGATAGGAAAGAAGGAAGTCAGCTCATTTCTTAGAAAGAAGGAAACGTATGATTCATTGCGTTTTCTGGGTGTCCATTGAGCTAATGAAATTACTAGCACATTCCAAGCTGTGTTATGTTTCATCACCCTGATGCACTTTGAAACAGTTAGCAGTGACTCAGTGTTTTTAAAAAGCTAAGAGTCATCTGGGATGATCACTTTTGATCTTTATAAATCTCTTCTCAGGTCGGGTAGAGTAATTGGGTCAAAATTTTTTTATCAGCCTTTCAAATTATCAAGATATGTCATGGCTATACTAAATGGACATTTTCTTAAAATCGTTTTTTAAACATTCTGAGATAAAAGATCTAATAGTTTTTGTAATATCACTTATATTTAAGATTTTCTTAGATGAACTAAGAGGGATAGAAATGCCATATTCATCATCAAACATGCATGTACACAGAAATTGTATCCATATGGTTTTGTAATTAATGCCTATATGGTTATTGTCATAATCAGAGGTCTTCTTCAGTGTCACAGGCATTCAGGAAAAAACTAATTGAGGAAAGAACAAATTACCCTCATGATATTCCCTCTTCCTGCAAAGACTCTCGTGAGCCCAGCATTCTCCTAGTTATCTTTTATCAGAAAGTTCAAATGCTATCTTCCCCCATTGTCTTTCTTGGCTGATGCAAAGCAAAATTCTTTCTCCATTGACCTTCTGTTGTGCTTTGTGTATGTGTGGGTTCTATAGCATTCTCTACCAGAAATGTATGTATATAGCTAGCTCTCTCTAGAATGTCAACTCCATTACGGCAGTATTTTACTCATCTTTTTATCCCCCAGGCTTGAAAGAGAGCACATTTCTTAGTAAGTGAAGAGTTTGTCTAGGTTATAAAAAATGACATACTAATGTTGAGAGCCTTATTCACACATATAGACAAAAAAAGAATTAAAGAGAACAAACAAATGAGAGTAGGCATAACCCTGGCTCGTGATGATAAGAGGAATATATCTGGAAGGTCTATTTTAATAAATAGTGAGAGATATGGTGAGGTTGCTAGAATGTGGGAAGGATCATATGTAGCCTTGAATTCCATAATAAATGGTGAGGATCTATTAAAAGCATTTAGGCAAGAAGTAATGTAATATATTTATTATATATGATTTATTTTAATTTTTGATCTGCCTTTAGAAATGCCAAAATACACTTGGATTTTTGGGGAGAGATGTTGCTTAAAAGGTTTAAGTGGGGCAGGGTGGGAGGTGTGTTCACAGCATCAGGTGATAAAGTGAGTATAATAGCTATTTCAAAGGAAGAATCAGAAGAGAATTGGGCCAAAATGAAAATGGAGATATAAGGAGGGTTTTTCGGAAAAGTTATAAAAGATACCTTAACTATTTATTTATATATTTTATAACTACCTATGTGTATAATTTGTGACCATGCCTCCTAAAAGCCAACAGTTAAAATTTTAAAGGATAAATAAGTGGTGCTCTAAATGTCCACCAACAAGATGCTGTCTGAACACCATTCTTCTGGGTTTTTCTGGAGGCTTCATTCCATAGTCATACTGATAACTGGGTTGGTGAGGCAAGGTTTTTACCCCAGGATCATGTCTTATGAAGTCAAATTAAATCACAGACCAGAAGATACAAGCAAAAGTGTGGGAAGTTTATTACAAGCAGATTCAGACTTCCTGCACGGGGGGGGGGGGGGGGGGGGGGGGGGGGGTCCAATAATGGGTTGCATGAAGCTTTGTGATCTAGGCGTATATGTGGCTACAGGCCTGCTCTATATCTACTTGTGTCACCACCTGATTGATTCCTCAGATGTTCTTGCCCAGCAATGGACCTGAACTTCCCCTGTTTCTATGCATTAGTTCAACGTATTGTTGCAGACCCTCCTTAGTTTCACACATCTCCCGCTTTGAGTCCAGAAACATTTTATTGTTTCTGCATGGTTGGTTCCCGTGATTAGGCTTTGCTCAAACTGCCGTGTCTGCCCCTGCCTATGTTCCGCCTGCCTTTGTTTCCCTCTGGACCCCTGCCCTCCTGTCTGCCTGCGTGTCAAGCTAACCCTCTTACTAAGACCCTAACACCCAACTTATGTTGGGGTGAAGCCCATATTATATCATCCTCTAGATGGTGTGTTTCTTGACACCTTAGAACTTCCAAAATTTTTTTTAGAAATAACAATCAACTCTTAGTTACATTTGTTTTTGGAAATATAACCCAGCTAATATTTAAAACTCTGATATACACGAATTTTGAATTTAAAATGTCTTTAATGTACTTCAGATTATGAACCAAAAGTTATAGATCCTTATATTAGTACTAGAGACCCAGATGGTTGTTCTGCTTTTTGGTATAATTAGCGTATTAGCTCTTTATTATATAGGATAAAAATGATATTATTGTATATATTGTGAGATGTTTTCTCAGCTAAGGAGGATCATTCTCACCTAAGTTTTGGTGATAAGAAACTGAGTCTCAAAGAAATATCCTGCACATGTGCTCTTATGTAATACCAAATAAGGTGACAGAAGCCTAAGTCAGGAGAGTAAAACCATCAGGAAGATAGGAAACTTCAATAACATGAGAGGCTAAAATTATGAAGGAGTTTCCGTTTTGAAATACTAAAATTTTAGGACATGCTTAGAGAAAGGAATGGAGAGAGCGAGAGAATGAGAGAGAGAGAGAAACAAACGCAGATATGAGAGAGAAACATCAGTAGACTACCTTCCCATATACTCCCCATCAAACCTGAAACCCAGGTATGTGCCTTGACTGGGAAATGAACAGGCAACCCTTTGGTTTATGGGACAGCAGCTCAACCAACTGAATCACTTCAGCTGGGCTTGAACATCTATTAATAAACAGTTTTAAAAATCCAGCCTGTGTGGTTCAGTGGTTGAGCATCGACCCCTGAATCAAGAGGTCACTGGGATTCAGTTCTCAGTCAGGGTGCCCAGGTTGTGGGCTCAATCCCCAGTAGGGCCATGCAGGAGGCAGCTGATCAATAATTCTCTCTCAATTGATGTTTTCTAGCTCTCTCTCTAAAAATAAATAAAGAAATAAATATCAATAAAAACATCTTTTCAAAAGTTTTAAAATTTTTTATGGAGAAGTTGCTATGGACTTTAATACATTTTCAGAAATCTGTATTTAGAAGGTACACTTAGTATTCTGAGATGAAGTTTATTATTTAGAGAGAAAATGAAGAAGGGGCAGAGGGAGGGAGGAAGAAGTACTCCAGCTAACTAAAATACGCAAATGTATTAACACAACCGTAATGGAACGTACTGCAAATACAGTGAAATTTAGATGTCTCTATGATGTTCAACTCTGTGGAGTTTTTAAGGGACATTTGAGACATATGCCAATACTTAAAGTTCTAGAGGACAGTGAAACCATTATACAAACTGTCTTTGTTGTTCCGTCAAAGAGAACATGATTCTAAGGTACTTTTCTCAACCAGAGTAGTGTTTCAATAATAGTAACAATAAAAATGATATTTACTGAGAGCTTACATCATGCTCCTCACCTCTGTGCTAAGTGTATTTATTACATGGATTATGTCTATGAACCTTTGAAGAGCATAATGAATTATCCCCATTTCACAGAGAGAAAAAACCAAGGCTTAAAGATATTAAATAACTTTGCCTGTGTCATGCAAGGAATGCCCTGTGGAATTTTGATTCCAAGATAAGTATCTGTTTCTAAACTTACTGTCCTGCATTTCATGCAACATTTCTTAGTGTGAAGTCATAAAGACACACATGTACACACACATGCACGCACACATCAAATTAACAAATCAGCAGATTTTGATATCAGGGAAAATGGCTGTTTATTAAGAACATACGGAGACAATGTTATATGAGATCATCACATATAGTATATATTTTGGGTGAGACAGTGTCGGTTCAAACATAGATGCATCCGGGCCTCGGTTAAAACCATTTGACAAATGTGTTTTCATTTATCATTTCCTGGAGTTGAACACCAACTCCATATGCCAAATCAGAAGAATTGGCAGCTAAGAGTTCATTCCCCAGTCACTGGCTGGCTCAACACATTTTAGGTGACTTGTGAGGACATCCAGTGTGTGACAGATTACAGGCAAAGATTCAGCAGTCACAGACGGCACAGCACATGGGGCGGGGGCAGGTGGAGATGACACAGGTGGGGCGATAGCAGTTGGTGTGGCAGGAGACCTGGCCACAGACTGGGCGGAGGCAGCAGCAGGGGCAGCAGCAGGGCCGGCAGCAGCTGGAGCCACAGCAGCTGGAGCCACAGCAAGAGGGGCGGCAGCAGCTAGAAATGCAGCAGCAGGGACGGCAGCAGGGATGGCAGCAGCAAGAGCCACAGCAAGAGCCACAGCAAGAGCCACAGCAAGAGGGGCGGCAACAGCTAGAAATGCAGCAGCTGGGGCGGCAGCAGCAAGAGCCACAGCAGCTGGAGCCACAACAGGACATGGTGTGAGAGGGTGAAGGTTTTGGGTGGGTTTCCAGGAGAGTGAGGTTGTTGAGTTTGGGGGTCTCCTGGTGGCAGGGCCTCTTATATACTGTCTGGACAGGGTGAGCTGTCCACATGCTTCCTTGTTTTTATGTACCTAATGTTTGAGTAATTATCATATTACACATAATGTTTATCTTCTTAATGGTTTAAACTTATTGAAAACAACATTTTCCTTTCCAGATATGCTAAATTCTGTCTGATTTGCTTTTCCTCTGAGTCAGACCTGTGGGCATGTTCTAGACCACACTCTCCTCCTCCATTTAGCATTTGGGGTGACATTCCTTACTCTCCCTCCGTATCCCCTCAGGATGGGATCTGGGCAGATGTATTCCTGGTTGTGCATTTCTTCCAGTGACTCATGTGGAGAAAATTCCATCAGCATAGTGTGGCATCGGGCATGGGACAAGAGAAAAATGACCCCTGTGGGTCATTTGTGAGCAATGAGGAAGGGGACCTTTGTATGCGTGTGATGTTGGTGGCTTCTATGTCACTGGAATGGGTTTCCTTAGATGTTTCAAACTTTGGATCATGTTCTGTACCCTAAACCATGGCGGACAATTTATCTACATGGCTCTGGTTACTACAACATCCCACAGTTTATTACGTTGTTACTTTGCTGGCAGATATGTTTGCAGCATCTCTCTCCAGCTGGTCTCTTTATTAAAGTTTAATTTACATGTATATTAGGCAGAGTAGGAGATGAACAAACATAACTAGTAATAAAATAGAACAGTTATAAGACTATACTGTAATAAAAGTTATGTGAAATGTGGTCTCTCTACAAATTTTTCCTTCAACAAAATTTGTGGATAGAAAATCCATTCTTTTTTAAAAAACAATATACAGTATATACACTGAGTGGCCAGATTATTATGATCTTTGAATGCATAATAATCTGGCCACTCAGTGTACTTCTCTTGAGTACATCATTTATTTGATATCAAAGATACTATAAATCGTGCACCTGATCAGTTTTCCCCTTTGCACTGGCTGATAAAAAGCTCAGGGCAAATAGGTAAATCTAGAATATTTTTGGTACCCATTTGAGATACAAATACACTGAGTGGCCAGATTATTATGAGTTCAGAGATCATAATAATTTGGCTACTCAGTGTATATTTTTATGGATTTCAGAGAGGAAGGGGGTCGGGGGGAGAGAGAATTATTGATAAGCTTTCTCCGGTATGCCCCCTACTGGGGATTGAGCTCACAACCTGGGCTTGTGCCCTAGATAGGAAGGTGCCCTTGACCAGAATTGAACCCGGGACCCTTCAGTCAGCAGGCCAGTGCTCTATCCATTGAGCAAACTAGCTAGGGCAGAAGATCCATTCTTACTGTAGAAATTAGCAGCCTCAGCATATGCTTTAAAAAATATTTTCTTATTAAGAACTTTCTCTTAAAAGGAGCACTTTAGGGCTTTTCTTTGGCATGTTTGAATTACCAGAATCACTGTTCTTACACTTGGGGCACAGGTCAGGATGACCAGCAGCAGTAAATAAGGAACACAAGCACTGCAACACCAAGAGAGTTGATCTAATTATTGAGACAGCTACAAAATGGGTAGCATATACAGTATGGATTCACTGGACAGAGGGAAGATTCACAACCTGGGTGGGATGGAACAGGACAGCACAAGATTTCACCTGCTACCCAGAATGGCATGCAACTTAAAACTATGAGTTATTTTTTGAATTTTCCATTTACTATTTTCAGACCATGGGCAACTGTGGGTTGCTAAAACTACTGAAAACAAAACCTCACATTCAAGGGGGGAGACTACTCTATACTGAAAAGTGTATAAGACATACATGTGTAATATCTATACTAATAATAGGGTAATATACGATTAGACTGAACATCTTCCAGAAGACCTTTCAGACAAAGTATGGTGGCGGGGCTGAGGCAGAGGCAGTTAGAGGCAATCAGGCAGGCAGGGGAGAGCAGTAAGGGGATCAGGCTGGCAAGCAGGTGAGCAGTTAGGAGCCAGCAGTTCTGAGGGGTCCAGGATTGAAGAGGGTGCAGGCTGGGCTGAGGGACCCCCCTCCCATTCATGAATTTCATGCACCGGGCCTCTAGTAATAAATAATTATGAAGCAAGCATCTATCTATCCCCACACCCAGGTCAAGAAATAGGACATTGCTGTCCATGGCCCTGAATGTGTCTTCTCTACCACATCACTCTCCTTCCCCCCTGATTCTTACTGTTCTGATTCTTAAAGTAGTCCTTTCACTGATGTGCTTTACAGTTTTACCACCTAGGTATGCATCCTAATAACTATAGTTTAGTTTTACATATTTTTGAATTTTATGTAAGTGGAATCTTCATCTATGTATTGTGTGTTTTTATTCTCTCACTCAATATTATGTAAGAGTTGTGGTAGGCAGCCCTTTAGGTGACCCAGTGGTTTCTACCTCCAGGTGTTCATGGTCTTACATATTTCCATCCTTGTGAGAAAATTGCTTCTAATCAACATCAAGTGACTTAGTTACAAAAGATGGTGACTAGCCAGATCTCTCTTCCTTACTGGCTCTGAAGGAAGTGAGCGGTATGTGGCAAAGCACGGAGAGCAGTCTCTGCTGACAACCAGAGGGAACTGAGGCTCTGACTCTAATGGGTCTCAAGGAACTGAATCCTGTCACCAACCACATAAGTGAACTTGAACTGGATTCCTGCTCAGTCAAGACTTTATTTATTTTATTTTATTGATTTTTTTAAAGAGAGAAAGAGAGAGGGATAGAGAGTTAGAAACATCGATGAGCGAGAAACACGAATCAGTTGCCTCTTGCACACCCCCTACTGGGGATGTGCCCACAACTAAGATATGTGCCCTTGACCGGAATCGAACCTGGGACCTTTCAGTCCATAGGCCGATGCTCTATCCACTGAGCCAAACTGGTTTTGGCTCAGTCAAGATTTTAGATGGGACCCCAGTGCCAGCTATCACCTCGATTGCAGAGTTGTGAAAGTGGATGAAGTGGAGAGGTCAGCTGAGCTGCATCTGGATGCTTGACCCACAATATAAATGATTTAATGAAAAGATGATTCCTATAGACAAATAGGGTGCAATCCCACCGAGAAGCTCTGGAAACTGGAACAGCATGCCCCCACTAGAAAAAAAGAAGTCATAGCATTGACCAAAAACTCCCGTCCACTGGTTGAACAATGTTCCCAGAGACATTAACTCCGACTTTTGGCCTGCCCAGAGCTGGCTCTTTCATATGCAGGAAGTTCTCTACTGAGGAAGTTCTAGCTGGTTGCTATAGGAAACCATCTTCCTATAATAGAGTGAGGATGATGTGGGACTAAAGTTAGAAATTCTAAAATCACCTGCTGTAGACTGCTTTCTGCGGAGAGCAACAGAAGAGTGGACAGATAAGAATGCTGATTCAAAAAGGAAAAATGAGACATAATACTCTTGTATTTGTATGCTTGGGAAATTAAGATTTATTTAAGATTTGGGGACATCTTCATATGAGAAAATGTGGTAAGGAAGAAATATATCAATGGGGATGACATAGACATTGAAGAATTACAGAGAAAATTGAAGCTTTCTATTCATTTGGGAGAGAGAGTAACATATAGGGGCAGAGAGGGAGGCATTATATTTGGAGGCCACAATCAGTTAAAGAATCAGTTGAAACCGAGTTTTGTAAATTGGACTCTCATGACTCAGCTCAATTTCAACTACATTGAGTAGATGGTTCATGAAAAACAGGTCTGCACAGGTTACAAGGATCACCAGCAGGAACCGCTAGAGCAGGTGGGATGGCAGCAGGTGGTCTGGCAGCAGGTAGTTTGGCAGCAGGTAGGGCGGCAGCAGCTAGACAACACAGGGGGGGCGGCAGCAGCTGGAGCCACAGCAAGAGGGGCGGCAGCAGGTGGTCTTGCAGCAGGTGGTCTGGCAGCAGGTAGGGCGGCAGCAGCTGGAGCCACAGCAGGGGCGGCAGCAGCTGGAGCCACAGCAGGTGGGGCGGCAGCAGCTAGTGATGCAGCAGGTAGGCCTGCAGCAGCTGGAGCCACAGCAGCTGGAGCCACAGCAGGAGCCACAGCAGGGGCGGCAGCAGCTAGACACACAGCAGGGGCGGCAGCAGCTAGACACACAGCAGGGGCGGCAGCAGCTAGACACACAGCAGGGGCGGCAGCAGCTAGAACCACAGCAGGGGCGGCAGCAGCTAGACACACAGCAGGGGCGGCAGCAGCTAGAACCACAGCAGGGGCGGCAGCAGCTGGAGCCACAGCAGGTGGGGCGGCAGCAGCTAGTGATGCAGCAGGTAGGCCTGCAGCAGCTGGAGCCACAGCAGCTGGAGCCACAGCAGGTGGGGCGGCAGCAGGTGGTCTGGCAGCAGCTGGGGCGGCAGCAGGTCTCCTGGCAGCAGCCTTGGCCACAGCTCTGGTCAGAGCAGACGGAGCCACAGGAGTTGACCATGGTGTCGGAGGGTAGAGGTTCGGAGTGAGTTTTCAGGAAGGTGGGTTGGAAGGTTTGGAAGTCCACTTGCCCCAGGTCCCCTTTTATACCCTGCTGAGGGCTGCTGTCATCAGGAGCTGTGCTCTTCCTTGTCCTTGTTTGTCCTCATTAACAGGTGATTATGAAATTAGCCAGGTTTGTTTTCCTGGCTCCCCTTTTCAAGATGGATGGAAAACATTTCCTTTTCCTGGTGGGTTAGCATTCCTCACTTCAACTCTTCCTGGGTCATCTCTTATGTCTTTCTTGCTTCATCTTCCTTAAAGAAAGCTGTCACGCGATTTATGCATATAGACCATGTATGTGTGTCTCATGTTGCACAGCCCAGCATGTCTCCCTTTGGGTGATAATAAGCCACATTCCTTTTGGTGACTTGGGGGGTATACTGCATTTTAGTGTGATGTCTCATTCCCTGTGGGTTAGGTGGGCAGAGAAGTGTTTAATGTGAATCGGGGCATTGCTGGCATGAGAATAAGACTCTTAGAGTTTTTCCTTTCCCTCCTGTGAATTGTGGCCTATTTTCTAGACTTTTTGATGGGAAACAAATAACTGGTGTATGAAGAAACACTAAGTAATGTAATTTTGATGTTTCTTCTTTGTCTTCAGCTTTATTAAGGTATATATAATATACAAAAAATTGCACGTCTAATGTATACATTCTGATGAGTTTGGGCTTATGCATGCACCATAATATCATTTCCAAAATTAAGGTAAAAATCTATTCTTCACCTCTAAAGAGTTTTTGGGTCCCTTTGTGTTTTTTTTTTTTTTTTTTTGTGTGTGTGTTAAAAACATTAGCATAGGATCTACCTTCTTAAGTGCATCATACTATTATTGTCAACTATAGGCATACTGCTGTATAGCAAATTTCTAAAATTCATTCATCTTGTATACCTTTAACTCTGTACTAATTGAACAATAACAACCCACTTCCTCCTCCCCCGGTTCCTAAAAGTCACCATTTTATTCTCTGCTTCTATGAATTTTGACTACTTTAAATATCTCAATGAGTGGAGCATGCAGTATTTGTACTTCCATGACTGACCGACTTCATGTAGCATAATATCTTTCAGGTCCATTTATGTTGTCACACTTGGCAGAATTTATTTAAGGCTGAATAATACACACTTTCATCAATGTATCAGTGTTGGCATTCAGAGTTTAGTGGCAACAGTGGTCAGCAGTACGTGTGGCTTATCCTGGAAATTAATATCTTGTACACATCTTGTCTTTTTCATTACAAACTGCTTCGATCTTTCTTACAGATTTGCAGTAGGTAGAGTATAGACCAGCAGTTCTCAAGCTCTTCTTCCACCTGATAACAGGTGTACTGATGATGGTACACCTCGGGAAGAAGCGATGAGAGGAAATGTAATGTTAGGGTGTGTGGAGGTTCAAATCAGTTCTTCTCCTAATTAAAAAAATATTTTTAATTCAGAAAGGAAAGGAGAGGGAGAGAGCGATAGAAACATCAATGATGAGAGAGATTCATTGATCAGCTGCCTCCTGGATCAAGCCTGCAACCTGACTAGGAATTGAACCGTGACTCTCAACCACTGACCCACACTAGTTGGGCCCAAATTTTTAAATACAGTTAGAACTACCCAACTCATGTGCTATGTGCATTAATAACTACTCATCTAAACTTTTGAAAGGCTCTGACCTGTGGGATTTATAGTTTTGTGCAAGGATGTCTAGGGCTTTCTGAACCAGATTCTGTCATTTAGCATATTCCATTGTCCTCAACATCATGGACTCCAAATCTTTTGATGAAAAGACTCTCATTTTATTTCTCATTTACATAATTTATGAGAAGACTCTCAACCAAATTGAGATGTCCTTGGCTATGTTCTCAGGATAGCTAGTCCAAGACAGGAATGGCTATCCAGAAACTATACGTTGGAGCTATTACCTATTTGGTAGGACATAATACAAAAACAAACAGATTTAAACTAAGTGTCCTACTCCCTCCCTGACTTTTCTTGACTCAAGAGGAAACTGTATAAAAGGAGCTAACAGATGATCTGCCAGTGCCCCTCATTTTTTTTAAACAATCAGCTGGTCATACTGTTGCTGTACATAAGAGATCGACTTTCCCCAGATTCCTATAATAGACTGATACAGCCTAAGTGGGTGTCTCATAGAAACAAATTTGAGTCACCATGGTGACTGTGGTTTATGGAATGGCTGCTTCTAAGCATAGTCAGTGGAGAGAGCTTGAACTCTAAGCTGGTTTTACAGAGGAAGAATCAAGAACCAGGTGGTGGAGATTCGATGACATGGGTTTGAGGAGCCCTCTCTACCATAAGGTTGAATAAAACCAAACTCTTCATTTTTTTTTTTTCTGGCCTAGTTTCTTCTTCTGCCCTGGCTCTGATTTTTAGGTGGACATACCCGGGTTCTAACAACCCGGGCTCCTGATGGGACCTCGGCTGGGAGGTGTGCCTGGTGTGCTGAGCCTGTGTTGTCATAACGCTGGTGAGCCAGATGCAGCATTTTATTGGAAAGGTCCTGAGCCTCTTCTCCTGTCACAGAAAGATGAGGGAACAAGAACCGAGATTAAGTTGCTGTGGGGGCAGAGGCCCTGGAGAGCCTCATCATGGAGCCTGAAAAAAAACTCGAATTCCATATGACCTCTTGTTTTAGGAAAAGGTTGTCCCCTAGGAGCTCTGATGAGTGAGTCCTACTGATGACTCAGTAGAGATAATTTTCATTTATATTAAATTAGTATATATTTTTCTTCATGGTGTGTGTGTGTGTGTGTGTGTGTGTGTGTGTGTTCCATAGGATAAGCTTAAAAGTATGTTTAAAAATTCCTCATGATTTCTTCTAGTACATTAACAGTTTAATTTTTATATTGAGTTTTTCATCCAAATGAAATTTGCTTTGGTTTAATGATGTGTTAACTCTCTCCTTTCTTTGTCCAGAAATTAACAAGCTGACTTACATAATTTTTATTATTATAGTATAGACATTTTTAGTCTATACTGAGTTTATATAGGCTTTTAAGTCTATTCTGGAGTCTATTTGGTGACACACCCCACGATGTGAATATCCCTGGGTTAGAGGGTCTTTAATGTGATTCTCAGTTCTACAAATCCATAAGTTTATGACTATTCAATCCCCTTTTATTGACTGTTTTTTTTTCATTTACTTCTATGTCCATGATTTTATTTTAGAATTGATAATTGTCCTCAGAAGTACAATAGTTAAGTAAAATTAGAATTTTTAAAATAGCATATAGTCAATGTCCCTTTGTGCTCATCCATGCAGAAAGAACCCAAAATAAAATACCCAGCTATTCTTTAAAAAAAAAAAAAAAAAGATAATTCTGCTGTGATGTTATGACTTAGGGAAGTGCTACAAAACACTGGGAAAACTATTTTTCTCTACATTTATATTTCTGGGTCACTGCCAAATTTACTATGTCTCCTAATTCTTGAACATAACTGAGTAGGCTACAGAGACAAATACAACCTGTATTTCTTTCTCCTAGCAAATATTTACCCATGGAAAGCCTTTCTTCCTTTTAGAAATTGAGACATAAATTGATGATTGTAAAAAAAAAAGTGATATTTTAATTCTCAGAAGATTGATTGTTTTGTAAGAAAGACTAAATTATTAGAACCCTTTAGTCCAAGAGGAAAATAGATATAGGCTTATGATAAAACTTTTAAAAGTCATAAGGGACAGGAGACAAAGAAAATAGATACAAACTTGCTAAAGCCAACAGTATTCAAATGAGATAATATGTCTTGTGAATGAAAAATGATAGTGTTTGCCTGCAAGTAGGAAGCCTCAATGCAATTTTTCCACAAAAATGAAAAAATGAGTGAGTAGTTGAATGAACTCGAAACAGTTAAGGTTATCCTTCATAGGTGAATGGTTGAACAAACCAAACTATATGTGTCCATAACATAGAACAGCTACTGATACACTGAACAACATGCTTGATCTCAGTGGAAGACTGCTGAGTATAAAAAGCCAATCACCAGAGGTTACACAGTGTAAGATTCCATTTGTAGAACATGCTTGGAAATAAAATTATAGAGATGGAGAACAAAGTAGTGGTAGGCAGGGGTGTCGGATGATGTGTGGGAGGGAGTGGGTATGGCTACAAAGATGGAGCCTTACGGAGAAGGACAGTTCTGTATCTTAATTGTGATGGTGGTTACACAGATCATTACAGTACACATGACTGTACTGCATAGAAACATACACACATGCATGCACACGTATACTCACACTTATAAAACTGGTAAATTCTGAACAAGATCTGTGATTTGTACTAATCTAAATTTCTAAGTTTGGATATATACTGTAAATAGAATGTGACCGGTGGGGGGAATTGGGTGAAGGGCGTGCAGACATTGCTGTACTCTTTTATAACTTTCTGTGCACCTATAGATATATTAAAATAAAATATACAATAAGGTTAATTGTTGGTAAAAGGGAATATATGCTTTTACTTGCATACCGTTCACCTTCATCACCTTTTAGTACTTATGACCATTTTACTTTATCTTGTACCACATAACACACAAATGAGGAGGAAGGGGTCAAAAGGTGCAGAGAAGTGGATATGGTAGAATAGATTTAGTCATAAGGCCAGAAAAGCCAGCTCACTGACTGTTCCCTAGGATGTCTCACTGTACACTACACAGGCATATTGAGAAGCTCAATAGTGTCTATTCTCTCAAGTTGGAGCTTGTCTTAGAGAATATTGTCACAGAACTTTGCTCCATAGGAGTTGCCCCATTTGCTTCATCCCCAGTGATCCATTTGTGGGGATTTATGCCTCCCTCCACCATAATTGTAGGCTCTGTGCATCTAAACGCCTTAGGTCTAACAGAAAAGAGTTACCGCTAATGAGGCACAGTAAAGGTGTGGTTGGAATTAAAGCTATGGCTGTCACCTAATTACTTTGAGCTTCTAGTACCAGGTGATCAGCAAGCAAAGAAAAGAGTAATGGCGTCAAGGAGGAAAATATTTAGCATTAATGTGGTGTCCTGAGGGCATTCTGGAAATTTCTATTTCCAAGATATGGGGCAAGTACAACAGCTGTGGCCGTAGTAACAGCTGAAAACATAGGAACAGAGAGCTCAGACTCAGGGACTAGAATTTGGTCCCTCCACTAGACAGGCCAGCCAGAAGAGCAGGGATGTTGCCCACAAACCCTCCTCTTGTAAGTTTCTGTAGAAATTGTAACCAATCAGTTGGAGTGAGTTTAATGAGAAAAATTCATGGACCTGAAGAGTGCCCAGGGTAGACTTTATAATGGATGCCCTTTGCCATAATGAACTCCATCCTCAAATTAGTGTGCGTGGACCGCTGATAGCCGACATTGTTCAATCACATGTTCTCCAGGTCATTGTTCTCCCCTAAAGGAGGAGGTGGCTCTCCATCTCTACTCCCCTCGGAGTGGTCCAGAACTAGAAATAACTGATGTAGTACAAAGCCCAGCCACTATGCCTCCAGGAGGGACAGGTCTGTGGTATTGTTCACACCCGCATCTGTGGGGTCAGATGATCATAAAATTTTATGGCAACCACATTTTGGCTTATCTTCTTTTACTTCCCTAACGTGCTCCCCTCCATTTCTTACTGATTTCACCTGAAAGCACTTCCTATGTATCACTTGTGCAAGAATCCTTGTGTCAGGCTCTGCTTTTAATAAATCCAACCTAAGACACACAGGTGGGGAAGGTTCCCTCATAAATGCAGCAGGCTCCTTTAGGATGAGAGTTGCTAACATGACGAACCATGTTACTTGTGGGATATCATTTCTCTCAGACATATTGTGCAAAAAATGGCAAGAAGAAGCAGAAAATATGCAAAGGATTTAGTGGTTCAGTTGATAATAATTCAGGACTTGATTGTAACAGCATGGCAACCTTTCATAATGCAGGAAAAATGTTTTGAGGGCACTGGTAATGATATTGGAACACTGGTATCTTAGATGGAGTGCCCTCAGGGGCAGACCCCAACACAAGTTTCATATAAAATAGTCTGCTAATCCTAAAAGCACACCAGGGAACCTGGGAAGTGATCTGGAGAAGGGGCGGAGGCCAATGCGGGATGATGGAATGAGCATCTTACTCCTGTGAGCAGTTGGACACTATTCCACCAAGCACCTCTAGAGAGTGGTGCTCCTTGCCCCCACCTGAAAGGAAAGAGCTAGAGCATGTATCCACCCATCACTGGCCCAGCACTGCTCCTACACACTTGGACCCTGGCCTGCCTAGAGCTGGCTCCTTCATCAGAGAAAGTCCACAGGTGGAGAGATCCAAGTGTTCGCTGTATGAAGCCATCTCCCTCTATTAAAACAAGGGTGCTGACGGCATGGAGGGGGCACCCTGAAATCACCCGCTGTCCCCCTCTCTCTGCAGAGAAGGACAGAACACCTGAAAGCTAAGGATGGCAAGTCAAGAGGAACAGGATCAGACACGATACTCTCGTATTTGTATGCCGGGAAGCTCAGATTTATTTAAGATTTAGGGACATCTCCATATGAGAAAAGATGGCCAGGAAGAAATATATCCATTGGGATGACATGTTGGTTGAAAGATTCCAGAGAAAATTCAAACTTTGCGTTCATTTGGGAGACAGACAGTAACATGGTGGGGTGGGGGCAAGAAGGAGGGGAGGAGGCAGTACATTTGGAGGCCAAAGTCAGCTTAAGAATCAGTTGGAACTGAGTTTTGACAATTGGCCTCTCATGACTCAGATCAGTTAAACTACATCAAGAAGATGGGCTGACGGAAACCAGTGGGCACAGGTCAGGGCAGTCAGCAGCAGGAACCGCTGGAGCAGACTGGGCGGCAGCAGGTGGTCTGGCAGCAGGTGGGGCGGCAGCAGGTGGTCTGGCAGCAGGTGGGGCGGCAGCAGGTGGTCTGGCAGCAGGTGGGGCGGCAGCAGGTGGTCTGGCAGCAGGTGGGGCGGCAGCAGGTCTGGCAGCAGATAGGACGGCAGCAGGTGGTCTGGCAGCAAGTAGGCCTGCAGCAGCTGGAGCCACAGCAGCTGGAGCCACAGCAGGAGGGCCGGCAGCAGCTGGACACACAGCAGCTGGGGCGGCAGCAGGTGGTCTGGCAGCAGATGGGGCGGCAGCAGCTAGAACCACAGCAGGAGCCACAGCAGGTAGGTCTGCAGCAGGTGGTCTGGCAGCAGGTGGGGCGGCAGCAGCTAGTGATGCAGCAGGTAGGCCTGCAGCAGCTGGAGCCACAGCAGCTGGAGCCACAGCAGGTGGGGCGGCAGCAGGTGGTCTGGCAGCAGCTGGGGCGGCAGCAGGTCTCCTGGCAGCAGCCTTGGCCACAGCCCTGGTCAGAGCAGACGGAGCTACAGGAGTTGACCATGGTGTCGGAGGGTGGAGGTTCGGAGTGAGTTTTCAGGAAGGTGGGTTGGAAGGTTTGGAAGTTCGCTTGCCCCAGGTCCCCTTTTATACCCTGCTGAGGGCTGCTGTCATCAGGAGCTGTGCTCTTCCTTGTCCTTGTTTGTCCTCATTAACAGGTGATTATGAAATTAGCCAGGTTTGTTTTCCTGGCTCCCCTTTTCAAGATGGATGGAAAACGTTGCTTCTTTTTCCTGGTGGATTAGCATTCCTCACTTCAGCTCTTCCTGGATCATCTCTTATGTGCCTTTCTTGATTCATCTTCCTTAAAGAAAGCTGTCACGTGATATGCATTTATATCATGTATGTGTGTTTCATGTTGCATAGCATAGCATGTCTCTTCTTGGGTGATAAAGGTTCTAATAGCCCACATTCCTTTTGGTGAGTTGGGGAGGTGGTATACAGCTGCATTTTAGTGTGATGTCTCATTCGTTGTGGGTCAGGTGGGCAGAGAAGTGTTGAATGTGAATCAGGGCATTGCTGGCATGAGAATAAGACTCTTAGGGTATTTCCTCTCCTCACTGTGAATCAGAGACCATTTTCTAGACTTTCTGATGGGAACTGTTAGCATGAGATCCCTCTTCACAAGGTTTTAAGTGCACTATAATGTGCTGTTGTTATAAACATGATCTTATACATCACATCTCTAAAATGTGTCTGTGTGCGTTTTTTGTATAACCAGAATGTTCTGTCCATTGAACAACTAACTACCCATTTCTCATTACTCTCATCCCTGGAAAACACCATTTTATTATCTTCTATGAAAAATTTTGACTCTTATGATATCTCATGTAAGTGGATTCTTATAGTGTTTGTCTTTCTCTGACTGACTTATTTCACTTAGCAGAATGTCTTCCAGGTCCATCCATACTGTCAGAAATAGCAGGATATCTTTTTTGTTGTTGTCCTTTTTTGTTAATCCTCACCCCAGGATATTTTCCCATTGATTTTAGGGAGAGAGAGGGAAAGACAGAAAGAAGCATCGATGTGAAAGAAATACATTGATTGGTTACCTCCTGCATGAGCCCCGACCAGGGCTGAACTGGGGAGGAGTCTGCATGAACCCGAATCGAACCCGGAACTCTTTGGTCCACAGGCTGATACTCTCACCTCTGAGCCAAGCCGGCTAAGGCTGGCAGGATTTCCCTTTGAAAGGTTGAATAACAGGCACTTTTATTACTGTATCAATGCTGACATTCTGAGAATAATGTCAATATTGGTTGGCAGTAGACGTGGATATTCAGCCTGTGAAACACGTTTTTCTTTTTCATTACAAACTGCTTCCATCTCTCTTATACATTTGCAGTGGATATACATAGACCAGCACTTCTCAGTCTCTTCTACCTGACACCACGAGTAACGTGGCTCGTCCTGATAATGGTACATCTGGGGAAGAGGCTGAGAGGGGATACAACATTAAATCAATTCTCTCCCCCCCCCAAATGTAAATATAGTCAGAGCTCCCCAACTCACCTGCCATGTGCTTTGATAACTACTCATCTAGGTCTCAGAAAGGCTCTGACATTTCATCCTGTGGGATTTAGTGTCTTGTGCACTGATGTCTACAAATTTTCGCATCATGATTTTATCTTTCAGCATATTCAACCTCCCTTATCTTAAGGCTTTCAAATATTTTGATGAAAAGACTCTCGTTTTATTTCTCATTTCCATATTTTACGAGAAAATTCTCAACCAAGTTGAGATGTCCGTGACTCTGTTCTCAAGATGATTAACTCAAGATAGGAATGGCCACCCAGAAACTATCCTGAGGTTGAAACTGATGTCTATTGGGCAGAACATAATATAAAAACCGATTTTATAGTGACTGTCCTTCTTTTTTCCCAGGTTTCCTTGACTCCAGAGGGGAAATGTATATAAAGAGCCAGTTGAACTATCATTGTCCCTCATTCTGAGAAACTCTAGTCGGCTCGTCGAATGGTTGCTGTATGTGAGGGATTGACATCCCCCCGCTTACTGTGAAGGGCTGATTTCAGGGAAGTGGGTGTCTCAGAGAGAGAATCAAATTCGACTCACCATGGTGAGTAAGACTATGAAATGACCGCCTCTGCAGACAGTCAGTGGAGGGCTTGAATTGTAAACTGGTGTTACAAGAAGGAATAAAAATCCAGATGGAGGAGGTCGGATGAAATGGGATTGAAGGTCCCTTTCTATTTTAAGCAACACAAACATGGTATAAACCAAACTCCTCATGTTGCTTTTAAAATTCCTGGCCAGTTGCCACTTCTGCCCTGGCTCAAATTTCCAGGTGGACACAACCTGGATGATGACGATGTGTGCTCCTGACTGGACCTCTGCTGGGAGGTGTGGCTGGTGTGATGAGCCCCCACACAACATTTTATGGGAAGGTTCTGAGCCTCTTCTGTCACAGAACAATGAGGGAACAAACGCAGATTCAAGTTGTTGTGGGGTGAAGACTATAGGGAGCCCTAATAATGGAATCTGGAGAAAATGCCAAGATTTCTAAATGACCTGGAATGTGGGAAAAAGAGTGACCCAGGAATCCTTATGACAGACCTACTGATGACTCAGCTGCGGTCACATTTATTTATATTAATTGGCTATATTTTTTCCTTCATGGAGTGTGTGTGTGTGTGTGTGTGTGTGTGTTGCTTTGTTGTTCTTATTGCTTAGGATAAGCTTTAACACTATGTTTGAAAATCCCTCCTGATTTCTTTTAGAACTTTAACAGTTTTGTTTTTATAATGAGTTTTTCACTCTATTGAAGTTTGTTTTGGTTTAATGAATTTAGTATCTCTGATTTTTGTCCTTCTTTCTTTATCCAATTAACTAGCTAACCTATACCATTTAAAAAATAATTCTTTCCTTACAGGGTGATTTTAAACTGCCACCTTTTCTTTGTACTTAATTCTCTAGGACTCTATTCAATCCAATTTTTATTTGAGAAATAAAGAGGTTCTTGCAGATTTGATATAAAAATCTGAAAATTCTAGTCTATTGCCTTGAAGTCAGAAACATATATGTCTTTTTTAAAAAAAAATTATGTTGTGTTAAATATAAGAGCACAACATAAAGATATACCCCTTAGAAAATTTTATGTATACAAAATAGTATTGTCAGCCATAAGCAAAACTCATAGATCGGGGAAGAATTGAAGAATTTTGCTACTTCAGTGGCTTTTTGTGTCTCCCTCCCTCTCCCTCTCTTCGTCCCTTTTAGTACTAATATTTCAAATATAACATTTCTCATGTACATTTTCCCACTTATGCCATCTTCTAAGTATTTTATTCATATTGATGTGAATTTGTTATTTCAATTAATGATTTTCAAACCTTTTAAAAAATGTTTTCTTATCTGGAAGCTCACTGTATTGGTATAAATCAGGGAAAATGGAGCCACTCCAGGTGGAGGGAGATGGCACAGCTCCCAGTCCACAGGCTAGCAGCATATGAGACAATGGTTTTCTGATACTTTTTAATAAGGACTGCCTACATAAGAATACAAACATTATGCTTTCATTCACTCCTCTCCTTGCTTTGACTTGTCTTATGTGTCTGTGATCTGGACATTCCCCTCAATTTTCAGACTTGACACATTTTATTTTTAGAAATCAACCCTTATATATTATCTTCTCCAATAGAATAGAATCCTCTTTTTCACCAATATTACCAACATACTCTACTTGACATATATTTTTCTATTAAATCCAAGATTTCATTGTGAGTTACCTGAGGGGTGGGAATTGGGTCTCATTCAGCTTATAAGCTTCCCGGAGCCCAATAGCACAAGGACCTTGCTAAATGGTTCATAATTCAGTTAGTAAAAAAGATATTCTTGTCTTCTCTCAATAAACTTGCTGGCAGACAATGTGGGCAATCCGGTTGGAGAAAGACTAATTATTTGGCATTTTCTTTGATACTAGTGGCTCGGTGCACCAATTCGTGCACATTGAAAGGAAATTAATTAGAAGAAATATTTTTAATATCATATTTGCCCTTTCTCTATAATAGAAGTGTCAACCAAAT
This sequence comes from Pipistrellus hanaki, assembly GCF_964339955.1. Taxonomy (NCBI): domain Eukaryota; kingdom Metazoa; phylum Chordata; class Mammalia; order Chiroptera; family Vespertilionidae; genus Pipistrellus; species Pipistrellus hanaki. Next base: position 6,791,148 of record NC_140518.1, on the reverse strand, counting down.
TCATGAACGACAATGACAGATTGAAACATGCATGCAATTGGCACCAGCGAGAGCTTTATATGTATCTCGTATGTGCGAGTCAATTAGCCTTTAATATATATAAAATAAACTTGCTTAATTAGACCTGCTTTCTGATGTAGCTACACTTTTTCTGTAGTGAAGCACTCCAACTTCTCTTTCAGGTAATTGTGAGCAACACAGCAGTAAATGTCAACACAAAGCAAATTAGTATTGTAGATCATGTAGTGAGAACAAAGGGTAAACTATTTAACTGCAGCAGTGTTTGATTATATTCTGTGCAGTGAGAAAACCTGAAGTCATTTTCAAGGTCTACTATTTCTTACTTCTTTTCAGTCGGGTCAAGTTTCTAAGCTTTCTAAATCTCTGTTTTCTGGCTAATGAAAGAAAAGAGGATTCCCCTAAGTCTCCTATCTACCTATTCCAGGACTTCTAGGAGGATCAAATGAGATGAGGATTTACGGACATTTGGTTAAAGTGTGAAATGTTTGTACCTGGCTATAAAGCAAGTTGTTTTCATGGGCTGAAGAAACTGCAAGGAAGCTACTTGTTGCTAGGGAGAAGAAGCTGGGCATTGTTATGTGATGTCACTACCTGGCTCTCACAGCCATCATTTCTGGGCTGGGCTGGGCTGTTGGGTGCAATAGTGCTATGGGGTCTCGGCAGCATCAGCTGCCATTTGGTGGGATGTTGTTCCGGGGTGGTGGCGCGGCCTGTGTCCCACTTGGGGGAAGACAAGTGTTGCTTTGTGGGCACCAGGTCTGCGGTGCTGTTTATTGTTAAATGGCCTGTTGCAAGGGAGAGGGAGCTGGCTGTTTTATGTGATATCATTACCTGAACGGATATTTAACATGTTAGCCTTTTATATATATAGATAGGCTTTGATGGCTATATGCAAAATCAGTTTCTCTGTGCCCATAACAAATATCCAAACTCATCTCCAATTCATAATCAAAACTAAAAAATAATTAAAAAGCCACAAATGTTTTGGTACCAGGAAAATAAGTATTTATTGAGACATGATTACTCTACTGAACACATTCAGTGTAAAGGTGAAACCTTCCCCATGAAGTAGTAGACATTTGGTCATTTGACTGAACGTCAGCTTGGAGGTTTTGTGTGGTATTTAGTTTAAGTTGTTACTTTTTAAATAGTTGCTTGGTGGCAGGGGTTAATAAACATAGCAACGGATTAGAACAGGGTGGTGCTGTGGATAAAGGGAATGAGAACAAGCTTGATGCACTGATAGTAGACTCAGGGCTGGGGTGAAAAATGTAGTTCAACAACAGGAGGATCCACAACAGACAGGGCGACAGCAGGTGGGACGGCAGCAGGTGGTCTGGCAGCAGGTGGTCTGGCAGCAGGTAGGGCGGCAGCAGCTAGACAACACAGGGGGGGCGGCAGCAGCTGGAGCCACAGCAAGAGGGGCGGCAGCAGGTGGTCTTGCAGCAGGTGGTCTGGCAGCAGGTAGGCCTGCAGCAGCTGGAGCCACAGCAGCTGGAGCCACAGCAGGGGCGGCAACAGCTGGAGCCACAGCAGGTGGGGCGGCAGCAGCTAGTGATGCAGCAGGTAGGCCTGCAGCAGCTGGAGCCACAGCAGCTGGAGCCACAGCAGGAGCCACAGCAGGGGCGGCAGCAGCTAGACACACAGCAGGGGCGGCAGCAGCTAGACACACAGCAGGGGCGGCAGCAGCTGGAACCACAGCAGGTGGGGCGGCAGCAGCTAGTGATGCAGCAGGTAGGCCTGCAGCAGCTGGAGCCACAGCAGCTGGAGCCACAGCAGGTGGGGCGGCAGCAGGTGGTCTGGCAGCAGCTGGGGCGGCAGCAGGTCTCCTGGCAGCAGCCTTGGCCACAGCCCTGGTCAGAGCAGACGGAGCTACAGGAGTTGACCATGGTGTCGGAGGGTGGAGGTTCGGAGTGAGTTTTCAGGAAGGTGGGTTGGAAGGTTTGGAAGTTCGCTTGCCCCAGGTCCCCTTTTATACCCTGCTGAGGGCTGCTGTCATCAGGAGCTGTGCTCTTCCTTGTCCTTGTTTGTCCTCATTAACAGGTGATTATGAAATTAGCCAGGTTTGTTTTCCTGGCTCCCCTTTTCAAGATGGATGGAAAACGTTGCTTCTTTTTCCTGGTGGATTAGCATTCCTCACTTCAGCTCTTCCTGGATCATCTCTTATGTGCCTTTCTTGATTCATCTTCCTTAAAGAAAGCTGTCACGTGATATGCATTTATATCATGTATGTGTGTTTCATGTTGCATAGCATAGCATGTCTCTTCTTGGGTGATAAAGGTTCTAATAGCCCACATTCCTTTTGGTGAGTTGGGGAGGTGGTATACAGCTGCATTTTAGTGTGATGTCTCATTCGTTGTGGGTCAGGTGGGCAGAGAAGTGTTGAATGTGAATCAGGGCATTGCTGGCATGAGAATAAGACTCTTAGGGTATTTCCTCTCCTCACAATGAATCAGAGACCGTTTTCTAGACTTTCTGATGGGAACCGTTAGCATGAGATCCCTCTTCACAAGGTTTTAAGTGCACTATAATGTGCTGTTGTTATAAACATGATCTTATACATCACATCTCTAAAATGTGTCTGTGTGCGTTTTTTGTATAACCAGAATGTTCTGTCCATTGAACAACTAACTACCCATTTCTCATTACTCTAATCCCTGGAAAACACCATTTTATTATCTTCTATGAAAAATTTTGACTCTTATGATATCTCATGTAAGTGGATTCTTATAGTGTTTGTCTTTCTCTGACTGACTTATTTCACTTAGCAGAATATCTTCCAGGTCCATCCATGCTGTCAGAAATAGCAGGATATCTTTTTTGTTGCTGTCCTTTTTTGTTAATCCTCACCCCAGGATATTTCCCCATTGATTTTAGGCAGAGAGAGGGAAAGACAGAAAGAAGCATCGATGTGAAAGAAATACATTGATTGGTTACCTCCTGCATGAGCCCCGACCAGGGCTGAACTGGGGAGGAGTCTGCATGAACCCGAATCGAACCCGGAACTCTTTGGTCCACAGGCTGATACTCTCACCTCTGAGCCAAGCCGGCTAAGGCTGGCAGGATTTCCCTTTGAAAGGTTGAATAACAGACACTTTTATTACTGTATCAATGCTGACATTCTGAGAATAATGTCAATATTGGTTGGCAGTAGACGTGGATGTTCAGCCTGTGAAACACGTTTTTCTTTTTCATTACAAACTGCTTCCATCTCTCTTATACATTTGCAGTGGATATACATAGACCAGCACTTCTCAGTCTCTTCTACCTGACACCACGAGTAACGTGGCTCATCCTGATAATGGTACATCTGGGGAAGAGGCTGAGAGGGGATACAACGTTAAATCAATTCTTTCCCCTGTTTCCGCAAATGTAAATATAGTCAGAGCTCCCCAACTCACCTGCCATGTGCTTTGATAACTACTCATCTAGGCCTCAGAAAGGCTCTGACATCTCATCCTGTGGGATTTAGTGTCTTGTGCACTGATGTCTACAAATTTTCGCATCATGATTTTATCTTTCAGCATATTCAACCTCCCTTACCTTAAGGCTTCCAAATATTTTGATGAAAAGACTCTCGTTTTATTTCTCATTTCCATATTTTACGAGAAAATTCTCAACCAAGTTGAGATGTCCGTGACTCTGTTCTCAAGATGATTAACTCAAGATAGGAATGGCCACCCAGAAACTATCCTGAGGTTGAAACTGAGGCCTATTGGGCAGAACATAATATAAAAACCAATTTTATAGTTTTTCCCAGGTTTCCTTGACTCCAGAGGGGAAATGTATATAAAGAGCGAGCTGAACTGCCAGGGCCCCTCATTCTGAGAAACTCTAGTCGGCTCGTCGAATGGTTGCTGTATGTGAGGGATTGACATCCCCCCGCTTACTGTAAAGGGCTGATATCAGGGAAGTGGGTGTCTCAGAGAGAGAATCAAATTCAACTCACCATGGTGAGTAAGACTATGGAATGACCGCCTCTGTAGACAGTCAGTGGAAGGCTTGAATTGTAAACTGGTGTTACAGAGAAGGAATAAAAATCCAGATAGAGGAGATTAGATGAAATGGGATTGAAGATCCCTTTCTATTTTAAGCAACACAAACATCTTATAAACCAAACTACTTATGTTGCTTTAAAAATTCCTGGCCAGTTGCCACTTCTGCCCTGGCTCAAATTTCCAGGTGGACACAACCTGGATGATGACGATGTGGGCTCCTGACTGGACCTCTGCTGGGGGGTGTGGCTGGTGTGATGAGCCCCCACACAGCATTTTATGGGAAGGTTCTGAGCCTCTTCTGTCACAGAACAATGAGGGAACAAACGCAGATTCAAGTTGTTGTGGGGTGAAGGCTATAGGGAGCCCTAATTATGGAATCTGGAGAAAATGCCAAGATTTCTAAATGACCTGGAATGTGGGGAAAAGAGTGACCCAGGAATCGTTATGACAGACCTACTGATGACTCAGCTGCGGTCACATTTATTTATATTAATTGGCTATATTTTTTCCTTTATGGTGTGTGTGTGTGTGTGTGTGTGTGTGTGTGTGTGTTGCTTTGTTGTTCTTATTGCTTAGGATAAGCTTTAACACTATGTTTGAAAATCCCTCATGATTTCTTTTAGAACTTTAACAGTTTTGTTTTTATAATGAGTTTTTCACTCTATTGAAGTTTGTTTTGGTTTAATGAATTTAGTATCTCTGATTTTTGTCCTTCTTTCTTTATCCAATTAACTAGCCAACCTATACCATTTAAAAAATAATTCTTCCCTTACAGGGTGATTTTAAACTGCTACCTTTTTTGTACTTAATTCTCTAGGACTCTATTCAATCCAATTTTATTTGAGAAATAAAGAGGTTCTTGCAGATTTGATATAAAAATCTGAAAATTCTAGTCTATTGCCTTGAAGTCAGAAACATATATGTCTTTTTAAAAAAATTATGTTTTGTTAAATATAAGAGCACAACATAAAGATATACCCCTTAGAAAATTTTATGTGTACAAAACAGTATTGTCATCCATAAGCAAAACTCATAGATCAGGGAAGAATTGAAGAATTTTGCTACTTCAGTGGCTTTTTGGGTCTCCCTCCCTCTCCCTCTCTCCGTCCCTTTTAGTACTAATATTTCAAATATAACATTTCTCATATACATTTTCCCACTTATGCCATCTTCTAAGTATTTTATTCACATTATTCATATTGATGTGAATTTGTTATTTCAATTAATGATTTTCAAACCTTTTAAAAAATGTTTTCTTATCTGGAAGTATTGGTATAAATCAGGGAAAATGGAGCCACTCCAGGTGGAGGGAGATGGCACAGCTCCCAGTCCACAGGCTAGCAGCATATGAGACAATGGTTTTCTGATACTTTTTAATAAGGACTGCCTACATAAGAATACAAACATTATGCTTTCATTCACTCCTCTCCTTGCTTTGACTTGTCTTATGTGTCTGTGATCTGGACATTCCCCTCAATTTTCAGACTTGACACATTTTATTTTTAGAAATCAATCCTTATATATTATCTTCTCCAATAGAATAGAATCCTCTTTTTCACCAATATTATCAACATACTCTACTTGACATATATTTTTCTATTAAATCCAAGATTTCATTGTGAGTTACCTGAGGGTTGGGAATTGGGTCTCATTCAGCTTATAAGCTTCCCGGAGCCCAATAGCACAAGGACCTTGCTAAATGGTTCATAATTCAGTTAGTAAAAAAGATATTCTTGTCTTCTCTCAATAAACTTGCTGGCAGACAATGTGGGCAATCCGGTTGGAGAAAGACTAATTATTTGGCATTTTCTTTGATACTAGTGGCTTGGTGCACCAATTCGTGCACATTGAAAGGAAATTAATTAGAAGAAATATTTTTAATATCATATTTGCCCTTTCTCTATAATAGAAGTGTCAACCAAATTCATGAACGACAATGACAGATTGAAACATGCATGCAATTGGCACCAGTGAGAGCTTTATATGTATCTCGTATGTGCGAGTCAATTAGCCTTTTACATATATAAAATAAACTTGCTTAATTAGACCTGCTTTCTGATGTAGCTACACTTTTTCTGTAGTGAAGCACTCCAACTTCTCTTTCAGGTAATTATGAGCAACACAGCAGTAAATGTCAACACAAAGCAAATTAGTATTGTAGATCATGTAGTGAGAACAAAGGGTAAACTATTTAACTGCAGCAGTGTTTGATTATATTCTGTGCAGTGAGAAAACCTGAAGTCATTTTCAAGGTCTACTATTTCTTACTTCTTTTCAGTCGGGTCAAGTTTCTAAGCTTTCTAAATCTCTGTTTTCTGGCTAATGAAAGAAAAGAGGATTCCCCTAAGTCTCCTATCTACCTATTCCAGGACTTCTAGGAGGATCAAATGAGATGAGGATTTACGGACATTTGGTTAAAGTGTGAAATGTTTGTACCTGGCTATAAAGCAAGTTGTTTTCATGGGCTGAAGAAACTGCAAGGAAGCTACTTGTTGCTAGGGAGAAGAAGCTGGGCATTGTTATGTGATGTCACTACCTGGCTCTCACAGCCATCATTTCTGGGCTGAGCTGGGCTGTCGGGTGCAATAGTGCTATGGGGTCTCGGCAGCATCAGCTGCCATTTGGTGGGATGTTGTTCCGGGGTGGTGGCGCGGCCTGTGTCCCACTTGGGGGAAGACAAGTGTTGCTTTGTGGGCACCAGGTCTGCGGTGCTGTTTATTGTTAAATGGCCTGTTGCAAGGGAGAGGGAGCTGGCTGTTTTATGTGATATCATTACCTGAACGGATATTTAACATGTTAGCCTTTTATATATATAGATAGGCTTTGATGGCTATATGCAAAATCAGTTTCTCTGTGCCCATAACAAATATCCAAACTCATCTCCAATTCATAATCAAAACTAAAAAATAATTAAAAGCCACAAATGTTTTGGTACCAGGAAAATAAGTATTTATTGAGACATGATTACTCTACTGCACACATTCAGTGTAAAGGTGAAACCTTCCCCATGAAGTAGTAGACATTTGGTCATTTGACTGAACGTCAGCTTGGAGGTTTTGTGTGGTATTTAGTTTAAGTTGTTACTTTTTAAATAGTTGCTTGGTGGCAGGGGTTAATAAACATAGCAACGGATTAGAACAGGGTGGGGTGCTGTGGATAAAGGGAATGAGAACAAGCTTGATGCACTGATAGTAGACTCAGGGCTGGGGGTGAAAAATGTAGTTCAACAACAGGAGGATCCACAACAGACAGGGCGACAGCAGGTGGGACGGCAGCAGGTGGTCTGGCAGCAGGTGGTCTGGCAGCAGGTAGGGCGGCAGCAGCTAGACAACACAGGGGGGGCGGCAGCAGCTGGAGCCACAGCAAGAGGGGCGGCAGCAGGTGGTCTTGCAGCAGGTGGTCTGGCAGCAGGTAGGCCTGCAGCAGCTGGAGCCACAGCAGGAGCCACAGCAGGGGCGGCAGCAGCTGGAGCCACAGCAGGAGCCACAGCAGGGGCGGCAGCAGCTGGAGCCACAGCAGGAGCCACAGCAGGGGCGGCAACAGCTGGAGCCGCAGCAGGTGGGGCGGCAGCAGCTAGACACACAGCAGGGGCGGCAGCAGCTAGACACACAGCAGGGGCGGCAGCAGCTGGAGCCACAGCAGCTGGAGCCACAGCAGGAGCCACAGCAGGGGCGGCAGCAGCTAGACACACAGCAGGGGCGGCAGCAGCTGGAGCCACAGCAGGGGCGGCAGCAGCTGGAGCCACAGCAGGTGGGGCGGCAGCAGCTAGTGATGCAGCAGGTAGGCCTGCAGCAGCTGGAGCCACAGCAGCTGGAGCCACAGCAGGTGGGGCGGCAGCAGGTGGTCTGGCAGCAGCTGGGGCGGCAGCAGGTCTCCTGGCAGCAGCCTTGGCCACAGCTCTGGTCAGAGCAGACGGAGCCACAGGAGTTGACCATGGTGTCGGAGGGTGGAGGTTCTGGGTGAGTTTCTAGGAGAGTGAGTTTCCTGAATCTCTGCTCGGGCCCTCTTTTATACCCTGTTGAGGGCAATTTTTTTCCTTGTTATTGTTTATCTTAATAGGTAAACAGTATTCAATCAGATAATTATAATCATTTTTTTCTTGCAAAATTAGATAGAATGCATTCTTCCTCTCTATGATGTATTTCACTCTAATCTTTTCTTCAAATCAACACTTGTGTTTCTTCCTCGTGTGTATCATCTAATTTCAGGACTGCAGCTCTCTGTCCAATTGGCTGGAACGGGACTGGCTGTTTGTTGTTAAGTGCCCATATGTTTCTCATTTCCGTGACTCAGCCTAGGCCCAAACTGTGAGTCGCTAGTTTAGGACACAGACAAATGGGAATGGAATAATTCTCAGAATGATATATTGAGGGATCCTGGAGAGGAGTAGGAGACCTCCCCCCCCAACACCCACCCCCTCACCATGAATGATTCTTGAGCAGTGAGATAAAGTATGGCTCTAGATACAGGCTGGTGGTTAGTGAGCTGGGAAAGGAATTCCAAGTAATGCATTTTGGCATATTTCCTCATGTTGTTACAGCTTCTTATTGGCAGTATCACTCTGTTTAGCACAAGACATTATCATATCTCTTCTTTATGAAATAACCAAATGACACACATGCATTCTGTCTAATTTTGCAAGAAAAAATGATTATAATTATCTAATTGAATTTGATATCACTTTATAATACTGATGTGAAATGATGTAGGTATTCTAAAAAACAGTTTGTCAGGTCCTTTAGAAACAGAACATGCAATTACCATATAACCTGGAAATTGCAATCATGGACATTTCTACCAGAGAAGAAGACTTTATTCATACAGTGAATGTTTGTACTAATGCTGTTCATAACAGCCAAAGAATGGATACTACCCAGATACCCTTCAATGAGTGAGTGATTCAACTGTGGTATACTCATACCACTGAATACTACTCAGCAACAAGAGAGAATAAACTATTAATACTCAACAACCTGATGACTCAATAGAAAATTATGTTGAGTGAAAAATGCCATTGCTCATACGCTGGACCTGCGAACATGGGGTTTCTCCACCTTTGCAGCCAAGTCAGGCCACCCCAGCAGCAGAGGGGCCAGAAATCCTTAGCCACAGCTTAATTCAGAGCACAGGAGGCTGTATCAGGCGCCACATCGCTGCCAGTGAAACAAAGAGGCTCTTTCTTTTTAAAAGTTATCCAAATATGGAAATTTCTAAGTTATCAAACTATGATGCACCTTGTTTTGCTTCGCTCCATTGATACACATGATGGAGTCATTGTTGTCCCTTTTGTCCCTCCATTTACACTCCTGGGCATTTGTAGTTTTAAACTGCAATTCAAAGCAAACTATTGTAGTCATACTAACTGCTTTTTCTTTGCCAGTAAATGTAAATATAGTGTTCCCAGAACACGCTTGCTGTCTGGCCAGCCAACAAATCTGGAGCCCAGCGTGGAAAAGATCATGCCAGTTATAGTTGAACTCCATCCCTGCTGCAAAATATACATGCCCATGTGGACTTGCTTGCTACTAAGAAAATAATCAGTCATTGAGTTTTGTGTGACATAGATAAAAAGCCTTATTAAAATATTCTTTTTAATTCAAAATGTGTTAAAATGTAGTTTGAATTTATCATCTTTGTTTCATCAACAACATGTTCTGTTTTTAGAGATGGATTTCAATAAAAGTAGCATCGAGGGAGAAAAGTCAGTGACAATGGCTCTGGCCGCTTCTCCAAACCAGCTTGAACTAGCATATGACCAGAGGATGTGCTCCTTCTTTAAAAAAGGATGATTCATAGTTAATAATTCTTTTGATGTTGACTACCTCTCCCATTTCTGGAAATGAGTTCTTATAGGTTATCTTTTAATTAGGAGGACAATTCTATCATTTTATTTTCGGATCATTCATAATTCTTAGGGAACTCTTCTTCCTTGGGCAGTTGTCCATGGTCATGAAGAAATGTCATAAATAATAACAAGGAAACTTCGTTTCATTGGTCCCAAATTTGGGAACCAGTGTATAAAAGGTCTAGGAGGGCAGAAGAATTCACATCCTAAGAATTATTTTCTGCTCAGAAGCCCACCTTTTACACCTAACACCATGACCTGCTGTTCCCCTTGCTGCCAGTCTACCTGCTGCAGGACCACATGTTGTGGATCCAGCTGCTGCCAGCCTTGCTGCCGCCCTTGCTGTGTGTCCAGCTGCTGCCGCCCCTGCTGTGGGTCTAGCTGCTGCTGCTGCCCCTGCTGTGTGTCCAGCTGCTGCCAGCCTTGCTGCCGCCCATGCTGTGGGTCCAGCTGCTGCTGCCGCCCCTGCTGTGTGTCCAGCTGCTGCCAGCCTTGCTGCCGCCCCTGCTGTGGGTCTAGCTGCTGCTGCCAGCCTTGCTGCCGCCCATGCTGTGGGTCTAGCTGCTGCTGCCAGCCTTGCTGCCGCCCATGCTGTGTGTCCAGCTGCTGCCAGCCTTGCTGCCGCCCATGCTGTGTGTCCAGCTGCTGCCAGCCTTGCTGCCGCCCATGCTGTGGGTCCAGCTGCTGCTGCCGCCCCTGCTGTGGGTCCAGCTGCTGCTGCCGCCCCTGCTGTGTGTCCAGCTGCTGCCAGCCTTGCTGCCGCCCCTGCTGTGGGTCTAGCTGCTGCCGCCGCCCATGCTGTGTGAGCTGCTGCTGCCAGCCTTGCTGCCGCCCCTGCTGTGTGTCCAGCTGCTGCCAGCCTTGCTGCCGCCCCTGCTGTGGGTCTAGCTGCTGCTGCCAGCCTTGCTGCCGCCCATGCTGTGGGTCCAGCTGCTGCTGCCACCCATGCTGTGTGTCCAGCTGCTGCCAGCCTTGCTGCCGCCCCTGCTGTGGGTCTAGCTGCTGCTGCCAGCCTTGCTGCCGCCCATGCTGTGTGTCCAGCTGCTGCCAGCCTTGCTGCCGCCCATGCTGTGTGTCCAGCTGCTGCCAGCCTTGCTGCCGCCCATGCTGTGGGTCCAGCTGCTGCTGCCGCCCCTGCTGTGTGTCCAGCTGCTGCCAGCCTTGCTGCCGCTCATGCTGTGGGTCTAGCTGCTGCTGCCGCCCATGCTGTGTGAGCTGCTGCTGCCAGCCTTGCTGCCGCCCATGCTGTGTGTCCAGCTGCTGCCGGCCTTGCTGCTGCTGATCCACTTGCCCACCGGAGACAAGACATATTTCTTTGACCATTTTGCCAAAGTTTCTGATCCTGCAAGAAACTGGCTCCCCAAGCTTTGCTGAGAAACAACATGCTGACGCAACTTCGTTCATCTTTCTATAATTCTTGAGAGTCCACTGAGGCGATGTGGTCTACTTCCCTTTGATTCTGTTCTTCATTTCCTCTTGATCAATGTACAGATACTGGTCAGCTCCATCTGATTTCAACATGAATTAATGGTCTCAGGCCTGATGAAAGTCGTCCTTCCCTCTTGCCTCTATGGAACTTAAACAAATTATTATGACTGTATACTTAGCTCTGCACAATGATCAATACTGATCATCTTTTTAGACCTATTCATTGTATTTAATAATTTATGCCAGGCTACTAAACTCTTCAATATCAGTTTGAACACTCTTCTTGACTGTACTTTCCTAATAAAAATCTATACTATCTTGCATCATATGTTTGTATTTTGTTTATTTGTTTATAATACTTCCTTTATGGAGCCTTACTTTTGAGTTGCAGTTTATATGTTTTATCTCATTCAAGTCTCACAATGGCCTTACAAGATAGGCAGAGCAAAAATTATCATTCCATTATCATTCTCAGTGAACAGAAAATGGTTTGACATGTGGCTTATAATTGACATAATAGGTCCTACGTACACAGGGTCTTTTGATTCCAGGTCCAGGGCACTTTTATTTACATTTTTCTGCAGGTAGAAATAACTGGTGACTGGGCACAGGGGAGGTATGTACGTTGAATTGCTTTTTTAACAATGGGGATAGTCAGACCTTTCATATACAGAATACCTTTCTGTCTACAGAGCTCTTTTCAAATATTCTCTCTACTTCTCTGATCAATAGAGGCTGCTTTAAGAATTTTATCAGTGAAGGCAGCTCTGACAGCTTCCTTGAGTTCTGATCTGTAAGTGGCGCAATCTGTCATCAGAAAGTAACGTGAGTGTGGTTGGTATCCGGGGCCCTTCCCCTTGCTGAGAGGAACTTGTTCTTGGGTGTCATAGAATAGGCATTGGTGATATTTTATTTATCTCAACAGTAATTTGGATTAACACTCACACTTGCAAAGCACACAAGCTCAGGCCATACTTTCCAGGCTTCCAAACTTTGAGGCAATTTGATCTCTTGACCTGGAAGTTGTTAAAGGAAGATACATTTTTAGAATCCTGAGATTTGAGGTAACCATGCAATGGGCATATAAACCTTTGATCCAGTCATTATCTCTAGGCCATAAAAGGAAACAGTACCGCTTACCATGTTCTCTTGAGATAAAGACTCAGAATTTTCAGGAAAAAGAAAGAAAAAAAGTAGGAAGAAGGAAGGATGTATTATTCAAAGTCAAGATGGGCAATGGGTTGGTGTCCAGAGGAAACCTGGATTGTTGGATGAAAAACTGAATAATAAAGAGAATAGATGTATTAGCCGTTAAGGGTTAATATAGCTCTGGGAGAAAAGTAAGTTTTTATTGTGGTCACCTCTTAAGAGATACAGAGATACTTAGGGTCATGCCACTGGATATAACAGAAAGTGTGATCTTTCTAGAGGATGTGTCCAACATAGAAAATAAGTGGGAAGAATTACTAACATTTATTGAAGTCCTACTCTGTGCTGAGTATTGAGCTAGATGTTTGCTCTGCATCATCTCTTATTCTCATATAACCCTGGAAAGTGGATATTACTGCCTCCATGGAAGAGCTGAGGAAATCAGTGTTGAGGGAAACAAAATAACTAGCATGAAATTGTATAAACTGCAAAACACCATCTGACTTAAATTAAATCTCTTGTGGGGCCACGGGGGAAATGTTAACGATATAGACCAATGGGGGGAAATTGATTTTTTAAAAAAGGTATCAAATTAATATGCAGAGAAAGTGTGCTCTTTTGCCGAAACCTGTTTGGCTCAGTGGATAGAGTGTCGGTCTGTGGACTGAAGGGTCCTGGGTTCGATTCTGGTCAAGGGCAATGTGCATTGGTTGTGGGCACATCCCCAGTGGGGGGATGCAAGAGGCAGCTGGTCGATGTTTCTTTCTCATCGATGTTTCTAGCTCTCTATCCCTCTCCCTTCCTCTCTGTAAAAAATCAATAAAATATATTTTTTTTAAAAAAGAAAGTGTGCTCTTTTGAACAGATGATGCTGAAACAGCTACTAGTAAATATCCATGTACAAAAACAAACAAACAAAAAAAGACACCCAATTGGGCCCATATTTGATGTTATTCAAAACCAACTCAAATTGGGTTATGCATCTAAATGTAAAGCCTGAAACTGTAGAACTTCTAGAGAGAAACAGGAAAAAGTTCTGCAGTCCCTCACCCGATTACAGAGCCACTCAGTGTGAGCCAGTTTTGTAAAGAGGCTGCTAGTTTGCATCATCGCTTGTCTGTACTAAGTTCCCTCTAGAACTGTGCAGCTATTCATCTCAAATTCTATCTTTAATTGTAAACTCTCTGTTGTGGAAAAGAATACAATAGATCTTGGTTATGAGAATTAGAATCATATGGAAGAGTCCTCAAATTCCTGTTCTGCTGCTCCCTAGCTGTGTGTTGGGATGGGGTGGGGGGCATGCAGGATATATTTATTCATACTCATGAGAATATTTCTCATATATAGTGTCATCTTTCTTTTGTCTATTGCTTTCTTTTTCCCACTTCCATCCTAAATAGTATGTCCATCCATGGATTAATCTGGAATTTTTTCTTTCTCTTTTCTGGCCTCCTTTACTATATTAGCTGGACTGTAGGCAGATAGTCTTTAAGATATCATCATCCTTACATTTCCAAGGGGTATCACAAAAACATATTTTATTCCTAATCCTTAATAAATAGTAAAGAATAGTTTATTTGCCTTTTTTATCAGTAATTGGGATTTGCCTTTTTTGTTTATGCCTATATCCCTAACTTAACATAAACTTTATCTCAAATTTACAAATTAAACCTCCAGACCAAGGAACTAGCAAGAAGCTATAGCACATCAGGAGGTTTAGTGCTGACCTAAATGACTAAAGCAAGATTGCCTTACAACTCCATTTATCCCCGCAGAGACCTAATGGAATATGATATATAATCATGACATTCTTTAAATTTTATCAGTTATTAGCCCCAACAACAGCTATTATACCCCATATGGAATTTTTACTAAAATAGGTCAACAATTTCTGGTCTGACAAGGCAGTGGAAAGGGAAAACAATCCCGATGAGAACTGTGAGCAGTACATCTAGTTGTAAATTTTGCTTAGCAACAAAGTGGACGAGGAGGTGACGTTCATGGGCTGTAGGGAAGCAGGGATGATTGGTCTGAGACCTGGAAGGAGCAAGACGGAAAGACTGGAGATCCAGAGATTTGAAGAATTATGTAGCTATAACCACGTGTGTGGACAGAAAGTGTCCCCTCTTTGTGTCCCACATCAGTGCCCACAAGAGTATCCACCACTTGGGAGGCACTGGATAACCAGGAGTTGGGGATAACTATCCCGTCTCCCTCCTCAGGTGCCCCAGTGCTTCCAATGTAGACCACAAACAAAGGAGCCGTGGGGGCAGGGACCCAGGCTTTGCGTGGAACCAGCCACATGCACCCTCGCCCACCACAGCTGCCTCTACCGAAGGTCCTACTTGTCAGAGCAGGGACTGATGTCGAGCCCCTAATATGGTAACATCCCTCTTAAAAACTCACTGAAGCGAGTTGGTTTAAAGTTGGGGATCATAATGTAGGGAGTATTTTTTGTAGAGAATTACTTAATGCCTTTTTGCTCCAAAACAGGGACGCGGGAGAAGGAGGCCACACAAGAAATATGTGATGCCAAGAATAAGTCCTGATAAGGGAGCCTGTCTTAAGAGGACACAATGGATGATCAAAATTGCTCGATGCAGAGGAATGGCATGCGGGGGGTGACCAAAGCCCGAGAGAAGGAAAGTTACCCTGCATTCGTGAGAGCTCTCCAACGCCATCCCTGTCTCCTAACTGAAACTCACCGCCATCCTCACTGAAACATCCACTGCTCTGTGAGCTGTGGGACCCTGACTGGGGAAGGACTCTGTAGACACAGAGGTGCTGGGTAGATGGAAGATGATTCCATTGTTAAAGGAGAAACTCAAGTGCACAGGCTGCTGGTGGGCAGCCCCAGGTTCATCTCGACGTTTCCCGATATGGGAATGCAAGTGCCCTTGAGAGGAGCAGGAGGCCCAGTCTTCGGTCTCCTCAGTCCATTTTTAGCTGCATTCATTACCCGGTGAAATGTTCTCATCAACAAGCTGAGGATATAACTTGTGAGAGGCTGTTGTGAGGCTCAAAATGGAAATGCATGCGGTATGCGATACGTGCATAAGTCCCTATATGAAGAATGCTGTGTAATAAAACCAAATGCAACTGGTGATGAGTAAGGGTACAGGATTTATTAAGAAATATAGGATGGAATTCTTGCATCTACAGAGACAATCCAAAGTGATCATGGAAATAAAACAGCGGGATATAAGAACCATGAGTACACTGAGAAAGAAACATGATTATGAAGACCAGCAGTAGAAATCCACGAAGAAGTAATGAGAGTTTGATTTCCTAAATTACTCATAAGTCACACTCCATAGTAAGGATGCACAAAGCTGGCACATGGTCCACAAGATGTAAGAAAAGAATCGGGGATGTCCACTGCACCCTGTCGGGGGAATTCATACACTTGCTAACAGGCAAATGAGTCACAAAAATGTTGGTGACCACATGCTGGCTTTCAGCAACATTTGTAAGGGAATTTATTTCCAAAATTGCAAGTCAGTTCACAGTAGGTGTTGTGTGCAGGTGGTGACTCTTAAGTCAGGGCAATCAGCAGCAAGAAGGCTGGCAGCAGCTGGACACACAGCAGGGGCGGCAGCAGCAGCTGGGCCGGCAGCAGGTGGTCCGACAGCAGGTGGTCTGACACCAGGTTGGGCAGCAGCAAGGCTGGCAGCAGCAGCTAGACCCACAGCAGGGGCGGCAACAAGGCTGGCAGCAGCTGGACACACAGCAGGGGCGGCAGCAAGGCTGGCAGCAGCTGGACACACAGCATGGGCGGCAGCAAGGCTGGCAGCAGCAGCTAGATCCACAGCAGGGGCGGCAGCAAGGCTGGCAGCAGCTGGACACACAGCAGGGGCGGCAGCAAGGCTGGCAGCAGCTGGACACACAGCAGGGGCGGCAGCAGCAGCTGGATCCACAACAGCTGGATCCACAGAAGCTGGGCTGGCAGCAAGGGGAGCAGCACATGGTGTCAGGTGTAGAAGGTGAGTTTGTGTTCAGAGGTGAGTTCTCAGATTCTGAGGACTTCTTCCGTTCTGGGGTTTTTATACACCGGGCCCCCAATGTTGGGACCAATCAGTAAAACTTTCCTTGTTTTTGTTTGTCATTTGTTAATCACAGAGAAATTGTCAAGGAGGAAGCTGTTCCCTATGTGATATGAATATTTAGAAAATAGGTATTTAATGTATTTCCTAATTGAGAATAACTCACAGATAAAAGGATAAAAGGAAGGTGGTCCCATCATCAGGATGGTTCCTGCTTTGGTCATATTGTGGTCATATGATAGCAACCCTCATGGCTTCATGCGGGTCAGTACAGGAGTATTGGGTATTTGGCTGTACTTACATCCGGAAGTATCCCTGTGTAAGGGACATGATGCTGATATGTTCATGGTTTAAATTGACATTATGCCTGAGTCCAAGTCTGTTTGCCCACCAAAGGGTGATTTAAGACTGTGACAGGAATTTCTCTGGAGCCACCACCCCACCTGTGCATCCAGGTTGGGTCACAGACACTTGTGTAGAGGATGTTTGGCATAATCTCTTCCATATGCACAGCAGAACCAAAGCAGGTGGGTGGAAGCAGAAGCTGGGACTGAGAGAGCATCAGTCATTTCACTTCCTACATGACCAGTGGTCCTAATTGCCCAGGACTAAGGAGTTTCCTAGGATGCAGGACTCCCCCAAAGGTGTGACTGGGGCAGTTTGGGTAAACCAGGATGAGTTGGTAACTCCAGTTCTAACCTTGTTAACCAGCAGATTAGTGACCTCATGTCACTGACTACACATGCACTGTTTTCTTTTTCTTTCCTTCTCACTTTCTTTAATCCCTACCTCTCTTCCTTCCTTTTTCTTTCTTCTTCTCTCTCTCTTCCTCCATCTCTACATCCTCCTTTTCCTCTTTCTTATGCATTTCTTTCCTCTCTTCCCCCTCATCTTTCTTCTTCTTCTCCCCTCGCCCATTCTTCCCCTCCACCTACTCTACCTTCTCCATCCCCTTCTTCACCATCTTCTTCTTAGAAAGGGTGAGTTTACACTGAATAACCCAATGTTGGAGGCAATGAGGAAAATCATAGATTATAGATGAGGTTTTGCATTCCCCAACAAGGTATCTTGGATTGGAGAGGGTTATAAGGAGGCGGCTCCCGAATGGCTCAGTTGGATAATCCTAAAGTGTGTGCTTCCAACATTTCTGATATTTCCTCTTAGACATAAGCTACAGTTGGCCACATGGTACTGGCTTCCTGTGCCCCATTCCTGTATCACATCTACACTCCAAACCAGTGAGACCTGCATTTACCAAATCAACTAAATGAACTTGAATCATTTATTTAGATTAATTTCTTGGAGAAACCAAACTGTGACATTTCTTTTCCTCCTCAGTCTCAATATCCTCATCTGTACAATGTGGACATTTATAACTGTCTTGAAAATTTCTGCAGCAATTAAAGATATGTAGATAAAGCACTAAGTGCATACCCAGCAAATAGTAAGTCACCCAGAACATTTTAGTTTCTCATTTTAATCACCCAAACACCCACCAAGAACCAGCGGTCAGTCAGTTTGTCAGTCTCTTCTGAGCATCCCAGGCACAGTCTCAAAAGCGAGCACGAGTCCTGGACACCAGCTCAGTGAGCTCATCAGAGGCACCACTACTGCTCCCAAGGAGGTGATCTGGGTTCCAAATGCTTCTAATTTTCTCAGAACCAGTCTCAAGCCTTAGCTCATTGAATGTGCAGACAGCACTGTTAGTGCAGGACCAAAGAACAGTCTCTGTCCACCATGACTATTAGGAGTTCTCAGGCTCCTTGACTCTTCTTCCTCACATTATGTCACTTCCCCTGGAAACCAGGTTTTTATTTCTCTCAAGTGCTACCGACTTCACTCACAATCCACGGGAGATGGTTCTGTTTCATTAGAAGGTTCTAGAATTATGAGTTCCTCAAAGTCCTACCTGCCCATTGCCTATTTCTCAGGTATCAACTAACTTCTCTTACTAATATTCTGATCAGAATGACAAATTGCCTTAAAGTTGGGGAATGTAAAATGTTCTGCAGGAAATGACTTAATTCCCTTTTATTCTAGTCTATAGGTAACTCAGGGGATGAAGGACAGCCAACATTTTGGTTTATGTGAAAGCAAAGAACAAGTCTCTTAGATGAGCCTCTCCCTCATGAGGACACACTGGATACTCCTGAACATTGGATGCCCATGAAAGCGTGACAGGCTGGACGGCACCTGAGACAGGAAAGGATCCTGCACGCAGGGGAGCTGTAAAGTACAGGCCTTGCTGCCCTCCAATGTAGTGGAGGTGTGGACACTGATTTGGGGAGAACTTTGAAAATAGGTGTTATGTGCCTGTACATACAGGAGAATGTCATCTCCACTGTCAGAGACACTCAAATTAGCATCTTGCTGGTGCTCAGGCCAGGCCTTTTTCTGACTTGTCTTGAGATAATAAGCACCATTGAACAGTAAAGCAAAAGATACAGTCTTGGGTCTGAGGCTGTCCAGGTCAGCTATCTAACATGACCCTGTGAAACGTTCTCATATGAAGAATGGAGATAATTGTTTTGGGGGACTACATGAAGCTCAGAATGGTTTATGCATATGATGTGCAATGTATATGTAAATGCTTATATCAGGATTTATAATAAAACCAAACACAATGTGGATGAACAGAATTTATTAAGAAATACAGGTACAACTCCCATATCTAGGGAGCCAACTCAGAGTGAGCATGAAAGAAGAAAGCAGGATTACCGGAACCAGGAGAGCAGAGGGAAAGAAAACAGGATTGAGAAGATTCTCAGCAGTTGCAGAAAACCCGTGTAACTGTTACAAAATGTGTTTTTCTAAGTCACACCGAGGGAGAGGGTGAAGACCTTGATACAGACTCAAAGCAGAGACCAGAGCTCCGTGTGGAGGATGCAGGAAGCTGACCCACGTTGCACCCACACGGGAGGAAGCTGACTGGGACGTCCTCTGCTCTCCATCCGGCTGATTCAGAAGCTTGTCTCAGGCACATGAGCCACAGAAATCAAGGGAGAGCGTGCGGGTGGCCAGCCAAGCCTAGGAAGTGAATTTGTTTCCCAAATGGCGACTCAGTGAACAGACGGAGTATGAAGATGGTGTTTCTTTGGTGAGGTGATCAGCAGCAGGAAGGCTGGCACCAGCAAGACCCACGTCAAGGGCGACAGCATGGCTAGCAGCATGACTGGCAGCATGGCTGGCAGCAGCTGGACACACAGCATGGGCGGTAGCAGCAGCTGGGCCGGCAACAGGTGGTTCTACAGCAAGTGGACTGACACCAGGTTGGGCAGCAGCAAGGCTGGCAGCAGCTGGACCCACAGCATGGGCGGCAGCAAGGCTGGCAGCAGCTGGACACACAGCATGGGCGGCAGCAGCAGCTAGACCCACAGCATGGGCGGCAGCAAGGCTGGCAGCAGCAGCTAGACCCACAGCATGGGCGGCAGCAGCTGGACACACAGCATGGGCGGCAGCAAGGCTGGCAGCAGCTGGACACACAGCATGGGCGGCAGCAGCAGCTAGACCCACAGCATGGGCGGCAGCAGCTGGACACACAGCATGGGCGGCAGCAAGGCTGGCAGCAGCTGGACACACAGCATGGGCGGCAGCAGCAGCTGGGCCGGCAACAGCTGGATCCGCAGCAGCTGGACTGGCAGCAAGGGGAGCAGCACATGGTGTCAGGTGTAGAAGGTGAGTTTGTGTTCAGAGGTGAGTTTCTCAGATTCTGAGGACTTCTTCTGTTCTGGGGTTTTTATACTCCGGGCCCCCAATGTTGGGACCAATCAATAAGACTTTCCTTGTTTTTGTTTGTCATTTGTTAATCACAGAGAAATTGTCAAGGAGGAAGCTGTTCCCTATGTGATATGAATATTTAGAAAATAGGTATTTAATGTATTTCCTAATTGAGAATAACTCACAGATAAAAGGATAAAAGGAAGGTGGTCCCATCATCAGGATGGTTCCTGCTTTGGTCATATTGTGGTCATATGATAGCAACCCTCATGGCTTCATGCAGGTCAGTACAGGAGTATTGGGTATTTGGCTGTACTTACATCCGGAAGTATCCCTGTGTAAGGGACATGATGCTGATATGTTCATGATTTAAATTGACACTATGCCTGAGTCCAAGTGTTTGCCCACCAAAGGGTGATTTAAGACTGCGACATGAATCTCTCTGGAGCAACCACCCCACCTGTGCATCCAGGTTGGGTCACAGACACTTGGGTAGAGGATGTTTGGTATAATCTCCTCCATATGCACAGCAGAACCAAAGCAGGTGGGTTGAAACAGAAGCTGGGACTGAGAGAGCATCAGTCATTTCACTTCATTGGTGACTAATGGTCCTGATTGCCCTGGACTAACAGGTTTCCCAGGATGCGAGACTCCCTAGAGGTGTGACTGGGCATTCTGGGCAAACCAGGATGTGTTGGTTACTCCAGTCCTAATCTTGTCACAATTACCGTGTTTTCTTTTTTTCTCGTTTTCTTATAATAATCTTTCTCTCTCCTTGCTTCTCAGTTTATGAAGGAATTAGATTAGTTGAGATGTTACCTGATTTATCTTTGATGTCTAATATGTTTAAACTTTTTTTTAGGTATACTATTCATTTTAAAAGTATGCAAATGATTAATTTCCAATTTGACCCATTATTACAAAATGACCAGACCCATGGTAATACTATCAGGTCAAGAAATAGAAATGAACCTTACTCACTCCAAATCATACCCCCTTATGCATCTCTAATGCTTGCTAATCACTCTCTTGACTTGTCACACTATAGCTTGTTTTCATTGGTTTAGATCTTTATATAAATAAAATATTATAGGACTGGCTCTTCTTTACATGATGATTGTGACATTCAACAATGTAAATATTTGTAGTTCATTTATTATTGTTGGTGTATAATCTTCCACTGGATGAATATGACATAATTTATTTGTTGACTCTCTACTTGAGAAATATGTAGTTTTTTTTTGTTTGTTTTTGTTTTTTCAGTTTGGGACTCTTAAAAATAGTGCCTCTATGAATTTTTTTTGTTTGTTTAGGTCTTTTGGCAAACATATATAAATGTCTCTTTGAAATCTAGCAGTAGATTTCTCATAGACTTGCTTGGTCAAACTATTCTGTCCTCTGTAGGGGTCTTGGCTATCTTTCATTAGATTTTTCCTAGATATTTTGTTTTTATGATCTTATTTATGGTATAATATAAAATTTTATTTGTAACTGCTTCTGACATACAGAAAAACATTTATTTGTATATGAATTTATCTTGGAACCAAATTCCCTCGTTATTTTTAATAGTTTACTAATAAATTTTTTTGTTGGAAATTTTGCATATACTGCCATATCCACAGAAAATGGTGGTTTTATTCATTAGCAGCCTTTTTATCTTGTAAATTGTTTCCTTCTTCATTCCATGGCTAGACCCTCCCTTTAATATTGAATGGAATGGTGAAGTGGATTCCTTTGTGTATTGTCTGTAGAGTGGGACAGCTCTCCATATTTCATAATTAAATAGTAAGCTTTCTGTCTTTTCTGTAGATTCTTTCCATCAGGGGAGCAAGGGTGTTTTTTTTTATTATTATTATTCCTATTTGCAAAGGCATTCTATATTTGAAATGTGTGTTTAAATTTATAAGATGCTCTTTCTTTATCTATTGAGATAATCATATGATTAGTCTCCTCTTTTTTCAGTAAATATGGTTTTTAAAAATTGATTCATGTTTAAATGTTAAACCAACCTTGTATTCCTGTCAACAATTCAATGTGGTTATGATCATATGCATATGGCACTGAATTTTATCTGCTTATATTGTGTTTAGGACATATGCTCTGATTGCATCCCAAACTTTTATCCTTCTGTTCTTATACCATTTCCTCCACCTCCCTCAAATAAGTTAATCCTTAATATGGAAATATCCTCCCCACTTCCTGTGACTGAATTTGCATCTGATGTGACTCCCTGTATTGGGTTTCCAAAGCACTTTTATGACCCACAAGATTAACCCGCAGCACTATTGGGGAGTAGAACGGGGGAAGGAGGAAAGTGTTATCTTTTAAACAGTTCACAGGAATATCCCATGGGTCACTTTTAGGCACACAAGCCATGATGGAATTTCAAAGTAGCTATGGGGGAAGGAATAGGGGCAGGTGTGGACCAATAGCACGGCTCCCTCTCACCGCTGCTACCTCTGCTATTTATGCTGTCATCATAAGCAGAGAAGGGTATTGAGCCCTACCGACAAATATCAATCATGAAGCTAACCACCCCACCTGAAGGCTAGTTTTCTATATCAGACCACTTCCACAGTGAAAAGACAATAGCAGTTCTTTCTTATTATAATGGCATGTGTGGTGCATAGAATTGTCTTTCCTGCCTGCAGTGCTATCCCTGCAGTGCAGTACTATATACTGAAAGCTTATATACAGCTTACAGTATATAAGTCATAGGATAGCATCACTTTGGACCAAGGGATCCACTCTTATGATGAACAAGGTCAACAATAGGCCATGGAATCTACTCGTCCTACTATACATCACATGACAGAGAAATTGCAGGCTTGATGAGAAATTAAAATGGTCTTTTAGATGTGCCGCAAAGACACCATCTTAGAGGTGACATCCTGCTATATTGTGTTCTGGATATGGAATGTACCTCAATCTGATGCCATTATATGGTTTGCTATATATGTAGGACCACATACATCCATTAAAAAGTAGAATATGTAGGTTCAGAAAATGATGGGTGGGAGTGAACCTTCTCAAATTAACTCCTAGTGAGACGCTTGGGAATCTGTGCTTCTTGTCTCATAATGCCGTTAGGCTCTCCTGGGTTGAAGGTCTTAGTCCTCTGAAAGACTCCGTTTTGTGTCAGGAGACACAACTATCATCTGGCCATTGTGGATTCTAGAGAGCAGTTACTATTTGGGGAGGGATCGTTATCTTAAAGGTAAGAGAGCACAGAGAAATACATCTGGAACACAGGATTTCACTGGAGTGACCCTTGGTGGGTTCGGGCTCAGTGGCATTCGTAAATAAGCAAGGACAGCAACCACAGCAGGCCAAACAGATGTAACGGGGGCTCAGACCTACATCTTTGAGATGTAGACGTAAGTGCCTGTGAGCAGGAACAGGAGGCCCAGTCCTGGATCTGAGTCTGTTCATCATTAGCTTGGGACATTGCAAAAATTAACTGTTTATGTGTTGTTGTTTTCCTGAATCTTGGAGATGATAATGGTGGGTGGTGCTATTATGATGCTCAGAATGGATCATGTATGTAGTATGCAATGTGTATTTAAACCCTTATATCAGGAATTCTGTATAATAAATCTCACACAACATGAATTAGTTATGATATGTAATTTATTAAGAAACACATAGGTAAGACTCCTGATTCTACAAAGACAACTCAAAATGATTATAAAAGAAGAAAGCCTGATACAAAAACCATGAGTACAATGAAAAAGAATATACGATTTTGAAGATTATTGATTAATTACAGAAACCTATGAAAAAAGTTATGAGAATTTGATTTCCTGAGTTACTTAGAGGAACTAGGTAAACCTACTTCAAAATCAAGGTCATTTTCGTATCGAGGATGCGCAAAACTGGTACATGATCCACATGCACAGGAGGAAGGTCAAGACCTGTGACCTCCATCAAGCTGACTCAAACTTGTAACCAAGCAGATGAATCACAGAAATTATGGTCCTGCATGCTGGTGTCAGCAAATTAAGGAAGACCATTTGTCTCCATAATGGCAGATCAGTTCCCAGATGTTATGTGTGCAGATGGTGGCTGTCTGGCAAGGTGCTCAGCAGCAGCAAGGTTGGCAGCAGCTGGATCCACAGCCATACCTTATGCAGCCGGGCACGCAGCAGCAGGTGGGGTGGTAGCAGGTTCTGCAGACATGCACGGGGCAGCAGCAAACCTGCTGGCAGCAGGGAGAGCAGCAGCAGGACCCGCCACAGCTGGACCCACAGCAGCAGGGCTGGCAGCAGCTGGACACACAGCAAGGGCGGCAGCAAGGCTGGCAGCAGGGAGTGCTACAGCAGCAAGGCTGGCAGCAGCTGCTCACACAGCAAGGGCGGCAGCAAGGCTGGCAGCAGCTGCTCACACAGCAAGGGCGGCAGCAAGGCTGGCAGCAAGGGGAGCAGCACATGGTGGCAGGTGAGGAGGGTGGGTTTGTGTTCAGAGGTGAGTTTCTCAGATTCTGATGGTGACTTCTCTTTGGGGGCTTTTATACTCTGGAACCCCCCAATGTTGGGACCAATAAGCAGGTCTTTCCTCATTGTTGTTTCCGTGTTTATAGTCACATGGAAGTTGTCAAGGAGGAAGTTGTTCCCCTTGCATTTGAGGGTTCTGTCAAATTACCGTTTGATCTTCTCCTTAATTGGGAATACTGCTTAAGAATCTTTTCCAGAAATGGGACAATCAGGAATCATCCCCAGCAACATTTCTGGTCATGTGACATCATCTGGTCATATATTACTTCCTGCTGGTTTGAAGAAGGTCAGGATAGTGGTCTCCTCTCAGTGTTGTTCCTTTGGCCATACTTAGATTGATGTGCTGTTGTCATAAGCAAGAATGGTTTTGAAACCTTATCTATAATATCCATCTTGAAAGTAAATCACCCACACAGAGCCATTGTTCTACTTGTACCACTTCCACATTGAAAACACAGCGATTCTTCCTTTCTGTGGTTGCGAGTTTGGTGTGTGGAATTACCTTCTTTGTCTGCAGGGCTACCCACAAGCTTACAGTCTATTGTTGTAGGATGCTGGATAACAACGTTTTGGAGCAAGGGGCCCACTTTATGATGAACAAGGTCTTCAATAGGCATATAAGCATAGATCTACTTGTCCTATCGATCTACTTGTCCTGCCATACATCACATGGGAGATAAATTGCTGGACTGACAAAAAATGAGCCTGGTGTTTTAGATGTGCAGCAAAGATACCACCATAGAGATGACAACCTAGGGGATGGATATATTGTCTTCTAAATGTGGTGCAACTGTGCACTGCCCACTTCTGGAAGCCCTAAGGAGATGTCTAACTGACTGCTTAGACCTGTTCCATGCTGCCATGAAGGCGGGAGCAGCTCCCACCACCTCTGCATTCACCAGCCATGAGTCCCACTTTTGGCTGAGTGGCACTCCAGTGTGGGAGCGCACTGACTACAATGGACAGCTCCTGCATTGAGCGTCTGCCCCCTGGTGGCCAATGCACGTCATAGCTACCAGTCATTCTGCTGTTCCATTGATTTGCATGTTAGCCTTTTATTATATAGGATAGCTTATTGATAGATTTTTTTGAACATTTTACATTGAACATTTGCACAGTTATATCATTCACACAGGATAGGATTGCCCTTCTAAATCTGAATGTAAAGATTCAAACAGGAGTAGAACCAATTTATGCAGGCACTTTAAATAGGAGGAATTATATCAAGACAAGTAGATTATTCACTACCCAGGTTGAGAACATGTACAAATGAATGTGGTTTCTCAAATGGGCGTGTGGCAGTGAACCCTGGAAGTTCAGAGTCAGGAGAGGCACATGGGCAGAGGTGGGCAGTACACAGCTGCACCACACAGAGGAGAGGGACATTGCACCTGAGCCTTCCAGTTCCTGAGGCTAGAGCATGTGTTTGACATGAATGCAGGCGATGCCACTAAACATTTTGTTCTTCTAAATTATTTCCTCTGATTCTTTGCTCAGAAACTAATCCTCCTATTATAATTTGACTACTCTGGTAGGCATTTGTGTGGTGAGAAACAACTGGTCAAATAGAGTATAAAAACTACAGTTATTACATTTATAATTATGGCTAATAATTGGCGTATTAGTTTATGAGGATCAATAAAGTTGTTGGGCCTCAGGTGGTGACTCATCCTTGTGTGTGATTGAGATCAGATATCTGAGACCGCAAGATTCCAATCCAGCCCCTCATAGATTTGTCACAATTCTGAAAATCGACTTGAAAGAGTTTTGGAAGAGAGCTTCTTGTTCTTCCAGATGAATGCATAAAAATGTCATGGCACCCTGTGCCATGTATTTATTTCAGTGTGATGCTTTTGAATGCTTGTGGACTTCTGAGAATGACAGCAATGTCAGCAAGCAATCAGTGACAGTGATTGGACAAGAGAGAGAATTTAGGGACTTTAGACAGACTCGGTAATGGAAAGGACCCTTAGAATCCCCTATTGAATTTGCTCACAGAGAGTGCAAATCAAAGATACAATATCCCAGTATCTACCAACTGGTTATTTAGTTGATGCTTGATACCTGCAGTGACGTGAGTTCCTACCCACAGCGTAGCCCATAACAGAGCTTCCTTATCTGAGCGTCAACCCTCCTGGGCCTCCTGCATCTCTTGTTCATTGGGATCCTTGTGACCAGACAGTCAGATAGCATTGCAGAGTAGTTGCTTCTCTCATTAGACACCTTGTCCCCTGATAGGCCTGCTGCAGCATCGCATTCCCTTCACTCTATTTCTGCCATGAGTTTCCCTACCTCATGGGATGCACTTCTGATGAAGGACAGCATATCCTATTGATTACATGAATTTTATGAAACTCGATTTTTCTCAAGGACCATGAAATTGACATTGCCAATTAGATACTTATTGTGAAGAAAGTGTTAAGAGTAGTGTCTCTTAATATTCTAGTTGTTCTTAGATTCTGGTTGGGTGGAATATAATAAGATCCTGAAATGTATGGACATTTATTTCTATTCTTACTACTTGCGTCTGTGCTGATTTTGTAAGATGCTTCTAGTTTCAATTGTCCATTTTCTATAGATTGTACATCTGTTTATCTCTGATTTTATCTTAAACCATGAGTTCTCTATTGTGGGAGAAAGTACAATTGATTTTGGTTATGAGATTTAAATCATATGGAAGAGTTTCAGATTCCTGCTCTGCCACTCACTAGCCTTACCGTTAGGGGAAATATAATGTATTCTTTATACCAACTCATGAATTGTTTCCTATATGTACTGTATGATCATCCTTTACAAATGTATATTTTTTATTTTTCAGCTACCATCTTACATATTATGACCACCCATGGAATAATCTGGAAGTGTTTCTTCCTCTATTTTCCTTTCTTTTACTGGGCAGCCAGTCTGCTGGCAGATACTTTCTTAGAGATATCATCGTTCTTATATTTTCCACAGACATGACAAAAACAAATCAATTCATCACCCTTACTTTTGGTAAAGAATAGTAAATTTTCCTTTTCTTTTCCCTTAATAATCTAAGATTTATTTCTCTCTTGCTTTTCTCTCTATCTCTGACTTAGTACAACTGACCTCAATGTTACAAATTATGAACATCCCAAACCAGGAATAATGGTAAGGCTTCTCCCAAATCAGGGAGAAGATCATGGTGTAGCAATGATGTCCATGGCTAATGAACACAGGATGATACTTTTTTTTTTTAGCACAATTCCATTTTATTCCCCCCCAAACATAAATTATTATAATATATGGACATAGAATACCTTAAACATTCATTAATTGGTAACCCAAATAATAGAATTTATGCCCAATGGATTTTTATGGCAAGAGATGTAGTTTCAAAGACAGTCGACAGAGGAAATATTTCCAGTTAAAACAACTGTGAAGAGTACATGGAGCATTATTTATATGTGTATGTAATTGTGGATTTAAAAAGTGGCTCGAGGGAACTATGTTAATTGACTATTTGTCAGTGGTGAAAGCCTTGACTGACTGCTCATAGTCCTGGAAGGACCAAAGTTGGGCTGACTATAGGCATTTGGAAAAGAATCATGTAGCCGGGGATGGTATGTGGGCCCAACCTCCAGAGAGTATCTACCATTAATGAGACACTGGACAACTGTGAGTTTGATACAACTCAGCCTATGGCCTTCTCAGGTACACCAACTCTTGCACAGGGAGCATGAGCAAAGTAGCCATGGAGGAAGGGATGGAGGCTTTGTGTGGACCAACAGCAAGGACTTCTTCTCCTCATAACTCCTCTGCTCTTTGTGCTCTTGTCATAAGCAGAGAATGGTGTTGAAACCTTATCTGTAATATCCACCTTGAACGTAATCACCCGCACAGAGCCAATGTTCCACTTGTACCACTTCCACGTTGAAAACAGTGATTCTTTCTTTCGATGGTTGTGAGTTTGGTGTGTGGAATTTTCTTCTTTGTCTGCAATGCTACCCATGAACTTACAGTCTATTGTTGTAGGATGCTGGATAGCAATAATTTGGAACAATGGACCCACTTTATGATGAACAAAATCAATAGTAGGCATATAATCATAGATCTACTTGCCCTATGGATCTACTTGCTCTACTATATATCGATGACAGAGAAATCGCTGGACTGATAAAGAATGAGCATGGTGTTTTAGATGTGCAGGAAGGATACCACCATAGAGATGACAACCTGGGGAATTGATATATTGTCTTCTGAATGTGGCATATATTTTGTCCAGTGACCATTATTTGCTTGACATATATGTAGTACTATATGTATTTATGAAAGTTAGTATCCATGGATTTAGAAATAATGGGTGAAATTAAAGGTGACCCTCTCTTGTGAATACCCTGTAACATGCTTGGCAATTGGGGCTTCCTATCCCATCATGCTTCTAGTTTCTTCTCGATTGGTAGTTTTATGCCTAAGAAAACTTTTTTTTTGTCAAGTAATATGTAACTTTATAACTATCATCTGGTGAGTTTGGAATTTTGATATGAGTAGAGTAGCAAGCAGTTACTATTTGGTGAGTGATCATTACCATACAGATGTACTAGTAGAGAGCAGGGAGAAGTACATCAGGAATGTGGGAATGTACTGGAGTGTCTCATGGTGTGTGTCAAGGCTTACTGACAAGCTTATCTGAGCAATGACAACACCACAGCTTGCCAAGGGTGCAGTAACCAGAGGCTCTGACCTCTATATCTTTGACATATAAATGCCAATGTCTTAAGCAGGAACAGAAGACCCAGTTTTGGAACTGAGTCTGGTCATTATTATTAGCTTGGACATTATGCAATGAATTTGTTTTTTTCTGAAATTGTAGATAATAATTGTGGGAGCTGTTGTGCTCAAAATGAATGATGCATAAAGTATGCAGTAAGTATTCAAATCAGGAATGCTGTACAATAAATACACACAATATGGATGGCTTATGGTATAGACTTTATTAAGAAACACATGGAGAAGAGTCCCACATCTAGTAAGACAATTCAACGTGATCCTGAAGAAAGAAAATCTTATACAAGAATCATGATTACATTGTAAGGAATTGCAATGATGAGGGTTATTATTCAGTTACAGAAACCTGTAAATAAGATATGAAGATTTGTTTGACTAAGTTGTTTAGAGGGAGCCATTGGTCCTGACTTCAGAATCAAAGCCAAGATCATGACTGCATATTGAGGATGCACAAAGCTGGGGCAAGATCCACATACCTTGGAGCAAGAGAACTGAGGGAGGTCCTCTGCACTCCATCCAGCTGACTCTTTAAACAAGCAGATGAGTCACAGAAATTATGGTCCCACATGCTGGTTGTCAACAAAGTCCAGGAGGTCCATTTTGTTTCCATAATGGCAAGTCAGTTCCCAGATGTTATGTGTGCAGGTGGTGGCTGTCTGGCAAGATGCTCAGCAGCAGCAAGGTTGGCAGCAGCTGGATCCACAGCCATACCTTATGCAGCCGGGCACGCAGCAGCAGGTGGGGTGGTAGCAGGTTCTGCAGACATGCACGGGGCAGCAGCAAACCTGCTGGCAGCAGGGAGAGCAGCAGCAGGACCCGCCACAGCTGGACCCACAGCAGCAGGGCTGGCAGCAGCTGGACACACAGCAAGGGCGGCAGCAAGGCTGGCAGCAGGGAGTGCTACAGCAGCAAGGCTGGCAGCAGCAGGAACCACAGCAGCTGGACCCACAGCAGGCGGGCCTCCAGCAGGTGGTTCTGCAGGTGGTCCTGTAGCAGCAAGGCAGGCAGCAAGAGGAGCAGGACATGGTGGCAGGTGTGGAGGGTGGGTTTGTGTTCAGAGGTGAGTTTCTCAGATTCTGATGGTGTCTTCTCTTTGGGGGCTTTTATACTCTGGACCCCCAATGTTGGGACCAATAAGCAGCACTTTCCTCTTTGTTGTTTTGGTAATTACTCTGGAATTGTCAAGGAGGAAGTTGTTCCCGGAGTGTTTTGAGGCTTATGTAAGTAACTGTTTGATCTTTTCCTTAATTGTGAATCCTAATTTACAGCCCTTTCCAGAAATGAAACAGGAATCATCCTCAGGAACATCTCTAGTCATGTGACACCATGTGATCTGTGGTCTTTCCTGCTGGCTTGGTGAAGGTCAGAACTGTTGTCTCTTCTCATCCTTACAGCGTTGGCCTTGTTAATAGGGGGAAGTGTCCTGAGATGCCAGGAGCTAGTGAGTTCTGTATGAATGGAGCCCTGTTTGTGCCTAAGTCTGACCTCCCAGAATCCGGATCGAGAACTCTAGCATTATTTGCCTGTCGCCACCTACTAGAAATTAACATAAAACATTAACTTCAGGAGTGGGACATGATGATTCATGTTTGTATATATTACGAATGATCACCACAATAAGCCTAGTTAATATTTGTCAGTTTTCCCAACACCATTTATTGAGAAGACTGTGCATTCCCCAATATATTATACTCTTGGGTCCTTTGTCATAAAGATACTGACCATATATAGGCGGATTTATTTCTAGGCTCTGTATTCTGCTCCATTGATATGTGGGCATGTTTTTATGCCAATAACTTACTATTTTGATTACTATAGGTTTGAAATATAGTTTGAAACCAGGAAGAATGATGCCTATAGCTTTGCTCTTCTTTCTCAAGGTTGTTTTGGCTATTTATATATATATATATATATATATATATATATATATATATATATATATATATATTTTAGTTCCATATAAATTTTAGGATTATTTTCCCCCCATTTTTGTGGAAAAAAAAATGCCATTATAATTTTAATACTCATTGCATTGAATTTTAGATTGCTTTGAGCATTGTAGACATTAATATTAATTTTTCCATTCCAAGAGCACAGATATTCTTCCATTTTTGTATCTTCTCCAATTTTTTTCATTTATGTATTTTAGTGGCAGGCACGAGTCTTTTACCCCTTTGGTTAAATTTATTTCTATATATTTTTATTTTGATGCCATTGTAAATGGAATTATCTGAATTTCTCTTTCTGATAATTTATTAATGTCTGGAAATTCAGCATTTTGTATATGGACTGTATAGACTGCAATTTTTAAATTTAAAAAAATATATTTTATTGATTTTCTACAGAGAGGAAGGGAGATGAATAGAGAGCTAGAAACGTCGATGAGAGAGAAATATCGACCAGCTGCCTCTTGCACACCCCCTACCGGGGATGTGCCCACAACCAACGTACATGCCTCTGACCGGAATCGAACCTGGGACCTTTCAGTCCACAGACCAACGCTCTACCACTGAGCCAAACCGGTTTTGGCTAGACTGCAATTTTTAAAAAATTATTGATTAGTTTTAACAGTTTTTTGGTGGAGTCTTTATGTTTTTCTCTCATTATATATTATATAGTCTACAAATAGAGTTAGTTTTACCTCTTCTTTACTGACTTGGATACCTTTTTTTCTTTCTTGCTAATTGCTTTGGCTAGGACTCGCAATAATACTATGTTGAATAAAGGTTCAATATTATGTTGAGTAAAATACTATGCTAATTAAGAGTGGGCATTCTTGTCTTGTGCCTGATTGATCTATCTATCTATCTATCTATCTATCTATCTATCTATCTAAAAGCCTAAATGACCAAACGACCAGTTAACCGGTTTCTATGATGTGCACACTGACCACCAGGGGGTAGACTCTCAATGCAGGAGTTGCCCCCTGGTGATCAGTGTGCTCCCACAGCTAACCTCCTGCTGCCGGCCAACCTTCCATGGCCCCTCCTCCTGGCCAACCTCCTGTGTCCCCAGTTGGCCCCAATTGCATGCCAGGCCAATGGACCCCATCCATGCATGAATTCATGCACTGGGCCTCTAGTCTTAAATAAAAAGCTTTCCACAATTGAGTTTGAAGTTAGTTATGGACTTAGCATATATGGCCTCTATTATGTTGAGGTATGTTCCCTCTATGCTTTCTTTGTTGATAGTTTTATAATAAATAGGTATTGAATTTTGGCTAATGCTTTTTCTGCCTCTATTGAGACAATCATATTATTTTTATCCTTCACTTTGTTAATGTGGTGTGTCACATTGATTTGCAGATGTTGTACCACCCTTGCATCCCTGAAATCAGTTCCACTTAATCATGATGTATGAGTCTTTCAAACTTTCGTTGGACTCTTTTTGTTAATATTTTGTTGAGGATTTTCCATCTATGCTCATTGGGGATATTGACATATAATTTTCTTTCTTCGTTGTCCTTGTCTGGTTTTAGTATCAGGGTAATGCTGGCCTTATAAATGGGATTGGAAGTTGTTCTTTCCTCTTCTGTTATTTGGAAGAGTTTGGTATTAATTCTACTTTAAATGATTGGTGGAATTCACTAGTGAAGCCATCTGCTTGTAGACTTTTGTCTGTGGAAGGTTTTACATTATGGAGTCATTTATTACTAATATTAGAGGCCTGATGTACAGAATTCATGCAAGGGGCCCTCTCAGCCCCTGCTGCCTCGGCCGGCCCTTGCAGCCCTGGCTTTGTCCAGAAGGTCATCTGGAAGGGTGTCCAGATGGTCATTTTGCTCTTCGGTCTAAGCTCTTTATTATATAGAAATGACTGCTTGGATTTTCAATTACTTTACAAATTATTTTTGATATCAGGTTTTCTGTGATATCAGTCGTTTCTTTCATTTCTGATTTTGTTTATTTGAGTGTTATTACTATTTTTCTTAGTGGGTATAACTAAAGGTTTGTCAATTTTCCTTCTTTACAAAATACCAAGCTCTTGGTTTCATTGATTCTTTTTATTGTCTTCTTAGTCTATTATTTTATTCAGCTCTTGTCTTTGTTATTTTCTTTATCTAATAACTTTGATCTTCCTTATTTCTTCTTTTTGTAGTTTTGTGGGGTATAAAATTCTCTTCCTCTTTATCCTTTTCCTTTTCTAATTATTCTTCTCAATCTAGAAATTGTGGATGTTCACAATTTGAAGAAGCAGAGGAAGGTTGAGAGTATCAAGGGGAGATTGCAGATGATGTTTCTAATTGCCTCACTTTTACAGCCTGAATGTTTGTTTCCTCTCAAAATTCATATGTTGAATCCCTAGTATCCAATAGAATGGCATTTGGAGGAGGTCTCTATGAGAGGTAATTAGATTTGGCTGAAGAGATGAGGGCAAGTCCCCCATGATAGGATTAGTGCTGATCCTAACAAAAAGAGACCAGAATCTTCCCTGTCTCCCCGTGTGTGTGTGTGTGTGTGTGTGTGTGTGTGTGTGTGTGTGTGATTGGAGGATACAGAAATAAAGCAGACATTAGCAAACTAGGAAGTAGGCCCACCTGAGTGGACACTTATCCTACCATCACCTTGATCTTGGATATCCCAACCTGCAGAACTGCGAGAAATACATGTTATTGTTTGAGCAACCCACTAATTAGTCATTTGTTATATATAGCTCTCCAAATTGACTTGTACATATTTTGAGTCTTAGTGTGCTCAGACCAATTTCCTCCCACCAGATGTTCACTTTTATGTTGTAGGGTTCTATTCGTGCCAAAGCAGAAAGTCATGACGTCAGTGCATGTCACCTAACAAAGACATTCACCTAGTAATTCTGGAGATCTTTTTATAAGGATTCTGGCCCCTTCATTTGTCAAGTAGGACAATTCCAAAGTGTGTGTTTTCCATCATTTTGGAGACTTTTCCCTCAGGTTTGTGTACTGGTTTTGTACACAAATCTGCCTCATCCTTTTCTCAACTTTCTGCCAATGTGATCTGTGCATCCCTATGGTCACTTGAATCTTTTCTCAGGTTATTTTTTCTTTGAGAATGCAAACTATGGCTTTCATTTACGTCTGTAAAATAACAGAATTTATGTCCAATGGAGTTTTTATGACAAAAAATAAATGACTTCTGGTTTTAAAGTCAGAGGACAGAAGAAATATTTCCAATGAAAAGAACTTTGAATAGTACATTGAGTATTATTTATATATGTATGATTTTTTTGCAAAAACAAACAAACCAAAAAAACCCCAACCTGATGGAACGATATAAATGGCTATTTGCAAGTGATGAAAGGCTTGACTGATTGTCTGAATTCTGGAAGGAGCAATGCTAGACTATAGGCGTTTGGAGAAGAATCATGAAGAGGGAGATGGTCTATGGACAGAACGTGTTTCCACATTCTGTCCCACCTCAATGCCCAACCCCCCAGAGAGTATCTATCATTTAGGAGACACTAGACAACTATGAGTTTGATACAGCTCAGCCTATGTCCCTTCTCAGGTGCACCAGCACTTGCACAGGGAGCATGAGCGAAGCAGCCTTGGAGGAAGGGACGGAGGCTTTGTGTGGACCAACAGCAAGGACTTCGTCTCCCCGGGGCTCCTCTGCTCTGTGTGCTGTTGTCATTAGCAGAGAATGAATCCTTATCTGTAATATCCATCTTGAAAAGTAATCACCCACACAGAGCCAATGTTCTACTTGTACCACTTCCACATTGAAAAGACAGCAGTTCTTCCTTTCTATGATTGCATGTTTGGCTTGTGGAATTAGCTTCCTTGTCTGCAGTCCTATCTAGCAGATTACACTATGTTGTTATAGGATGCTGGACAGCAACATTTTTGATTCAGGGACCCACTTTATACAGAACAAGGTCAACAATAGGCTAAATAAACGTGGATCTACTAGTAGTTGTCCTACCGTACATCACATGACAGAGAAATTACTGGCCTGATTAAAAAATTGTAATAGTATTCTAGGTGTGCAGCAAAGACACCACCATAGAGTGACAACCTGTAGGACTGATGTCTTGCCTTTTAAATGTGTGGTATATATTTTGACCCAATAACCATTGTTAGGTTGACATATATGTAGTAGTATATGATCTTTTTCTGAAATTGTAGATAATAATTGTGGAGGCTGTTATGATGCTCAAAATGAATGATGCATATAGTATGCAATATGTACTTAAATCAGGGATGCTATACAATAAATCACACACAATATGGATGGCTTATGGTATAGACTTTATTAAGAAATACATAGAGAAGAATCATCTATTAATCTTCATATTTAATTAATAGTTGACTAAGTTGTTTAGAGGGAGCCATTGGTCCTGACTTCAGAATCAAAGCCAAGATCATGACTGCATATTGATGCACAAAGCTGGGGCAAGATCCACATACACGGGGAGAAGAGAACTGAGGGAGGTCCTCTGCACTCCATCCAGCTGACTCTTTAAACAGGCAGATGAGCCACAGAAATTATTGTCCCGCATTCTGGTTGTCAACGAAGTCCAGGAGGTCCATTTTGTTTCCATAATGGCAAGTCAGTTCCCAGATGTTATGTGTGCAGATGGTGGCTGTCTGGCAAGGTGCTCAGCAGCAGCAAGGTTGGCAGCAGCTGGATCCACAGCCATACCTTATGCAGCCGGGCACGCAGCAGCAGGTGGGGTGGTAGCAGGTTCTGCAGACATGCACGGGGCAGCAGCAAACCTGCTGGCAGCAGGGAGAGCAGCAGCAGGACCCGCCACAGCTAGACCCACAGCAGCAGGGCTGGCAGCAGCTGCTCACACAGCAAGGGCGGCAGCAAGGCTGGCAGCAGGGAGTGCTACAGCAGCAAGGCTGGCAGCAGCAGGACCCACAGCAGCTGGACCCACAGCAGGCGGGCCTCCAGCAGGTGGTTCTGCAGGTGGTCCTGTAGCAGCAAGGCAGGCAGCAAGAGGAGCAGGACATGGTGGCAGGTGTGGAGGGTGGGTTTGTGTTCAGAGGTGAGTTTCTCAGATTCTGATGGTGTCTTCTCTTTGGGGGCTTTTATACTCTGGACCCCCAATGTTGGGACCAATAAGCAGGATTTTCCTACTTATTATTGTTTCCTTGTTTATAGTCACAAGGAAGTTGTCAAGGAAGTTGTTCCCCTTGCATTTTAGGGTTCTGTCAATTACCGTTTGATCTTCTCCTTAATTGGGAATACTAATTAAGATTCTTTTCCAGAAATGGGACAATCAGGAATCATCCCTACCAATATTTCTGGTCATGTGACATCATCTGGTCTTGTATTACTTCCTGCTGGTTTTAAAAAGGTCAGGATAGTGGTCTCTTCTCAGTGTTGTTCCTTTGGCAATATTTAAGTTGGGAGGTACCCCGAGTTTTCAGGAGTTGATGGGTTTTGTGATTCATGAAGCCCTCTTGAGTATAAGTCTGATCTCCCAGAAAAGTAGATTTAAGACTCCAGCCTGTATGTGTCTGAGGCCTCCTACTAGAAATGTGCTTTCCAGTTCTGCCAGAGATTCTTGGGTCCTTGGCCCACTGTTTTTCATATGCAAATCAGCACCCAAACAGGAGAATAGAGGCAGAAGCAGTCCACTGGTTTTCAGAGCATGAAGCCGTTCATGCTGCATCTTTGTTTTCTAGCTGAATCAGGATCTCAGGTGACACCTCTCAAGTTGCAAATACCTTCTTTCATAATTTCAGGTGAAAAGGGAGATAAAATGATGTCCAAGGGAAATTTGAGTATGTATATTTATACTTTTCAACAAATGTAGAAAGTTATCACATATATTTTGGAATGTGTTTCTGCCCCATTTTCTCTCTTCTAGGTACATATGCCAGAGTGAATTGCCTTGTCATAGAAAAAGCACAGTCAACAGGATAGGAAGACTAGGACCGTATTTCTACATTTCACTATCAACACTGTCTCCTGCTCTTTCTGATATTTTGAGCCTTCTGAGTACTACTTGTATGTATCTCAACTTATTTTTTATCAAGGTACTAGAGGCCCAGTGCATGAAATTTGTACACTGGGGTGCGTGTCCCTCAACCCAGCCTATATCCTCTTCAGTCTGGGACCCCTTAACTTCCCTCCCTCCCCTGCAGGCTTGGTTGCCCCCAACTGCCCTCCCCTGCTGGCCTGGCCACCCCTAACTGCCCTCCTCTGATGGCCTGATCACCCACAACTACCCTCCCCTGCCAGCCATTTTGTGGTGGCCATCTTTGACCACATGGGGGTAGCCATCTTGTGTGAGGGTATGAGGGTCAATTTGCATATTACCTCTTTATTATTGAAGGTATACTTGACAAATTTTATTACTTTTAGGTGTAGAACATTATGAATTGATATTTGCAAAATGATCAGTACAATCAGTCTAGTGAACATTTTCCAGCATACATAGTTACTAATTTTCTTGTGATAAAAACATTTAAAATCTACTCTCTTCTCAAGCCAGTATGGTTCAGTGGTTGAATGTGGACACATGAACCAGGAGGTCACAGTTTGATTCCTGGTCAGAGCATATGCCCAGGTTGCAGGTTTAATCACCAGTGGGTGGGGAGGTACAGGAGGCAGCCAATTGATGATTCTCTCTCATAGTGGATGTTTCTGTCTCTCTCTTACTCTTTTTTCATCTCTGAAATAATAATAAAAAAAACATATTTAAAAATCCACTCTTTTAGCAACTTTCAAATATGCGATACAGTATTTTTAAATGTCGTCATCATGCTGTACATTACATTCCCATGACTTATTTCTTTTATAACTGGAAGTTTATATCTTTTGACCCCCTTCACCCATCTTGCCCAACCTGCAATCCCCACCACTGGCTACCACCAATGTTGTTGGTTTTTCCCCTCCTAGATTCTAGATATTACAGAGGTCATATGTTATTTGTCTGTATCTGATTCATCTTACTTAGCATAATGCCTTCTAGGTCTGTGTTGTGATAGATGAAAAGATGTACTTCTTTCTTTATGTCTGAATAATATTCGGGGGGTAGGGTGTGTGTGATGGATATGCAGGTTGTGTTCATATCTTGGGTATTATAAATAATGCTGTGATGAACATTGTTGATGCACGTATCTTTTCATGTTAGTGGGGCTTTTTTTCAGATAAATATCCAGAAATGGCATTGCTGAGTCATTAGCAGTTCTATTTTTAATTTTTGAGGAACATCCATACTATTTTCCACAGTGGCTATGCCAATTTACCAAATTTAAATTTCCACCAACAGTGCACAAGAGATTTCTTTTTCCACATCCTCACCAACACTTGTGAGGTCTTGTCTTTTTGTTTATTATCCTTGTAAGACTTATGAAGTAATATCTCATTGTGGTTTGGATTTGCATTTCCCTGATATTAGTGATGTGGAGCACCTTTTTGTGTACCTCTTGGCCATCTGTATGTCTTCCTTCACAAAATATTTACTCAGATCCTCTGTCTATTTTTAAATTAATGTTTTATGGGCTTGGAAGTTTTGTCTTCATTTTGCTATGGAGTTTTATGAGTTCTCTATGTATTTTGTATATTAATCCTTATTAGATGTATGATTTGAAATATTTTCTCTCAGTAGTTTGTCTTTTCATTTTGTTGATGGTTTTCTTTGCTATATAGATACTTTTTAGTTTGATGTAGTTCCACTTGTTTATTTTACTGTCTTTACTTTTGGTGTCATATCCAAAAAAACCAACACACACACACAAAAAAACCCCAAAACAAAACATTGGAATTCTGTGATTTCCAGTCTTACATTCTACTCTTTAATCCATTTTGAGTTAATTTATGTGTATGCTATAAGATAGTGATTCAGTAGCACTCTTTTGCAATGTGAGTACCTAGTTTTATTTCAACACCATTGTTTTTGAAAAGACTATCCCTTTTCATTTTGTATTCTTGGCTCCTTTGTCATAAATATAACCATTACATGAGGGTTTATTTCTAGGCCTTGTATTTTGTTCCATTCACATGTGTCTATTTTTATGCTAGTACCATACTGTTTTGATTACTATAAATGTGCAATATAGTTTGAAATCAGGGAGCAAGATACCTCCAGCTTTTGTTTGTCAGGAATACTTTGGCTAGTAAGAGCTATTTGGGATTACATATACATTTTAATATTTTTTTATTTCTGTAAAAAACGCCATTGCAATTTTAATATGGATCGTACTGGATCTGAATATTGTTTTGAGTAGTTTGGACTTTTAACAATATTAATTCTTCCAATCCACGAGCATAGAATATATTTTCGATCGTCTGTGTGGTCTTCAGTTTCTTTCATATATATCCTTAGTTTTCAGGGCAAAAGTCTTTCACATTCTTGGTTATATTTAGTCCTAGTTATTTTATTCATTTTATGAAAATATAAATGAAATTATCTTAATTCCTCTTTCTGGTAATTTATTGCTAGTATATAAAGACACATACTGATTCGTAACCTGTAACTTTCCGAATTTATTGATTAGTTCTAAAAGTTTTCTGATCATCTTTAAATTTTAAAAAATATATGTAATATTACTTCAACTGCAAATAGAGTCAGTTTTACTTCCTCATGCCCAATTTGGGTGTTTTTGTTAAAAAAAAAACACCTATTTTTACTAATTGCTCTGGCTGGAGCTTCCCGTAATATATTAAATAAAGTGGTGAGTGGCCAGAGGGATTGCATGATTGGCTGCACAGCGCCTGAGACGGGAAAGGCTCCCTGCACTCGCGAGAGCTGAGATGCTGTCCCTGCTGCCCTAGCACGTGGCTGCAGGTACCTGACACAGGAGGAATGTTGTGAACAGCGTCATCTGTACATGCAAGGGATTACTCCTGCCGCTCTTGAGATAGAAAAGTAATTGCACTCTTACCAGACCTCAGTACTCAGTGTCACTGCTGCTTGTATTGACCTGTGAGCACAGGTGCCCTTGAGCAGGAACAGATGGTCCTGTCCTGGATCTCAGTCTGTCCATTATTAGCTACAGGACATCACGCAATGAGGTTTGCTCATCTAAAACTGTGGATGATAATTCATGTAGGTCCGTTTTGCAGCTCTAGCGTGATGCTGTATATGGTATGCAATCGGTATATGACTTCCTATGTCAGGAATACTGTACAGTAAAAGAAAACACAATATGGGATTTAAGAGGTACCGATTTTATTAAGGAATGTGTAAGATTCCCTGCATCCAGGGAGAGGTTACAAAGTGATTGTGAAAAGAAGAAATAGGATAGAAACTATGCATATATGATTATGAAGATATTGATCAATTGCAGAAACCTATTAAAAAGTTATGAAGATGAATTACTTAGAAGGAGCAAGAGATTCTGACTTGAGAATCAAAGCAAGAACATGACTTCATATCGAGAATGCAGGAAGCTGGCAAATGATCCATGGCACGGGAGAGAGAGAACCGAGGGAAGTCCTCTACATTGCATCACACGCCTCTGAATGGGCTGATGCATAACAGAAATGGTGATGGTGGTATGCTGGCTGTCTTCGAAGTCCAGGAAGTGAAATTGTCCACTTGGCAAGTCAGTTCACAGAGGGTGTTATTTCCAGTTGGTGGTTCTTGGGGAAGACAATCAGCAGCAGCATGGGCGGCAGCAGCTGGACACACAGCAGGGACGGCAGCAAGGCTGGCAGCAGCTGGACACACAGCAGGGGCGGCAGCAAGGCTGGCAGCAGCAAGGCTGGCAGCAGCTGGACACACAGCAGGGGCGGCAGCAGCAGCTAGACCCACAGCATGGGCGGCAGCAGCTGCTCACACAGCATGGGCGGCAGCAAGACTGGCAGCAGCTAGATCCACAGCATGGGCGGCAGCAGCTGGACACACAGCATGGGTGGCAGCAGCTGGACACACAGCATGGGCGGCAGCAGCTGGGCTGGCAACAGCTGGACCCACAACAGCTGGATCCACAGCAGCTGGGCTGGCAACAAGGGGAGCAGCACATGGTGTCGGGTGTGGAGGGTGAGTTCTTGCTCAGAGGTGAGTTTCTCAGATTCTGATGACCCCTTCCTTTCTGGAGCTTTTATACCCAAGGCCCAAAATGTTGGCACCAATGGCCTGGGTTTTCCTTGTTCTTATTTACACTTTTAGTGTAGTCACTTGGGAAATTCTGAAGAGGAAGTTGTTCCCTAAGTGTAATTAATCTCTTCCCAAATAAGTTCGTAACTGTTTTTTAACTGAGAATAACTCATAGGAACCTTTTTATGGGTAAATAAGAAATGGTCACATTGTGATCATGTGACCTGCTTCATAATCAGGTGGGTCCTCCGACCCATAGAGTGCCTGCTGCCTGGGCAGGTCGCAGTGGTTGGTGAGTTTATGCCTAGTCTGCTTACTCCAGAGTGATTTAGGGGACTGACTGCACACTGTCTCTCTTTTTGTCATTAATGTAGTAATTAGATCAGGAAAGATGATACCTGAAGTATCTTTGAGTATGAACGTGTTCAAAAGTTTTTATGGCTTAACATTCATCTTAAAAAGCGCTCAAATATACAGTTTCCAACTTGGTAAATTGTTATTCATTTTCAACATGATAAAAGATCTCAAAATGAAGACAGCCATGTCACTGTGGTTGAGAGATGGACTCTCACCCCCATGCCCTTCAAATTATAGCGCTCACTCATCCCCAAAGGTCATGAGTTAAGGCTGTTTTTAAACTTTATATGAATGAAATAATATAGAATTGGCCACTTTCTCTTTATGTGATGATTGTGAGACCCAGCTTCCTTATCTGAGCGTCCACCCTCCTGGGCCTCCTGCATCTCTTGCTCATCGGGATTCTTGTGACCAGACAGTCAGATGGCATTGCAGAGCAGCTCCTACTCTCATTAGACACCTTGTCCCTGATAGGCCTGCTGCAGCATCGCATTCCCTTCACTCTGATCTCCGGCATGTGTTTCCCCGCATCATGGGATGCTTTCTGACAAAGGACAGCATTTCCCTGTTGACTGCATGAATTTTATGATGTGCATTTTCCCCCAAGGCCCTTGTCACTAAGCTTGAAAATGGAGCTTGATTTGTAAGATGAAGTTCAGAGTTGTTTCTCACAATATTCTAGATGTTGTCGGATTCTGGTTTTGTGGAATGAATTATCCTTATCCTGTATAGTATATGGCCATATCATTCCCATTACTTGTGACTATGCTGTTCTATAAGGTGCTTCTTATGCATTTTCTATACTAAATTGCCACCAAGATTGTGCATCTATTTACCTCTTGCTTATAACTTTCTATTGTGAAAGTATTTGGGCTAAGGGAATTAAACTCATATGGAAGAGTCCCCCATTCCTGTTCTGGCACTCACTAGCTGTATGTTTTGGGGCTAAAGATAGAATACACTTAAACCAACTCGTGAATTGTTTCTCAATATACTTTGTGATCTCTTACAAATATATCTTCATTTTTCAGCTACCATCTTACATATATGTTTGCCAGTGGATTAATCTAGAAGTGTTTTCTTTCTCTTTCCCCCCTATATTACTGGATCAGACTGTCTATAGTCAAATACCTTTTTAAGAGACTACAATTCTTATATTTTCAAGGGATGTTACATTAAAAATGTGTTCATCGCCCTTATTATTTATAGAGAATTGTTTTTCTTCTCTTCCTCAATAATTTAAGAGTGTCTCTTTTGGTAATCTTTGAATCCCTGAGTTAATGCAAACTAACCTCCATTTACAAATTAAAACATTAAAATGAAGGTATTAATGAGAAATCATGGCACATCCATGGAGAGTTTAATGCTCATCTCAATGACTAAAAAATACATGGGTGGTCATTTTCAGCACAATTCCATGTGACTTCTTCAACCCTACTTGATTATAATGTATGAACAGGGACTACTTAAACTTCAATGATTGATGGCCCCAATGGCAGCTTTTATGCCAGATGGAAAATTTTTACTGCAACAGACGGAAAACTTTTAGTCTGCAGAGTCAGTGGAAAGAGGAAATATTTCCAATGAAAAGAACTGTGATTAGTACAATGTGTGTGTGTGTGTGTGTGTGTGTGTGTGTGTGTGTTTATGTGTGTGAAATTTTGTATGGGGGATGGTTGATGGCCTCAGAAAACTATGTTTATTGGCTACTTTCAAAGGGTGAAAGGCCTGATTGATTTATCTCATCCCTGGAAGAAGCATGATTGGAAGATAAAGGCATTTGGAGAAGAATCGTGTCCATGGAGATGGTGTGTCAGCAGAAGGTGCTTCCTCTTTGTGTGTCTCATCAATGCTCCCCAGAGAGCATCCACCACTTAGGAAGCTCTGGACAAGTACAAGTTGGTATAATTCACTCCGTCCAGGTCCTCAGGCGCACCGTACTTGCCCAGAGGCATGAACAAAGTAGCCATGGTGGCAGGGATTGAGGCAGATGTGGACCCATCGCACAGGTTCCCTCTCTCCACAGCTGCCTCTGCTGGATGTGCTATGGCCAGAAGTCGAGACAAGAGGTGAGTTGGTATCGATAACATCATTTATGAAAACTAACCACCCCAAATGGACCCAAGTGTTCCACCTCGGATCACTTCCACACAGAAAAGCCAATTCTTCCTTACTATGATTGCATGTTTGGCAAAAAGAATTGTCTTCTCCGTCTGCAGTGCTATCCTCCAGCTTACAGTATTGTTGTCATAGGATCCTGAATAGCATCACTTTGGACCAAGGGACCCAATCTATGATGAACAAGGTCAACAATAGGCACGTAACTGTGGATCTAATTGTCCTACCATACATTACGTGACAGAGAAATTGCTGGCCTGGCCTGGTAAAAAAATTGGAGTGGTCTCTTAGATGTGCAACAAAGACACTACCATAGATGTCACAA
Organism: Pipistrellus hanaki; assembly: GCF_964339955.1. Taxonomy (NCBI): domain Eukaryota; kingdom Metazoa; phylum Chordata; class Mammalia; order Chiroptera; family Vespertilionidae; genus Pipistrellus; species Pipistrellus hanaki. The sequence goes on along the minus strand of NC_140518.1, from coordinate 6,746,929 downwards.
CATACAGGATTGATATATTGTCTTCTGGATGTGGACTGTACCTTAACGCAATGGCTGTTATTACGTCATTAGTGTAGGACTGCATATGTCCTCCAGCGGGAGTACACACGGGTTGGGCAGAAGTCAGAGTGAATCTCCTCACGTTAACCACCAGTGACACGTGGGAATCTATGCTTCCATTCCCATCACGGCTGCAGGCCTTCCTGGACTGAAGCTTCTACTCTCGTGAGAGCACATTTTTGTCAGGGATGTAGTCTAGGTCAGAACGATCACCTGGTCAGTTTGGACTTTATGTGAGTAGAGTCGTAGGAAGAGAATGCAGTTTCTAGTTGAAGAGGGACACTTAGCATGAAAGGCAGAGAGCAAGGAGAAGTGCATCTGGAATGTGGGGACTTGCTGAGTGTGTGCATGCCCAGTGACAACATTACCGGAAGCTTCCTTGGGATATAAGACTCTCACGGATCTGAGTCAGTCCAGTCTTAGCTATGAGTCCTTAATCAATTAATGGGGTTTCCCCCATCCCCCCCCAAAAAAGCAGAGATACTTTTTGTGGGGGCTGTTCTGATGCTTGGAAGGGATAATGCATATAGTACGCAGTATGTATTTAAATCCCTATGTTAGGAATTCATTGCAGTAAATAAAACACAATATGGATGAATTATGCTTTAGAATTTATTGAGAAACAAAGGTAAGACTCCTGCATTTAGGAATACAGTTCAAAGTGATCTTAAAAAAAGAAAGCCTGTTACAAGAAGCATGACTACAAGGATCAAAATCAGACGATTGTGAGGATTATTGATCAGTTGCAAAACCTTTTAAAAATTATAAGAATTTGTTTTTGTAAGTCACACAGAGGGAGAGGGTGAAGACCTTAAGTACAGAGTCAAAGCAGAGACCAGAGCTTCATATCGAAGATGCAGGAAGCTAGCACATGGTCCACCAACCCGGGAGGGAGAGGATAAGGGACATCCGTGCATCCCATCGTGCTGACTCAGAAGCTTGTATCAGGCAAGTGAGTCACAGGAAATTATGGTCGGGCATGCTGGTGCTAAGTCTAGGAAGTGAACAAGTCTCCAAAATGTCAAGTCAGTTAGCTGAAGATGTTGTGCTCAGATGGTTGTTTTCTGACAAGATGATTAGCAGCAGCAAGGCTGGCAGCAGCTGGACACACAGCAAGGGCGGCAGCAAGGCTGGCAGCAGCTGGACACACAGCAGGGGCGGCAGCAAGGCTGGCAGCAGCTGGACACACAGCATGGGCGGCAGCAAGGCTGGCAGCAGCTGGACACACAGCAGGGGCGGCAGCAAGGCTGGCAGCAGCTGGACACACAGCAGGGGCGGCAGCAGCAGCTAGACCCACAGCATGGGCGGCAGCAAGGCTGGCAGCAGCTGGACACACAGCATGGGCGGCAGCAAGGCTGGCAGCAGCTGGACACACAGCATGGGCGGCAGCAGCAGCTGGGCCGGCAACAGCTGGATCCACAGCAGGGGCGGCAGCAAGGCTGGCAGCAGCTGGACACACAGCATGGGCGGCAGCAGCAGCTGGGCCGGCAACAGCTGGATCCACAGCAGCTGGACTGGCAGCAAGGGGAGCAGCACATGGTGTCAAGTGTAGAAGGTGAGTTTGTGTTCAGAGGTGAGTTTCTCAGATTCTGAGGACTTCTTCCGTTCTGGGGTTTTTATACACCGGGCCCCCAATGTTGGGACCAATCAATAAGACTTTCCTTGTTTTTGTTTATGTTGTTTTGGTAATCACAGGGAAATTGTCAAGGAGGAAGTTGCTGAGTGATATGAATCTTTAGAAAATTGGTGATTAATGTGTTCTTTCATTGAGAATAACTCATAGAAACTTTTATAGATAAAAGGAAGGTAGTTACATCATCAGTATACTACTGAAAGCAATCTATAGATTCAGTGCAATCCCCATGAAATTTCCCATGTCAGAAATAGAAAAAAAAAATCCTACAATTTATATGGGATGACAAGAGACCCAGGATAGCAAAAGCCATCTTGAGAAACAAGAGCAAATCTAGAAATACCATGCTGTCTGATTTCAAACTATATTACAAAGCTATAGTAATAATTAAAAAAAAAGTATGGCATTCGGCATAAAAACAGACCCATAGATCAAAGGAACAAAACAGAGAGCCCAGAATTAAACCCAAATATATATGGTCAACTGATTTATGACAAAGGAGCCAAGAATACACTATGGGTAAATGTCAGTCTTCCCACTAAATAGTATTGGGAAAACAGTGAAGCTACATGCAGAAGAATAAAACTGGGCCACTATCTTACAGCATATGCAAAAATTAACTCAAAATGGTACAAATACTTTAATGTCAGCTCTGAAACTATAAAATTCCTACCGTGTTTCCCCGAAAATAAGACATCCTCCGAAAATAAGACCTAGCGCATGGAAAAATAAGACATCCCCTGAAAATAAGACCTAGCGCATCTTTGGGAGCAAAAATTAATATAAGACACTGTCTTATTTTCGGGGAAACAGGGTAGAAGAAAACATAGGCAGTGAGCTCATTCTTATGGATTTTGGAAATAATTTTTTGGAGTTGACACCAACACAATGGCAAAAAACTAAAAAAGTGAAACTACAATAAACTAAAAAGTTTCTATATAGCAAAGGAAAGCATCAGCAAAATAAAAAGACACCTACTGAATGGGAGCAAATATTTGCAAATTGTATAGTTGATGCTGGGCTAACTTCCAAAATATATGAAGAAATTATATAAGCCAATAGCAAAATCAAATGGTCACATCTTAAATAATTATAGAACATCTCAAAACTCAAAAACTAACTGACACAGTACAATCCCCAGAACTGGCTCAGATTTTACCTGTATTACATGCACTTGTGAGTGAGTGAGTGAGTGAGTGAGTGTCTTTCTATGCAGTACAGTCATATGTACTGTATGGATTTGTGTAACCACCATCTCAATTAAGGTATAGAACTGCCCTTCTCTGTAAGGCTCTATCTTTGTAGCCATACCTACCCCTCCCACTCATCAACTTACCTACCACTACTCTGTTCTCCATCTCTATAATTTTATTTCCAAGCATGTTCTACAAATGGAATCTACAATGTGTTACCTATGGTGATTTTCACACTCAGAATCCTTCCCTTGAGATCATGCATGTTGTTCTTCCTATCAATAGCTTTTCTGTGGTGTATCACATTTTGTGTGTTCCATCATTCACCTATGAAGGGCCCCTTCAGTCGTTTCAAGTTCAAAAAGCTTTAGATATCCTTGCACAGGAGACTAAATCTAAGATGAAAGCTACAGCCGGTCTTAGGTCTGAAAGAGTGTTACTCATCCAATACATGGCACCTGCTTTGGGGAGCAATAAGTATACCTAAAGTTCTTTGGAGTATTTATTAATTAGCTATACACCCTAATGTTGTATTCACCCGCAGCACCTCTTCTCCAGGTGTAACCACATCAAAAATGTTACTGCTGGTATCAGGTTAAAAAAAAAAAAAATAGATTGAGAACTACTGGTCTACAAATAACCCCTACACATCTCTCAGTAGAGACAAAAGTGGTTTAGAATGAAAAACACAAAAGGTTTTCCCACATGATAGTAACCTCAGTATAAGTTCACACTCATTGCCAACCACTTTCTGCCATGACACCCTGAATTGCACACTGAATGCTAGCTCTGATATATTAATGAACGTGAATATTATTGAGAATGGAAATGGTTTTCAAAAAAATAGAGTAAATCCTGCCAGTTGTGATAACATGGGTGGGCCTGGAAGATATTATACTAAGTGAAATACATCGGTCACAGAAGCACAAATACCACATGAATCCACTTATTTGAAATATTAAATACACAAAAGGAGCATAGAATAAAATTTTGGCTTGCAGAGGCTAGTGTAGTAGGAAATGGTTAGCTGTTGTTCAGTGGGTATAAAATTACAGTTATACAAGGCAAGTAACATCTACAGGTCTACGTACAACGTTGTAGCTACAGTTGACAGTATAGTATGGTACACTTAAAATCTTGTTAAGAAGGTAAATCTTAGGTTAATGTTCTTACCACACACAAAAAAAATGAAGGAGAAAAATATTTAGTACCTTAATTATGGAAATGGTATTACGGTACATGCATAAGTCCAAATTCACCAAAATGTATATATTAGATGTATAATATTTTGTATATAAAGCTGAGGGAAAGAAAGAGACATTAAAATTTCATGACTTATTTTTTCCTCTAACACAAGTTACTTATTTGCCTTCTGAAAGTCTAGAAAGTGGGCCATGATTCACAGTGGGGAGAGGAAATACCCTAAGAGTCTTATTCTCATGCCAGCAATGCCCTGATTCACATTTAACACTTCTCTGCCCACCTGACCCACAGGGAATGAGACATCGCACTAAAATGCAGTGTACCCCCCAAGTCACCAAAAGGAATGTGGCTTATTATCACCCAAAGGGAGACATGTTGGGCTGTGCAACATGAGACACACATACATGGTCTATATGCATAAATCACGTGACAGCTTTCTTTAACCTGTCAACCGGGGAGTTCCCTTTTTAATTATGCAACGTACAGTGGGCACATACTCTTTCACTAGGACGTGTCAGTACGTCACACCCAGCGGACGTAATTTTATATTATTATTATTTTTTATTTATACTTAATTAAAATAAATGAAATATATATTTTTTCGTTTATTTATATATAAAGCACAAAGGAAAATGCAAAATTACAAATAAAAAAGAATACCAACAAAAAAATGGAAACATCGAATTAAAAAATTATAAATTTTAAAAACAATTATAAAGATTACAGCCAAAGCCGGTTTGGCTCAGCAGTAGAGCATCGGTCTGCGAACTCAAAGGTCCCAGGTTCGATTCCGGCCAAGGGCATGTACATTGGTTGCGGGCACATCCCCGGTAGGGCGTGTGCAAGAGGCAGCTGGTCGATGTTTCTCTCTCATCGATGTTTCTAGCTCTCGATCTCTCTCTCTTCCTCTCTGTAAGAAAATCAATAAAATATATTTAAAAAAGAAAAAAGAAAAAAAAAAGATTACAAAAAATATATACCGTCCCTCTCAGGGCGCAACATATATTTCAAGGACGTATTCATATGTCCTACCCGTTCCCGATAGTGTTTATGTTTGACGTATTTATAGGTCCCACTCGGTTAACAGGTTAAGGAAGATGAAGCAAGAAAGACACATAAGAGATGATCCAGGAAGAGCTGACGTGAGGAATGCTAATCCACCAGGAAAAGGAAACATTTTCCATCCATCTTGAAAAAAGGAGCCAGGAAAACAAACCTGGCTAATTTCATAATCACCTGTTAATTAGGACAAACAAGGACAAGGAAGAGCACAGCTCCTGATGACAGCACCCTTAGCAGGGTATAAAAGGGGACCTGGGGCAAGTGGACTTCCAAACCTTCCAACCCACCTTCCTGAAAACTCACTCCGAACCTCCACCCTCCGACACCATGGTCAACTCCTGTGGCTCCGTCTGCTCTGACCAGGGCTGTGGCCAAGGCTGCTGCCAGGAGACCTGCTGCCGCCCCAGCTGCTGCCAGACCACCTGCTGCCGCCCCACCTGCTGTGGCTCCAGCTGCTGTGGCTCCAGCTGCTGTGGTTCCAGCTGCTGCAGGCCAACCTGCTGCATCACTAGCTGCTGCCGCCCCACCTGCTGTGGCTCCAGCTGCTGCCGCCCCACCTGCTGTGTGTCCAGCTGCTGCCGCCCCTGCTGTGTGTCCAGCTGCTGCCGCCCCTGCTGTGGCTCCTGCTGTGGCTCCTGCTGTGGTTCCAGCTGCTGCAGGCCGACCTGCTGCATCACTAGCTGCTGCCGCCCCACCTGCTGCGGCTCCAGCTGTTGCCGCCCCTGCTGTGGCTCCAGCTGCTGTGGCTCCAGCTGCTGCAGGCCTACCTGCTGCCAGACCACCTGCTGCAAGACCACCTGCTGCCGCCCCTCTTGCTGTGGCTCCAGCTGCTGCCGCCCCCCCTGTGTTGTCTAGCTGCTGCCGCCCTACCTGCTGCCAGACCACCTGCTGCCAGACCACCTGCTGCCGTCCCACCTGCTGTCGCCCTGTCTGTTGTGGATCCTCCTGTTGTTGAACTACATTTTTCACCCCCAGCCCTGAGTCTACTATCAGTGCATCAAGCTTGTTCTCATTCCCTTTATCCACAGCACCCCACCCTGTTTTAATCCGTTGCTATGTTTATTAACCCCTGCCACCAAGCAACTATTTAAAAAGTAACAACTTAAACTAAATACCACACAAAACCTCCAAGCTGACGTTCAAATGACCAAATGCCTACTACTTCATGGGGAAGGTTTCACCTTTACACTGAATGTGTTCAGTAGAGTAATCATGTCTCAATAAATATTTATTTTTCTGGTACCAAAACATTTGTGGCTTCTAATTATTTTTTAGTTTTGGTTATGAATTGGAGATGAGTTTCGATATTTGTTATGGGCACAGAGAAACTGATTTTGCATATAGCCATCAAAGCCTATCTATATATATAAAAGGCTAACATGTTAAATATCCGTTCAGGTAATGATATCACATCTTAAATAAATCTGAGTTTCCAGGCATACAAATACTAGAGAATTGTGTCTGATCCTTGTTCCTCTTGACTTGCCACCCTTAGCTGTCAGGTGTCCTGTCCTTCTCTGCAGAGAGAGGGGACAGCGGGTGATTTCAGGATGCCCCCTCCATGCCCTCAGCACTCTGGTTTTAATAGAGGGAGATGGTTTTGTACAGTGAACACTTGGATCTGTCGGCTTGTGGACTTTCTCCGATGAAGGAGCCAGCTCTAGGCAGGCCAGGGTTCAAGTGTGTAGGAGCAGTGCTGGGCCAGTGATGGGTGGGTACATATTCTAGCTCTTTCCTCTCAGGTGGGGGCAAGAAGTACCAGTCTCTAGAGGTCCTTGATGGAATGACACCCAACTTCCCACAGGAGTAAGTTGCTCATTCTATCATCTCACACTGGCCTCCGTCCCTTCCCTAGATCACTTCCCAGGTTCCCTGCAATGCCTTTTAGGATGATGTCCCAAATAAACTACTGGATCTCAAACCCCTGTTTGGGGGTCTGTTCCTGAGAGCAATCAATCTAAGGCACCAGTATTCCAAACGTAATGACTAGTGTCCTTTAACACCTTTTAAACATGTGTTATGAATGGTTGCCAACTGCTGGTGTCAACTCAGATCCAGTAACCAACAATGTCCAATAAGGGTTATTCCAGTGTCCCCTGAGGAAATATCTGTGGATTTCTTTGGGAAAGGACTGGAATGAACATGCTACATACACTTGCTCTGGTCCTAGGTCTTGGAGGACTGGCCTCACTTTCTTTTAAAAAAAATACATTTTATTGATTTTTACAGAGAGGGAGAGAAAGGGATAGAGAGTTAGAAACATCGATGAGAGAAAAACATCGATCAGCTGCCTCGTGCACACCTCCAACTGGGGATGTGCCCTCAACCAAAGTACATGCCCTTGACTGGAATCTAACCTGGGACCTTCAGTCCGCAGGCCAACACTCTCCACTGAGCCAAACCAGTTAGGGCTGGCCTCACTTTCAATGACTCAGTGGGTTGTAGATCTGAGAACTGGCTTAGCCTGGAAACTGGGTAAGGGGTCATAATTTCCCATTGGGATCACTGACCTCTCAGTCTGTGGGTCACACAGCACTTCACCCCAGTTGTTGGCCCAAATGTGCTGCCCATCACATATTTATACCCATATTACTCTTACCGTTAAATGCTGCCAGCTGGCCTCTGCTACTTTAAGGACATTCTCATTCTCATTGCTCCTTGGGAACTAAGTTCTGTGACAATATTCCCTACCACAAGCTCCACCCTTAGAGAATAGACCACTCTACCTGTTCATTCCTTATTACCTTATTACAGAGGGCACTCTTGAGTCCTCCTAGGGAGATTATTCAGCTGGTTGGGTTTCCTGGCCTTGTGACTAGTTCTATTCTAGCCTATAAACTTCTCTGCACCCTTTGATCCCTTCATCCTCATCTCTGTGTAGTGTGGTAGTAGATAAATATGTACTAGTTATCTATTGTTAGTTAATATTACCTCTAATTTTAGCAGCTGAAACTGAGACTCATTTACTGACCCATAGTTTTCGTGCATCAGGAATTTCAGTATGGCTCAGCTCAGCTCTCTATTTCTTAATGAATCATAAGGCTGCAGTCAAGGTGTTAGCTGGCATCAGCATCTCATCTCGAGTCTTAGCTGGAGAAGAATCCACTTCCGAGTTCCTGGATGTAGTTGTTGCCAGGATTCCAGTCCTCAAGGATCATTGGAGTGAGAGCCTCAGTTTCCTGCTGGTTGTCAAATGGAGACTGTCCTCAGTGCCTTGCCACGTATTTCTCTCCCACAGGGCCGCTCACTGCCTCAAAGCCTGTGAGGGCGAGAGAAAGTCGGCTAGCAAGATGAAAGTCAAGTCTTGTTTAACTTAATCGCTTGATGTTGCCAGAGGCAGTTGGTTAGAAGCATGTTACTCACAGGGAGGGAATTACATAAGACCATGAACATCAAGAGGTAGAAATCACTGGGCCACCTAAGGGCCTGCCTACCACAGCTCTTACATAATATTGAGTGAGAGAATAAGAACACACAATACAGATATGAAGATCCCACTTACATAAAATTCAAAAACAAGTAAAATTAAACTATAATGATTAGGATGCAGAACTAGGTGGTAAAACTGTAAAGACCATGAGTGAAAAGATTAAGAATCAGGACAGAAAGAATCAGGGGAAGGAAAGTGATGTGGTCAAGAGGAGATACATCCAGGGCCCTCTTGGTGACAGCAATGTCCTATTTTTTGACTTGGGTGTTGGGATAGATAGTTGTTTGCTTCATAATTATTTATTACATTATTCATGCATATTTTATATACTTTTCAGTATACAGTAGTCCTCTCTTGAATCTGAGGTTTTGCTTTCTGTGGTTTTAGTTACCCACAGCCACCCATGGTCTGAAAATAGTAAATGGAAAATTCCAGAAATAAACAATTCATAAGTTTTAAGTTGCACGCCATTCTGAGTAGTATGGTGAAATCTCACACTGTCATGCTCCATTCCACCTGGGTAGTGAATCCTCTCTTTGTCAAGTTAATCATACTGTATACCAGCGTTTTTCAACCGCTGTTCCGCGGCACACTAGTGTGCCGCGAGATGTTGCCTGGTGTGCCGTAGGTGCAGACAAGACAAGAATTTTATAATTTTTCACTATTTTGTTTACTTAATATTTCATAAGAAAGTAATTATAAAATACTTTCTTTGTGTTTATTTGATTCCTATTCAAGAGAATTACTTTATATATAGTCAATATAGGCACAGAGTTAAATTTTTTAACATTTTCTAATGGTGGTGTGCCTTGTGATTTTTTTCATGAAACAAGTGTGCCTTTGCCCAAAAAAGGTTGAAAAACACTGCTGTATACCCTACTCACTGTAAGTCACTTAGTAGCTGTCTCAGCTGCCTTGGCATCGCAGTGCTTGTGTTTAAGTAACTCTTGTTCACTTAATAATGGCCCCAAAGTGTAAAAGAGGGAAGATGGAGACCGGAAGAGACTGGGGCGGAGGGTACATGAGGCAATGTGCAGATGATGTTTCATTGAGTTGAACACTTCAAACCTGTATGGTTTTACACACCAATATCATCCCAGTAAATTCAATTTAAAAATAACTGAGGATGGAAAGAGTACTGAACCTAATGAGGTGACCAGGAACTGTATTTTATATGACTAGATTAAGAACAAAGCAAGAACAGTGCTGACATCCTTTTTATCTGAAAAGTCTGAGTAATTCTCAATTAAGAAACATATTAAGAAACATATCTGCTACTCATTAAAACATTTAGAGGATAACTTCCTTTTTTACAATTCCTCGGTGACTATGGAAAACAATATGAACAACAACAAGGAAAGTTCTGCTCATTGGTCCACATTGGGTGGGGGAGCGTATAAAAGCCCCAGGATAGAAGGGGAGTCCTCAGCATCTGAGAAACTCACCTCTGAACAGGAACCCGCCCTCCACACCTGACACCATGTGCTGCTCCCCTTGCTGCCGCCCCTGCTGTGTGTCCAGCTGCTGCCAGCCTTGCTGCCGCCCATGCTGTGGGTCTAGCTGCTGCTGCCGCCCATGCTGTGGGTCCAGCTGCTGCTGCCGCCCATGCTGTGGGTCCAGCTGCTGCTGCCGCCCATGCTGTGTGTCCAGCTGCTGCCAGCCTTGCTGCCGCCCATGCTGTGGGTCCAGCTGCTGCCAGCCTTGCTGCCGCCCATGCTGTGGGTCCAGCTGCTGCCAGCCTTGCTGCCGCCCCTGCTGTGGGTCTAGCTGCTGCCAGCCTTGCTGCCGCCCCTGCTGTGGGTCCAGCTGCTGCCAGCCTTGCTGCCGCCCCTGCTGTGGGTCTAGCTGCTGCTGCCACCCCTGCTGTGTGTCCAGCTGCTGCCAGCCTTGCTGCCGCCCCTGCTGTGGGTCTAGCTGCTGCCAGCCTTGCTGCCGCCCCTGCTGTGTGTCCAGCTGCTGCCAGCCTTGCTGCCGCCCCTGCTGTGTGTCCAGCTGCTGCCAGCCTTGCTGCCGCCCATGCTGTGGGTCCAGCTGCTGCTGCCAGCCTTGCTGCTGCCCAACCTGGTGTCAGTCCACTTGCTATAGAACCACCTGCTGCCGGCCCAGCTGCTGCTGCCGCCCTTGCTGTGTGTCCAGCTGCTGCCAGCCTTCCTGCTGCTGATCACCTCACCAAAGAACCACCATGTTCACACAACACCTGTTCACTGAGTCGCCATTTGGGAAACAAATTCACTTCCTAGGCTTGGCTGGCCACCCGCACGCTCTCCCTTGATTTCTGTGGCTCATGTGCCTGAGACAAGCTTCTGAATCAGCCGGATGGAGAGCAGAGGACGTCCCAGTCAGCTTCCTCCCGTGTGGGTGCAACGTGGGTCAGCTTCCTGCATCCTCCACACGGAGCTCTGGTCTCTGCTTTGAAGACCTGTAGTCAAGGTCTTCACCCTCTCCCTCTGTGTGACTTAGAAAAACACATTTTGTAACAGTTACACAGGTTTTCTGCAACTGCTGAGAATCTTCTCAATCCTGTTTTTTTCCCTCTGCTCTCCTGGTTCCGGTAATCCTGCTTTCTTGTTTCATGCTCACTCTGAGTTGGCTCTCTACATACAGGTAGTTTTACCTCGACTTCTTAATAAATTCTGTGCATCCCATATTGCATTTGGTTTTATTGTATAGCATCCTGATGGGAGGATTTACACACATGTTGCATATCATATGCATGATCCATTCTGAGCTTCATATAGTCCCCTCAAAACAATTATCTCCATTCTTCATGTGAGAACGTTTCACGGGGTCATGTTAGACAGCTGATTTGGACAGACTCAGACCCAAGACTGTATCTTTTGCTTCTGCTCAATGATACGTAAGTTTTAATCTCAGAACACATTAGAAAATGTTCTGGGACTGAGCACCAGCAAGATATTAATTTGGGCCAAATAACTCTTTGTTGGCTGGATGAAGGTGCCCTGTTGTGACTGTGGAGGAGTGTTTGGCAGCATCCTGGCTCCTACCCACAAGATGCCAGTCGCATCCTTTTCTGGTTGGGCCAAACAGAGCAAAGATGGGTGGGAGAAGTGGATAAATGTACAAAACAGCAGCAGAATCTGCAGTACAAAGGAGTCATCTAAATGTGTAGAATTGGAGAATAATAAGTGTGACATCAAAACTCAAGGATGCAACAACAAAAACAACACACACAATGCTATGAGGATGATTCATATGTTTATTTATATAAGAAGAGAAAACCTCAAAATTAATGAGTTAAATGCCCCATCTTAAGAAGTTAAGAGAAAAGCAATAGCATTGCCCCCAAACTACATAGAAGAAAATGAATACTTAAACAAAAAAGAGTAGAAATTAATAAAACAGAAATTTAAAAAAATTATATATATATATATATATATATATATATATATATATATATATATATATATATATATGAATTCAATAAAACCAGAAATTTAGCCTTTTCAAAATTGAACAAAATAGATACAACTCTGGGAAGATTCTTAAGCTAAAAATGATACCAAAATTCAATAGTAATATGAAGGAAAAAAAAGTTGGGCCTTAGGCTATGAACAAAACAGAGTTTTATATTATTTTAATTATCTGTAGCTTTGTTACAAACTATCACTAAAACCAACTATTTATCATTTCTGATGAGTTCATGGGCTCACCCATGCTGGGTGTCCAGCTGCTGCCAGCCTTGCTGCCGCCCATGCTGTGTCCCATTCTTTAGTCTCACATGGCATTGGCTGGGACACACAGAGGCAAAGGACTTGTCTCCACAACATAGCTCCCACAACCAGTACCCATGAAACACTCATTGGAGAAGTGGGTAAAGATGTAGCTAGGAATTTTATTTAGAGGAAACATATATAGCCAATAGGTGTTAAAAACAATAATCAAAATCGTAAGTAATCGAGAAAAATACAATTCAAAACCTCAAGATTCTGCCTGGCCAGCATAACTCAGTGGTTGGGCGTCAACCTATGAACCAGGAGGTCATGGTTCGATTCCTAGTCAGGGCACATGCCCCAGTTGTGGGCGCTGTCTCCAGTATGGGGCATGCAGGAGTTAGCCGACCAATGATTCTCTCTCATCATTGATATTTCTCTCTCTCCTCCTCCCTGAAATCAATAAAAAATATATATATTTTTAAAAACTCAAAATTCCAATTTACACCACTATATTGAAAAAACAATTTAAAAGCCTGACCATATCAACAATTTAGAGAGGATGTGAAACTACTGAAGCTCTTGCACTTTGGGGGGAGGAGGGTTATAAATTTGTACAGCCCCTTTAGGAAACAAATTGGCATTTTCTCCTTAATGGTAGACCTGTCAGTCAAATGTGCCAATAATCTCACTCCCCCGGGTTTGCTGCCAACCAAACATTCTGTTAATTATCTTGTTAAATTGCGAGGCTGCCGAAACCGGTTTGTCTCAATGGATAGAGCATCGGCCTGCGGACTGAAAGGTCCCAGGTTCGATTCTAGTCAAGGGCATGTACCTCGGTTGCGGGCACATCCCCAGTAGGTGGTGTACAAGAGGCAGCTGATCGATGATTCTCTGTCATCGATGTTTCTAACTCTCTATCCCTCTCTCTTCCTCTCTGTAAAAAAAATAAATAAAATATATTTTTTTAAAAATTGCAAGGCTGCTGAGTCGAGTGGAGCCTGTTTCACTTGGATTTGGTTCTTCCTTTGCCCTGTAGCTCAGTGTGCCAGCTGCTGGTCTGCCTCATCTATCCTGACATAGACTCATGAACTCAGCCTTGGAAAAGTGGCCAGAATCTTAAAAAGCAAATTCTTAGTAGGACTCTTCTCTTCAGTCTCCGCCACCATCTTAAAATCCGTGACAACCAGTCAAGAAAGTGCTGTGTCTACAGAGCCGGAGGGTAATGTCCGTGGTTAGAGGGAAAGGAATGGGACTTCCTAGCAAAGGGCACTGACATAGAGGGCGGGGCTAATAGGAGTCGGGAAGTGCTGGAAATGCCATTCTGACTGTAGCATAGATGCTTCTGATGGAGGAAAAGTCCAGCGGGGCCGAGGATGAGTATGACCTGAAGTGCGGAGAAACACTTCAAAAGAGGTCTCCAAGGGTGGGCTGGACCACCCTGGATGTATGCATTTTTTTATTATGAGGCATTGGAACTGACGGCCACTCAGAGGTTTTTATCAGGATTCCTGCCATGCCTGAGATTCTTTGAGCGCCCAGAGCACTCTGCCTTACCCCATCATTACTTAGTTTATTGCTTACTGGCATGTTATCATCCTCCGAAGTCCATAAGCATTCACAGAGCTTCTGCTTTAAAGAACAACGTGCACGCTGTCATGGGAATAGGCATTCCCTTGAAGAGGGGGAGAGGGAGGGAGGCTGTCTTCCGAAAGGCATTCAGGGCAGAACTCACAGCCTTGATCATGAGCCTGGACCTGATTTTTGTTTACACATCAAGGAGGAAGCCACCTCTTGGAGCAGACTCACGTTAGCCAAGCCCATAAAGCAAGGACGCCTACTTAGGAACTTACAGGAGAACTGACTATAACAGGAACTCCTGAGCTGCCACTGGAGCATGGAATTGGCACCGGAAGTTAAAGGAACTAAATGGCATTTGGCACGTTTCTTTCACAATAGTCCTCACCAATGGAACTTGAAAACTCATAGTCCTGCGACTAACTCTCCCTCTCCCCTGTGCAGTGCTTGGCGGGGGCACGACCAACTTTGCCTTAGCGATGTCTTCTCGCCGAGTTTTAGTGATGCCAACACCCTCGGTTTAGTTTCAATTGCCTATATCTTCAAGCAGATCTGAATCAATTCCTCCGACCTTTAAGATATCCTTCATTTTAAGGTGACTTTATACTTAATTCGGTTTTGGTCCTTTTTAGTGTAGATTCCAAGTGTTGGGTGGCATCTCGCTGTAGGCCCCACTTATGCGTCCTCAACTGATACTATTGCATCAATAGCATCTATCATGAAATCTATGTTTTGGTTCATTCCTACCATAATATCTTTTGGTTGTTTATGATATTTCTAATTGTATTTTTGAATGGCTGGACTTGTTTATCATTCTCTTCCAAAAAAATTTTTATTGGTGATGTGGAGTTACCATCAGAATATTTCATTATTCATTTTTTGTGTGTCTTTGTTCACACCCATCATATTTCTTTCCTCCCTCCCATGAGTTACATACTTGTTATGATATGAGTCAAACATGAAAGTCAACCTCTAGATTAGGCACTCCTGTGCAATGTGAGACTGTTAGGGAAAGAATAGAGGTTAATTTCAGGGAATCAGTCTCCGTCTTCATTTTATCCACTCCTTCCACTCTTAATCAGCCTCCATCTTCATTTCTTCCATTCCTTCTACTTTTCCTTTAGTGCCTCAGAACCTCCAGTCCCTGTCTGAGATGCCCAGGAAGGCTACCTTGCTCCTTGGCTTCAGCCAGACTCGTGAATCAAACCCACAAGTCGGTCACCTTCATCATTTTTCTCTAGCTGCCATGTGGCCAAGAATTGATAGGAAGCTCAGGAAGAATGTAGCAGCACTATACACATATATATAGTTTGACTACTTTATAAATAGTATGTATGTATTGTTTGTATTTTTATATAATGGAGCAATGACTATAAGGTCATACAAGGTTTACTTGACAAGGGAAAAAGACAAATGGCACTGAGAGGGTACAAAAGGCACATCAACTTTATCAGCAAATAGGGTTGCAAGAACCAAACACCAATGGCAGCAGACCCCTGACTCAGGGCCTGGCATCATCGTGGCCCAAGGTGACGTGAAGGAGATCCACATTTATCAGTGATGTGGAGGTGACATGAAGGAGATCCACAGAGCGTTGCGCTGAAGGAAAGAATGCACTCTGAGAGTCTTGCTCATCATGCTTGACAAGTCCCACATTAATCAGCAGCTGGCAGCCTGGAATCTTTTGACAAACTGGGCGGCATCAAAAGAAAAAGTGGAAAGAAGGCTTTGCTGAAGTGATGTCAGGAAAGGGACCATGCTCACTGACAGCTTCTCCTCGGCTGAGAAGGATCTTTATGGCTGGACAAGTTCCCACGCCAGGACCTGGAGAGAGGGTGGGGCTGGAATGGGGGTGCGTCAGCAGGCAGGCAACGTTTGTACTTGGCTGGGGGCGGGTGTCGCCGGATGGTTGGACCCTTGTAGACAGCTGCAGAGCTCAGAGGAGGCGTGAAGAGGGCTCCATCAACCAAGTGTTGCCTTACAGGAGCCGGACCCGAGGCCGGGCTGACAGGAAGTCGGCTTTGCAGGGGCGAGGAGGAGCTGGCTGGAAGCAATGGGAGTCACCACTAGACAATTTGCCTGAACCTGTCACACAGCAGACGGGCTGGCGGGAAGGGGATCTGCAGCCACCTGGGCTGTAGGAAGTGGGTCCGCCACAAGTTGGTTGGCCAGAAGGCCCGGTGCCACGGGATGCTGGTGTGCAAGAGGGCTGGCAGTTAGCCGCCAGCTGGCAGATGAAGGACTTGGAAGGAGCTGCTTGGCAGGGCAGTGGCTGGCAAGAGGAGGTCACACAGCAAGCAGAATTGCAAGAACTGAACACGCAAGGCGGTGGCTGGCAGGGAGCAGGCATGCAGGGAACTGACGGGCAAGTCTTGAGAATGTAGCAGATGGGCTGGTAATAGGTTGATCTGCAGGGCTGACCTTCGCCACTCATGGGATGGCATGAACCTGCTTGGCAGCAAGTTGGCTGGCATGGAGTAGCTGCACAGGTGGTTGGTGGGCACGATATTTCAGGACAGGGAGTCACCTCAGAGCTGAATTGCTGGCAAGCCCTAGTGTCACAGCAGACTGATCGGTCACAAGCTGCCTGGAGCGATCCGGACACAGAGACAGGTTCCTGACAGGAGCTTTGCTGGCTGGGACTGGCTTCGCAGCACTCTTCCTGACCGCCGATGGATTCCGAGCAGGAGGGCTGGCAGCAGCTAACCAGACGAGGAGCCTGACCAGTGCTGGATTCGTAGCTGGCCGAGCAGGAGCAAATGGGCTGGCCAACAAAGCCCTCGCAGGAAGTTGCTGGAAGACAGGTAGGGTGGGAGGGAGCAGGCTCACAGCCTCCAGGGACCCTGCCGGATGGCTGACAGTGACCTTGGCATGGGACCAGTTGCCAGGTTCTGCTCCGGCAGAAGCTAGGCAAAAGGATGCCATTTCGGAAGCTGCCACCCTTTGGGCACATGGAGATGGGAGGCACCGCTGGAACAGCCGCAGTGTTTCCAGGACAACAGCCGTCCCCCATGGTGCTGGAGCTCCTTTGCCAGGAAGACACCTACTACCTGGGGCTTTTATAGGCCCTCACTTGGGGTGTTGGCGTGACTGAGAGCATCTTTCTTTGTTGTTGTTTCCACTGCTTTGCAGGCAGACATCTGATTAGCAGGCTTCCGGAGCCAGGGAGATGCTGGCCCTGCTTTTACAACTGTCAGATGGGTGGGAAGTTTTCTTTGCTAAGTTTGGATCTCTGGATGCTGTTCCTGCCCTGGGATGAGCTGTCGCTTTTACAGGTTGTGCGCCGGCCTCCCGGAAGCAGGCCTTTCCCAGCACAACCTCTCGTCAGGAGGCCGCGGGGCCGCTCTCCCACCAGGAATGCAGCTCTGCGCCATTCAATCCGGAAACGAGATGATGTCAGAGAAGGAGAGCAGAAAATCAGTCAAGGACATGCTTTCTAGACCTTTCCCATATGGCTTTCCTGAAACTCAACTCTGCTAGAACCAATGACAATAGGAATGGCTTCCATTTATTGCAGACCTATCATGTAGCAAGTCCTTGGCTGCATTCTTCTTGGAATCTTTGCAATGACCCCAGTTACTAGGTATAATTGTCACCACCATTTTGGAGGTAACAAAACAAATTCTGAATTTAAATTGTGTTCCCCAAATTATGCAAGTAATGCCCTGCACCACATCCAAGTCCCTCTCTCCAGCATACAAGGCCTGACAAGAGCAGCTCCTGGTCTGCTTACCTGACCTCAGAGCTCACCACTCCTCTGAGCACACCTTTGCCCAGGCCTCGCCTAGTGAACAGTGTGCTCACAGGCATATTCATGAGTGTGCTTCCTCTGCCTAGAAAACCCTTCCTTCCTAGTTTCTAAATTCTCAGCTCCTATTTGTGCTGAAAGACAAAGCTTCAGTATCAGAGTCCCCAAGAATCACCCCTTTGCTCCCCCTAACACCCTGCTGAGTTCACAGTGCCCGTGCTTGCCTCTATTCCAGCATTTAGCACAGTGAAGTTTAGTTCATTGTCTCTCTGGCCATCTGTCTTCCTGCTGGAGTGAGCTCCTCTGAGAGCAGGGACTGAGACTTTGGTCGTCTCATTCCTAAAGCCTAACCTAGAGCCTGGCACCTCACAGTCTCTAATGAACCTTGTTGGATGGATGGATGGATGGATGGATGAAGCTGCTCTCAAAGACGAGGCAGGTCAGCTGATGGGGTGATGGCGTTAACAAGAGAGAGGTGAGAACAGCATGTCGCTTCAACGTAGCCATGTTTATTGGACAATTAAGTACCCTTCTCTCACTGAGGAGGCCCCCAAGGAGCATGAGCACAGATAGCAGGGGAGCAGAGGCAGGAGGACTGGCAGAAATGTAGCCAGGAAAGAGATCATGTGGCACAGCTCGATGACAGCAGCGGACAGGCACCCAGAGTGTCCTCTCAGTGCCCACGAGGCCTTCATGTGGGCCATTCAGGTACTGTCCTTTCTGAAGAGTTACTTGAAACATAGGCAGATGGTGAGTGGTGCTGCAGAAAGAAAAAGATTCTAGCTACGTCGTGCTGCGCTTCGGGGAGGGCAGTCAAGCTTCCTCTCTGGTCGGAGGTTTGCTTTGCAGGCATTGGTGGGCTGAGGCCCGTTTAGCAGTTGGCAGGCTTGGTGGCAGCAGGCTGGCTGGCTGTGGCCTCACGGGTGGTTGGGCTGCTGACTTTGGTCTCCGTGGGCTGGCAGGGATTGTCATCTGAGACTTCCACCTTGCAGGGATTGGAGTCAGCACAATCTGATTGACTGGAAGTGGACTTTTTGCAATCCCGTTTGCAGGAATTAGCACAAGGCAGGCAGGAGCTCACCGGGCGATAGGAGATTGAAGTGATGTAGGTCGGGCGACCCAGGATGGAGTAACAAGAGCGGTAGCAGGCAGGGCGGTAGCAGGCAGGGCGGTAGGAGATGGACGTCACATAGGGCTGCCTGCAGGTGAAGGGTCCAGGGTAGATTGAGCGGTAGATGGGGCGGTAGGGGACTGAAGTCGTGCAAGACGGTTTGCAGGAGCTAGGTATGTAGAAAGTCCGAGGGCAAGTTGGTTGGCAGATGGCAGATGCAGAAGACCCCGGGCGGCAGCAGAGAGGCTGGCAGGAAGTAGATGGGCAGGAAATAGGCTCACAGCAGATGGACTGAGGGCGCTGGACTATGTAGCAAGCAGGTTGGTATGGTCGGGGCACACAGACACTGGGTGAGCAGGGATTGGGCTCCGAGCAGATGGGTTGGCAGATGCTGGGGACACAACACGAGGGCTCTTGGCAAGTGCTAGAGGCACAAGGTGGTTCCCAAGGGCTCGGAACACAGCAGGCAGGGCGAAGGCAAACTGGCTCATAGACCAGAGCCACACAGGGAGATGGCTGGCAGATGCTGGGCTCGGAGCAGGATGGCTCACAGGGACTGGACTCACAGCAAGAAGCCTGGCAGCTATTGCCCGCAGAGCAGTCGG
The DNA here is from genome assembly GCF_964339955.1 of Pipistrellus hanaki. Lineage (NCBI taxonomy): Eukaryota > Metazoa > Chordata > Mammalia > Chiroptera > Vespertilionidae > Pipistrellus > Pipistrellus hanaki. Next base: position 6,727,635 of record NC_140518.1, on the reverse strand, counting down.
ATTGGCAGCAGCTGGGTGTGGGGCACACTGGCTGACAGCAAGCAGGTTCACAGACCACTGGTTGGCAAGAGCTAGGCACAGTGCAGACAGCCGGACAGCAGCTGGGCTCACAAACGACTGGCTGGCAGCAGCTCGGCTTGCAGACGATGGGCTGGCAGGGCGTGGGCATACAGAGGACCGCTTGGCAGGAAGCAGTCTCACAGCACACAGGTTGGCAGCAACTGCTCACGGAGCAAGAGGGCTCACATGTGGTGGCCTCACAACATACAGGTTGGGCACAGCTGCTCACAGAACTACAGGGATCACACATGGTGGCCTCGCAGCACACGGGTTGGCCACAGCTGCTCATGGAACAGCAGGGCTGACAGCACTGTGGGCCACAGCTGGAGGCTCCGCAGCCATCTTGACAGGTCATCAGTTGCCACGTCTGGCTCTGGCAGGAGCTGGGCAAGCAGATGGGCCCTCTGCAGCTCACCTCCGTGGAGCAGAGAGAGATGGCTGGCACGGAGGGGCATTTCCTAGAACAGCAGTTTCCAGACATGATGGAGGTGCTTCTGCTCCCTGGTGAGTGCTGCGAGGTGGCTGCCTGACTGGCACAGCTCCCTGAGGCCCTGTCTTTTATACCCCTTCACGGGCATAGGATGTTTTGAGCTCCCGCGTCTTTTCCTCGTTGCTGTTTGGGACACTTTTCAGAGGAACATCTTATTATGCCAAGGTTTGTTGACCTGAGGTTGTTTATCTGCCCATAAAGAAGCTGTTTGTTTATTGACTTGCTAAATGTGGAGTCCTGGGAGTTATAGGCTATCTTGGAATAAGCGTCATCACCTTCAATGATCGGTATCTCTGAGCATCGTGAACAGGGAGAGAAAAGAACTTATCATTTATCCATCTTTTATCCTCTGAACCAGGCCCTGAGCTGGATACAGGGGATGCCCATGCATAAGACCTACTCACTCATTCTCATGGATATCACTCTCTGGTGGGCAGACAAGTGTAGAGGCAAACTCATCGCAATGCAATGATAAACTTAACAACATACATGGGGATTAGTGAGAGGACCAGTGATGAACTCTGTGGAAGAGAGGGTATCTGGGATGGATCTCAAATGACTGCACTTTATAGCATTGAATTATTTAAAACCATCAGCAATCCCATGAGTTAGGGAGGCTTCTGCTTCCATTACAGATGAAGAACAGGAAGAGGGAATTGGAATCCAAGTTTGTCACTTACTAAAGATCCCAATGGCTTGCCTCCTAATCTAGAGCTGCTCTTCTTCCCCTTCACCATCCTGTCTGGACAGACCTTTCTCAGGAGCCTTTGACAAAGCCACATGTCACAGGCTTTGCCCTCATACCGTCCTTCATCCTGTTCTGTGCCCCAGACTGCTGGCTCTACCTGACCCTGGAAGGCACTTGGCCTAGCCATTTTGCTTCTGTTTCATTTTTTTTTCTTCCTTCACCCCCACCTGAAGCGTCCAGTAGACCTCCAGAGGTCTTTTTGCATTTGATGATTTTTAAAAATTAAATGTATTGGAATAACATTGGTTATTAACATATAAATTTCAGGTGATAACTTTCTAATAAGACATCTGTATACTCTATTGTCCTTTGGTGATTTTAACAGCTCCTAAAAGAAAGATACATCCAAGACCCAAAGGGTAAAGGAGAAAGATGTGTGTGGTTTTTTTGTTTGTTTGTGTGTGTGTGTGTGTGTGTGTGTGTGTGTTTACAAAAACATTATAAACAAAGGCAAGAACACAAATGCTTCTTAAAGCATTGTGTCAATGCTACTGCTTGAGAGAGACATTATGTGGGAAACAAACCATAAGCTTCTAAACACCAAAGACTGATATCCTTGCTCACTGAGGCCCCATCTTGCCTCCGCCATGTGCTTTCAACATCAATACAAAAGGCATCTTTGGAAAAGCTGAATCATTTTTTTATTCATTCACCATTCTTCTCTTCATTCATTAATTTATGCAATCATTTGCCTAATTTCAATTTTATTCATCCAACCAACCCCGCTGCCAATGGGTTTTGTGTGATAATACAGAATGAATGAGTTGCAATTTCCTAAGGAGCTCAAGTTTAGAAGAAAGATACTTCCAGAAGCAATTATGGTACAATATATGTACAAGTGCTACAACACCTGGATGCACAGGTGCTCTTTGGGTACCCAGGAAAACAGCAATGTGGTTTTGAGGAAGTCAGGGAAGGCTTCTTAAGAGAGCATGATACATTTGAGGAGCAGCAAATGGTTCTATAGCTGAGATGAAAAATGAAAAATTCAAGGGGACAGGAAAGGATAGTGATAGGTCTAGAGGGGTTACTAGCCACTCAATCATAAAAAAAAACCTATGAACCATGGTAATAAGTTGGAGATTATAGTGACACCTGGAGTTTTTAATCAGGGGAGTAACTTGGTCAGGTCTGCCCTTTGGAAATATCTCTCTGGCTGTGGAGAAGGGATTGAAGAAGGAGGGTGAGTCTGGAAGTGGGCCAACCGTTAGAGGTCTGGGCAATTACCCCAAAGCTTCATGGTGAACTAGCCAGTGCCTTGGGACTGGAGTGATATAAGATGTTTTAAAGAGGCAGAATCTACAGGACTTGGTGGTTGAGAGCGAAAGATTAGGTATAGGGAGTGTCATTCTTTGAGATGGATCTCAGCAATAGAGGAAAAGAATTTTAGAAAGCTTTGCAGAGGATAAGGCAAGGAGAAGACCCCAAGACTCTGATCTCCACATTTTCAGTTCTTCTCGCCATCCACCTTCTCTTCCTCAGCTAACCCAGCAATAAAATTCCAGATGGAGATGCCCCTTCCCCCCCACCCCCCCAAAAAAAAATCCCTCATAAAGGCTCTCAGCTGAAAAACTTGCATAGCATCATTCATTATGCTAGAATGTCATCTCCTCCAAGAATCCTTCCCTGCTAAGTGGAATAAGCTGCTCTTTTAACTATCTAGCCCATTCCTACTTTATTCTCTTTTGTAGCTCTTGTCTCCCTTGATGTCATATAAGCACTAGGAGGTTAAGAATTTTGTTTATTCCCTGATGTAAACCCAGCACCCAGAGCAGTGTTTGATATGTATGTAGGCAGTTCACTATTAATATTTGTTGAATGAATGGATGAATGAGGACCTCCAGGACAACTAAGAGGAGCAATTCTCTGTCAATAATTCAAAGAAATTACTACCTTCCACTCATGCTTCCATGAAGCCATGGTCATGAGCAACGAAAGAATGAGCTTCTCTTAATCACAATGTAGACCAGTTGACCTCTTGGCCACCATGTCCCTTTGGCATGCTTCTGCTCTGACTGAGGCTTTGTCCTAGGGGTTAGAGAGCCAGTATTTAAGAGGCCAATTTTAGGCAGAGCAAACAATGACCTAAATAACAGAGTCTAAAACTGAATCTGGGCAGAGCCAAATCTCAAATTCTCTCCCAAAGCAAGATACTGCAAATACTACTGGGATTTTTAATACCAAAAAAATAAAAGAAAAAGAAAACACAAGCAACTATCATTAGATACTTGCTAGAACAGCTAAACATTAAAAGACTGACAATGTCAAGTATTAGCAAGAACATCGAGCAATTGGAACTCCCAGATATACAAAATGGTACAACCACTTTGCAAAACTGGTGGGTAGGTTTTTATAATGTAAAACATTCACTTGCCATTTGTCTAGCAATCCAACACCTAGGAATTTATCCTAAATAAATGAAAATATATGTCCACACAAAAATTTGTACATGAATATTCATAATAGCTTTATTCATAATAGCAAAGAACTGTAGACAACCCTAATGTCCATCAGTAGATGATTTTAATGTAGCTTATTCATACAATGAAGTTTATTCACTCAATAAAAAGGAATGATAGCTACAGCAACATGAATGAATATTTTAAAATGTTTTCCTAAGTGAAAAAGTTCACAATATATGATTTCATTTATATGAAATTCTAGAAATGGTGAAATTTATAGTGACATAAAGCAGATCAATGGTTGTCTGAGATTAGGGTCAGGTCGAGGGGACACTACCTGTGAAAGGACACTGGGGAATTTGAGAGATGATGGAAAATTCTAGATCTTGAGTGCAGTAATGGTTATATACAAGTAGTGGCTCGGCACACAAAATTTGTGCACATTAAAATGGAATTAACTAGGAGAAATATTTTAATATTGCTATCTGCCCTTTCTCTATAGTAGAAGTGTCAGAGATGAAAGAAAAATTAGTAAAAAGTATATGAAAATCTTCCTCCTGTCAGAGTCTGGGGCACCTGTCAGAGTCTCCCGCCCACCTGCATGCACCTCGAAATCTCAAGAGACCCAGCCCCAGCCAGCCCCACCTCCATCAAGCTGGGTGTGGGGCACAGCCTTGGGGTTCCCAATCAAGGCCAACCAGGTGTGGGGCGCAGCCTCAGGTCCCCCCGGCCCGACCAGGCACCACACAGCCTCAGGTCCTGCTGATCGCTCTTTACAGCTCATTATGGGAAACCCGCCTCTGCTGTGGGCACAGCCATCTTGTGACAGCATGATGGAGTGAGAATCAATTTGCATGTTACCTCTTTATTACATAGGATTGTCAAGATCTCATCGAACTACACTAAACTGGGAGTGATTTATTACATGTAAATTATATCTCCAACTTAGCTTATAAAAAATGAAACAAAAAAATATAAAGGCGAAAAAGCAAAAGCAGCATAATCCTAGTTTTATTTGTATAAATGCTTAGCAAGGAGTCTGGAAATATACATGTTAGTATTAAAGCCTGAGTGGTATTCTCCCCTGACTGTGCTAGAAAGTTCTGACCAAACCTGAAGCCTCCCGCAGAACCATCCTAGGAGAACTCCAGTGCAGGAGGCAGCCAGGCACCTTGCTCAAGGTTAAACTTGGCCAGCCTCAGCGTTTACCTGGGAGTTTTTAAAAACGCAGGCCCCCGCCAGCTGGCGTGGCTCAGTGAATCCGGAGGTCACAGCTCCATGCCAGGTCAGGGCACAGGCCTGCGCTGCGGGCTCAGTCCCTGGTAGGGGGTGTGCAGCAGGCAGCCAACCAATGCTCTCTCATCATTGATATTTCTCTCTCTCTCTCCCTTTCCCTTCCTGACATCCAATAAAAATATATTTTTAAAAATAAAAATGCAGCTCCCAGGGCCTCCGCCCTAGGGCTAATGGATAAAACCTCTAGCAGCAAAGCCCAGGGACCTGTGCGTTTAAGAGCCTTCTCAAGTGAATCTCACGAAGCGCATATAGAACTTGAGCCTCCTTGTGTGGTCCTCAGACCTCAGTGCGTTAGAACACCTGGGCTCTTGTTAGAAACCCAGGTTCCCAGGCCGCCCGCCTCGGAATGCTGATTCTGCCTGGCTCAGGGCGGGCTCCAGAATCTCCACTGAACTACCCCCGGGGGCTCTGATGTCGGTGGTCCCCAAACTGCTTGTCAGGAGCGCCCTCCCGTGGGGGAGGCCTGAGCACATTTCTCTGGCCCAGTGCCGGGGAGGGGGCGAAGGAAGAGGCGGCAGAACTGCTGTGGTGAGGCCAGCGCGCCCGAATTTATTAAGAAGTTAACAGAGAGGAGGAATCCGTGCGTCCCAAAAGCCTCCGGATGCTGACGAGGAGGGGTCGGTCCCAGAGACACCTGGAATGAGAGGAGGCCTCCTGGTGACCATGTCCCTGCGTGAGAGTCCAGCCAGCCTTGGGGATCACTTTGGGTGGCACCCCGTTTCCACTCCTCACCAGCACGTGGCTCTAGCTCTCAGGGCCTTGAAACATCAGGATGGGCACTGATCCACAAGCCTTCTCTCCCAATACCCTGTCCGGGAATGTCCTGGAGACGAGGGGGTCTCGGCCGGAGCAGGGAGGTGGGGGGGACGCGATCCGTGGGGCTGTCTCCATGGAGAGGGGGCGGGGGGCTCTTCACTTCGTGTCGCAGACGGGCGTGGGCTGGCAGCACACGGGCCCGCAGCAGCCCCCGGAGGAGCCACAACAACTGGACCCGCAGCAGCTGGACCCGCAGCATCCGCCCCCGCAGCCGGAGCCGCCCCCGCAGCCGTTGCCGCCACCGCAGCCGGAGCCACCACCGCAGCAGCCGTTGCCACCGCAGCAGGACGACCCGCAGCAGCCGCCTCCGCAGCCGCCGCCTCCGCAGCCCGAGCCCCCGCAGCCGCAGCAGGAGCCGCAGCAGCCGCAGCAGGAGCCGCAGCAGCCGGGCTGGCAGCAGCACGTCTCGCAGCACTCCTGCTCCTCACCGCAGCAGGCGAAGCAGTCCCCCGGGCAGCACCCCATGGTCCCCGCAGGTCAGGGCGCAGGGTCAGGACCGCAGCCAGAGCTTCCCCAGGTCTGACCGGCACCGGCTGGCAGGCGGCTTTTATATCCCCTCCGCCGCTGGGGTGTGGGCCCCAGGCCAGGTGTTTCCTTTGTTATTATTTGTGCCCGGGTGTCCAGAGGAAGGTCTCATTAGCTGCCTGTTTATTTTCCAGCCCCGAGTACCTCAACTCATAAAAAGGCCCCACTCCTCCCAAACTGGCTGTTTGTCCAGAGGGTAAAAATACACCTTCCGAGAGACCTGTCATCACGGCCAAACTGGGGCCAGCCATCATTAGCCGGGCTGGAGCCAGGAAGGGGAAGCCCCCCCCCCAGATCTGGCTCTGGCAGGGGGTTCCTCTTCTATGCCTTGTGTGGCGAGTGGGCAGCCAACCTCTCTGCCATGGTTGCTAATCCCGGAAGAAGAAGATTGTAAAAGCAGCTCAGAGGCCTCTGAGGAGGTCTGGCCGTGCAGCTCTTCCCAGTTGGAAATGGCATCTTCATCCCCGGTGAGCAAGGCAAATATTTGTGTGTGTGTGTGTGTGTGTGTGTGTGTGTGTGTGTGGTATGTGGAGTGTGCCTCACGTTTGTTTGGGCTTCCTCGGTGACCATCAATCATGAGTAATAACTGCCCCGTGAAACGGAGAGAGACTCATCATAAAATGCAAAAGGCAGGGGAACCATGTTTCTCTGGCTGTGGATGAACTGAGCACTCGTCCTTCTCTCTAAATGGGCTGAAGGAGCAGTGGGCAAAACCTGCCACTCCCGGCCTAGGCCTTCCCTTGGTAGGAATAGGAAGAGGAGAACAGGCAGGAGGAGGAGGAGAAAAAGAAAGAGGAGGCGATGAAAGAAAAGGAGGAGGATGTGGAGGAAGAGATGGAGGAAAAGAAGGAGGAGATGGAAAAAGAGGAAGGAGGAGATGGAGGAAGACGAAGGAGGAAATGGAGGACAAGGAAAAGGAGGAGGAAAAGGAGGAAGAAGAGATGCAGAAGAAGGAGCTGGAGAAGATGGAGGACGAGAAGGGAGAATTGGAAAAAAAGGAGATGAGGAGGAAGAAGAGATGAAAAAGGAGATGGAGTAGGAAGAGATGAAGGAAGAGGAGATGGAGGAGAAGGAATGGAGGGAGGAAGGGAGGAAAAGAGGAGACCATGGAACATCCAAAACACCACATTGAAATGGGAATGCTGTGCACTTTTTTAAGACCATCTGTCAGAATGAGAGCTAAGCATACCCAATACCCAGAGTACTGTGGATGAATAAAACGCCACAGGAAGACTAGAATCTGCAGGAGATGCAGGTCCCTGTGTAAACTCTGCGATGGGTCAAATTTCCTGTCTCCGTTTGGGCTTCGGTACCCTGTCATCCTCTTGGAATGATAATAGCGACTCTAGAACCCGTGGGCTCAGCCCTCTGGAAGGCAGCACCTGGAGCGGGAGGTGGGGATGGAGGGTGGCGGTGGGGATGCAGATCTGAATCGAGGGACACAGTCCCTCCTTTTCAGTTTCCTTTCCTTTTTTAAGACGAGCCTGGAGGTAAGGCAGCTCCTAGAAAGGGCTAGACATCCTGAAAACCAGGAGGTGAGGGGAACGGAGACAGCGAGAAAGGATGGGCTACTTGGATCTGATGTAACCCTCAGTACTTCATGGGATGTGGAATGTTAGAACTGGGAGGAACCCCAAAAGATCACGTGTTCCAGGGTTTCTAAACCAGGTTTTACCATCGGAATCACCTAAGCGAGGGTGGGGACTTCTGGAAAACACAGATGTCCACCTGCACCCAGTTCTGTTAAATCAGAGCATGTGCTTGGGGGAGCTTGTGAAGCTATATGTTTGGAAGTTAGTTTCAGATTATCAACAGGTGAGGAAACCCTGATGTAGCTTAACGCCGCCATGACCATCACCCGCAAGCACTCTTCTATACAAACGATGATAGCAGGTCCAGGCAGGACACATTCCTGATAGACTTGACCGTGAAGGCTGTTTCCTGGTCCAGCGTTCCTCCCCCACTCCACTCCCACAGATGCACACCTCTGGGTAAGTAACACAGCGACGGTCACAGCAGATGCATTCTTTTCATTCTTCTTTAATAATAGGCGATGCATTCACATGGTCAACGTGCAAAAGGAATGCAGTGAACAGTCGTCCTTCTCTTTCTGTGTCCGGCCAGGCCTGTCTCTCACCCCGCCTCCCTCTGTCCCTCTAACCCCTGCACCTGAACTCACTCATCTAGAATGTGGAAATTGTGATAATAATAGCACCGATCTCATAGGGCTGCTGTGAAGATGAGATGGGTTAGTGTATATGCAGATACATCACGTTGAACCTTAAACCATTGATTGGCCACATATTGCTTGATAAATATTAGCTATTATTTATATACAAAAAGAGATAGTTAGATGTACATATAATCCCTATTTTTATACATAGTATATTACACAAATGGTAGCGTAATATGCATCCTGTTCTTGACTCTTTTTATCCTCCTAACAAGATTATCTTAATCATTCCATATCAGTACATAAAGTTTTTTATAGTATTCTATTGTGCCAATCATTTATTTAACCAATTCTCTATTGAAAGACATTTGTTTCTAATTTCCAATAGTGTGCTATTATAAACTTTGTTATTTTAAATATTTACTATTATATAACTTAGCCTGTCTTTATATATCCCTCCCATCCAATCTTGGGATAGAAATTGCTGAGTCAGGGAGTTTTTGTGTTTGTCATTTTGATGGATGTTGCCAGGTCACCCTTCATCCAGGTTGTACCAGTTTACGCACCCCTCAGCAAGTGCGAGAGTACTGTCTTCTCATGCTCGACCTACAGTGTTATCAGAGTTGGACCTTGACAATCTGATAGGAAAAAGATAGGATCTTACAATAGTTTTAATTTGCATTTCTGTTATTGCGAATAAGATTAATATTTCATATGCTTAAATGCTATTCATGCTCCCTTTTCTGTGGATCATCTTTTCTATTGTCCATTTTTCTATTGGGTTGTTGGTCTTTTTCTTTGAGTGATAGGAATTCTTTATGAAATAGAAGGTAAAATATTTGCCTGTATTATGAGTTGTTCTCAGGCCCAGTGACATGGCTCAGGGGTTGAGCATCGACCTATGAACCAGGGGCTCACGGTTCGATTCCCAGTTGGGGCACATGCCCAGTTTGTGGGGCATGCAGGCGGCAGCCGATCAATGATTCTCTCTCATCATTGATGTGTCTCTCTCTCCCTCTCCCTTCATCTTTGAAATCAATAAAAATATATATTTTTTAGGATGACATTAGCCTTTGGTGCTGTATTTTAATGCTAATTATTACTATAATATTTACATTATAAATTTCATATCTGTTTATTGTGGAATTTCTGAAAAATACAAAATGATTAAATATAAGAAAATAAAAATCATCTATAACCCCACAACAATGATGTTTACTCCTAATTTTCTTATTTCCTTTTTAGTGTTTTTCCTAAATATTTGCATAAAATATTGATATGAATATGCATGGTATCTGAGTTTGGGGGGGTTTGGGTAGTATCATAGCATAAAAGAGAGTGGCCACTGGTTCATGGTGGGCATCCACTGAAATATGCATAGTCCTGTCTTATTCCCGACCACCATCCTCCCTCTGATGGCACCAGCTGGGATATCTGAGTTCTCTCTGTTCTCCACAGATTCTGCATCCATCCGCCACCCCATCTAGGAGGCTCAAGGTCTTCTCTGTCAGTTTCCTCCACCACAAAAGCCTAATTGGGATTGCATAAGCTCAGCGTTGACTTGAACCATTCTCTCTGCATTTCCACAGGAATTACCCTACCCTGGCGGCGGTGACTATTAGAAAGACCCCACTGAAGTTGTGAGGAATGGGCAGCAGTGAAAGAAGTGGTAGAAGAAAGGTAAGAGCAGTGACTATTTTAAGGTCTGACATGTAGTTTTATAAAATCGGAATCATGCTGTGTAAATTGATTTATACACTGAATATTGTACTTAACCTGAGAAAATGCTCATAAATGTGCTGATTACTAAATATTATAAACATTTGGGCATTTATATTTTTATGTTGATATAAACCTGCCCCATTGTTGGATATCTAAGTTGTTTCCAGTTTCCCAATATTAAAAGCAATACACTGAGGTGAACTTCCTTAAATGTGAACTTTTATGCATCTTTCTTATCTCCCTAAAATAAATTCCTAGAAATGTGATTACTGAATCTTCAGCGTGTTAATAATTTTAAATCTATGAATAAATATTTTAAAATTATCCTTCAGAAAAATTGTCCCCATTTGCATCCATTTCACAGTGCCTTCACCAATACCAGTTTTTCCTTTTTAATTAATTTTATTGGAGTGATATTGGTTAATAAGATTATGTCACGTATCTCCAAAAAATGTATACATGCCCTAATCGGTTTGGCTCATTGGATAGAGCATCTATCAAGGGCTCCAGGTTTGATTCCAGTCAGAGGCATGTACCTTGGTTGCGGATACATACCCAGGGGGGAGTGTGCAGGAGGCAGCTGATGGATGTTTCTAACTCTCTATTCCTCTTCCTTCCTCTCTGTAAAAATCAATAAAATATATTTTAAAAAGTGTATACACACTTTAACAGGTGATAGCTCAATTTTCTTTTTTGATAGCTCACTTTTGAAAATGAAATGTATTTTAATAAACACTGCTTTATAGTTATTCAAAGTGTGTGTATACAGTTTTTTTGGGGACACCCTATATAGGTTTCAAGTGTGCGTTTCTATGATATGGGATCTGTGTGTGCTTAGTGCACCTGTCACCAAAAGTAAACTCTTCTTCCATCACCATATATTTGACCCCTTTACCCACCTCCTTTCCTCCAGTAGCCACCATGCGTTGTCTGTGTCTATGAGTTTTTGTTTGCTTTTCTTATTCATTCAGTTGTTACCTTTCAGCTTTATACCCCACATAGGAGTAAAATCAGGTGGTTCTTGACTTTTTCTGTCTGACTTGCTTCTTTCTCAAGAGATTTGTCAAGATTCATAGTCCAATTATTAAATCTCTTTGTAGTATTTATTTGTACTTACTTCATTATTAGTGCATTTATTTCATAGACCATTATTTCTTCTTTGGGGAATTGTCTATTCATGCCAAATTTTCTCTTAAATTATTCATCTTTTCTAATTTATTTATAAGATCTTATTTCATGCTACACATATTAACTTTCCTTTCTGACTCTCACACATGTTGCAAAATTTATGCCAGGGTAGCATTTCTTTCTAACTGTATCTATGATTTTTTTTATGCATAGAATTTTGTTCTTTTTTTAACATATCTTTTATTGATTTCAGGGAGGAAGGGAGAGGGAGAGAGATAGAAACATCAATGATGACAGAGAATCATTGATTTAACTGCTTCCTGCACACCCCCCACTGGGGATCTAGCCCACAACCCAGACATGTGCCCTTGACTAGAATAGAACCCAGGACCCTTCAGTCTGCAGGCCAACACTGTATCCACTGAGCCAACCTGGATAGGGCTTTTTATATAGGAAAGTATACTGTATTTTTTTTCTGCTGCTTTTATACTTTGAAACTTCTTCATTATCTTCAAATGAGACAACGATGAACTTTTAGTTTTTATAGTTGCATTTTTTTATACATACTAATAATGCTGTTCTCCATGAGGAATTTATTTTAAGGTGTGGCAGATACTCCTTTACAAAAATGCCCTGGTATTCCTAATTGGGGGACTCAAGTGCATATTAAATTAATGGTTGGTGTGCAATAAAGAACAAGATGCAGGAGGCATTAGAAACTTAGGCTTGACATCTGTTCTGGCGGCCTCTAGTGTCCATCTGTGACATTTCACATGCAGTTTCTGGTGGTTCTAGAGGCAATCACAAAATCAGCTCTGATTCTGGCTTCACCAAGAAGCAATGTAACAAAAACTTGGTTGGATATGAGAAGGTTATTATATTACATTAGAGGCCTGATGCACAAAATCTGTGCAAGGGTAGGCCCTCGCAGCCCGGGGCTTTGCCCAGAAGGTCATCTGGAAGGACATCCAGACAGTCATACTGCTGTTTGGCCATTTGGTCGATTTGCATATTACGCTTTTGTTATTATAGATGGCACTGATTGAAATCATGTGTCCAATCAGCCATCTCTTAGCAAAGGGGGCACATTATCAGCCCCTCCAATGGTGCCAGGTATGCACTAAGCATTTTCTATGTGTTTTCTTGGTTAATATCCAGGACAACTATATACAATAAGTATTATCCTCATCTTGAGGAAACCAAGGCTCATGAAGGTCAACTACTTTAACTACCGTGTTTCCCCGAAAATAAGACATCCTCCGAAAATAAGACCTAGCGCATGGAAAGATAAGACATCCCCTGAAAATAAGACCTAGCGCAACTTTGGGAGAAAAAATTAATATAAGACATTGTCTTATTTTCGGGGAAACAGGGTAGGAGATGCAGGGCTTGGATCTGAACCCAGATATGTCTGCTTCTGAAACCCAGCCTCCTTCCTCTGTGCCTATGTTTCTTGAGGGAACCAGAGGGAACTGCCTCTTTGTCTTAAGGTAAGTCTTAGAGTAAGAATATAGTCAAGTGAATGCGAGTTTCAAACCACAGAGGCATTGCTAATTTATTCACCAGTTTACATCTATGGTTACCGGATGGTGGGCACTCATACATAGTTACAAAATCAATGGCTAAATAAAATCATAAGGAAATGTGAGATGACCTCTCATCAGCAAGGCAGTCCAAAAATGTCAACTGGAAGAGAGTTGAATCCCTGCTGTTATTTCTCACCCACTCCTCTGGCAATGTGGCCGATGTGATGGAGAAACCGTGTTTTTAATTGTATTTAACGTTTATCTATTTTCTTTTTTTTTTTTTTTTTTTTTTTTTTAATATATTTTATTGATTTTTTTTTTTTACCCCCTCCCTCCCTCCCACACATCCCCTCCCTCCCCAGAGTTTTGTGTCCATTGGTTGCACTTATATGCATGTATACAAGTCCTTCGGTTGATCTATTATCTCCCCCAGATCTTCCTCCCGTCCCCACTGTAACTTGACAGTCTACTCGTTTATCTATTTTCATTGAATAGCCACATGTAGCCAGTGGCTTCTCAGTTGGACCGTACAGCTTGAGACTCTGTTTCAGATAACATGGCAGGCTCGGTTGTTGGAATTAACCTGCATTATAACTAAATATTCTGTTTTTCCTTTTTAAAAATTTGAGCCTTCTTAAGTTATCAAAGAACTGAGAAGATAGTACAAATTGCCAAGAAATTATCAAAGAACTAAGTAATTGGCAAGTGCTCAGAGAGATGAACTGAGCACTGTAATTGCTTCTTCCTCAAGGGCGTTTGCTGAATTTTACAAATTTGAATTACAGAAACAGAAAATAAAGTCCAGGTCCCATCCACAGTAGAGACCCCCTAGGAGATCCACCCCTCCATAAAGCTGGGGCCCCCAAAGGGCCACACCCTTGGGGTAATGGTGAGCCATATATAACCTCAGCCCACCCACACCTACCACAGGGCACTGGTCTTGCACATTACCTGCGTGATTCGAAAAAATTCAGGCCATGAATTTAAAGAGGCCTCTGACCGGTAGTGCTGGAGTACAGTGGCAGGAACAAATGCCACTCCTTTCTGGAAGGACACACCATTATCCTACCTCCATGAAGTCCCACAAATAGTCCAAGGAAAATGAAGGTGGTACCCATCAGTGTTGCTCACCAAATGTTTCTCTCTCTGCCTTTCACGAATATGGCAGGAATGCTCTTCCTACCTCCTTTGAAGTTGGCATGACTAAGTGACTTCCTTTGCTTAATAACATGTGAATGTTATTCACTGAAGACCAAAGCTTATGAGTCATTGCAGAATGGACCGCCCTCCCAAGCAGATCTGTAAAAGTGTAGCTGGAGTCGGAGATACTGCCAGCCTGGCCTCTTGAGTAAGTATGACGACTAGAGCCTCCTCATGGCCAGTGGTGGAATTGGAGCATGCACAAGACATAAACTCTTATTGTGATAGGATTTGGGAAACCTAGGAGTTGATAGTTACTATGGTAACTGTAACTTTGCCTGTCCTGACTGATGCAATGAATACCTCACGGTCGCTCATGACTAAGCACACAAGGAAACGAGGCACCATGAGTGAGAGCCAGTAGAAACAACAGAGCATAAACAAACCACAGAGACTTTAGATACTGAAATTATCAAACACATATTATAATATGTTTCTATCTTGGACCACTGGTTGTCTGTGAGGACCGAAAGATTGATGTCTGCTGGTTTAAGGAGCAGACCCCATTACCTGCCATCCTGGCACTCTCCATCCATGCATTGGGGTTCTCCAGCGACACAGAACCAACAGGAGATATATATGATGAGATGTATGATGGAACATGGCCCATGTGATTATGAGACTAACAAGTCCCCTGATCTGCCATCTGCAAGTCAGAGAACCAGGAAAGCTGGTGGTGTGATTCTGTCTGAGAACCAGGGGCATGATGTCCAAGGGCAGGGGAGGATGAAGGTCCAGCTCAGGCAAAGGAAGCGAATCCACTGCTATTTTGCTCTATGCGGGGCCCTTAGTGACTGAATGATTCCCTCCCACAGTGGTGAGGACAATCAACCTTCTCACCGTGAAAAGGATCTTTGTGACCAAAACAAAACTGTCTGACTTCAACTCTTCAGTCAGACATGTGTGTTCCAAAGAATTTCCATCCACACCTTTATGTCATATCCCAATTTTTCAAGGGGTTATGGGAAAACAGGGCTCACCAATCTGCTGGGTTTCACCATTCTTCTTTTTATGTCCCTACTAAAAAAATTTTGAGTCCAAACCTGTAATATGTTTACTTATTTTTATGCATTTTATAATATGTATATATACTACATCTGTAAAACATTGTGCATGTTGTTAAATATATACCAGGCATGACTAATAAAAAATTTTAAAGGACTAAGTCATCTGTGATAAAACTTTAAAAATTATATTAGTTTTTATTATAAAGTAGACATAAATATCGGCACTCCCAAAATATATCATAATTCAGTAATATGAAAGATAATATTAACATTAATAACATTTTGGTGAGAGAATGTGATTGAAAAGGAGTCTTTTTTTTTTTTTTTTTTTTACATTTTGGTTTAATGACTTGTAATGCATTGACTTGAAGGTCTGGTTCTGTGTACAAGATATTTCTGCATATGTTCATAACTATGAAAAATAGCCACTGCTTGATGGCTGTAGACAAAAACCTCCCCAACACGTGGAGATTGAGTTGGAGAAGATCATTGTTGGCCGAGTATATTTTTCCCAGTTCTTTCCAGGTTACAATATTTCACATTGCCGAGAACACAGACTTCCTCTCAAGATCCACTTCCTCCTGCTGTTGACCTGTTTCTGTGATTCACTCACATGTTCCTCTGAAGAGCTTGACAGACATGTTTGCAGAGAGCCTCGTGGATTTGCCATTCCTTTCCCACCACCTTCTTCCCAAGCATGAACTCCACAAGAATGTGTGGGTGTGTCCAGTGGAGATTTTTTTTTTTTTTTTTTCTTTAAGTAGAAGTCATGGACCATATATTAGAGTGAATGATCCCTTCATCTGATGGAAGATCACCGGTTACCTTTTATTTATACAAGACACCCAACTTTGTAATTGATGAACGGACAGGACAGTTATCACTTTTGTGCCAGGTTAGAAGTTTATTAGGAGGTTAACATGGGATCTGTTGTTTCATCTCCAAAGACCAAAAGAGTGACAAGGAAAATGTCTCCCAATTATGTTTAGCTTCATAGTGTGCCCATCAGCAATATCATATTTAATGAACTTATTTTACAGTCCCATCTAGATGAGTACCTGTGAAAGCATAACACATTATGTAAATGTGTCACTGTGCTAATAGATATTATCCTGTTATAGATTTCTCTATGTGTCTCAGAAGATGGAGATAGTGAGGTGACTTTGCCATCTCTCACAGGAAAGAATGAAGCCAGGAATTTCAGCAGGAGCCCAGAGGTGAAACCCAGAAGCTGGCGCGAAAGGAGTTTCTTCTTTTATCTTAAGTGGTCACTCTTGAAGATGTTTGAACCAAGTAGAGTTGAGATGTGGCTTCGGAGCCCTTCTCCTCCTCCTGGCACCAGGGCCTCTAGCACACAAAGGTACTGCAAGGCCCACACCGAACACGCGGGCCACAAGGGTTGGAGACACAGGGTCCAATGGGCTTGTCACATGCATTGGTTGTAGCACATGGGTTGCAGGGAAGACTGGAGACAAAACCATTGGGGCAAGTTAGAGTGACTTGAGCGAAGAAACTAGAAGATACTGATCACACTTTGTGTATAGCTTCCTTCCTTTGTTGCCAGCCAAACTCTTGGAGTTATAAAATGATTTCCATCAAGGAGAGCTCCCGCCCCCCAGCCACCTCGTGTGCCCTCAAGGCAAGTATAACTAGCTTTATACTCACTTGCAGTCCTCGCTCTCCAGCAGGCCCCGGTACGTGTTGATCTCACACTCCAGCCGGGCCCGGACGTCCAGCAGCACCTGGTACTCCTGGTTCTGCCGCTCCAGGTCACCCCTGATCTCAGCCAGCTGGGACTCCACGTTGGTAATCATGCACTGCACCTGGGACAGCTGGGAGCTGTAGCGGGCCTCCGTCTCCGTCAGCGTGTTCTCCAGGGAGTCCCTCTGTGCGGAGGAGAGGAAGAATGTCACCCTTTAGCATCTTCCTCAAGAGGGTTCCATAGAAGTCACAAGCTTCGAGAGTTAAAGAAAAACCCAGCCTGTGGTGCTCAGTAGTTAAGTATCAACCTATGAACCAGAAGGTCACAGTCAAGGCACAGGCCTGGGTGGCGGGCTCAATCCCATTAGGGGGCATGGAGGAGGCAGCCAATCAATGATTCTCTCTCATCATTGATGTTTCTCTCTCTCCCTTCCTCTCTGAAATCAATAAAAATGTATTTAAAAAAAAAAAAAGTGTTAAAGAGACTGTGACCCAAAGGGCTGCCCGGTGACTCTGATTCCCTTGCTTTCTCACCAGCAGGTCTGAACAATACCCACCAGGTTGTGCTGGGCCTGCAGCTCGATCTCCAGGGCATTGACCGTGCGTCTCAGCTCAATGATCTCCGCCTGGCAGGTCTGCAGCTGCTCTGAGCTGGACACCACCTGCTTGTTCAGCTCCTGGGTCTGAAACAACAAAGGTAAGAGACAGGATCAGACCCTGCCTTAAGGGTCCTGAGGTTCTGGGTGGCCATGTGCCGAGATGCCCACCTGGTTGGTGTACCATTCCTCCACGTCCCTGCGGTTGGTCTCCACCAGGGCCTCGTACTGACACCTTGTCTCATTGAGCACGCGGTTGAGGTCCACGGTGGGGGCAGCGTCCACCTCCACGTTGAGGCGGTCTCCAATCTGGCAACGCAGGGTGTTGACTTCCTGGTGGAAGATTTAAAATATTTGATTGCATTTTAATGATTTAAAAAATTAAAGGATTTATTGCATTTTATTGCATTTTAATGATTTAAAAAATTAAAGGATCCTGACCCTCTCCTCTCAGAATGCAGTTCAACTTGTGATCATTCATCATCTTTCAACAGCTCAGTTCCCTCTGATCCTCTCATTAACTGGGTTCTATATTCATGAGTAATCTGCGTATTTCACTCTACAAAGTGCTTTCAAGTCCATGACCTCTTTCCACCCTCATGTTCAGTGTACCACTCCTCATGCGGAAGGTGAAGTATAATGGACCACAGATTGCACCCTGGGTCCCCAAACACCAAGTTCAGAGATTTTGCTGGTTGGATTCTTAACCATGGGTAATAAAAAGGATAGAGTCTGGCTAAAGATGAGTTAAAGATTGCTTACTTCAAAATCTGCCATTGTCAACTGGTGATTTGTTGATTCTACCAGCACAGATCTTGCTGGAGGAAGTCAGTGTCTCGTCATTTCCCTGCTCATCTCACTGAGCCAACATTGTGTGGTGCTTGGGCTTCGGTGGATGTCAGGCAGATTTGAATTGGGTCTCACCCTAACTATATGGCTTCTAGAAGCTTCTAAATGCCCCACTTTCTACCTCTGGAGTTCTCAAGCACTTGGTACAACGATTGGCACACATTACACCTGAGTAACATCAACTATCATCATTTCCATTGTTTGGAGATTTAAGGTTTGCACGTAATATCAGTTTTTCTTTATTGTGCGACCAAACAGTGGTGGTGAGCAGTTTTCTGTGTTTCCTGTAGACAGTTCTGTCCAGCAGAAAGCGCTCTGAATGAGATGAAGGAAGAGAGCGCCTTCGTTTCCAGCTCAGCCCTCTCTGCTGTGCCGAGAGGCCTCATCCTGGCCCCTCCAGCTGCTAAGTGGAGAATTTGGGTAGAAGACCCCGCACACCTGCTCTGACCCGGGGACACAGGAGGCTGCCGAATTGCCGGCCTTTCATTATTGGGCTCGCCAGCTTCCTTCGCTCTCATACCTGCCTCCAACAGAAAAGTCCTAATCTGCTACCAGGGATTTTTAGGTTACTCCTTCTCGATAAACCCCTTTTTGTTTGGAAAACACATTCCCCAGCCTGCCGAGCCTCTCCCACACACACCCCTCGGGGTTGGAAACAGGCCGCAGCAAGTTCAATCCCGTGGCTCCTTGGGAAACCTCACCTGCTCGTGGTTCTGCTTGAGGCAGAGAAGCTCCTCCTTCAGGGACTCCACCTGGGCCTCCAAGTCGGACTTGCACAGGGTCAGCTCGTCCAGGATCCTGCGCAGGCTGTTTATGTCCGACTCCACCAGCTGCCGCAGGCCCATCTCCGTCTCATACCTGCGATACGTAACGGGAGCATCGGACACAGGCCTGACCTAGACTCTGGTTTGGTTTGTCAGGCAACCGGGAGTTGGGGCTGGTGTTTTGTACAGCCATCTCCTTCATTTAGGTTTTTAACACCGAGCAGTAGCTCCTAGAGATAAATGCCCTGGCGATTATTTTTTAAAATATATTCTTATTGATTTTAGAGAGGAAGGGAGAGGGAGAGAAAGGAACATTGATGATGAGAGAGAATCATTGATAGAGCCCGCAACCCGAACAGATGCCCTGACCGGGAATTGAACCGTGACTTACCTCCTAGTTCATAGGTCGACCCTCAACCCCGGAGCCACGCCAGCTGGGCTGTAATTATTTTTAATAAATAAAGACCCAGTGGACTTAAAGGGATAAAAGCCCATAAAAATGGTAAGATGTCCAAAATTAATACACCTGTGCAGAGGAGAGCATTGGGGAGCAGGCTCCTGCACTGGGTTGGGGGATGACTTTCTGCAGAGAAGCAGGGGGTGAATCAGGAAAAGAGGTCTCAGCTCTGTTGAGCCTCGAGCCCTTGGGGAACACACGCATGGAAACACTCTGTTGATGTTTGTCAGTGTTGAGCACAGGCTAAGGGCACGGAGAGGACAGAGAGAGGGCAGCGCCCTGCTTGCCACTCACTTGGTCCTGAAGTCGTCAGAGGCCAGCTTGGCGTTGTCGATCTGCACCACCAGCCGAGCGTTCTCCGACTTGCCGCACAGGATCTGGAAGACCCAACATGTGCAGTGAGCTGGGAACCCATGTTAGAGAGAGCTGGGAACACGTGTTAGAGAGAGCTGGGAATATGTGTTAGAGTGAGCTAGGAACACTGGCTCGAGTGAGCTGGGAACACATGTTAGAAAGAGCTGGGAACATGTGCTAGAGTGAGCTGGGAACACGTGTTAGAGAGAGCTGGGAACATGTGTTAGAGAGAGCTGGGAACATGTGCTAGAGTGATCTGGGAACACGTGTTAAAGAGAACTGGGAACATGTGTTAGAGTGAGCTAGGAACACTGGCTAGAGTGAGCTGGGAACACATGTTAGAAAGAGCTGGGAACATGTGCTAGAGTGAGCTGGGAACGTGTGCTAGAGTGAGCTGGGAACACGGGCTGGAGTGAGCTGGGTCACTTTCAGCAGCGGCAATCCCTACTAACTTATCTTTCTGGAAGGAGCACATGAGGAAAACCCTAGTAGATCTTATATAAGACTATTACGTGCTATCTCTGTGCTCAATAACTATTTGAGAAGTTCAATTTGAAAAGAATATCCAGAAAAGTATCAGTAGATAAATGATTTTTCTTTTTCTTTCCTAATAAGCAGTACTGAGAAGCTGATAATGATAACATTTATTATTTTTTAACCTTACTATCTGTCTGGCGTGGTTTTAAGAGCTGAGGATACAAAAATGAGTCAGCACTAGGTCCTGCCCTCAAGAAACTCCCAATCCAGCGGGGAAAATCAATAAGTAAATGAACTTGCAGCTGGGAGCGTGGGCTGGGTTGGGAAAGTAGCCACGCCCTCCCGGCCACACAAGATGCCTTGGCACCATGGCCTGGTAGGCAGTTTTCACATTTTCTGGTTCTAGCCGAGCATTGCATGCCCTCTTTGGACAGTATAAGCAGGAGAATCCCAGAGGCATCTAGGTCAGGACAATGAGGTCACAGAGATGAGGGTCCCACAGAGGACAGTAGTAAGAGGTCAGAGCCGTCCAGACTCAGGAGAGAGAAAATGGTCCGGTCTTTACAGAAGGTCCCGATTTACCAAAGGTTCTCGGGCCCAGTCTTTTCTCTCACCCCGGGGTAGTAATTCCGGAGCTTGGCAGATGCAGAGCAGCTTTTAATTACAGCGTATTTATGCAAAGTGCTGCTACCTCCACACAGACTAACACTATGCAAATATCCAGACCTAACAGTCCTGAGCCTGGAAGAACACGGGCCTCCAGGAAACAAAAGGGGAAAGCCAGGCTTGAGCCCCTGTGTTTCAGTGCCCCCCGCGAGCCCGTCTTATTTCTGAATCAGAGCTCACATTCCCCTCCTACAACATCCTGCCCGGGCAGCACAGTGCCCACCCCTCACCTTCTGCTGCAGCTCCTCGATGGTCCGGAAGTAGGACTGGTAGCTAGGGCACATCAGGGGCTCCTGGGGCTGGCAGCGCTCCTGGATGAGGCTCTCCAGCTCCGCGTTCTCCCGCTCCAGCTGCCGCACCTTCTCCAGGTAGCTGGCCAGGCGGTCATTCAGGAACTGCATGGTCTCCTTCTCGCTGCCATTGAAGGAGCCCTCGCAGAACCAGCCGCAGTTGCCCACGTTGGCGGGGATGTTGCAGGCCCCGGGCAGGGGGGTGCTGTGGCAGCTGGGGGCCACGCAGGGCCGGGCGGGGCAGCTGGAGCGGCAGCTCAGGTTGGGCAGGCAGCAGGTGTAAGGCATGGCGCTGGGAGGGAGCGAGGCACCAGCGGAAGACAGAGTCCTGGTTCTCCAAGGAGCGTGTGGGTCTCCTCGTTCTGGGAGCCTTTATACTCCTTCTGCGGAGGGTGTGGACGTGGAAGGCAGCCCTTTTATTCCGACTTACTTGGCGATGGTCAAAAGCCCTTCCCCTTGGCTTGTTATGTTTCCTCAGAAGAGTCCCTCACCTCATAAACGTCTTTACTGAGGCTTCCCCCTACCTCAGGACTCCTCGTCTGTGCTGAGCGTTGATGAAGTAAGAGCCTCACTGTGTGGCTTCAAAGCACCGGCCTCACGAACGCCCTGGCCTTTATTGCCGGGCGTGGCAGGCCGGGGACACCGTCGTTTTTTGCTTCCTGGCCTCCCAGCCCTGACTCCTTGGCAAGACTCTGGCTCTGCTCGCTAAGACAGAGAAACTTAGCTCCTGCCTGTCCATTTGTCCTTGGCTAGGTCCATTGTCCAGCTCTGGCTTCCAAACCCATGTTCTCAGAAAGAAGAATAAATCCCTTAGGAACCAGTCAAACTGCCCGGTTCCCAGTGGCCGTTGCCTGATATGTAGGCACCACCCATGACCATGTTAATATCAACCAACCAAATAACAGATATTCACCAGGATCATAGTTCGGACAGGGAGCAGTGAGGAATGGAGGGTCAGACCAGGGCTGTGGTCAGATGGAGCTGGCATTGGTTGGGCACCTACACTGGCCCAAGGTGGTGCTAGACACTTTTCAGAAACATGATCTCATTCACTCCCCACCATGAGCCTTCAAGAGCGAGTGGGGTTATACCCATTTTGCAGATGCCCAAAGCGAGGCACAGAGGTAGGAGTTAATATGTTGTGAAACCAGGATGCCAGCACAGGTCTCTCTTCTTTCCATCATACTGTACTTCCTAAATAAGTGAACTACCTCCTTCCCTAACTTCTTCAGACCTCAGTAAGTTGGGAAGTTTTTGCATCGGAGGAACTGGGAGAGACTCAGTAAGGAGCGTGTGAGCCAGGGAGTGATAGATTAGGGTGGAGGAGAAGTAGACTCTTTCCATCCTCCCCTGCTGCATAGGTACAGATGATCTACCTCCTTTCCAAACTTCTGACAGATCCTCTCTTCCTCCTTCCCAAGCTCTCACATCTACCTCTATCTCTAGGTGAGTTCCCTGAAGGCATGAAGGACCCTCATATGAAGGTCCTTGAGTTTAGGCTTTATCTTAAGGGCAAAGGGGAGCCATTGAAGGTTCTAAGGAGAGAAGTGATATAGTTTCATTCTTGATAAGCTGCATTTGAAGGAACAGGGAAACTCAGCAGGTCCTCGGAGTTGACTAGAATTCCGGACAGATATCCCAGTGCAGATATGAGTGCTGGAGAAATAAGCCCAGGGAGAGAGTTGCACAAAGAGAAGAACAACAAGGGGCTGAGGACCAAACTTTGGAAAACTCCCCAGCCAGAGAGCAGGCTGAAGTGGAGAACTGGTGAGAGACCATGAAGAGAGCTGGTTCACAGCATGACAGAAGGTTAAGGAGGAGAGAGAGCATCAAAGTGGAGTTGAAGGTCAAAACTCTTAGTGCAGCCAAGGGGCCCGGTAAGATCAGAACCATGGAGAGGGTCTTGAGTAAATTGACCAGGAAGTTGCCAGGACTTTTCCAGAGTCACCCAGGTATACACCACACCTGTGCTCTTCAGAATAACACCGCATGGAACTTTGGTAAACTGAGACTTTAAACACCCTGAGCTGAGATGTTCATGGTTTAGAGAAGTCCTGCCACAGTCAGTTTGTACACCTGATTATAAAGCTTGTGAGCTTTGCTCTTACCCATACAGACTTTCTTACCATAATTAGTGTGCTTTAAGCAGCTTCAAGTTGTCGGTCTTGTTTGGATCTGACGGTTTATAATAGTTGGTGATGTAGGAACAATTAGCCAAGAAACAGAAGCGCTTGGAACTGTCCATGCCTGTAACTTCTGTTTTGTTGCCAGGCATAAGGGGAGATGTACTTAATATCCTAAAGAGAGGTGATGAGGAAGGAACTCAGTTGTGTGCCTGGGCGTACTGCCCAGGGAGAGGAGGGGCTCCTCACCATCGTCCTAGCAGGGGACACAGCAGAACTCAAAGGTGCTCAGAGCAGAGCCCAAGCCCCTCAGCTACTGCTGCAGATCAGCAACCAGTCTGCTTTGCTCTTCCTTTCCTTCTCCACCTGTAAGGTAGAGCTCAAATGCCAAAATTATCATGAGAGAGGGAAAATCTTGGAACAAGTGTGATGCTAAGTCTCTCATTGTACAAATGAGGAAACTGAGGCATGGGATGGAGGAATGGCTGGCTTAGGGTCTTATCACTTGAATCCACATCTGCTAACCTCTTGAATTCCCAGTCCTCATCACCATGCTTCAGAAGTGTTCAATAATTTCACAACCAATATGATCTGCTATTACCTAGGTCCTAGGGAGAGAAATTAAAGGCAGTGAGGGGGGGATGGAGAAAATCTTGTTGTCCATAGATATGCTTAGTTGAAGAAGAATGAAGGGTGAATGGGGAGATGATAGAATTCAGCAATATTGAAGTACCTTATGGCCTGATTTTAATTTTAATTTTTACATTGATGATACAATTATATCCCATCAGATACAGAATTATATCACACCATTTGGAGAAACTTAGAATCACAACTGTTCAAATGATGACCCTACTCAAGAGCAATACACTTACCCAAAATAAGGTGGACAAATAATTATAATAAAATTAAAATGATTGTAACAATTGAGAGATAAAACAGAACCTCACTACAATGATAACACTGCATAATTTTGAATGGTAGGATTATAAATGCTTTTTTTTTTTTTCTTTTCTACTCTTTTTTTTTTTTTTTTTTTTTGGTCACCTCCAATTTTTTTTAAAACACATATATTACTTCTGTACAAGAAAAACACATACAATTGACATTAAAAATTCCAAAAGGAAATTCTTACAGGTCTTCTAAAGCAATAAAGAATTGTAAAGGGATCCAGGTGAGGCTCCTATTCCAACATAATCATTAAGTTGCCCTTGAGCTTGTTATTCTGGAAATAAAGTCTTTGTCACGATTGGCATTCACACTCTTGTGGTAACTGCTGAGTTTGCCAGTTTCAAAAGGGAGCTATTAGGAAGTGATGAAGGGAAACTAAGCTTCTTATGGGATCAAAGGACCTGTTGCTCATGAATTGGCTGATGTGTAGGTCAGAGCTGCAGGTGAATAGAATGCCAACAGGACCCAACGTTGGAGAAATGTTCTCTCAATGGATTGTCAGCCCACAGCCCAAGACAACTGGGTATTTCACGATTACTTCACCGGCTGACATGCTTAGAATGGATTTCCCACACAGGTGATGATAAAATGTATTTTCTGAAAATAGTGTCTGTCATATGAAGTCTAGAATTTTAGAATGTTGGCACTGCCAAGGAGGACCTATGCAGCCATCTCATCCAACTCTTTCATTTTTCAAATAGGAAGGCATTGACCCAGAGGGGGAAGAAGCTTGCTGAGACTCACGTGGAGAGTTTGTGGAAAAGTCTAAAATGGGGAAAGGTGCATTAGACTAGATCAAAAAGGGACAGGAGACAAGGTCTTTGATCTTTGTGAGTGTTGAAACTCAAACCATTGAAAAAAGTTACATCTCTCAAAAGACTGCACCCTTCATGAAAAGTTGAACTTTAAAAAAAATGTATGCTTATTGTTACAGGAAGATTTAACAAAGAAAAAAATTGAACTTGCTCTTATTTTTCTAAGTTTAAACTAGTATGCTATATTTTAAAAAGCCAGTCATAAAGTACCACATATTGTATGATTCCATTCATAGGCAATATCCAGAATGGGCAAATTTATAGAGACAATAGGGGTTGCCTAGGCTGGAGGGTGGGGGGCAATGGGAGTGACTACTAATTGGGTAAAAGATTTCTTTTTGGGGATGATTATATATTCTGAAATTGTGGTAAAAGTTAAATTATTCTATCAATATATTTAAAATCATTGAACTATATACTTCATATAGGTGAATTTTATGGTATATGAATTATATATTATGGTATGAGTTATATTTCAATAAGGCTATTTTTAAAATAATAATTCAGAAGGAGAAAACAGAATAGGACAGAAGCCATATTTAAAATTGATAGTGGTTGAGAATTTTACGCAGGTGTTGAAAAGCATGAATCAATTCTAGAAGCTCCTTGCTCCTAAGTAGGAAAACAAAACCAGCCCCAGCCTTAGACATAATGCAGTGAAGCTACACAGCACTAGAATCAAAAAGACAATCTTAGAAACAGTCCAAGAGAGAGAAAAACGGATTATCAGCAATAGAACCACCATTATATTGGCAATAGGCTTTTCAGCAATGACAACAAAACACAAAAGACAATGGTGTTTGGGAAGCACCTGTCCCTGATAAAGGCAGCTTCAGGCAACTATTGGTGGACAGTGGTCCCAGGGCTTACAGATAACTGATGAGAAGGATTGGACAGGGGTACTTGTACAAGGCATGGAGGTGGTTCCTGGGATTGAATTCGCCCTGAAGGAAGGGAGAGTGGAATGCACCCACCGGGTCTGGGACATTCTGGACACAGCATGGAGTGTCACTCAGTTGTCTTCCAGGGTCTCATGCTTTAATTCAGGACAAGGGAGATCCAACAACATCAACGACAATGGAGTAAACATCCAAAGAACTGGAATATGAACTGAAGACCAAGATTAAAGCAGACATCATCACAGCAGGGGGAGATAGTGTCGGCTTCATCTGAAGGAAAGAAGACATAGCTAGCAGTTTGGCCAATGACTGGGACAGTGTCATTGCACAGACCCCAACACCATAGCCATGGGAGCCACTAGCCTACGCCAACATCAATGGGCACCAGTAGGAGCAGGGCCCCACAAAGCTGTCAGTTTTCACACTGGCAAAGATTCGGTGTCCTAGTTTGATGCTAAAGTATTTTTTTATGGGGGAACAGTCCCAAAATCCAAATTTAATCTCAGTGATTAAAACATTCAAATGAGAAGTAAAACACTTGAAAAATCTATTGGGTATTACTCACATATAAGGTTTCCACTATTATGAGTTTTTTGCCCAAAGGAGTTTCAAGAGATGTTTCTGGTGCTAATAGCATCATCTTTCCCCAGGAGACAACTCTGAATGATGCATAAACTTTGTGTGCTTGTTTGAAATCAGTTTTATTCTCTCATAGTCACACCTCACATGTAACTGACATTCAGAGCGTGAGCTCTGGGTTCAGTCCCACGGTTGTTACTATGGCGAGCAGGAGAGAAAATCAGCCATGCAGTTCCTGGTACTTGGTTGCTGTTCCTCTTCTTGTAGGCACTTGGAAAGGAAACAGTGGGACTTTCTAGAAATGGTAACCGTTGTATTTTACTAAGTAAGATCCCATAATGAATGTGTTTATCATATTTAGATGAGACCTCTTGCTCTCGTGGCTCCACCAGTTTCCTGCTGGCCTGAGTGCATGCTGAGGCTCCTTGTGCTTAATGAATGTTAATTAATGATGACGAAGACCTTTTAGGAGAGGATTCAACTGCACAGTCCACCTAAGCTTTCAAGTGGGTTTATAAGAAGCACATAACATAGAGTGAACACTTGGAAAAGCATGAATACACATCATCTCTGCTTTGCAAGAGGAAAGTTTATTAGGAGATGTGCAAAGGGACTGGGGAAGTGCGAGAGAAGGTCAAAGCAACAGAGAGAACCACAAAACATCTCAGATGGCACCATCATGGCCCAGACCTGTCTGATTCTCAGGTCAGACAGTAACTACAGGAGAGCAGCCTTGAATGAAGAGGATCAGAGCCAGCCACACGCTGGGCATATGTTCTTCTTCTAGATCCCGATCGATGGTGATGCCTGCGGGGAATTCCTGTGGTGATGGTTGTCAGAGAAACAGGGCTGGTCCATCTGTGGTCTTCTGTCTTTGTGCGATCCTCCTGCTGGCACCAGGATGTCTAGCACCCAAAGTTTCCGCAGGGCCCACAGCGGGTTCGGGGGCCACAAGGAGCGCAGGGATTGGTGACGCAGGGCCCGATGGGCTTGTCACATGCGTTGGTCGTGGCGCAGGGGTTGCAGGGCAGGCTGGAACACAGAAGCACTAGCTTGTTAGCATGAGAGGGGTAATTTCTTCTTTTAAAAAAAGGAGGCAACTCAACCCAAGAAGACATGGGGACAAGAGGAATCCATTCTCTGACACCTTAAGAAGCCAAGCTTCTTCTGATTACCCCTTCTAAAAGTCAAACAGAGGTGGCAAAAAAGAGCCAAGCCTTGTGTTGTAATCCCAGCCTTCGCTCTGTAACCCTAGAGTCGTGGACAAGTCACTTCCTCCCTCTAAGCCTTTACCTCCCCCGTAAAACAGGATTAGTATGACCTACCATACAGAATTGTGAAAAGTCCACAAGACTATTCATAAAAATTCTATGTTAGGGGACAAATGCTGAACCCTGAGTTACTGAGTTATCCTCCCTTTTGATGTTCAAATGCTCATCTCAATATGGTTATATGATCCCCACTCTGCCTGCCTCAGATAGGATCCACAAAACAATGGACTTGAGTGCTTGGGTTAAATCCCACCCTGAAGGTACAAAGCTTTATTTACCCATCGGCATCCAAGTCAAGTCTCTCAAGTATCTTTAGGACCAGAAAATACCTTTAGCTCAGGTTACAGTAGCAAAAATACCATACATCTGGTCTCCAAAGACAGGTTGGCTTCTGAAACTTGACTTGCAAAATCCTTAATGTATCCCTTCAGTAGAACTGGGCGTGTGCTGCCTGTAGGTACTCACTTGCAGTCCTCACTCTCCAGAAGGTTCCTGTATGTGGCGATCTCACACTCCAGCCGGGCTTTGACATCCAGCAGCACCTGGTACTCCTGGTTCTGCCGCTCCAGGTCTCCCCTGATCTCAGCCAGCTGGGACTCCACGTTGGTGATCATGCACTGCACCTGGGACAGCTGGGAGCTGTAGCGGGCCTCTGTCTCCGTCAGCGTGTTCTCCAGGGAGTCCCTCTGTGCGGGGGAGAGGAAGACTGTCACAGAGCTGCTCCTTTAGCATGTCTCCCAGAGGCCTCCATAGACGTCACAAGCTTCCAGAGTTAAAGAAACTATGACCCAAAGGGCTGCCCTGGGAGACTGATTCCCGACCTCACTTTCTCACGAGCAGGTCTGAACAATACCCACCAGGTTGTGCTGGGCCTGCAGCTCGATCTCCAGGGCATTGACCGTGCGTCTCAGCTCAATGATCTCCGCCTGGCAGGTCTGCAGCTGCTCTGAGCTGGACACCACCTGCTTGTTCAGCTCCTGGGTCTGAAACAACAGAGGTAAGAGACAGGATCAGACCCTGCCTTAAGGGTCCCAAGGTCCTGGGTGGCCTCGTGACAAGATGCCCACCTGGTTGGTGTACCATTCCTCCACGTCCCTGCGGTTGGTCTCCACCAGGGCCTCATACTGACACCTGGTCTCATTGAGCACGCGGTTGAGGTCCACGGTGGGGGCAGCGTCCACCTCCACGTTGAGGCGGTCTCCAATCTGGCAACGCAGGGTGTTGACTTCCTGGTGGAGGAAGGAGAAGGAGTGAACCCCCAGAAAAAGTCTAAAATAAACTCTCTTTGAGGGAGTTTGGTGTGGTTGGAAGATGTTTGCACTGAAATTTAGGATTTATGGGTTGAATTTCAGTAGATGGAAAACCCAGCTAAATTATGTTTTGTGATTTGGTCCTCCTGTCTGAGCCTCTCCTCATATGTATCATGTGGTTACTTGGTTAAATGACTGCTAGTGTTTCTGCCCACTCCAAGATTCTATTATTTTCTTTCGATTTTCTCTTTTCTCAGTGATAAGCCTAGCATGATAACTGGTTTATAATTGTTGCTACTTAGATATGGAGAAATGAGCTTTACCAACTCCCATTTCATGTCTCCTACCATCCTACACTATCTGTTAAGGATTGTATCCTCATCATCACAACATCTAATGTTTGAGACGCGCATCTGATTTCCTAGTATTGCATTCAACCATCAGGTCAGAATCAACCATTATTTGAATCAACATTCATTTCTCCCACTTTCCTCATCCATCCATCGATCTATCCATCCATCCAACCAACCATCCAATCATCCATCCATCCACCCACCCAACCACCCATCTTGGTTTCTAACATCTAGGATGACACCTAATACAAAGAGTTTGCTATCTAGTTCCAGTCTTACTCATTCATTTGGCATCTTATTCCAGTCTCAGTCATTCATTTGGCATGTTATTCAGAAGATAACAGATCTTATCGAAAGTATTTTAAACATCTTTGACTGGACTATTCACTACAGGTCTGGCCCTAAGTAGAAACAGGTCAACTGACTGCACTCTTTCAGATTTAAAAACAAAAAAAAGAAAGGAGGCCTATGACTCATTCCCTAACAATCCCCCAAATATGTTTCGAGCAACCAGCAAAATGCTGTGTTAGCTCTAGGATGCTCAGCAAAGCCCCACCTTCTCCAGCTCAGGGGAGTTGTGGGTCTCACTATTGGGATGTTGGGCCTGGGTCTCCCTCACCTGCTCGTGGTTCTGCTTGAGGCAGAGAAGCTCCTCCTTCAGGGACTCCACCTGGGCCTCCAGGTCAGACTTGCACAGGGTCAGCTCGTCCAGGATCCTGCGCAGGCTGGTTATGTCCGACTCCACCAGCTGCCGTAAGCCCAGCTCCGTCTCGTACCTGCACACACAGCCAAAGGTCCAAGGAGGCCAAAGAGGAAGAATTCCTCCCAGGCTTTCCTTGGCTGACCTAGATTTTGCAATTTTTTTCAAAGTTTATGAAAGGAGAAAATACACCATGCTGACTAAAAGGACCTATTTCTTCCCTGAGACTCAGAGAGAAGGTCTAATCTAATAGTAACTGCATTTGTTCTAAGAGTCCATTCACAGGTTGGTGACAGCTACGTCCTGTCATCTTGCCTTTGTCAATGAGTCTAAACTTCGTAAGCCTGACATACAGACTGCTTCGCCCTCCTTTCCAACTACTCTGAGAAGCCATCTGGCATTGTGAATAGAAGTCAGTTAGATTCAACCTTGACACTGTGGCTGTGGATAAATTCCTTAATCTCTCTGAGCCTTGACTTCCTCATCTGTAAAAGGGGGACTACACTAGCCCTTCATCAGGTGGGCCTGAAGATGGAGAAAGGACATCGGTAAAATTACTTTGTCAACTGTAGGGTCCCGTCAAAATGCAAAGGATTTTATGATTGTGATGCTCAGACTTAGAAAAATTGATCGATTCTCTGACATGGATTTTGCCTCCTGCATTTTCATGGGCTGAGAGTGACTAACCTATACTAAGAAATCGGTGTGAAATTCACTTTTCAAACTTGGTCCAGACATGAAGTTGAAAGAGAGAAAGAATGGGTGGTTTCTTGAGCTCCTTCAAGCTAAACCTAAAATACAGAATCTTAGGTTCAATGTGAGGAGATCTGGACACATTGGACCTAACTAAGCCGGTGTAAGAATCCTCCCACGGCATCCAGACAGCTTCCGCTCACGTGCTCCCTGGACAGAGTCCGTCACTTTGCCCTTCAGCCTGCCCCGCACCAGACTCCTCTGGTCATTAGAGAATTCTCACTTGGTCCTGAAGTCGTCCGCGGCCAGCTTGGCGTTGTCGATCTGTACCACCAGCCGGGCGTTCTCCGCCTTGCTGCACAGGATCTGGAGCCAGAATTAATTATACCAAGTGAGTTACACTAAGCAAGAATGGCTTGTGTCTTCACATGAACAGCTATTTTAATCCAGCCACATAGATTCGAGTCTTCTTGGATGTACAGTGTGGGGATAAAAGCGGGATTGATCGAACTGATCATTTAAAAACTAAAACAGTGGAGGGGAAACGTGCCTGCAGTCAGGAATTCTCTTCTTGGTCTGCTGCTGGCTTCTTGTAGGCATTGAGCGGCCTGGGTACCAGGCCTCACAAAGTGGGACCAGTGCCCCAGTTTGCTTAGGATTAGGGGGTTCCTGAGATGCTAAAGCCAGGAAGATCCCAGGCAAACCGGGACAAGTTGGTTATCCTACTCCCAGACCCACGTATTTGCCCTGCTGACCTCTCTCCACTCTCCCCTCAAGTTACCCTGGCCAAGGCTTTTGCGCACAAAGATTCTCCCTCTACCTGGAGTGCCCGGGAATGCCCTCACCCACCTAGCAAGACCCCTTGCCTAACTCACATTCCCCTCCTTCCTCAGCTCTTACAGGGGTCACTTCCACCGTGGTGAGCTCTCACAGTACTTTGCCCTTAGCTAGTTACACTTCATACCGCCTTCACCATGGTCATTCATTTTCACATCTCTCTCTCCTGTTGGATCATCTTAGTACTTCACCCCTCACTCCAGCACTGAGCCTAGTACTAAGTACATGCTCTTCAGATTGCAAGCTCTTCTGGCATTCACTCTGTCAGAACTACAGAACTGTGGGCAGTAGATCCCCTCTGAAAATCAAGAGCTCATGCAATTGGCATAGCGCTCATCCTTCAAACTCTGCTCAGATGCTGTCTCTTCCAGGGAGCCCTCCCTGATTTGCACTATGTAGTAAGTCCCACTCTGAGCTGACTCTTTACTTATTCCCACTTCTGTTTCTGCACTTCTGGCTCTGAATTCTCATTTTCATGCATACCTGCATTAGAAGGTGGCACAGTGTCTGTGCCCTTCTGCTGTTTTTAGTCCATTGCTACAGTTTTGAAAGCTTTGACTATTTGAGAATTCACTAACAAAATTCCTATTTCTGAAAAATAATTTGGTTGCATGTTTTGTTTTGTTTTTAATGGTATAGGCTCTGAAAACAAGACCAGGATAATAGGATATCATAATAGAATTAAAGCATCTGATATTCTGGTTTTAGGTAGGAAACAGAATAAGTTTGCTATGACTGATTTCAGCCTAATGCCTTGCCCTCTCCCTAGTCTGTACATTTCCCTTGTGGGGCTTCCCACTCAGATGTTCTAAGACTGCTGGATGGGCTACACCTGCATTGATGAAGTCTGTGTCTTCATCATGCTCCACGTTAGTTTGCACACAGTGTTACATCCATTCAGAAGCGGGGATGTTGGATTTGGATAAATAGGTCACTATACCCCTCACCTTCTGCTGCAGCTCCTCGATGGTCCGGAAGTAGGACTGGTAGCTAGGGCACATCAGGGGCTCCTGGGGCTGGCAGCGCTCCTGGATGAGGCTCTCCAGCTCCGCGTTCTCCCGCTCCAGCTGCCGCACCTTCTCCAGGTAGCTGGCCAGGCGGTCATTCAGGAACTGCATGGTCTCCTTCTCGCTGCCATTGAAGGAGCCCTCGCAGAACCAGCCGCAGTTGCTCACATTGGCGGGGATGTTGCAGGCCCCGGGCAGGGGGGTGCTGTGGCAGCTGGGGGCCACGCAGGGCCGGGCGGGGCAGCTGGAGCGGCAGCTCAGGTTGGACAGGCAGCAGCTGTAAGGCATGGCGCTGGGAGGGAGCCGAGCTCTGAAGGTCAGTGTCAAAGCCGGATTCCTTTTCTCTGGTGTAAGCCCTGGTGCTCTCCTCGGCCTTTATAATCGTCACCTGTGGGTGTGGCAACCACGTACAGCATTGCCCCCCTTTACCCTGATTACCCACTTTTCCATTCATTTTTTAGCCGCCTCACACGAGTCCTTCACCTCATAAAATGTTTTACTCTGGCTTCTTGCTAAGTCAGGACTCCTCACCCATCTTGCTGGTTGGTTCAGTAAGAGCTTCAAAGTGACCAGCCTATTACCTTGTCCACAGGAGTGCTTATTCACAGGGTTTCGAGGTAGATTGACAGCTGTACCCTGTCCCTCTCCTCCTCCCCTCGAGTTGGGGGCCTATCTGTGCCTCTTTGTCCTACCCAAGGAGTGGCCTGCGCCTCATCCAGCTCCTGCTCCATAAGGACTCGGTGAGAAAAACCATCGGTGGAAGCCCATCTGGAAACCAGACTCCTGGGGTAGGGAGTCCTGGAAGCTGAGGCCAGAAAGGACTTAGGAGGCCATCCAGCTCAATGTCCCTTAGCCATGCCATCCAGGGCAGGGGGAGGCATGGCAGCCTCTTCCTAATGGGAGGGAGGGGAGAGAAGAGGTTACAGGACACCCCCAGGCTCCATTTCTGCTCTTCCTCAGTGTTCACAGAACATGAAGAAAACTAACATCTTGGGACCTACTGAAGATTGTACCATGTGCTTACACACAGTGTGACTATTATTAGAATGGCTCCTGCTTCCTGAGCACCCACTGCGCTAAGCACCTCAGATGCATCATCTGTTGCAGTCCTCCCCAAACCCTGCAGGGTTTGTAGATGAGGACAGCAAGCTCCTCCGTGGTGGAGCTAGTATTCAAACTCTGAACTCTCTGCATCCAAAGGTCGAGCTCTCTTCATCCCTAAGAGTCTCTCTTCCGATCTTCTCACTACTGAGATGCAACAGTACACAAAAGGATTGAATTCAATGGGACTCAACCACTCCTAGGCCATCCCCCCTCCCATGTTAGAATGGATCAGAAAATGAAAGCCTGGACTCTACCAAAGAAAAAAAGGATGTTTCATTCTAACAGAAGGAAGTCTGCTTGGCGGGGAAGTGTAATGCCCACCAAAAGCTAGGAAAAAGGAAGTCCTCGGTGGCTTTGATACCTGAGCCCAGGTCTCCAAAAGATGTGACTGTGAAAAGCCACCGCATTGTTACATGTTTAGTGGCATCTTATGACCATCAATATGTTTTGGCAAACAGATATTCTGCCCTCATGCTATTCCAGACGGATGTAGGAACTATGAAAATTTTATGTTTAATCGACCAGTGCTCAAAATATGAAAATGACTCCTTAAAATACTTTCTATTGGAAGCTCCTGCTGATTCCACCCCGACTGCCCATACTCAAATCACCCCTTCTTCAAGCTGGTCCTCACAGCCTGGGACATTTCTTTCGCTCATCCTTATTTAAAGGCAAATCTTCACCTTCTGAGGGTGTGTTTATTTTTGGAATCAGTCAGATATCATTTGGAACCAACTCTAGTGAGTGGGATAAATAACCAAACTAAAGAGCGTCTTAGATGGGTAAGAAACCTGTTGTCACTATAAAATAATAGGGTGTGTTTTCTTAGGTGATTCTAAAAGTCATTTCCAAGATGGAGTTTCAAATACACTTTTAGTCCATCTGGTGTGGCACAGTGGTTGAGCGTTGAACTATGAATCAGGAGGTCATGGCTCAATTCCCAGTCAGGGCACATGCCTCCTGCATGCCTGCTCAATCCCCATTGTGGGGCGTGCAGGAGGCAGTCAATCAATGGTTTTTTCTCATCATTGATGTTTCTTTCTGTTTTTTTTTTCTTTGAAATCAATAAAAATGTATATTTTAAAAAATACACGTTCATAAAAGACAGCACCTTTGGAGGAAAGGTGTGCTCTCCCAGAGTGTGTGCTCTGAAGGTGCTGGCATCTTCACCCATGTTCACGATCCACACCTCTCTGTCCCTCCTGCCTGAGTCTCTCTACCTTTCGCGAGAAGTGGAATGGATGTGTGGGTTTCAAGTAAGTGCCAGACTGACTGAAGTCCTATACTGGCTGAGATCAAATAACATAAACTGAGTAGCTGGATTCATAGGCTTTTCTCTGTCTTTCTCCCATTCTTCTATTCTCCAAGCTTCAGAAAAGGAAAATCTAGACAATGGTACATTTTAAAGAATAGGCATACGGTGTACATATGCCCATGGGAATCCCTATAACCATTACTATAGCTTCTATGTGAGTCAGAATGGAATAATCCAGAGGGGAGTATCCTTTTATATTCAATAGTGGAAGGCACAGTTTAGAAAACACGACTATTTCCACTTTTGAGTAGAAGTAACCATGATGGCTGCATAACTACATGGTTGTTAGGTAATGATGGTTGAGAGGACTTGGGTCTATGGAGAAAAGAGCCAGGTTTCAAGTAGTTTCAAGACAATTGCTCTTTATTTATTCCACTTACTGTGTATTGAGAATTCTTGCCTTTGCATAAGCAATGGCATTGCCTCTAGTCAATGACCTTTCAATAAACATGATGAGCAAATCAAATCCTAACAAACAGAAAGGTTTTACACCTGCCCATGTAATTGTGGCAGACGCTGTGGTAAGGCTTTTGGATTCCAGATGTGAGCAAATTGCAGTTGAGATTTAAGGATACTATTTATGATGGAAGCTGAGGCTATTTTCGTGGGAAAGATCACACGCAAACTCATCAGTGGTAGTTAACCATGGAGTGGAGTCAGGGAAGACCTTCTGCCAAGGCCATCCTCCCTGTGGCAGGACTTTAAAGTCATTAGGATCCTCTCCACCCCCCAAAACCATCTTCCCGTGTGGCCAGGTCCTGGCACTTGAAAGTCTCACCATGATAAATGGAGACTTGAGTTAGGGTGGTGAACACAAAACAGTATACAGACGATGCATTATAGAATTATACACATGAAACCTATATCATGTTATTAACCAATGTTACTCCAATAAATTCAGTAAAGAAACATATTGGACCACTTGTCAATTAATTGTATTTTAATGTGTACACATGGCAAGGAGAGGCGAAACAATAGTATCGATAGGCACACACCGAGCAGGGGGAATGACTTATGCCAAAGACAGATGAAAAGTCACCCACTGGGAATTAGAGAAGCACACACTGTCAGTACCAACACTCCTAGCCCATTATGTTGAGCCAGCCCCAGTGAGAGCTGCTCATGAGATCAGCATATAAGACTTCCATAGACTGCTTTATAAAAGGGACTGTTGCCAGGTTATCAACTTCCCAGCCTCACAACATTGAGGGGAGGAATTGTGATGGTAACCCAAGAATTAAGCCCATAGCTTTGGCTCTGAGAAGATGCTCAAACAGGGTTTCCAAGGAGAGACGTGCAGAAAATGTGCCAGGTCAGTAGCAAGATGCCCTGAGCAAAGAGAGGAAAAGACCTCAAGATGGGATTCTGGGATCATTCCGCAAACCCTCCCCAAGGCCACCTTTGCTTCTCTTATGCTCATTCTTGGAGTCACAATGGAAATGGAGTCCCAACGGCGGCCATAAGGGACAAACCACGTAAGAAAAATAATGCAAGGTTCCTCATTATGTTTTTAATTCTGCACAGTTTAGAACAGAGAAGTCAAAAAGAACATGAAGTAACCTAAAGCAATGGGACTTAATTGTCCTCGTCTCCTGGGAAAGCTGGACTCAGACAGAATGAGAACCTGTTATGGGACTGCTCTGCAGATCCAAGGGGCCAGCAGATGTGAAAAAGTTTTTAGTGGCCCACAGAGAATAGAGCAAAGTAAGCTTCGTGTTTAGTGTGAATGTGTTGCTTTGAACTTCTTCGATAAGGTCACTATCAAGTTGATGATTTGAGACAGATTGAAAGAGCCGCTGAAATACGGCTCCTTTTCCCAGCATCTCACACACCTTTACATCCCCCACTTATATTCCCATTGCTGTTTCCAGTGGATTTGTCTGAATTCTCATCTCTGACTTCGGCCCAACTGGCATGGCACAGTGGTTGGAGTTGACCTTTGAAGCAAGAGGTCACAGTTCAATTTCCGGTCAGGGCACATGCCTGGGTTGTGGCTCAATCCCCAATAAAAGGTATACAGAAGGTAGCCAATCAATGATTCTCTCTCATTATTGATGTTCCTATCTCTCTCTTCCTCTCTGAAATCAATAAAAATATGTATTAAAAACCAACAACTGTGAGTTCTTTTTACTTCTGTGTCACTTTAGCTGTTCTTCCACTTCTTTCTCCAACTACTTTTACCCAAATGCCATCTCTATCTTCAAGGACCAAGTTACCCAAGGCAGAACCTCATGCCAAGGCTTTAGAGAGCTTCAGGCCTGCTCTATCATTTCTATCAGTGGTCCCCAAGGTCCCTCCATACTCTAAAACCTTCCCCTTGACAATGTTAACAACTCCTGCAGCTCTAACTATAGTCAGGTAACTCCAATGTCTCTCCCAAGTGTAGTCTCTTTTTTTCCAGTTCTTTCCACTCGAGATCCACTGTTGTTTCATTTTCTAAGGCTCAAAAACTTCACACATGTTGACCCATCGTAGGTATCCAATCAGTATTATAGTTACCTTTCACCTCACTCCATTGTTCTACCTCCAATCAGCTTCCTTATCTGAAGCCGAGCCTCTGAAATCCACCCCACTCTTGCCCTGCTCACTCTCCCACCTCCACCCATCTCAGTCCTTGTTTTTTACCAGCCTCCTGATCTTCCTTCTTTCTCACCTAATCCCACCATCTTCTAGGACCCACCACAAACCAGCCTATACATAACTGCCTGATATATCATCTGCCAACCTCCATTGCAAGCAAATCTCACAGATAACCACTCAGTGCACTGCCAGATGTGATTTTACCTAACTACTTTGCAGTTGCATCTTCGACTGACAAATGTATCCTCTGTTCCAGGCTACAAATTGGTCTGTCAGGCTCTAGACACACCTCCTGCTTCATCTCCTTACCAGGCAAAGTTCATGCTTGGTAAAACTTTCCCTCTTCCCAGACCTACACACATTCATGTGTCCAAACATATCCCATCAAACTGTATTTCAGAATTATGCTAATGCCATGCAGTTGTAGTTGATTGAGGTTGGAAGTATATAAAGTTTTAATGTCCTTCTCATGAATCCTCACCAGTAATACTATTCCCTGTTTGTTCCACCGATAGTATTTCATGGTTTGCACTAGATTTTGATCAGATGAAAACAATGTAGTCAATGAGACAGGCAGACAAAATTTATATAAACAGATTTGGTTTTCAAATCCTGATTGAGTGCTACCTCCTTTTTAGAGCCTCTTCTTATCACTTCCTCAGACCTTGGAAATTCATCATTCTTTAGTTACAACTTTCTTGAGACATTGATTAGTGTGTGGCAGTTATCTCTTTGTCTTATCTACCCTGGACTCTAAATGTGCTGTGGGCCAGGATTGGGGTTCACTTATTTCTGTGTTCTCAGCACCCCTCATTGTACTGGCACACATACCAGATAAATGATTGTGATTGTGTTGGTGAGATAGCACTAAGTTAAATGGATAATCTATAAAGTGATGGATAGACTTGAGAGTTTAAATAACTCAGAAATGAGGCAACTGGGAGGTAAGGTAGAATCAATGTTTGTTGGAGGAGATTTAATGAACATTGGCCTTTTTTGGAATTATAGGAAATAAAAGATAAAGAGGTCACGGAAGAACATTATAATATGAGCAAAGACCTTGAGATAAAAAGTAAATTTGAAGAGAGGGAAACAGGCCTGCCTCCATTTAAAGGATCTTTTGATTAAAAAAATATTGGGCATAATAAGTGAGTACAAGATGAACCAG
Organism: Pipistrellus hanaki; assembly: GCF_964339955.1. Classification (NCBI taxonomy): domain Eukaryota; kingdom Metazoa; phylum Chordata; class Mammalia; order Chiroptera; family Vespertilionidae; genus Pipistrellus; species Pipistrellus hanaki. The sequence goes on along the minus strand of NC_140518.1, from coordinate 6,688,743 downwards.
TTTGGCAAAGATAAGTTTTAGTTCCATTAAATGAGCTGTGATGGCCTAATACCAAGTGAAACTGTCCTACGGCAAGCAAAGCTGTAGCTGAGGTGAGAGTGAGATTTCGGCATCATCTGCATAGAGGTGCTAGCTCTTCCTGAATAGGGATGTGGAAAGAGAAAAACAAAGGATATGGTCATATCTTCTATTTGGGACAAAACGTGGAAGTTGGCTAATTGAGAGTCCGTGGATGGGTTGTTAGAGATAGAAGAAGAGGACCCAGAGTGTTCAGGAAATCATTGAAGGTACATTTTGGAGGAAGGACAGGTATGCATATAGGTCATACAGGTGCAGCCAAGATGTTGAGAGGATAAGGTAGCTGTTTTTGAGCAGTTTCTATAGAAGCTGGTCTTCACAGTGTAGGAGAAAGGGAAGCAGAGAATTTCACAGTGATGAAGGGGCAGTGGGAAAGAGCAGTGAAGTTGGAGACGAGTCTCAGAATTGTCCAGGGCCCTGCAGCCAAAGCAAGATGGGCATCAAGTGTTGAAGGCCAGGTTTGCTTCATGGTCTTCCCTTGGTGGGAGCCTCCCAGGGGACAGCCTTCCCTCACTGGAAGACGGTGGCTGGCTTCAGTCATTCAACTCACGCCAACATCCTAATGAAGGGGTATTTTTTATGGAGCAGCCATGAGATGTACTTTACAATGCATGAATATGAATGAGAAACACATTTACAATGCCAGAGAAATAAAGTTTATTGGGAAGTAAATGAAGTAGCCTCCTTGCATTCCAGAGAATGCCAAAGAAGCCAGGAAAGCAGGAAATGTAATATGTATGGGAAACGCCCTAAAATAATACCTGGAGCTCAGATTACAGGGAGTTGGACATCCTCAGATACAGAGACTCAACCTTCAATGGAAGGGAGTTTCCCAGACATTGGAACTTGATGATGTGTCCTTGCTTGTTGGATCTGGAAAGCATTTCCATGTCTAGAAATATCACAGTTGGCATGGCAAGGTGTCTAAAGGCACCTGAGCTCTAGCGAAGTAGTACCTAGGAACCTTTTCCAGGTTTGATGTAAATGGCTTCATTGTCATCTTCAAAGAGGATGTCAGTATTTAAGTAAATAGCAACCTTTTAACAGGGTCCACAGGAGTTTCCGCAAGCATTGGTGGTGGCGCACGGGTTGCAGGGGAGGCTGGGAGAAAACAGTTTTAGAATGCATTAGGGAGAGGATAGAGAAAAGACCAACGTAAATGAAACAACCTATGAATTTATAGTGGTGGAGTTAGTTGGAATCAAATGTGATTATTACCAAATCCTTTTCCCTTCCCCAGAATGACATGGGTAGAAGTGGAAACTTGTCCTTTTGAAAATATTACCTGTATTGTTAGCTCTCTGAGGCAGGGGATATATACACTTTACCTTTGACCTTACATATATGTTTAACTGTCACATGGTAGACACTTGATTAATGTTATTGGGTGAGTTGAAAATATGGCCGACATGTGAGTCTACAGTGTCATTAGTCCCACATATACTTCCCCAGAAATATTTTGCCTCATACTCACTTGCAGTCCTCACTCTCCAGAAGGTTCCGGTACGTGTTGATCTCACACTCCAGCCGGGTCTTGACATCCAGCAGCACCTGGTACTCCTGGTTCTGCCGCTCCAGGTCGCATCTGATCTCACCGAGCTGCTCCTCCACGTTGGTGATCATGCACTGCACCTGGGACAGCTGGGAGCTGTAGCGGGCCTCCGTCTCCGTCAGTGTGTTCTCCAGGGAGTCCCTCTGTGCGGGGGAGAGGAAGAATGTCACAGAGCTGCTCCTTTAGCATGTCCCTCCTTAAGGTTCCATAGAAGTCACAAGATTCCAGAGTTAAAGAAACTGTGACCCAAAGGCCTACCAGTGACTCTGCTTTCCCAACTTTCTCACCAGCAGGTCTGAACAATACCCACCAGGTTGTGCTGGGCCTGCAGCTCGATCTCCAGGGCATTGACCGTGCGTCTCAGCTCAATGATCTCCGCCTGGCAGGTCTGCAGCTGCTCTGAGCTGGACACCACCTGCTTGTTCAGCTCCTGGGTCTGAAACAACAAAGATAAGAGACAGGATCAGACCCTGCCTTAAGGGTCCCGAGGTCCTGGGTGGCCATGTGCCAAGATGCCCACCTGGTTGGTGTACCATTCCTCCACGTCCCTGCGGTTGGTCTCCACCAGGGCCTCGTACTGACACCGGGTCTCATTGAGCACGCGGTTGAGGTCCACGGTGGGGGCAGCATCCACCTCCACGTTGAGGCGGTCTCCAATCTGGCAACGCAGGGTGTTGACTTCCTGGTGGAGGAAGGGGAAGGTGTGAACCCACAGAAATAGATCTGCTATCTTCCTGCGATAGCCAAAAAGTTCACTGAAAAGAATATCCTGACTTTTCCAAAGACTGACACAGATATTATATAAAAATAAACCCAAATAAGGATCACATCTATTCCTTTCTGGGAAAACTGAAATAGACCTACATCTCCTATAAGACAAAGTCCCAACTCCTGGCCATGCGCAGATCCTTTGTCATTTCCTGTCACATCCCTTCAGGTACCACATGCCCAGCCATACCCATTCATGGGCCATTCTCAAATATACCTCCCTCTGCCACTTCGTGTCTTTGCTCAGCTCCCTCTCTCAGATTACAACACCCAAGTACTGAAGTTTTCCCACTCTCCATAACATGCCTCTGAGAAGAGTTACTTTCAAGCAGACTGGATTGTTCTCAGGGCTGCTCATACTAGTACATTTCATCTAGCACTTATTTCCCTCTGCTGGGATTATATGATGTTTTTACATTGTTGTCTCCCCAGACTAGAGACAAGACTGTGGAGCCTTTGAAGAGAGGGGCTATGTCTTATGTCTTTTTTTTCTTTTTTCTTTTTTCAATCTCTACCACCAAATTAGGGACCCAACAGTGGCCAACAGAGAACCTGGATTTCCTTCCTCGGCACCTTGTTGTACACTATGGACATAGCATCCTTATTCCCTGAACTGACCCTGAGTTCTTCAGAGAAGGTACCAACCAGGGGTCCTAATGGCAAGTGCCTCCTCATACCTGATGCTGAAGGGTTAACTCTGAAGCCTATTGTTGTTGGTTTTTTTCCCCCCTCTCACCTCCTCATGGTTCTTCTTGAGGCAGAGCAGCTCCTCCTTCAGGGACTCCACCTGGGCCTCCAGGTCGGCCTTGCACAGGGTAAGCTCATCCAGGATCCTGCGCAGGCTGTTTATGTCTGACTCCACCAGCTGCCGGGAGGAGCGCTCCATCTCGTACCTGCACACACAGGTTGGAGTGGGAGGAGGAGCCAGGAAGGAAGCCCATCTCCCTGCCCCATGTCCTGTTGGAATGGCATTGCCTCGCTGTCTTTGAACTGACCCAGTGTTCCATCCCTTCTTTTCCATGTGTCCCTTGAGCTCTGCATGGATAGTCTGAAGGGGACTGGACTCATCCTAACACCCAAAGGTGCCCATGGGGTCTCCTGGAATGGAGTCTCTCACTCTCCTCTCAATGTTGTTGGTTAATATACCACCAAACCAATCCATTCTCCAATAGTTAACTTCAATTTCTGAATTCTGGAGTTTAAGAAGGACCAATAGGGACTGAAGAGCAGATAGCATATGAATCTGGGCTCCAGCCATCAGAGGAGAAATATAAAGGGGGCAATGGCTTCCTCTCCGCCTCCAGGCAACATTAGGCCCACTGGGCCAGGAAGGAGCCCTAGGGACATTGGCGGTTATGTGGCTCAAAAGCTTCAACATACTTGGTTCTGAAGTCATCAGAGGCCAACTTGGCATTGTCGATCTGTATCACCAGCCTGGCGTTCTCAGACTTGGCACACAGAATCTGAAAACAAGGTTCCACTGTGAGGACCACATGAACTTGAGAACTTCTTATTGTTCAAAGACATCCAGCTGTGCTGTGCCCCCACATACCCCACCCCTCACCTTCTGCTGCAGCTCCTCGATGGTCCGGAAGTAGGACTGGTAGCTGGGGCACATCAGGGGCTCCTGCTGCTGGCACCGCTCCTGGATGCGGCACTCCAGCTCCGCGTTCTCCCGCTCCAGCTGCCGCACCTTCTCCAGGTAGCTGGCCAGGCGGTCATTCAGGAACTGCATGGTCTCCTTCTCACTGCCATTGAAGGAGCCCTCACAGAACCAGCCACAGTTGCCCACATTGGCAGGGATGTTGCAGGCCCCAGGTAGAGGGATGTCATGGCAGCTGGGGGCCACACAGGGCCGGGAGGGGCAGCTAGAGCCGCAGCTCAGGTTGGACAGACAACAGTTGTAAGGCATGGTACTGGGAGAGGTGATGGAACAGCAGACGAGCTGATGGAGGTGGATATGGGTGAGGTTTGAGTCTCTCCTTCCTCTATGGGCCTTTTATACCCTTTATTATGGCTGGGGGTTTGGCGTGTTGCATAGTTTTCTTTCCTAATGCTTCAGGTAATTTTTTCTCCAAAATATGCTTGTTAGATGCCTCCACAGAGTCTTCCTTCATCCCATAAAATTATTCCATTCATCTTGTGTCACACGGGCTTCTCCTGGGTACTGATGGTTGGTAAAAACAGAGTTTCATCAGGTGGCTTCAAAGGAGACAGAATCATTACAACTCCAAATGGTCCTCCCCATTACTCAGAGGGGAGGATAGCCAGGGACATGGGGTGGAGTTGTTTGGGACTCCTCACCCATGAGGACCTGCCACTGGAATTCCTTGAGAGAGAGTTTGGAGTAAACAGTCTACTGGTGGCCATCTTCTCCCAAGTGTACTCACATTTCAGTGTTCAGTACAACTTGTCTTTCAGCAAAAATTCATCCTGTATCAGCTGCAAGGATCCTGAGCCTTACTCTATGAGAATATTAGTTGGGGGCTTAGAGAATTTGTCAGTAATGAAGAGACTGAAAATAATTGAGTATTTATGGTTGGGCAACGAAACCAGTGGAATGGGCAGGCATAGTCCTAAAGCAGAGTTTAGCCTCTTGCCCTTTTTTGTAAATAAAGTTTTATCCGCACATAGTCATGTTCACTCATTTCGACATTATCTGTGGTGCTTTCATTCTACAGTGGCAGAGTTGAGTAGTTGCAACAGAGACCATATGGCCTGAAAAGCCTAAAATATTTACTATCAGTCCTTTTCAGAAAAAATCTACCAATCTTCATTTCAGCAGTGAGTTTCATGGCCTAGAATCAAAGAATTTTATAGCTAAAAGGATTTGAATTCATGGAAGAGAAAACGGAGGCACAGTGAGGAAGGAAGAAAATGAATCCCAATAGATCACTTTCTAGTCAGGTAGCCTATCGGACCCTTCACACACAGTGTTCCTGTCTCACTCAAAGAGTTTGGATTCTATTGCTGTCATCAATGTCAGAGGTGAAGAATCTGAGACACTGGGAAGAAATTTAACTTGTCCAATGACACATATAGGTAGGTTCAAGTCTGCCTGGGCCATCCTACCTCATTGTGAATTAGAAGAGCAGTTGCCAACCTTTCAGACCTCAAGGACCACCAGTGATCCGTGGACCATCAGTTGCCAACCACTGAACTGGAGATATGAGACAAGGACAAGGTCATGGAGTGTCCAAGCACAAGAACTGGAAGAAGACACAGAAATGAGATCACGAATTTTGATACCAGCTCCAAAGACAGACATATTGCTTTGCTCCTCAGTAGAATGGGGGTTAAAAAGTGACAAATAACCATAAGCTTGTGATGAGGCGTGACTCCTGGAAGTAATGAAATAGGCTTTTATAGAGGAAAATGCTGAGACTCCTGGGCAGTGCTCTCCCACCTGTAGATGCTGACAGCAGTCTCAGGCCTCAAAGGGCTCCAACAATGACTTTGGTCCCAGGTACGAGGATGAAAAAGGTGCTTTATCTCTATTCCATAATAACTATAAAATTTTCAGGGAAACAGAAAGGAAAAGAATCAGCAAAAATATTTAGCTTGTAAGCCTGGGGAAAAGTTAAACATCGGAGAGTGATATGGAGAGTGATATGCCCAGTGGGCTTAGAGTTCAGACCAAGAAAGCTCAGGAGCCAATAAACCAGATCACCAAAGAGCACTCACTGGACATTCCAACTGAGAGGGGACCTGGGGCCCTCATCAGAAGATGGTCCTGGGGCCATAGAGTATCAAATAGAGCTGAGTAGAAGATACACTCCTGGCTCTCGGAGTTGAGTGGGGATTTAGAAAAGAGAGTATTTGGAATAGTCCAACTCGGACAGACAGGAAGTTGAATCAAGGTTGTTCCAGGGGCTCAGGGCAGGTGGGATTGGGAGGTTTAATGAGTAGAGTTTCAGTTTGGGATGATGAAGTTCTGGAAATGGATAGTGGTGATGGCTGCACACAACAGTGTGAATGCATGTAATGGCCCTGAAACATACACTAAAAATGGTTAAAGTGGTACATTCTCTGTTATATATATTTTGTCATAATTTAAAAAACGTAATGAAGATGTGGGTGGGCCTGTGCTCCTTTCTGCAGGCTCCAGGGAAGAATCCATTTCCCTGCCTTTTTCAATACCTGGAGGCTACCTGCATTCCTTGGATTGGAGGCCCCTCTTCAAATCCTGCAGTGATGGGTCAAGTGCTTCTCCTGTCACATTGCTCTGACCTGTGTCCACAGTCACATCTCCCTCTGTCTCTCTTGTCCCTCCCTCTTCCACTTTTAAGAACCATTATGATTACATTGGGCCCACCAGCTAATCCAAAATAATCCCCCACTGTAAAGGCAGCTGGTTTGCAATTTTAATTCCATCTGAGACCTTAATTTTCCTCTGTGTGTAAATTAATATATTCCACGTTCCTAGAATTGGGACATGGACACCTTTGCAGGGGAAGAGAGCAGGTATTCTGCCTACCACATGAGCTTTTAGAATTACTTCAGCATTATTGTAAAATACTAATATATGTAAGCAGGATATGTAATCAATGAACAAGCAAAATTAGGCAGGACCTCTGAACCGAACTTGACCTTGGATTTGGAGGAAATCACAGACTTGGTGGTGAACCACATGAGAGAAGGAAGTTCAGGTCAGAGGCTTCTCACAAACCAAGTAGCCAAACATGCAAATCTGAATCCATCCCGAAATTCAAGCTTTGAAAATAAGGATTAAAAAAAAAGAAATGAAGGGGAAAGTTATAGTAGAAAGAATAAATAGTTGCTTTATTTAAAAATATTTTTTAATCCATTTTATTATTTTAGTACACAGACTGTGTTTCACTAATGTGGGGTCTGATACCAGCCTCAGGAAGCCTGGTGTGATGGGCAAATTAATGGGGAAAATTAGACCCTCTGTGGTCTCTGATCCCTTCCTCTGAGAAATGATGTGGAAAGGTGAATTGAGGGATCAATTCAATTCAATTCAATTCAATTTCATCTATTTTAGCAAATAGATGCTTATCACTTTCGTGGCTCTTCATTAGAATTAAAGAAAGATCCCCATTCTCGATGAATGCTACTATCCCCTTCAGTATCCCATGATCTGCTTGCCTCTCCAGCCTTTGGTCACAAGGCCAGGGACCATGGCTTATAACAGCACTCCCTGGGGATGAGTTTTAAGCCTTTTAACAAATTGTAAATAACTTGCAGCCTGGACTGTTTTTATGTGTCTCCCCTCCCTGCAGCCTAGGGTCTGCATGGGGCAGGTATTCATCAGGTACTGGTTGGACCACATTGAGAAAGGCAGGGATATCAAGTGAGGAGTTGAGGAGTCTAAGCCTCAGAGCCCAGAGGGGAAACAAGCAGCCGAAGCCCAGGCTGGTAATGACCCACCTACACTACACAGGGCATACACATCAGAGGGTCCCTTCACTAGGTGTTCCTGAGGCTGTGGGACCCCCCGTCACCCAGGTGATACAGTGCCGGGCCCTATAACTTCCTGCCTAGAGAAGATGAGCTTTCCAGAGCCTCTCTCTCTCTCTGGCCTCCAGCTCATGCCTTTGAGTACAGTCAGCTTTAGGAGATGTCCAGGTCAAGAGAAGAGGGTGGGGAGAATCTAGGAATGGTCAGGGAGAGAGAGGAGCCATAGCTCAGCAGCTGCCCTGCCCTCCCTCCTGCCACCCAGCCTCACCCATGGGTGCCAGGCCAGCCCTCTGCCCGCTGGGCATAAAACGGCTCTGTATGCAAGAGTCAGTCATTATATGGCCTGACTTTCAAGTGGCTTTTTATAGAGTTCTCCAGGGGTGGGTGTGGCGAAACGAATGAATACCAATGAGAAAGGCATCTGCTTTGCCAGGGAAGTCAAGTTTATTAGGAGGTTCCAAGGAAGGCTGCTGGTGCTTGGGAGGGTTCTCTGGACAAGCAACAAAGGAACAGATCCTGGTGAAGGCAAGGCTGGGCAGGGAATGAATTATCTAGAGTAGGTTGGGTGAGTCTCCAGCCACGCAAATTGTGTCTTCAGCCCATGTGTTGAATGAACCAGGGCCAGGCCAGGTCAAAGCTCCGGAGCCCTGGGCCTGCCTCCTGGCTGCTCTGGCAGCCCTTAGTGCACAAAGGGGCTGCAGGGTCCACAGCGGGGGCGGGGGATGCATGGCGTGCAGGGGGCAGGGGGAGCGCAGGGGGTGCAGGGATTGGAGACACAGGGCCCAATGGGCTTGCTGCAGGCGTTGGTTGTGGCGCAGGGGTTGCAGGGCAGCCTGGCGAAAAGAATGATGTGGAAAGGTGAATTGAGGGAGGCTTATAATATGTACCAGAGAGACCCCAAGAATGGAATGCCCATCTAGACTTGGCCTGACCAATAACAGAAAGGCTAGAGGCTCGGTGGCTACAAAGCTCAGGGTCAAATTTCACATGGTCTCCCTACCATATAACACCAAAATTCTAGACAGAAACTCTGCAACTCTGGCTTTGACTCCCAACACTATCTATTCCCAGTGGGTGACCTTGAGAAAGTCCCTGAACTTTCTCAGCCCAGTTTCTTCCCCTATAGACTGGGGTAAACACTGATCCAGCCTGCCAGCTCTTAACTGTATGTAAGGCCAGATGAGGTAGTGAGTGGAAATGTACCGTCTACAAAACACAGTATTATAAGACGTATGAAATATCATCAATATTATCACATTAGAATACAAAGACTTGGCTGTACAATTTCAGTTTGTACATTAAACAATTCTTTCCATTTTATGTTTTCAATGATGACCATATTGTGTTTTCTGAGTTCTGCTTCAGCCTGTCTGGTGTGAAGTCATAATTCCCTTTCCAAGGCATGCAATTTTTCCCTGGAATCCATGTGTGTGTGTGTGTGTGTGTGTGTGTGTGTGTGTGTGTGTGTGTTCGTTCATCAAACCCCCAGCCAGGTACTCACTTGCAATCCTCACTCTCCAGCAGGCCCTGGTACGTGTTGATCTCACACTCCAGCCGGGCCTTGACGTCCAGCAGCACCTGGTACTCCTGGTTCTGTCGCTCCAGGTCACCCCTGATCTCAGCCAGCTGAGACTCCACGTTGGTGATCATGCACTGTACCTGGGACAGCTGGGAGCTGTAGCGGGCCTCTGTCTCCGTCAGCGCGTTCTCCAGTGAGTCCCTCTGTGCGGGGGAGAGGAAGAATGTCACAGAGCTGCTCCTTTAGCATGTCCCTCCGTAGGGTTCCATGCACGTCATAAGCTTCCAGAGTTAAAGAGACTGTGACCAAAAGATCTACCAGTGACTCTGATTTCCCTACTTTCTCACCAGCAGGTCTGAACAGTACCCACCAGGTTGTGCTGGGCCTGCAGCTCGATCTCCAGGGCATTGACCGTGCGTCTCAGCTCAATGATCTCCGCCTGGCAGGTCTGCAGCTGCTCCGAGCTGGACACCACCTGCTTGTTCAGCTCCTGGGTCTGAAACAACAAAGGTAAGAGACAGGATCAGACCCTGCCTTAAGGGTCCCGAGGTCCTGGGTGGCCATGTGCCTAGATGCCCACCTGGTTGGTGTACCATTCCTCCACGTCCCTGCGGTTGGTCTCTACCATGGCCTCATACTGACACCGGGTCTCATTGAGCACGCGGTTGAGGTCCACGGTGGGGGCAGCATCCACCTCCACGTTGAGGCGGTCTCCAATCTGGCAACGCAGGGTGTTGACTTCCTGTGGATTCAGAAAAAGCAAGAGTGACTATCCTCAATGAAGAATAGACTCAAAGGAATGGCATTGTTTGTTGAAGCCTGTTAGTCTATTTCCTCAGGAAAGAAACAGTGGAGCACTCTATGATGGTTCAAGGCAAAGTGATCTGTGCTCTATATGGCCCAGCTCTCTCCTCACCATGACTGTGCCATCCCACCAGGATTGAAAGTACAAAATATGACCATAGGTGTGGACACATGGAGCAGACTGACACTTCTCAGAGGGGAGAGGAGTGGAGGGACTGGAAGAGATTAGCCACATAACATATATATATGTATGCATAGAACCATGGACACAGACAACATTGTGGAAAAGGTCAGGGGGGTCGTGCAGTTGGGTGTAGGGGAGCAAAGGGGGAGGAAATAGGGGACATCTATAATAGTGTCAACAATTTTTTAAAAAAATACATATTTTCAAGGTCCTGCTTGGATGCCACTGAAGGTCCACTTTCCCAGTTTGCATCAAATAATTCTTGCTATCAAGTAAGAGAATAATTTAATCCCAGGAGAAAGAAAAAGGAGCCCCAGATTATTCTCCACCAAGCCTTTGAAAGAGTAGGCTCTTTTGGCTCTTTGTGGTGAGAAATGACTTCGCATAGCATGAATACAACAATAGACCCTGGAACATCCCTGCCAACGTGGGCATTCTACGACACGGTAACCAATCACAAGCTGGTGGAAAGAGACAACTTTCTGGGACCATGTATAGGTTCCATCTCTTCATTTTTCCTGTCATTATGAAGTGTGGGTGTTTTAAAAGGAAATCACTAAAGCCACGTCAGCAAGAGACTAAATCAAGTTTTTTCATTTCTCATTTCTGGCCTCACCTCTTCATGGTTCCTCTTGAGGCAGAGCAGCTCCTCCTTCAGGGACTCCACCTGGGCCTCCAGGTCGGCCTTGCACAGGGTCAGCTCGTCCAGGATCCTGCGCAGCCCATTCATGTCCGACTCCACCAGCTGACGCAGGCCCAGCTCTGTCTCATACCTGCACAAGGATAAGATCAGAACAGTAAATGGCAGACCTCCAAGACTCCCAGGGATGATCTTTGATAACTCCATTCCTCTTGTCTTTCCACTTTCTGCAATGAGTGAAACCAGGAGATAGAGGGTTCTGGAGGCTTTCAAGACCCAATATGGATCCAAAAAGCAATAGACTGATTTGAGCCCTCATCTCTTTTGGTGATTACTTTGCCGTGCTCCCCTCAATCCCCGCAGAATCCTTTGTGACCAATGGATCAAACCGTTGTTCAACAAAGCTCAGGGAGTCCCTTTTCTTTTGGAGATTAAACAAAAGAAGTGAGACCCAGTGCACACTCTGAAAGAACTCACTTGGTCCTGAAGTCGTCTGCGGCCAGCTTGGCGTTGTCAATCTGCACCACCAGCCGGGCGTTCTCAGACTTGGTGCACAGGATCTGGAGAATGAGAGGGCGCTTAGTGAGAATGAGAGGGCGCTTAGTGAGGAGAAGCTAGAGTCAAGATGACTCAGAAGCAAGAACCACACTTCTCTACCACAGATTGAAAACCAAGGCCCCTCACCTTCTGCTGGAATTCCTCAATGGTCCGGAAGTAGGACTGGTAGCTGGGGCACATCAGGGGCTCCTGCTGCTGGCACCGCTCCTGGATGCGGCACTCCAGCTCCGCGTTCTCCCGCTCCAGCTGCCGCACCTTCTCCAGGTAGCTGGCCAGGCGGTCATTCAGGAACTGCATGGTCTCCTTCTCGCTGCCATTGAAGGAGCCCTCGCAGAACCAGCCGCAGTTGCCCACATTGGCAGGGATGTTCCAGGCCCCAGGCAGGGGGGTGCTGTGGCAGCTGGGGGCCACACAGGGCCTGGAGGAGCAGCTGGAGCGGCAGCTCAGGTTGGGCAGGTAGCAGGTGTAAGGCATGGTGCTGGGAGGGAGCAAGTCACCCAGCTGAAAACAGAGTCCCAGCTCCCCAAGGAGCTTGTAGGACTTCTTCTTCTAGGACCATTTATACCCTCTCTACAGAGGGTGTGGACATCTTCACCACATTTCAAATGCCCTTCCCTTCAGTCTGTTATTTGTCTTCCTCATAAGAGTCTCTTGTCCCATAAAATTCTTGTCTCATAAAATTCTTTACTTGAACTTCTTGCTAAGTCAGGACTTCTTCTTCTAGGACTATTTATGCCCTCTCTACAGAGGGTGTGGATATCTTGACCACTTTTCAAATGCCCTTCCCTTCAGTCTGTTATTTGTCTTCCTCATAAGAGTCTCTTGTCCCATAAAATTCTTTACTTGAGCTTCTTGCTAAGTCAGGACTCCTCTCAGTACACCCATGAAATCAGACTTTTGTGGTAGACCTTCAAAGAGGCCACACAGTCTAGCCCAAGTAACTGCCCTTGTTAATTGGGAGTTGGTCTATCCAGTGTCATTTCTTTTGTGTCATGTGATCCTGTAAACCCATAATCAGTCCCACCTCATAGCCCACCTGGCATCTGTAGGGAGGGACTGGGATTGAGTCAATGAAGAAATTGTATGAAGTGGCAGCAATGGGCACCCTTTCCATCTACTTTAAGAGTCGACTCCTTCAGCGCTGTAGAACCCCAAGCCTTGGAAACCAGGAGGTGGATAGGAATGGCTGAGAAGGTGGGCGGGTGTTTGTGTAATACCTCTTGTATATCCCTTAAAGGGATGGTAGAGAGATTTCAAAGGTAAAGGCTTTGATAATTAGTTGGGGATCAGGGGGGTTTCTGGAGGAAGAGATCATTTCAAAAAAGAGTTGAAAAAATTCAAGCTGAGAGATCCATACAAATGCATTTCAATTACCTGGGAGAAGTATCTGGAGACAGGTAAGAAAGGAACAAGAAGGTGACGGTGGACTTTTCCACAGGCGTTCATAGCATTGGGACAGAGTAAGCGGGTAGCTGGAAAAGTCTAGAGACAGCCTGGGGGGTGGCTTCCACAAGCATGAAAACCTTTGAGGCTGATCCTAAAGCATCATGTGGGTTGATTTCACATGCCATCAGGTTCCCATTTTGGCTTTAAGATAAAAAAATCATTCCAAAGTTTCCAGTGAAACTCCCTAACGTTTTGCCCAGTTTGCTAAGTGAAACTGATACGCCAGGGAGATGTACCGATTCTGTCCTGGGCTTCCCATCCTCAGCCTTTCTCGATTACACGTAACCTGGTTTAAGAACCAAAAGTTAAAAGGTACCAGGAACGGCTCTGTGGTCATGTCACTGAATCCAAGGACCTGTTCACAGGGAGAAAAAATGCTGAGATGCCGCATAAGCAGGGGAGGGGAGGTAGCAAAGCAAGCCTGGAGGACTTGGGGTTGATCTGAGGGATGAAGAAAGGCACCAGCAGGTCTGAAGGCAGGCATCAGGAGGTCTGAGGAAGAGGTGGCCAAAGTTCGGAGTATATATATCAGTTGCATAATTATAGGCATCACCGGGTACCCCTTGCATCTTGGGTAGTAGCACCCCAACCTCCACTGTGGCTTTGGCTGCCAGCCAGAGTGGCAGCTTTATTGACAACTTATTGGAGTCCTCCTCCCCATCAAGCTTTCATGCAGTATTCTTACGGCTGTCTGCTTGAATCTCAGATAAAAGGTCCTCCATCTACCTTCTCTAAGGTCATTATCGCCACTTCCTATAATGCCATTAAGATGCCCCACTGCACTACAAAGAAGCCCCAGGCTTCTAATAAAATCAAATTTTCTTTGTTTTCCTCAAAGGCAATTAAAGGAGAAGAAATAGATGGGTGCTGGGGCAAGCATCACCGAGACTCTCCAGAGCAAAGGCACAAGGTTGGGCCGTAGGAAGCTCCTGTCTCACTTCATCTGGGCTCGGGACAAATGGAAAGGCCTGTGAATCAGCCTCGTGAGCATTTGCTTGCAGAGAACAGCACGGAGCCTCCTGCTTCCCAACTTGTCAGCGTGCAAGGAGCTGTTTCCTCCATCCCGCCTTCCTCGCCACCCAGGGCGGGTTCCCCTGAGCACAGACTCAATGCCAGCAGCATCCTTCAAGCTCTTTGGCCTGACCTACTGACTGGCCAGTGTAGCGTTGAGGAGGCCTTAGTCAAAGGAGAATGTGCAGGTTGTAAATATGAAAAGATTGGAGGATTGGATTGACAAGTAATGGCACCGAGTTTGTGCACAACGCCGAGGCCAGAGAAATGGAGAGAGATGGAACAGGGAGAGGTGTGTTTAATGAGAGATGTAAGAACACGAAGAAGAGAGAAGGAAGAGACCTTGAAGGAATCCCCAGAATCACGTGGGGCCACGCATATCAGACAGAGATACCCCGTCCCTGAGAAGTAACCAAGGCAACCTGCATCGGTGGATGGAAGAGTGGCCCACCTGCTGAGTGTCCTGCGAGATGTAAGTGGCTATGACTCAGGAAAGATCTATAGACACGAGACCACAGCTTCTGAGGCCTCTGAAAGAAGCGGCAGTCTTCTAAGGCGTCCAGACCAGAGAATCACCTCCTTGATCCACACCGAGATGTGTCTGTGGCTGAGAAGGACACCATTGTCTGCATGCAGGCAGCACTAGTCAAAAGGGGGACAAAGCTACTATTCCTGAATGAGTAAGGAGTGTGCAGAGGAGCAAGGAGCAGTGGGAGTCAGACCTGCATGGGCTCCAGTTCACAGCTAATCAACAGCCACATAGAAGATGCGGGAAGGAACAGGTTACCCGTGTGACGTGGAGATTCCTTTTTCCCTGCAGAAGGGGAAATGGCACAAGAATTCTGGATGGAGCAACAGATGGGCTGGCTGGTGAGTAAACATAATGCTGCCATCCGTTGGAAATCTAGCCTCTTTCTTGCAGTATTTCCAAAATATCGATAGGCTTGGGGGAATGTGTTGCTCGGATTCATAGGGGAAGTGGGACTCCGGTGCTGGTGAGGCTCAGACTTCACGTGCTCTCTCATTTCCTAATTAAAATAGTGGCAGATTTTATTCATTCAGAGAGAAATTGAGCAGTCAATGGACTATCAGACCCACTTTCTTCATTTAGTTCAATTTTATTCCAAGTGCATTTATTGAGCAGCTCTGCAGTGCTGGGCGTGGGACCACAATGAGACAGAAGGCTCATAGTTCTGGTAGAGGTTTATCATTACATGAGCAATTCAGGCTACTATGGGCCCCAAAATATTTGAGAAATAACAAAACTGTAAGGAGGTGAGAAATTTTAAAGGTGTGAGATGGACATTTGGAGATAGGTCTGTGTTTATGTAATTCGAAGGTTGTATGTGCGACATTAAGGAAAGCAGGCATTTGTTGAATGTCTACATAGCACGCGGCTTAGTCCCTGGGCTGGGGATGGGAGGACAGGGAGACGGGAGGGAGGTGGCATGCCTCTGCCTTCCGAGAGCTCTCAGTCCTGTTGAGCAGACAGACAGGTTCACAACTAACTCTAATGTGAGGTAATATAATTGGGCCTTTCACCCCAACCCCCTCAAAAAATAGTTTCTTCCTTCCCATTTCTTCCCACACCTATTCCTGCCCCAAACCCTAGTCAGAGCTTTTCAACCCAGTTCATGGTTCTCAGCTCGGGGCTGAGGGCTGAGGGATGAGGACTGAGGCCATTTCAGATGATGCACCTGTATTCCGAAGGTGTATTGGTGACCCGCTATCTAGGTGGCGGCAGGTCGAATTCAAACAACTGATCTTGTTAGAATCCATATCTTTTTAAGAATCTTTGCTTCAACCAGACCTGGTAATTTGTGTTTGTTTTTTTAAGTATATTTTTATTGATTTCATAGAGGAAGGATGAAGGAGAGAGAGAGAAACATCATTGATGAGTGAGAATCATTGATTGGTGCCTCATGCATGCCCTACCCTGGGGATCGAGCCCACAACTTGGGCATGTACCCTGACCAGGAATGGAACCGTGACCTCCTGGTACATAGGTCGCTGCTCAACCACTGAAAAAATAATACATTATTTTGATATTTGGTTCTTGTTGTCTTTGATACCACAAATGGTTCAGCCCTGCAGCATCCCCCTAGGCACTGAGTTTCAAAGCAGGTGAAGGAGGCAGGTAAGGGGCAGAAGAAAGAAAAGTGCTAAACCAAAGAGTGAATGAGAAAATAGAAAGAGGAATTTGATCAATGGAGAGAAATGGAGGTGATACTTGCTAGTGAGCAGACACAGTTGTGCCACCCTTGGGACCAGAGCCCTCCTGCGGGTGCAGACGTGTGGCGGAGGGCCAGGGAGCCCAGCATGAATGGCTGGACACATGCGGAGGATGTCTTACAACCAGGGAGGGAGAAGGGAGAAGGGAGCCAGAGGAGATTTGGGTACAAAAACCAGGTCAAGGGGGATCCCTGCTGAGAGAGGCCAGGACCTGGCCACAGTCCAGGAGCTCAGTCTGAACGTGGCTGGGTGAGGAGGACAGCGCAGTAAGACTATCCTTGGGGAGAAGCCCAGGCCCTGCAGTACCTTTGCTGTGTAAATCCATCTCAGCCACCCCTCCCAGCACTGAGATGGGTCTGAATGTGAAGTGTTGTCCAGACGTGCTTCCAGGAAAGCCCTTAGAGTTCAGTGCAGAGAAGGCAATGGCCTGGGAATGAGGAGGTCTGGGCTTGAGTGAGACCAGCCTGGAGAACTTAGGGGGTCATTTCCCCTCCCTGACTCTGAACTTCTCCCACTGCAAATGCGCATGGTGATGCCTGTCGTGTCTCTCTCAGGGTTCGGCAAACTGAATAACACATATGAAAGTGCTTTGTAAATGGTAAAATGATGGACATATATATATGGGAATCTGTTTTTCTTCTCTTCCTCAATAGATAGAGTGGTTTTAGTAATGGCAGAGGGTTAAGGAAGGGATGACCTTCTTTGGTGATTTCCAGGCACTAAAATGGCCAAGGTCCTCAAGCTATCTTGAGATGCTATAGGAATTTCATTCCTTGTATCACCTTTTGTGACATAAAGCCTCAGAAATGGTTCCTCTGGCATAAACACTCTCTCATTTCCTTCAAGGAAAAGCATTGTGGGTAGTTAAGGTTCTGCTGAGACAATGAGACTTAGCCTCTGTCAAGCACAGAAGTTAAGAGCAGTTGCTGGAGACAGACTTCCTGAATCTAAATTCTGGCTTCACTACCTAGTAGCTGTGTGATTTGGGGTGTGTTACCTAACCTCTCTGAGCCTCAGTTCCTCATCTGCAAAATGGGGATAGCAAAAGCATTGGCTTCATAGGATTGTGGTAAGGGTTAAATGAGTTTATATATAAACTTATCTGTAATTGAGAGCTCAATGAATGTGATCTTTGAATACAATGTGAAGAAGATGATGATGATGATGATGATAATGAAGAAAATGAATATTGTGGTGGTGATGATGATAGGATGATGGTAATGATAGGCTGCTTGGTTTCCATGGAAGCTCTTCACACCTCCCCAAGTATAATTGACCCATCTACCCAGCAATTCTTCACAGGAACCCAAGCCATTTCACACACGCACACATACACAAACAATGTCTCATCAAAGCTAATCTTATAATTATAAATGACAGGTCATTGGATGTGAACTTAAGAAATACAGGTCAATCACCCTGGGGCCCCATTGACTCATTTCTTGTCACCAGAAGAATCCTTCAACCTCTAAATGACTCACCTTCTCTCCCTCTCCTTCAATGGGAAGAATAATGCTTGCCTACTCTGTCATGTGCACGAATAAGTGGGTTTGTTTTGTTAGGCAGCTTTGAACTAGTTGGATGAAAGGAGCTATTTAAGTACAAAGGAGGAGGTGAAGGTGTTTGATTCAGATGCTAAAATAAGACTAATCAAAATTGCTCTTCCTTATTGGGACCCACTCTTAGGTAGTGCCTCAGGGGTGTGTCACCTGTGTGCAAACACCTCTACCACGTGGGGAGGGGGGAAGCAGAGGCACTGTGGGGTGGGAGAGGAGGGTGTGACAGCCTCTGACCCTCCCAAAGCTTCCTAGGATCGGAGTCCTGACACCTCCTAAGCAAATCAGTCTACACAGACAGTGGCCGACAGATAAGAGTCTGGGCTTGAGAGCAGCTGAAGGCAGAGAGCCCCAGAGCTCTCTCCGCCTCTGGAGCTGGAGACTGTGGTCACTCCTGCACAGAATGGGCTGGATTCAACAGCCATCAGCTGGGCTTTGTAAATGTCTCAGCAAGTGACTTCGATTCAGAGGGATCACAGAGCAGAGAGGGCTTCACTTTAGCACTTAACAACACAAATAAGACCTCGAAAGCAGAGTCATAGAATCTGGGGACTAGAAGACCCTCTGCATTCATCTTGTCCAGCCCCATCAGATACCCGAGTCCCCGCCTCAGCATCCCCACCAGGTGGCTGCAAAGGCCTTGCATGAGCATCTCCTGTGATGGGGACTCCCTGCCTCCCACCTTTGGCAGGTGCAATGCTGCTTTCTGGAGATGTGCTGTTCTCCGCCTAAACATGGAGCCTCCGGTCCATGTGTCTTTTGCCTGCAAGTTTCAAGCCCAGCAGCTGCCGGAAGGACTGGCTAGTGGAGCCTGTTGAGGAGCGGGGAAGTTTGATGGATAGACTGATAGTCTGACAGGCCCAGCAGCCACCAGGGTTAATATGTCCAGAGTTTTGTAATGTGCAGGGGAAATGCTCTAGCTCAGCAATCTGAGGGATTCCTCCCCCCTGGGACTGGCCAGGAGAGCAAGGCCAGCCCCTTCCACAGAGTCTGGCCAGGCCGGGGCTCACTCCCCAAATAAAGCCCCTAACCCAGTGGTTCTCAAACATGAGAGTGCATAGAATCATCCGGAAGTCTGATTCAGAAAGTCTCGGGTGGGGCTGAAGAATGTAAATTTTCCACAAGTTTCCAGGTAGTGCTGGTGCTACCGGTTGGAGGACCACACTTAACTACCACCCTGGCCCTTCTCATGTTGGGTTGTTTTCCCCTTCAAAGCTCCCAGAGGATGGACTTCGGATCTAGTTCAAAGGGACTGCTGTCAAGCCTTGATTCAGCCACCAGCTGAGAATCATAACAGCTGCTCCCCGCTTGCGGGTTTCAGTAGCACCCTAGTCACAATGTCTGTAACACCCAGCATGAGCACGGGGCCTTGCTGGTCAGGAGCATAAGGTCCCGAAAGCTGACTTTATGCAGAGACCCGGCAGGACCTCTGGATGGAGCTTTTCCTCCGCACAAGAACCGCGATGCTTCAGCCAGATAGAGGGACAGGTTTTTTTTTTAGCGTCTGTATCTTAAAAGCTCTGTGAATCCGGGTCTGAATAGGCTTGGTCAGGTCCAGAGCCAGGCATCTCTCCTCTGTGCCATTTGCTGAGGTCCCAGTTCAACCCCAGTCGTCTGCCATCTCCCAGAGCCACAGGCTCTGCTTCTGCGGGAACGGTTGGTTCAAAGAGCTCCCAGCATCGCTCTCTGCGTGGGATGGAGACGCTGAGACCACCGGCTCTGGCCTCCTTATGCTGCAGAAGGTGACGTTTATTAGTAAAATAAAAACAAGGTTGCCTGCCACATCTTAGAGAGACCAGGAGGCAATGGAAGAGAGAAAAGGAAGCACAGGTCCAGGGCCCAGTGCTGGGCTGCAGGACTGGAATCCCCCCAAGGAGAAGCACCGCCTGCCTGGCTCCAGGCTCCAGGGCTGGCTGAGGCTCGATGGAGCTGGAGGATCATGTTCTGTTTTCTGGCTCCTCAAGCTGAGGAATATGTCAGCTCTGAGGCGATGAGCAGGGCCAACGGGAGGCCTGAAGAGGCCTGGAAGGGCAGGGAGGGCAGGGGGTGCAGGCTACAGAGGCTGGACAGGGGGTGCTGGAGGCCGGGGTTGTGCATGGGTTACAGGGAAGCCTGCAAAGAAAAAATCGCTGTTTGTAACATTGGCATCAGAAGTTCATGAAAGACAGAAGTATACCAGTTCTTTAGAACTGGAGGAGCAAACAAGGTTTTAGACCTTGGGTAACAAGTTTGCCTTCAAAGACTGCATCTGCAATGCCACCACTAGGGCATTGCCAATAAGAGGTCTCTGCTCTTACACGTGACATTGACACAGACATCAGAGGACCTACGTGCAGTCCTCGCTCTCCAGAAGGTTCCGGTACGTGGCGATCTCACACTCCAGCCGGGCCTTGACGTCCAGCAGCACCTGGTACTCCTGGTTCTGCCGCTCCAGGTCAGCCCGGATCTCGGCCAGCTGCTCCTCCACGGTGCTGATCAGGCACTGCATCTGGGCCAGCTCGGTGCCAAAGCGGGCCTCAGCCTCACACAGGGAGTTCTGCAGACAGTCCTTCTGTGATGCCAAAGAAAACAATAAGCAGGTTAGAAGCATGGATTCCTGCCCAGGTTAAAAAGCATGTCTGCAGACAGACAATGACACCCCCAAGAGGTCCAGCTCCTGTTAGCAGTCTCCAGCTGGAGGAATGGACTACGAGCTATGGCTCTTCATCAGAGACCTTAGGTTGGGTTTGCAGAACCTCCCTCATCTGGGTTAATGTTCATCCCCTCAGCATTCACATCATGAGAATGTTCAATACTAAGGAGATGAGACCAAGGTGCAGGCTGTGCCCTGGGCTCTATTTAAGGGGGGCATGTACTGAACCGGGAACTGCTCCTGGGTGTGGGAGCCAAGCCCAGTCTTCCATGCACGCACAGGAGCTCACCAGGTTGTGCTGAGCCTGAAGCTCCACCTCCAGGGCGTTCACTGTGTGTCTCAGCTCCAGGATCTCCGACTGGCAGCACTGCAGCTCCTCGGAGCAGGACGTGGCCTGCAGGCTGATGCCTTCAGACTGGAACACAGTGGGTCCAACAACACAGGTCAGCTCGCTGGCCCACAGGGAAGCTGGGCTCCCCCTGTTCCCTACCCCCTGCAGCACAGCACCGCCTCACCTGAGCTTCGAACCACTGTTCCACATCACGCCGGTTGGTCTCCACCATGGTCTCGTACTGGCACCGCATCTCCTCCAGCACCCTGCTCAGGTCCACGGTGGGCTCCGTGTCCAGCTCAATCCGGAGCCTGTCTCCCAACTGGCATGTCAGAATGTGGACTTCCTGTGAGCACAGGAGGAGGACGTCCTATTCACTGAGCCCCCACTGCCCTCCACCCAAAGCCTCAATGATCTCACACTGCCCATCATCCCAATGTTTCTTCACCCTCTGCCAATGAAGAGCATGCTCCCACCGAATACCAGAGCTTCTCTTCATAGCTTCTGAGGCTTAACCACAGGCAGGGCCTGCAGAGCTGCCATCCTGAGCCAGAGGAAGAACCTCATTTCTTCCTTCAACTGAGCCTGAATTCACTCCCTCTTCCTCCTCCCACCCCTCCCAGATGTCTACACGATCACACAGAGGACCCACCTGTTCATGATTCTTCTTGAGGCAGAGCAGCTCCTCCTTCAGGGACTCCACCTGGGCCTCCAGGTCACACTTGGCAAGTGTGAGATCGTCCAGCGCCCTGCGCAGGCCGCAAATGTCGTCTTCCACCAGCTGGTGGAGTGAGTGCTCCGTCTGGTACCTTTACCACGTCAGGTATAGGAGTTGGGGTTCAAGGGTAGAAGGGACTCCAGGACCCAACTTACAGACATAACATCACTGGCTTCTCTCTGCAGTCTCATTGTGAGTTGGCGTTTGCTGTGCTCATAGAAAACAATAGGATATTCCCCATTCATTCAACACTAAGCACCTAAGATGAACCAGCAAAGTGGGCGGTACTGAGGACACCGGGATGGACAGGTGGCTGATGGCCAGAGGGGAGGCAGCAGAGTAATGAGGTAATTACGATGCAGTGTGATCACTGCAGAACCCCCTCTTCCATTTTCCCTCTGAGATGGACCCCGGAATCTCTATCAGATTAAAAGCCAACAGTGAGAATGGAAGGAAGGAAATGTCTTTCTTCAGCTCTAGAGGAGTGAGGCTTCCATGTGCCCTGAAGAAAGATGATGAAAGGTAAGGCCCCTTCCTGCTCCCAGGAGGGACCTTCTCAGGAGGTATGAACCCTTTGACCTCCACATGCCTCCACGGCATCATGAATTACTAGAGCTCACAAAGTAGTCAGGCTGCAGTGTGGAACCATGTCCTCACCGGGGCAGCAAAGTTCATAGGAAATGGCCTCAGGGTAGGAAATCAGGGGCCAAGTTCCAGTTCTACCTCTCAGTAGCCACGTGACTTCTGGAAAGCACTTAGTCTCCGCATTCTCATGAAGGAGAGACCATCACTGCCCTGCATGCTTCACAAGGCTCTTCTTACAATGCAATCAAGTGGCCAGTGGTTCTAAACTCTAAAGGCTAAACGATTATGGGGGAGAGGGAATTGTTATTCCAAGATCTTGGGCTTCATTGCCCTTTGTTTTCTCTTGCTGGGACTGTTGGTTTGGTCCTGGTTGAT